>NC_087369.1:126815987-127440987 GCF_030014295.1 Loxodonta africana
GTGGCCCTTTCTGTCTCTTGGGCTTGTAATCACCTTGCGTCCTTGGTGTTCTTCATTCTCCTTTGATCCAGGTGGGTTGAGACCAATTGAGGCATCTTAGATGGCTGCTTGCTAGTGTTTAAGATCCCAGATGCCACTCTTCAAAGTGGGATGCAGAATGTTTTGTTAATAGATTTTATTATGTCAATTGACTTAGATGTTCCCTGAAACCACAGTCCCCAGAGCCCTGCCCCAGCTACGCTGGCCTTTGAAGCATTCAGTTTATTCAGGAAACTTCTTTGCTTTTGGTTTAGTCCAATTGCGCTGAAGCTCGAATTTTTTCTTCAGTTCTTTCAGCTTGAGAAACGCCGAGAGTGTTCTTCCCTTTTGCTTTTCCATCTCCAGCTCTTTGCACATGTCCTTATAGTATTTTACTTTGTCTTCTCGAGAGGCCCTTTGAAATCTTCTGTTTAGTTCTTTTACTTCATCAATTCTTCCTTTTGCTTTAGCTGCTCGACGTTTGAGAGCAAGTTTCAGAATCTCCATTGACATCCATCTTGGCCTTTTCTTTCTTTTCTGTCTTTTCAATGACCTCTTTCTTTCTTCATGTATGATATTCTTGATGTCGTTCCACAACTCGTCTGGTCTTCTGTCACTAGTGTTCAATGCGTCAACTCTATTCTTCAGATGGTCTCTAAATTCAGGTGGGATATACTCAGGGTCACATGTTGGCTCTCTTGGACTTGCTCTGATTTTCTTCAGTTTCAGCTTGAACTTGCATATGAGCAATTTATGGTCTGTTCCACAGTCGGCCCCTGGCCTTGTTCTGACTGATGATATTGAGCTTTTCCATCGTCTCTTTCCAAAGATGTAGTCAATTTGATTTCTGTGTGTTCCATCTGGTGAGGTCCATGTGTATAGTCGCCTTTTATGTTGGTGAAAGAAGGTATTTGCAATGAAGAAGTTGTTGGTCTTGCAAAATTCTATCATTCCATCTCCGGCATTGTTTCTATCACCAAGGCCATATTTTCCAACTACTGATCCTTCTTCTTTGTTTCCAACTTTCGCATTCCAGTGGGTAGTAATTATCAATGCATCTTGATTGCATGTTCGATCAATTTCAGACTGCAGCAGCTGATAAAAAATCATCTATTTCTTCATCTTTGGCCCTAGTGGTTGGTGCGTAATTTGAATAATAGTCGTATTAACTGGTCTTCCTTGTAGGCGTATGGATATTATCCTATCACTGACAGCGTTGTACTTCAGGATAGATCTTGAAACGTTCTTTATGACAATGAATGCAGCACCATTCCTCTTCAAGTTGTCATTCTCAGCATAGTAGACTATATGATTGTCAAATCCAAAATGGCCAATACTAGTCCATTTCAGCTCACTAATTTCCAGGATATCGATATTTTTGCGTTCTATTTCATTTTTGACGATTTCCAACTTTCCTAGATTCATACTTCATACATTCCAGGTTCTGATTATTAATGGATGTTTGCAGCTGTTTCTTCTCATTTTGAGTCGTGCCACATCAGCAAATCAATGTCCTGAAAGCTTACTCCATCTACGCCATTAAGGTCAACTCTACTTTGAGTAGGCAGCTCTTCCCCAGTCATCTTTTGAGAGCCTGCCTTCCAACCTGGGGGGCTCATCTTCCAGCACTATATCAGACAATGTTCCTCTGCTATTCATAAGGTTTTCACTGGCTAATGCTTTTCAGAAGTAGACTGCTGCATCCTTCTTCCTAGGCTGTCTTAGTCTGGAATCTCAGCTGAAACCTGTCCACCATGGGCGACCCTTTTGGTATCTGAATGCCAGTGGCATAGCTTCCAGCATCACAGCAACATGCAACCTCCCACAGCAAGAAAAACTGACAGACGCGTGGGGGTCTCTGACCATAAAGCCATAAAAACTCATAGTTTTTGAGCAGAGTATGGTTCAGTTTCCAAGTGTTAGAGTTCTTTTCCCTGCTTTTTCTGTTACCGATCTCTACATTTATGGCTTTTTTTTTTTCAATCTCTGACCTTAATGCCATAAACGTAGAGATTAATAACAGAAAAAGCAGGGAAAAGAAATCAAACACTTGGAAATTGAACCATACCCTGCTCAAAAACTATGGGGTTATAGAAGAAATTAAGGATGGAATAAAGAAATTCACAGAATCAAATGAGAATGAAAACACATCCTTCCAAGACCTTTGGGACATAGCAAAAGCAGTGCTGAGAGGTCAATTTATAGCAATAAATGCACACGTCCAAAAGAAGAAAGGGCTAAAATCAAGGCATTAACCCTGCAACTTGAACAAATGGAAAGAGAGCAGCAAGAAAAGCCCTCGGGCACCAGAAGAAAGCAAATAATAAAAATTAAAGCAGAATTAAATGAAATAAAGACTAGAAAAACAATTGAAAGAGTAACAAGAACAAAATCTTGTTCTCTGAAAAGATCAACAAAATCAATAAACCATTGACAATCTGACAAAAGAAAAGCAGGAGAGGAAGCAAATAACCCAATTAAGAAATGAAACAGGTGATGCCACAACAGACCCAAATGAAATTAAAAGAATCTTAACAGAATACTATAAAAAATTGTACTCTAACATATTTGAAAACCTAGAGGAAATGGAAAAATTTGTAGAAACACACTACCTACCTATACTAACACAAACAGAGGTAGAACAACGAAATAAACCTATAACAAAAGAAAAGATTGAAAACTTAATTTAAAAACTCCCAAACAAAAAAAAAAGCCCTGTCCCTGACAGCTTCAATGGAGAATTCTACCAAACTTCCAGAGGAGGGTTAGCACCACTACTATTAAAGGTATTTCAGCGCATAGAAAAGGAAGGAATACTCCCAAATTCTTGCTATGAAGCCAGCAAAACCCTGATACCAAAACCAAGTAAAGACATCACAAAAAAAAAGAAAGAAAATTGAGGCCAATATGCGTCACGAACTTAAACACAAAAATCCTTAACAAAATTCTAGCCAGTAGAATTCAACAACATACTAAGAAAAAGAATTCACCACCATGAGGAACTGGGATTCATACCAGGTATGCAGGGATGGTTCAACATTAGAAAAACAATTAATATAATCCACCACATAAATAAAAAAAAAGACAAGAATCACATGATTTTATCAATTGATGCAGAAAAGGCATTTGACAAAGTTCAACACTCATTCATGATAAAAACTCTCAGCAAAATAGGAATAGAAGGAAAATTTCTCGACATACTAAAGGGCATTTATATAAAGCCAACAGCCAACATCACCCGAAATGGAGAGAGCCTGAAAACATTCCCATTGAGATCACCACTCTTATTCAACATTGTGCTGGAGGTCCTAGCCAGAGCAATTATGCTAGATAAAGAAATAAAGGGCAACCAGATTGGCAAGTAAGAAGTAAAAGTATCTCTATTTGCAGATGACATGATCTTACACACAGAAAAGCCGAAGTAATCCTCCAGAAAACTACTGAAACTAATAGAAGAGTTCAGCAGAGTATCAGGATACAAGGTAAACATAAAAAATCAGTTGGATTACTCTACTCCAATAAAAAGAACATCGAAGAGGAAATCACCAAATCAATGCCATTTACAGTAGCCCCCAAGAAGATAAAATACTTAGGAATAAATCTTACCAGAGATGTGAAAGACATATACAAAGAAAACTACAGTACACTTCTGCAAGAAACCAAAAGAGACTTACATAAGTGGAAGAACATACCTTGATCATGGATAGGAAGACTTAACATTGTGAAAACGTCTATTCTACCAAAAGCGATCTATACATTTAATGCAATTCCAATCCAAATCCCAAGGACATTCTTTAGTGAGATGGAGAAACAAATCGCCAATTTCATATGGAAGGGAAAGAGGCCCCGGACACATAAAGCATTACTGAAAAAGAAGAACAAAGTGGGAGGCCTTACTTTACCTGATTTTAGAACCTATTATACCACCACAGTAGTCAAAACAGCCTGGTACTGGTACAACAACAGATACATGGACCAATGGAACAGAATTGAGAATCCAGACATAAGTCCATCCACATATGAGCAGTTGGTATTTGACAAAGGCCCCAAAACAGTTAAATGGGGAAAAGACAGTCTTTGTAACAAATGGTGCTGGCATAACTGGATATCCATCTGCAAAAAAATGAAACAAGACCCATACCTCACTCCATGCACAAAAACTAACTCAAAATGGACCAAAGACCTAAATATAAAACGATAAAGATCATGGAAGAAAAAATAGGGACAACGTTAGGAGCCCTAATACATGGCATAAACAGTATACAAAACATTATAAAGAACGTAGAAGAAATATTAGATAACTGGGAGCTCCTAAAAATCAAACACTTATGCTCATCCAAAGACTTCACCAAAAGAGTAAAAAGACTATCCACAGACTGGGAAAAAGTTTTTAGCTATGACATTTCTGATCAGCACCTGATCTCTAAAATCTACATGATACTGCAAAAACTCAACTGCAAAAAGACAAATAACCCAATTAAAAAATGGACAAAAGATATGAATAGACACTTCACTAAAGAAGACATTCAGGTAGCTAACAGATATATGAGGAAATGTTCACAATCATTAGCCATTAGAGAAATGCAGATCAAAACTACAATGAGATTTCATCTCACTCCAACAAGGCTGGCATTAATCCAAAAATCACAAAATAATGAATGTTGGAGAGGCTGCGGAGGATTGGAACACTTCTACACCACTGCTGAGGGGAATGTCAAATGGTACAACCACTTTGGAAATCAATTTGGTGCTTCCTTAAAAAGTTAGAAATAGAACTACCATACGACCCAGAAATCCCACTCCTTGGAATATATCCTAGAGAAATAAGAGCCTTTACACGAACAGATATATGCACATCCATGTTTATTGCAGCTCTGTTTACAATAGCAAAAGGCTGGAAGCAACCAAGATGCCCATCAATGGATGAATGGATAAATAAGTTATGGCATATTCACACAATGGAATATTACACATTGATAAAGAACAGTGAGGAATCTGTGAAACATTTCATAACATGGAGGAATGTGGAAGGCATTATGCTGAGTGAAATTAGTCAGTTGCAAAAGGACAAATATTGTATAAGACCACTATTATAAGAACTTGAGAAATAGTTTAAACTGAGAAGAAAACATTCTTTTGTGGTTACGAGAAGGGGGAGGGAGAGAGGGTGGGAAATGGGTATTCACTAATTAGATAGTAAATAAGAACTACTTTAGGTGAAGGGAAAGACAGCACACAGTACAGGGGAGGTCAGCACAATTGGACTAAACCAAAAACAAAGAAGTTTCCTTAATAAACTGAATGCTTCGAAAGCCAGTGTAGCTGGGGCAGGGGTCTGGGGACCTTGGTTTCAGGGAACAACTAAGTCAATTGGCATAATAAAATCTATTAAGAAAACATTCTGCATCCTACTTTGAAGAGTGGCGTCTGGGGTCTTAAACGCTAGCAAGTGGCCATCTAAGATGCCGCAATTGGTCTCAACCCACCTGGATCAAAGGAGAATGAAGAACACCAAGGACGCAAGGTGATTACAAGCCCAAGAGACAGAAAGGGCCACATGAACCAGAGACTACATCATCCTGAGACCAGAAGAACTAGATGGTGCCTGGCTACAACCGATGACTGCCCTGACAGGGAACACAACAGAGAACCCCTGAGGGAGCAGGAGAGCAGTGGGATGCAGACCCCAAATTCTCATAAGACCAGACTTAATGGTCTGACTGAGACTGGAAGGACCCCGGTGGTCACGGCCCCCAGACCTTCTGTCTCCCAGGACAGGAACCATTCCCGAAGCCAACTCTTCAGACATGGATTGGACTGGACAATGGGTTGGAAAGGGATGCTGGTGAGGAGTGAGCTTCTTGGATCAGGTGGGCACTTGAGACTATGTTGGCATCTCCTGCCTGGAGGGGAGATGAGAGGGTGGAGGGGGTTAGAAGCTGGAGAAATGGACAGGAAAAGAGAGAGTGGAGGGAGAGAGCAGGCTGTCTCATTAGGGGGAGAGTAATTGGGAGTGTGTAGCAAGGTCTATATGGGTTTTTGTGTGAGAGACTGACTTGATTTGTAAACTTTCACTTAAAGCACAATAAAAATTATTAAAAAAAATTCTAGCCAATAGAATTCAACAACATACCAAGAAAAAGAATTCACTACCATGAGGAACTGGGATTCATACCAGGTATGCAGGGGTGGTTGAACATTAAAAAAACCATCAATGCAATCAATCACATAAATAAAACAAAAGAACCACATGATTTTATCAATTGATGCAGAAAAGGCATCTGACAAAGTCCAACATCCAGTCATGATAAAAACTCTCAGAAAAATAGGAATAGAAGGGATATTCCTCAACATAATAAAGGGCATTAATACAAAGCCAACAGCCAACATCATCCCAAATGAAGAGAGTCTGAAAGCATTCCCCCTGGAACGGGAACTAGACAAGGATGTCCACTCTTATTCAACATTGTGCTGGAGGTCCTAGCCAGAGCAATTAGGCTATAAAAAGAAATAAAGAGCATCCAAACTGGCAAGGAAGAAGTAAAAGTACCTCTATTTGCAGATGATATGACTATTGGAAACCCTTTATACACAGAAAATCTTAAGGATACACAAGAAAAGTACTGGAACTAATAAAAGAGTTCAGCAAAATATCAGGATAGAAGATAAACATACAAAAATCAGTTGGATTCCTCTACGAAAACAAAGAGAACTTCGAAGAGGAAATCACAAAATCAACACCATTTAAAATAGCCCCCCAAGAAGAAAAAATACTTAGGAATAAATCTAACCAGAGATGTAAAGGACCCATACAGAGAAAACTACAAGATATTATTGCAAGAAACCAAAAGATACCTACATAAGTGGAAAAATAAACCTTGCTCATGGATAGGAAGGCTTAACATTGTGAAAATGTCTATAGATACAATGCAATCCCAATCCAAATTCCAATGGTATTTTTTAATGAGGTGGAGAAACAAATCACCAACTTCATATGGAAAGAGAAGAGGTCCCGGGTAAGTAAAGCATTACTGAAGAAGAAGAACGAAGTGGAATACCTCGCACTACCTGATGTTAGAACCTATTATACTGCCACGGTAGTCAAAACAGCCTGGAACTGGTACAACAATAGATACATAGACCGATGAAACAGAATTGAGAATCCAGACATAAATCCACCCACATATGAGCAGCTGATATTTGACAAAGGCTCCAAATCAGTTAAATGGGGGAAAAGACAGTGTTTTTAACAAATGGTTCTGGCATAACTGAATATCCATCTGAAAAAAAAGAAACAAGACCCCTACCTCACACTTTGCACAAAAACTAATTCAAAATGGATCAAAGACCTAAATATAAAATCTAAAATGGTAAAGATCATGGGAGAAAAAATAGGGACAATGCTAGGAGCCCTAATACATGGCATAAACAGTATACAAAACATAAAAAACACCAGAAGAGTAACTAGATAATTGGGAGCTCCTAAAAATCAAACCCTTATGCTCATCTAAAGGCTTCACCAAAAGAATAAAAAGACAACCTACAGACTGGGGAAAAAATTTGGCGTCTAATCTCTAAAATCTACGAGATACTGCGAAGCCTCAACAACAAAAAGACAAATAACCAAATTAAAAAATGGGCAAAGGATATGAACAGGCAGTTCACCAAAGAAGACATTCAGGCTGCAAACAGATACATAACAGATACATAAGGAAATGCTCACCATCATTAGCCATTAGAGAAATGCAAATCAAAACTACAATGAGATACCATCTCATCCCAACAAGGCAATATTAATCCAAAAAACACAAAATAATAAATGTTGGACAGGCTGTGGAGAGACTAGAACACTCATACACTGCTGGTGGGAATGTAAAATGGTACAACCAATTTGAAAATTGATTTGGCACCTCCTTAAAAAGCTAGAAATAGAACTACCATATGATCCAGCAATCCCACTCCTTGGAATATATCTTAGAGAAATAAGAGCCTTTACACGAACAGATATATGCACACCCATGTTCATTGCAGCAGTGTTCGCAATAGCAAAAAGATAGAAACAACTTACGTGCCCATCAATGGATGAATGGGTAAACAAATTATGGTATATTCACACAATGATAAAGAATAAGGATGAATCTGTGAAACATCTCATAACACGGATGAATCTGGAAGGCATTATGCTGAATGAAATTAGTCAGTCACAAAACGACAAATATTGTATGAGACCACTATTATAGGAACTCAAGAAAAGGTTTAAACACAGAAGAAAACATTCTTTGATGGTTAAGAGGGTGGGGAGAGAGGGAGAGGAGTATTCACTAACTAGATAGACAAGAATTATTGTAGGTGAAAGGAAGGACAACACACAAAACAGGGGAAGTCAGCACCACTGGACTAAACCAAACCTAGGAAGTTTCCTGAATACAAGCAAACACTCTGAGGGGCAGAGTAGCAGGGGTGGGAGTCTGGGGACCATGGTTTCAGGGGACATCTAGGTCAATTGGCATGATAAAGTTTTTTAGAAAATGTTCTTCACCCCACTTTGGTGAGTGGCATCTGGGGTCTTAAAAGCTAGCGAGTGGCCATCCAAGATGCATCAATTGGTCTCAACCCACGTGAAGTAAAGGGGAATGAAGAACATCAAAGACATGAGGAAAATATTAGCCCAAGAGACAGAAAAGGCACATAAACCAGAGACTCCATCAGCGTGAAACCAGAAGAACTAGATGGTGCCCGGCTATCACCAATTTCTGCCCTGACAGGGAACACAACAGAGAGTCCCTGATGGAGCAGGAAAAAAGTGGGGTGCAGAACTCAAATTCTAGTAATAAGCCCAGACTTAATGGTCTGACTGAGACTGGAGGAACCCTAGAAGACATGGCCCAAAACTAAAAGCATTCCCAAAACCAACTCTTCAGACCAAGATTAGACTGGACAATGAGACATAAAATGGTGCTGGTGAGGAATGTGCTTCTTAACTCAAATAGATACATGAGACTAAGTGGGCAGCTCCTGTCCGGAGATGAGATGAGAAGGCAGAGGGAACAGAAGCTGGTTGAATGGACACAGAAATTACAGGATAGAGAGGAGGAGCATGCTGTCACATTATAGGGAGAACAACTAGGGCCACATAACAATGTGTGTATAAGTTTTTGTATGAGAAATTTACTTGAGTTGTAAACTTTAGCTTAAAGCACAATAGAAAAAAAAAGACGACTGGGAAAGAGCTGCCTCCTCAAAGTAGAGATGACCTTAATGACATGGATGGAGTCAAGCTTTCCAGACATTCATTTGCTGATGTGGCATGACACAAAATGAGAAGAAACAGCTGCAAACACCCATTAATAATTGAAATGTGGAATATATGAAGCATGAATCTAGGGAAATTGGAAGTTGTCAAAAATGAAATGGAACACATAAACATTGATATCCTAGGCATTACTGAGCTGAAATCAACTGGTCTTGGACATTTTGAATTGGACAATCATATGGTCTACTGTGCCAGGAACGACAACTTGAAGAGGAATGGCCTTGCAATCATTCATCGTCAAAAAGAACATTTTAAGATCTATCCTGAAGTACAAAGCTGTCATTGATAGGGCAGTATCCATACGTCTACAATGAAGACAAGTTAATACGACTATTATTCAAATTTACGCACCAATCGCTAAGGCCAGAGATAAAGAAATTGAAGATTTTTACCAAATTCTGCAGTCTGAAATTGAACACGTAATCAGGGTGCATTGATAATTACTGGAGATTGGAAGGTGAAAGTTGGAAACAAAGAAAAAGGATCAGTTGTTGGAAAATATGACCTTGGTGATAAAAACGGCACCAGAAATAGCATGATAGAATTCTGCAAGACCAACGACTTCTTCATTGCAAATACCTTTTTTGACCAACATAAATGGCCACTATACATGTGGGCCTCTCCAAATGGAACACACAGGAATCAAATTGACTACATCTATGGGAAGAGACAATGGAAAAGCTCAATATCACCAGTCAGAAAAAGGCCAGGAGCTGATTGCAGAACAGACCATCAATTGCTCACATCCAAGTTCAAGTTTAAACTGAATAAAATTAGAACAAGTCCATGGGGGCTAAAGTACGACCTTGAGTATATCCCACCTGAATTTAGAGACCATCTCAAGAATAGATTTGACACGTCGAACACTAATGACTGAAGACCAGACAACTTGTGGAATGACATCAGGGACATCACGCATGAAAAACAAGAGGTCATTAAAAAGACAGGAAGGAAAGAAAAGACCAAAATGGATGTCAGAAGAGACTCTGAAACTTGCTCTTGAACGTAGAGTAGCTAAAGCGAAAGGAAGAAAAGATGAAGTAACAGAGTTTAACAGAAGATATCAAAGGGCTGCTCGAGAAAACAAAGTATTGTAATGTGCAAAGACCTGGAGATGGAAAACGAAAAGGGAAGAACACGCTCTGCATTTCTCAAGCTGAAAGAATCTAAGAAAAACATCAAACCTCGAATTGCAATATTGAAAGATTCTATGGGGAAAATATTAAATGACTCAGGAAGCATCAAAAGAAGATGGAAGGAATACACAGAGTCACTATACCAAAAAGAATTGGTCAACGTTCAACCATTTCAGGAGGTACCATATGATCAGGAACCAATGGTACTGAAGGAAGGAGTCCAAGCTGCACTGAAGGCATTGGCGAAAAACAAGGCTTCAGGAATTGACAGAATACTAATTGAGGTGTTTCAGTAAGCAGATGCAGCGCTAGAAGTACTCATGTATGCCAAGAAATTTGGGAGACAACTACCTGGCCAACTGACTGGAAGAGATCCATATTTATGCCTTTTCCCAAGAAAGGTGATTCCACCAAATGTGGAAATTATTTAACAATACCACATATAAGTAAAACTCTGCCAAAGGTCATTCAAAAGCGGCTGCAGCAGTGTATTGACAGGGAACTGCCAGAAATTCAAGCTGGATTCAGAAGAGGACGTGGAACCAGGGATATCATTGCTGATGTCAGATGGATTGTAGCTGAAAGCAGAGAATACCAGAAAGATGTTTACCTGTGTTTTATTGACTATGCAAAGGCATCCAACTGTGTGGATCATAACAAATTATTGATAACATTACGAAAAATGGGAATTCCAGAACACTTAATTGTGCTCATGAGAAACCTATACATAGATTAAGAAGCAGTCATTCTAACAGAACAAGGGGATACTTTGTGGTTTAAAGTCAGGAAACATGTGAGTCAGGGTTGTATTCTTTCACCATACCTACTCAGTATGTATGCTGAGCAAATAATCCAAGAAGCTGGACTATATGAAGAAGAACGGGGCATCAGGATTGGAGAAAGACTCATAAACAACCTGCATTATGCAGATGACACAACCTTGCTTGCTGAAAGTGAAGAGGACTTGAAGCACTTACTGATGAAGATCAAAGACCACACCCCCTAGTATGGATTACACCTGAACAGAAAGAAAACAAAAATCCTCACAACGGGACCAATAAGCAACATCTTGATAAACAGAGAAAAGATTGAGGTTGTCAAGGATTTCATTTTACTTGGATTCACAATCAACACCCATGGAAGCAGCAGTCAAGAAATCAAAAGATGCATTGCACTGGGCAAATCGGCTGCAAAAGACCTCTTTAAAGTGTTGAAAAGTAAAGATGCCACCTTGAGGACTAAGGTGCACCGGAGCCAAGCCATGGTGTTTTCAATCACCTCCTACGCATAAGAAAACTGGACAATGAATAAGACTGAAGAAGAATTGATGCCTTTGAATTGTGGTGTTGGCGAAGAATATTGACTATATCACGGACTGCCAAAGAACGAACAAATCTGTCTTAGAAGAAGTACAACCAGAATGTATCTTAGAAGCAAGGATGGCGAGACTACATCTCACATACTTTGGACATATGATTAGAAAAGATCAGTCCCTGGAGAAGGACATCAAGCTTGTTAAAATAGAGCATTAGTGAAAAAGAGGAAGACCCTCAACGAGGTGTACTGACAGAGTGGCTACAACAATGAGCTTAAGCATAGCAACAATTGTGAGGGTGGCGCAGGACCAGAAGGTGTTTCGTTCTGTTGTACATAGGGTCGCTATGAGTCAGAACTGACTCGATGGCACCTAACAACCATAACAAATTAGCATTTTTATTCTATTCTATTTATTTATTTTGCGATCGAAGCTCTTTTTCCTTAAACAAAACAAAGCAAAATTTTGCAAATAGGTCTGCAAAATCTATTCCTCTGGATAAATACCTTGAAGTTTTCTGGATGGCATTAAAAACAAACAAAAAGTATGGCACACATCATTTATTCTTGAAAAAACATTGCCCAGGACTCAATTACTGGTTCTATTTACAGGGTGCAATTTTTTTTTAACCTCTACAGAGAAGTCTCTCAATTTAGTGGACACTTTTTTTTTTTTTTAAGAGTTACTTTAACAATTCTCTATAAAACTCACTAGTCCCTGGTTCAACAGACCAACTTCTTTTAATTATCCTCTTTGCCGCCTCCTTCCCCTATAGCATGACTGAAGTTTTCCTAAAGGCCCTGTAAATGTAAAAGACTCAGACATGGTGTTTGGGGTTTAGAAGTCGATGGCACTTCCTCTCTGGAAGTAAGTCCTATGTAGTGAGTAACCTCCAGGTATGTGAACTGGGCGTGTGATTCTTTTAGCATCTATTGATATCCTTCTGTTGTATTCAAGGACAGTGTTAGCCACTGTCACAAGATTATTCGTTGCACTGTTTTTTATAACAAAACAAAACAAAAACAACTTGCCATTAGAGGGAATAGAATAAGAAATCTAAGGTCTGAGCCAGCATGGAATATTATGTATCCAATGAAAAAATAAGACAGAACTAAAGTATATTAACAGGAGCCCTGGTGACTCAGTAGTTAAGCGCTCAGCTGCTAACTGAAAGGACAGCGGTTCGAACCCAATATCTGTTCCTCAAGAGAAAGATGTGGCAGTCTGCTTCTGTAAAGATTTACAGCCTAGGAAAGCCTATGGGGCAATGCTACGCTGGCCTATAGTGTCGCTATGAGTCAGAATTCTACTCCACGGCAATATGTTTGGTTTTTTTTTTGGTAAGTATATTAACAGCCTGCTTCTGCTGCTGAATTTTCTGAGTAGTCATGATTATAAGGGCCTTAGAGTTTGGAGACAATCTGAAAAATGGACACTCCTGAGGGTCCTTTGGTGGGGTGATACTATTTGAACCAGAAGCAGAGAGGGAGGTACAACCTGCTTCTATCACTTCCAACTTCTTGTCTCATTGTGGTGCCACTTGTGGACATATTTTTTGCAAAATAAAAAGGAAAATAATGGCTAGGTTCCATAGGTGAGCATCATAAATAAAGACCAATACCGGTTTGTCTCTGTTCCGTGACTTACTAGTGGGGTGAATTTCAGCATGTTATTTAAATTCCTAGTTTTCTATTCAAACAATGTAAAGAAACTTTAACCTCTCTGCCCTCAAAATGTGGATAAAAAGTCACAAAAGAAAAAGAATTAGTCTAGATAAATAAATACATAAGAATAAGTAAAGTGTCAAAGAACTACAGGGCTATCCTGAGGGATCTGGAGGTACACATGGTCCATCAAAATATTAGGGTTTGTAACACAAATGTTGGCCTGCAACATTTGATTTCTTTAATATGAATCTAATTCTTTAATATTGATCAAAATTTTCTCATAACTCTCAAGGAGAAGAAAAGCAGCAATTAGTGGTGTATAGTTTAGTTTTCTACGGGTGCTGTAAAAAATTGCCATAAATGTAGTGGCTTAAAACAATGTAAATCTATTATCTTACATTTCTGTAGGCCAGGAGTGCAGAACTGTTACCAAACACAATGAGTTCACTGTCTGTGCTCTTGTTAAAAATAACTAAGAGTCAAGCAGATTTTAAGCAGGCATAGTTTATTACTTGCAGCATGCAAGGAGACAGGGAGATTGGTCTCAAAGCACTCTCTCTCTAAACAAAGGGCTGGAGGAGGTTTTATGCCACAAGAGAAAGGGGAAGTTATACATATTCATTAAATTCCTGGGAAGTGGCACATATATTTATTGTGGGGCTGGGCTAGGAATTAGCATGGAAGTCGCTGATGGACCCTTGCTTCCGAAATGGGCTCAGCTCCCACTGATGAAGTTAAGTCCAGTGATTTTTAGTTCCTTGGCATGAGTCTTTTGGTTCCTTGCCATGAGCTTCAGAGCTCGGGTTCAACTTCAGGTCACTGATTGTCTCACAGCACACGTGTGGGGGTCTCGTTTCAGCTGGTTTGCCTGAAACATCTGCAAACAGACAGATTAAAAGGAAACAGGATGGCGGCCTTTGTAATTTTGATTGTAATCTGCTGTTTAGAGTTGTTTTGTAAAGCCCTGCACTGGCACAGCTTTTGGCTCAGGGCCTGTCTGTTTCCTAACTGGTCTCAATCCCCCCTGAGAAATTCACACTCCTCAATCTTGACGGAGTTTACAGATGGAGGTCTCTTCTTCTGAAATTGCTTCCTGCTGATAGAGGGTGCAGAGGCCTAAAGGTTAGAAGAGTGAAACTCTCGTGCTGCCTGTGCTATCATATTTTTCTCTTATCTCAAAAGGCCCTCCATATGGTGGCTGTGTTTCTTCTTGATCTCAGAGTGGGATTGGTTGGAATCCTTGGGCAACTATCATCTGAAGGTGAAACTTTTGAAGTCTGGAGGATACGAATTTGACCAAAAGATTGAATAAACAAGGACCAAAGAGAAGCAGTACCACAACAGTGACCAAGGGTCCTAGAAGAGGTAGGAACCATGGGACAGAAAGGAGGACACTATTGACTGCTTGCCATATGTCTTGGTCTCCTGAATCCTGATTAAACTTATGAAGCCACTTAGCCTAGTCAAGCAAATTTCTCCCTCTTATTTCTACCTGTCCTGTGGTATTAACATAGGTACAGCAGCTAGTTTTAGTGACTGCACAAACCCCATCTTTCTCAGCTAAAAGAAAATTCAGAGTGATTCGGTGATCTAGAACCAGTCTGGTCAGTGAATTTACAGCCAAGTTGAGAGCTCTGATTCCTTCCCCTGAGTCCTGGGCCACCATCTCTGTGGCTGCTGTAATGTTGGATATTACTGAATTTTGATATAGGAATTGGCTGTGGTCCCTACAATGGTCCTGATGAGAGCTACTATTCCAGCAACTATTAGCCATATCCCCCTGTTAGTTCAGCTACGGACCTTGTATATCTGAATGAGATCTGGGCTGGGATGGACAAGCCCAATGGTACATGTTCCACTTTCATATAATGGTTTGATGCATGCCAGTGCGGTACTGCCACAGAGGAACATCCACCCTTTTGGGAGACATACATAGACAACACCTGCAGAACTGTTAAACAAGTTGGTATGGTTAAAGATTGGTTTTAGCCAAGATTCACGATGTACAGGCAGTGTGATATTTGGGTTAAAACCAGAGTAGGTTCCTAATGGGTATACTTTCTTACTATTTTTCTTTTCAATTTTATTGACTTTGTCCCTGAATTTAGTAAGGTTACCATAGGCATCACTAAAGCACTATCTTCCGGTATGTTAGTTATGTTCACTTTCGGTCTTATTGAATGCCAGGAAGAAGGATGAGTAGAAATTTGAGAGGCACCCCCAGGACGCTTGGGGTTTTTGTACTAGTTCAGGAACAAATTTGGTTCACATTAGAACTGCCAAGTGTGGAAGCAAGAATTATTTCTGTTGTATACAGATATGGGAGACACTTGGAACAGACATATGAGAAGGGACTGTTTTGTCCCAAAAGCTGTCCCCAAGGCAGTCAGGTTGATATTATGTATGGGGGTAAACAATACCCAAGGGTTCTAAGCTCCCTGTTCAACAGTTGTTGGGTTTTGGTAGCAGATCCAACAATGTACTAAATTATTTCCTGAGGCAATAGTTTGGGAAACATTAATTAAATAGTTGGTATTACTTAATGTTATAGCTGGATGGATTAAAGGAACAAGTTTGGAAATTAAAATTAAAGTCAAGATAGTCATAGTCGTGGTTGATGTTAGATTCATACACTTGAAATGACTCCACCCTTCAGGAGAAGGCACCAACTCATTAAGGCATAGACCAAGACACATAAGCTTGTCCAGAAAGAGGAACAATGCAAGCAAAGGTTAAAATAAGAATTAGTAAAAGGGCTAGAGCAAAAATAATTCCTAATACCTCTACAGCACTTATTTTCATGATACTTATCTACCGGTCCTTGTTTTGAACAGCCAGTTAAGTCCTTCAACTGGTTCACAGTTGTATGACTCTTGATTTATGGAAGATTCATCGGGGTTTTCAGGTGGAGAAAAAGGTTTCACCTGAGAATTACAGGCCCACGGAGTTACTCCTTTTAACCTGAGAGCAGGAGGGGTTGTTAATAATACCTGATATTGGGCCTACACATTTTTTAGCCAGTGGTCTCCTGGGCTCCCCTCTCACCAAGTTTTCAAAAAGCACCAAGTCTCCTGGTTGGAACTTGAGCAAGTCTCCCATTGTAGATTTCAGGGAGTATCTGGCTGCCATAGTCTTGGAGTGCTCTCTGCGCTTCTCCCAGGTTAATGATGTGTTTTAATGTTTGTTGCTTCTCCTGATCCAAAAGATCATCTGCCTTGGGAAAAGGTCTTCCATAAGTCAGTTCAAATGGGCTTAGTTTTAGAGCTCCTCTGGGGACAGCCCATACCCTGATCAAAGCAGTGGGCAGCATGTTAACCGAGATATCTTGAGTTTCTTGGCATAATTTTGCAATGGTTCTTTTCAGAGTTTGGTTCATCCTCTCAACCTTTCCTGAGGACTGAGATCTCCATGCTGAGTGGAGCTTATATGTGATGTCCAAGGATCGGGATAAATTCTGAGTTATTTTAGCAGTAAATGCAAGGCCATTGTCACTCTGGAGGGACCGGGGTAGGCCGGACCTGGGTATGATCTCTTTCAGAAGCCATTTACAGACTTCAGTAGCTTTCTCAGTCCTATCAGGGAAGGCCTCTACCCATCCTGTGAAGGTATCTACAAAGACCAACAGCTATTTGAACCCTCAACATGTGGGTATCATTGTCAAATCTATTTGCTAATCCTCCCCTGGGTATGCTCCCCAATGCTGAACAGGTTTTAGTAAAGGAGGAGGTATTGGTTGAGTATTTGAATTGTTTCTTAAGCATATTTCGCAGACTTTAGAAACCTGCTGTATCAATTTCTTTAAGTTTATTCCCTGCATTAGGGTTTTAAGCTGAAGATGCAGTGTCTCCTGACCATAACGGCCGGCCTCAAGGCTTCCCTTAACCACCTTCCATAGTTGATTGCTGGGAATGTAAACCCTTTTATTTTTATTCTGGTACCAACCATTGGCCTGCTTCTGAAATCTCTGAGTTTCTGCATTCCAAATATCCTCAGGGCTGTACTGGGGTTTAATGGTTGAAAAGTTGATGTCAGGAATGAGGGTCATCTGGGTTACTGGGGACTGTGCCCAAGCTGCTTTCTTAGTGACAGCGTTGGCTTTATTGTTACCCCAAGAAACTGGAGTGTCCTCTTTCTGATGTCCCCTCTAAAGTATAACAGCCACTTCAGGGGGTTGTTGTACTGCCTCTAGAAGTTCTAAAATAAGGTTACCATATTTAATGGACGAGTTCTTTTAAAGTCATCTTTCCTTTCAAATAGCCCCATGAGCATGTATGATAGAAAAGGAATATTTGGAATCTGTATATATGTTAATTTTCTTGTCTTCTACCAACTGGAGTGTTCAAGTGAGGGCAGTAAGCTCCTTTTTTTGTACAGAAGTTTAAGGGGGTAAGGGCCATACCTCTATAATGTCATGTAAAGTTACTATGGCATATCCTGTTCTTCGGATACCTTGTCCACAAAACTACTCCCATCAGTGAACCAATCATCATCTGTGTTTCCAAAGGGACTGTCTTTCAGATCAGGCCCACTGGAATAGAAAAGAAAAAAATAGACCTGGTCTATTGTTGCATAATTGTTGCAGTACAGTTATGGATGAGCTCATTGTCTTTCAAGGTTACCGTAGGCAGGAGTGTAGCAGGATTTAGAACTCGACAAACCTTTAGAGTGACTTCAGGAGAATCTAATAATAGGGCCTGGTACTGGGTATTCTGCCTCCCAAAAGCCAATTCCCTCCTTTAATTTCCAAAACAATTTGAACCTGATGGGGTGTCAGCACCTCCGTAGGTTGCCCTAAAGTAAATTTAGATGCCTCTTTAACTAGGATCACAGTGGCAGTGGCTGCCCAAAAACAGACCAGCCATCCCTGCACCACTGGGTCTAATTGTTTAGAGAAACAGGCAACTGGTCCAATGAAAGGGCCTATTTGTAGGGTGAGTGCTCCCAGGGCCTGTCCTTGTCTTTCATGAACATACAACCTAAAAGGTTTTGTTAAGTCTGGAAGACCAAATGTGGAAGCTCTACCTAATTCTAATTTGATGGTTTCAAATGCTGCTTGGTGCTCCTGTGTCCATTCTAAGGGTCGGCTTTCTTCTTTTAGGGACTCATATAAAGGTTTTGCTATTAGCCCAAAGTTGGGTATCTAGATCCTGCAAAATCCAGCCATGCCCAGAAATCCATGCAGTTTTCAAGTAGTAGGGGCTGGAAGAGAAGTTATGGCTAATTTCCTTTCAGGCAGCAATTGTCATATGTCTGGAGAGAGATGAAACCCTAAATATTTCACTTCTTTCTGAGTAACCTGGGCCTTCTCAGGGGAAACCCTGTAACCTCGATTTGCCAAATGATTCAAGGTCTTAATAGTATTCCTATCTGAACTACCTTGATCCTTGCCGGATATCAATAGGTTGTCCACATACTGGAATATTATTCCCCCTTCTAGTTCTAAGTCTCTGAGGTCTTTATCTAAAGTCGAACCAAACGAGTGGGAAGAATTTTTAAAACGCTGAGGGAGAACTGTCCACTTACACTGAGTTCTTTCCCTGGTGTCTGGATCTTCCCATTCAAATGCAAATAACTCTTGGGAGTCAGGGTGCAGGAGTACACAAAAGAAAGCATCTTTTAAACCTAGCACAGTAACGTAGGTGGCAGCTGCAAGTACCTGAGTAAGAAGGGTATATGGGTTGGGGACTAGCAGGTGAATCGTTACTACTGTCTCATTTACTGCTCTTATATCTTGCACAAAGCGATATTCTCCATTAGGCTTCTTAACACGTAAAACTGGAGTGTTGCAAGGGGACTGACAAGGTTCAATAAGTCCTTGTCTGAGGAGCCTTTCTAGTACTGGCTTAATCTCAGCTCTCACCTCTGGCTTAAGTGGATATTGCTTGCGCCAGGGGAGAGCAGCTCCAGGTTTTAGTTCAACCTGGACAGGATCGGTATTGTTGGCCCTTCCTGGTTGGTTTACATTCCAAACTAATGGGCTCACTTTGGTTAAAAAATGTTGAGGGATACAGGTGTCCTTTGTGCAGAATCCCGCCTCAAGGAGTGCTAGGAGTCATGTCCCTTGACTTTTATCTTCTTCTACAGTGACCTGATCCCCAGAGAGAAAAACAGTAGTTCCTAATTTGGTTAATAGATTCCTACCAAGCAGAGGAACAGGACATTCAGGTACATATAGGAAAACAGTGAGATGGGGGGTGTGTGTACCCCTCTCACAAGAAAAAGGGAAGGTAAACCTCTAAGTCTGAGACTGTCCTGAGACTCCTGTTATCACACAATCTCAATTAGAGAGTTTGCCAACAGGTTTATTTAAGACAGAGGAGGCAGCTCCCGTATCAAGTAAAAATTCAGTTTTCCTATCTGCCACGTCAAAGGTAACCCGAGGATCCGCAGTAGTAATGCAGATAGGCTGTTGTTCTGTGGTTGCTGGATGGTCCTCTGGACCTCGTCACTCAGACAGTTGTGGCAATTGCAGCTTGGGGTCACAATTGGGGTAGTATTCCAGCCTTCCCGACTGAGGATGATCTGGGCACTCCTGTTTCCAGTGTCCCTCCTTTTTGCAATATGCATACCGTTGGGGCCCCAGCTTTTCTGGCAGCCCTGAAGGGCAGCTCCAAGGTCTGTCAAATTGACCACTTACCTGTGACGGCCCAGGTCCCCGGGGGTTACTTTGAGGTGGCCCTGAATAACTGCAGCCAACAACCGGGCCTTCCTTTCCATCCTTTTACCCTATCTTCCTCCGCCTTATCTCTGTTGTTGAAAACCCTCAAGGCTTCTTCTACCAGTTTAGACAGCGGGGTCTGGAGGCCAGCCTCTAGCTTCTGGAGCTTCCTCCTGATATCTGAGGCACTCTGGGTTACAAAGTGTAGGCCCAGCAGAGGGGCAGATTCTGGTGCCTCTGAGTCTGTGTTGGTGAACCTTTTAAGGCCTATTCAAAAAAGGCCACAGGATTTCATCTTTCCCTTATTTCTTTGATATTTGAGTAATTAATTGGTTTGTGAATGCATTTTTGCATCCCTTCGACCACAAAAGTTAGAAAATGTTTCATTCTTGCCCAATCTAGTTAGTCCTGGTAATTCCATTGAGGGTCTGTTCTGGGGACTGCTTCATCCCCTGGTCTCAGAGCATCATGCCTGGGGTTAGGTGGGAACAAACTGTCAGCAAGTTCCCCTCCCTCTGCAGGTATTCTGTTCTTCTCATCAGTGGTGTAGGAAGTGGGGTTAAGATTACTATCACATCCTGTCAGCTAAGAGCAAAGTTAAGGCTGAGTTTAACAAACTCTTCTCTGAATCTTTCTGAGTTTTCTGAAAATCTACCCAGCTTTTCTTTGCACGTTTAAATCTGAAACTGAAAAAGGGACCTGCACCTGGACCACCCTGCCCTGTCCATCCACTACCTCTCACAGAGGGTAAAACCTCCCTGAGATCTTATTAGATTCTGGGATGATAAAGATTGTGGGGACGGAGTACTATAGAAGTGAGTTCATTAGGGCCTGGTACAAGAGATGTCCTAGGTTGCTCCAGTATTTATCAGAAACTACAGGTTTTCTCTCTACCTCCATTATAACTAGAAGCTCGCGTGGAGGACTTGCCTCCAGTTTTCTCTCAATCTGATTTATCTTTTAGTGGCATGACTCAACACTGGGTGGCCTTTTTTTTTTTTTTTCATGTTGCTTGGTATTTTGTACACTCTCACTTTTAATGTCCTTTTTCTTTACGCCAGCTGCACTGGTCTCTTTCCAAAGCAGTGTGGGGCCTTCTTGGCTCCTGTGGCCTTGGTTTCCCTCCTTTTGTTTTCTTGGGGGATGGCTAGGAAGGCTGTCTGGCGTTTTTGGTCTGTAACTTTTTTCTTCCTTATCTCAGTAAACTTTGCAGGCCAGTTCCACTAGCTGAGAGATTTTTAACCCTATACCTCCTTCTTTTTCTGAAGCTTTCTTTTGCTTTAATTGATAAGAAAAGAATTGCCAATGTTTAAGAATGTACCCTAGGGGTGAATCTCCTGATATGCTTTCCTGATTTCCCATTCTGTCCAATTAACTGTTCCCAAGAACCTAGCTTTTTATTATTATGGGCAGTTGATACCACCAGCTTTTTCCTTTTAGTCCAGTAGGAATTTATTTGTCTCTAGCACTGCAGTCAAGAGTTTTCCCAGCTCTGGGAGAGAACCTCTTTTTGAAATCTTAACACTCCATCTGGAGCATTCCCTGTATTGTGATCTGAATCCCAGTCGAGACTAAAAATATGCTCTCTCTGTGCATCTATTTTTCAGCCTAATCAATAAATTCCCTGGAGTCTCTATAGGTATGCTCTAATTTAACCTGTATGTCCACCAATTTCCATGCATCACACATAAATCACACATAACAGACAGAGAATGCTTGGACCAGACAAGCCAGAGAGGGAAAGGGGAACAAGGATGATCTTAGTGAGGTCTAACATCCCCTGTCTTAGTCATCTAGTGCTGCTATAACAGAAATACCACAAGTGGATGGTTTTAACAAACAGAAGTTTATTCTCTCCCAGCCCAGTAAGCTAGAAGTCTGAATTCAGGGCACCGGCTCCAGGGGAAGGCTTCTCTGTCGGCTCTGGAAGAAGGTCTTTGTCATCAGTCTTCCCTTGGTCTGGGAGCATCTCAGTGCAGGAACCTCAGGTCCAAAGGACATGCTCTGCTCCCAGGGCTTCTTTCTTGGTAGTATGAGGTCCCTAACTCTCTGTTATCTTCTCTTTCCTTTTATCTCGAGAGGTAAAAGTTGGTGCAGGCCACACACCAGGGAAACTCCCTTTACATTGGATCAGGGATGTGAGCTGGTAAGGGTGTTACAACCCCACCCTAATCCCCTTTAACATAAAATTACAATCACAAAATGGAGGACAACCACAGACTACTGGGAATCATGGCCTAACAAAGTTAATGAACACATTTTTGGGGAAACATAATTCAATCCATGGCACCCCCCTTATGAAGAATGTTTGAGACCCCACTTCAATCCTCCAGATACCTCCTATCCCCAATACCAGATGGAAGGACTTCAATCTCTCAATCTTAGTCAGATGGAGATGTCTACATCCATTCCTTGGAGGGATTTCAATCTCCCAATCTGGCACAGTTGGAGATGTCTACATCCACTCCCCAGAACCAGACTCAACGGATGGGCTTCAGTCTCCCAA
The DNA here is from genome assembly GCF_030014295.1 of Loxodonta africana. Taxonomy (NCBI): domain Eukaryota; kingdom Metazoa; phylum Chordata; class Mammalia; order Proboscidea; family Elephantidae; genus Loxodonta; species Loxodonta africana. The sequence goes on from NC_087369.1 coordinate 126,838,601, forward strand.
TCTAAACAGATAGAGATGTCTATGCCAATCTCCCAGAACCAGGGTGCACCAACCAGAGACAAACACAGAGAAACTATGCCTGCTTGTTATCCAAATTGAAAGTAAACTCTCAGAGCCAGCACTCACCGAGCCCAAGGAGCACTGAACAAAAGGAGTCCAGGTGGCCACTTTGCCCATCCAGGCAAGGTTCAGTCCATTCTGATAGTTGACTCGGGGGACCCCAATTAGGGTCCATCTGGGGTGCCAGAAAATTTGTTACTGAATGCAAGGGGTTCACTGCCTGTGCTCTTGTTAAGAATAATTAAGAGTCAAGCAGATTTAAAGCTGGCATAGTTTATTACTTGCAGCAAGCAAGGAGACTGGGAGATGTGTCTCAAAGCACTGTCTCTCTGAACAAAGGGCTGGAGGAGGTTTTATGCTACACAGGAAAGGGGAAGTCATACACATTAAATTCCTGGGAAGTGGCATGTATATTTATTGGGGGGCTGGGCTAGGAATTAGTATGGAAGTAGCTGATGACCCCTGCTTCTGAAATGGGCTCAGCTTCCACTGATGATGTTAAGTCCAGTGATTTTTAGTTCCTTGGCATGAGTCTTTTGGTTCCTTGACATGAGTTTCACAGCTTGGGTTCGACTTCAGGTCACTGATTGTCTCACAGCACATGTGTGGGGGTCTGGTTTCAGATGGTTTGCCTGAAAAACATCTGCAAGCAGGGAGATTAGAAGGAAGCCAGATGGGGAGGCTTCATAATCTTGACTGCAATCTGCTGTTTAAAGTTGTTTTGTAAAATCCTTCACTGGCACAGCTTTCGGCTCAGGGCCTGTTTCCTAACTGGTCTCAGAATGAGCTAAAATAAAGGTATCAGCAGGGGTGGGGTCCATTCTGGAGGCTCTATGGGAGAATCTGTTTACTTGCCTTTTACAGCTCGTAGAGGTTCCCCCTTAATCATTTGGCTCATGACGCTTCCTCCATCTTCAAATTCTGCAATGGCAAATTGAGTCCTTTTCAAATTACATCAAACTGATCCTTTATTCTGCCTCCCTCTTCCACTTTTAAGGACTTGTGTGACTGGATTGGACCCATATGGATAATCTCCCCATCTCAACATCTGTACCCATAATCACATCTGCAAAGTCCCTTTTGCCATGTATGGTAAGATATTCAGATATTCTGGGGACTAGGGAATGGACATTTTTGGGTGCCATTATTCTGCCTACCTACTACAAGTGGCCAGCCTCACATTGACAAAAAGGAAATATAAAAAGAAAAAATAGTCAATGATATGTAACAACAACACATCTTAATAACTAAATAAATGCAAGAGCAGATGAGATGAGATTCCCTATTCTCAACTATTTGAATTAGCAAGCTAGAAACAATAAAATAACACTCCATTGGCAAGTATCTGCAGAAATGAGCACTCTCCAGCATGAGCTTAGATAAAGCAGCTAGGAAGCTCTATAGCCAAAGTCAAAATATCTAACTCCACAGTAGGTTAGTGTGCTCTCTTCACCACTCGTTATAACCTCCTGGATTTGGAATCCAAACTTTATGGGAGAATCCAGGTAGGTGGCCTGATGGTGCTTTGTACTATCCCATGACTTACATTTCTAATCGATAATTGTATTTCTTTGCTTACCTAAATTCCTCTCCAAAATGGAGACTACGTCTTGTCAAAACCAAAACTGTAGGCTGCATTGCTAGGTGGCAGAAAAGCAGACCATGGATCCTGCCAAATTCAACAACCATGTCTGTATGCAGTCTTGTTGTATGAACAGGAAGATCCACCACTTTTAGGGAAAAAGGAGATGACACATTCGATTATTTCTTTGTATTTCAAAAAGAGTATCATATATTGGTGATGATTATACAACATGATTAATGCAATTGGTGTCACTGAATTGTACACATGAAAGATGCTGAACTGACAAATGTTATGCTATCTCTACTTTTACAACAAAATGGTATCATATATTGCCTCCCATTGTTGTATTTTTTATATGTGACTTGAAGTGATTCCCTAATACATCAGAAAAGTCAATCTCATTCTTTTTATTAGGCTGAATTATATGTATCTAAGTGTGTATGTCTATTTTTAAGTAGCATTCTTCACATACTATCATAAAAACTTTGTAAAAAATAAGTGTAATATACTCTCTTGCCCCCCCACAGAAAATATTAAAATATGAATAAGTTGCATTTGTTCAGAGTTAATAAATAAAAAGGAAAGATGTCAAGGAAAAAACATGCAAGTCACATAGGCTTACATGTAAGAGCTGAAACTATAAAACTCCTAGAAGAAAACATAGCACTAAATCTTTGTGACCTTAGATGAGGCAATGGTTTCTTGGATATGAGACCACAAGCACAACTGACCAAAAAAAAAAAAAAAGAGAGATGAACTGGTGTCTTAGTTATCTAGTGCTGCCATTATAACAGAAATACCACAAGTGGATGACTTTAACAAACAGAAGTTTACTCTCTCACAGTCTAAGAGGCTAGAAGTTCAAATTCAGGGTGCCAGCTCCAGGATAAGGCTTTCTCTCTCTGTCGGCTCTGGGGAAAGGTCCTTGTCCTCAATCTTCCCAGGTCAAGGAGCTTCTCAGTGCAGGGACACCAGGTCCAAAGGACCCACTATTCTCCTGGCTCTTGTTTCTTGGTAGTATGAGGTCCCCATGTCTCTCTGCTCGTTTCTCTCTTTTATATCTCAAAAGAGATTGACTTAAGACACGACCTAATCTTGTAGAATGAATCCTGCCTCATTAACATAATTGCCACTAACCCCACCTCAATAAAATCATAGAGGTAGGATTCACAACACATAGGAACATCACATCAGATGACAAAATGGTGGACAATCACACAATACTGAGAATCATGGACTAGCGAAGTTGACACACATTTATGGGCGACACAATTCTAATCCATGACAACTAGTATTCATCAAAATTAACACCCCTTGTGCTCCAAAGGACCCCATGAAGAAGGTGAAAAGACAACCCACAGAATATTAAGAATATATTCACCTATTATGTATCTGACAAGGGACGTGTATCCACGGATATATAAACAATTCCTAAGACTAAACAACAAAAAAAAGGGCAAATAAGCCAATTGAAAGTGAGTAAAGGATTTGAACAGATAATTATTCAAAGATATACAAATTCTTCAAGAAGACGTAACAACCCTAAACATGTATGCACCTAATAACATAGGATCAAAATACATGAAGTGAAAACTGACAGAATAGAAAGAAGAAATTGGCAAACCTACTACTGTAGTTGGAGACTTCAACAATCCCTGTAGATGACTGAAAGATCAAACAGGCAAAAAAATCCATAAATATATAGTTGACCTAAACAGCACTATCAATCAACTTGATCTAATTGACACTTAATACTCCATCCACAACAGCAGAATATACATTCCTTTAAAGTTCATTTGGAAAATTCCCCATATAGGGCACATTCTGGGCCACAAAACACAGCTTAACAAATTTAAAAGGGTAGGAAACATACAAAGTATGTCCTCAGACAACAATGGATTTAAATTAGAAATTGATAATATTAGAAAAGAAGGATCTAATATAACTAAGTGAAGCTTTATACATTAGAAAAGAAGAGAAGGACAAGAAATTTAAGCCTAAATCCAGCAGAAGAAATGAAACAATAAAAATTAAAGCAGAAAACAATGAAATTGAAAGCAGGAAAAGAGTAGAAAAACTCAACCAAACCAAAAGCTGGGTCTCTGAATAGATCAATAAAATTAATAAATCTCTTGCCAAACTATCAATTTCAGAAATGAAGGAGTCACAATTACTGACTCTATGGGCATACAAAAGGATAACAAAGTATACTATGAGCAACTCTATGCCCTGAATTTGATAATTTAGATGAAATGGACAAATTCCTTGAAAGATACAAACTTCCAAAACTCACACAAGAAGAAATAGATAACCTAAATAGGCTTTACCTATTAAAAACTGAATCAATAATTAACAAGATTCCAAAAAATAAATCACTAGGCCCAGATGGCTTCAACAGTGAATTCTACCAAACATTTAAAGAAGAAATGATAACGATTTGCCAAAATCGCTCCCCCCTCAAAAAAAAAGAAGCAGAGGGAACACTTCCTAACTCATTCTATGAGGCCAACATTACCAAAGTCAGATAAATTGATTACATTAAAAAAGCTATAGACAAATATCTCACATGAACATATATGCAAAAATCCTCAAGAGTATTAGAAAACAGAATCGAACAATGTATAAAACAACTTATACCCTACTGCCAAGTCAAATTTATTCCAGGTATGTAAGGCTGATTCAACATTCAAAAATCAATTGATGTGATCTACCACATTAGATAGAATGAACAAATCTGTCTTGGAAGAAGTACAGCCAGAATGCTCCTTAAAAGCAAGGATGATGAGACTACGTCTCACATGCTTTGGACATGTTATCAGCAAGGATCAGTCCCTGGAGGACATCATGCGTGGTAAAGTAGAGCGTCAGTGAAAAAGAGGAAGACCCTCAAGGAGATGGACTGACACAGTGGCTGCAACAATGGGCACAAGAGTAACAACGATTGTGAGGATGATGCAGGACCAGGCAATGTTTCGTTCTGTTGTACACAGGGTCGCTTTGAGTCGGAACCGGCGTGATGGCACCTAACAACAACAATCTACCACATAAACAGACTAAAGAAGAAAAATTATATGATCATATCAATTGATGCAGAAAAATTTTGACAGCCAACATCCATTCATGATTAAAAACTCTCAGGAAACTATTAATCCAGGGAACTTTCTTCATTTTGATGATGAACTTCTGCAAAATAGCTAATAACAGTTAATGGTGAAAAATTAGATACTTGTCTCCTAAGATCAGAAACAAAGTAAGGATGTCCTCTCTCACAACTTATATTCAATATTGTACCGGAAGTCCTAGCTAATGCAATAAGATAATAAAAGGAAACAAAAGGTATACAGATTGGAAAGGAAGAAATAAATACTGTTTTTGTATGAAGATACATGATTGTCTATGTAGAAAATCTCAAGGAATCAACAACTACAAAAAAAAAACTCATGTAACTAATGGGTGAGACTACCAAGGTTTCAGGCTGCAAAGTAAATATATAAAATTAAATTGTTTCCCTACCTAAGTAACACTAAGAAAAAATTGGAATTTGAAAATAAAAAGCAATGCTATTTATTTTAACTTCCAAAGAAATATTTTAAAAACAAAGCAGAAGAGGCTTTTATCACAGCTCTCAATTCTTTTTCAGCCCTAATCAGAATTGCCTTTAATATCCATAATTCTACCAACAGTCTCTCCAAGGCAATCTAGGGCCTTACTATGAAACTCATCAGAATTCCTCCAGCCTCTATCCATTACCCAATTCCAAAACCACTTCCACATTTTAGGTATTTGTTAGAGCAGCATCCCTACTTCTCAGTGTCTTAGTTAGCTGGGTGCTATTGTAACAGAAATACCACAAGCGGGTGGCTTTAAAGAACAGAAATTTTTTCTCTCAGTGTAGGAGGCTAGACGTACATCTAAATTAAGGGCATCAGCTCTAAGGGAAGGCTTTCTGTCCGCTCTGGTGGAAAATACTTGTCTGAGTTTCTCTAGAGTTCTTCTTAGCATTCCCTGGAGATCTCCCTGTTGAGATTTTTCCCTCATTTGTGCTTACTTGCCTCTGTGCCTAATCTGGTCTTTTGATATCTTAGGTTTAAGATACTGATACAGCATCATTAACATAACAAAGAAAATATTATTCCCAAATGGGATGACATTCACAGGTATAAGGGTTAGGATTTACAACACATATAGGGGAGGGACATAATTCAATCCATAACACTCCTTAATATGCAATGGTAATAATAAGAACAAAGTATTGGGTTTGGGGTGTTATAAAACATCTCTGGTATTTTGCAGGATTTTTTTTCCTCCAAATACTACCCCGTCTACTAAAAAACCCATTACCATCTAATTGGTTCCGACTCACAGCAACCCTATGTACTTTTTTATTTTTCTTTGTTGTATATTTCTTATCAATTCTCATTGACCAGCATTCTTCTGTTTGGCAGATAATATTTTTCTGAAACTTTTTCATCTTTCCCTTTTCTGTACTCCAGTATCCTCCAGAATTGCCCAATCAAAGCATGCATTCAAACATCCCTGGGAGATTCAGGTGGAGGAGGACATGCCACACAAGCTGTCAACCATTTATAGTCCTAAACCAAAAGAGGCTTTATAAATTATATTATCTGGGGAGGACCTACCTTAGCAGTGGCAATGACAGTAAGAGACAGCTCAACCTCTGATAATTACCTATAGGCACTCAAATCGAAATCATAATGAAACTGGAAAGATCACTTATTGGCCAGCAAAGGTTTTGCCCAAATTTGAGACTGCATCAAAAAATAAGAGAAACTATGCATTTTCCCCAGAAGTTCAAATACTCTCATTACAAGAAAAATTAAAGTGGAAAGCACAGAAATAAAGATCCTAACTAAATCTCAAAGGCACCACCTCCTCACTGGTGGCACAGAGGTCAGTGCTCCACGTAGAGAAGATATGCCCTAGGGACAACCACTTAAAGTAACACTACACCTTCTGAAGGACAGAAAATTTTGAGTCAAGCAAGCACTTGAGATGAAAAAGAGATTGCTATGCCGCCTCAAAGTGTATCACAAAGTGTACTTCTCACTCCCTTGTAAGAAGTATCAGAGGCACTAAGAGCACCTAGAGACAGTGTTGAGAAAAGAGAAAACCCAATAGTCCTGTTGGTATCTTTAGAGAGTAATGATTCCCTGTGTGGAGATAAATCACAGGTGCACACAATCATTGCCACTATTCCAAGTGAAAGGAAACAAAGTCATCACACAACTCCAGCTTTTGTCAAAATTTCCCTTCACTTTCAGAAGATAATGACAAGAGTGAAAGTCATGGAGGAGGATGCATGTGTTAAAGTGAAGAGATCCTTCCAATTTTGCCATCAGGACCCTCACTGTGCCCAAGACCCTGGCTACTTCCTCTGGGTGCTCTACCCTCTCAGAGAATATTGGGGATCTTGGAAAGGGTCCGTTAGATCCAGGTGTGGAAGATGCAGCAACATCCTCCAGCGTCTGTAACCTTAGCCTCTGTTATTTGCTCTGTCTTGGGGGGAAAAAAAGCTTCAAATGTCAGATTTTGCGAATCTACTGAAGGACTATAATCTTCTGATGACTCAATAATCCTATTGAAACTATTAAAATGGATGACGGGAAAGAAGAGGGACAAGCTACATGCATTGCTTTTCCATAGGAGCCATGTTCAATTGAAAGAAGAATGCCAGTCTTTTTTAAATTTCAAATGACCCAATTTGGCCATCTGTGGTAAACAGTATCAGTAAAACAGAGGCGACTGGAAGTGTGCTTTTGATGGAGGCAAACATGAAATGTGGGAAGACAGGCATCAGGATTCCTCTAAAAAAATTAAAGCATTTTGATTGTGAAGAGAAACAGAAACTAATGAAGAGATCCAGAAAACTGTACAGCCAAAGTCTTAACTGGTGCTTCTCACTGATTTTCTATTACAGAGACAGAGTAGGTAGAAAGTTCTTTTGTGAGTTCTTTCCTTGAGTATTATGCTGCTGATATCTGTTATCCAATTAGGAAAGTCATCCAAGAGGGTGACCTGGAGAATAATTTTCCTAAGGTGAATTATGATGCTATGGAAGAGTTTGAGGAGGACACCTCTCAGTGTCAGGGAATGAAGGAAGCCCTGCAAGAAAACACTCCCTGACCTGATGAGGGCCGTTCCAGACTGAGCCAACCAGGAGTGTTCACTGTGGATTCATTCCAAAAAGAAAGGGACTGAGAACCATCTTCTAGCCATTTTCCAAGGAAAGAAATGCTCCAGGTGGCTGAAATCATTTTTGAATGAAAAAAATGTACATGTCCTGCATTAAAACATAGCATGAGGATAACAATCAGTTGGATGGTTTGGTAAAATATTTACGAAAGTCTACAAATACGTGAGAGAATGCAGACTTTGATAACAGATGACAAAGTTAATTTTGTTCAGGAGGTTCTTCTGCCAGAAGCAATCATTTGTTTAATTACACATTTATATAATTAATAAGAAAGCCTGTTTGTATGAAATGTGTGGTCAGTTCTCTCTGGCATCATAATATTTCCTGGAAGTGTGAGATACTGGGGAATGTAATTTGTTTTTGGATATATCTCTAGCATTTGTGGTTGTCACATTCATCGTCTTTTCTTCTTCCCTGAAATAATCACAATCAATTTTGTTAAAACACTGCAAATAAGTCTACTTCCATCTACTGTTTGGGGATGTGTAATTCCTTTTTCAAAGGAAAATATAATTTTATTTTATAATATTTCTTTCGACTGTACTTCATATTCCAATATAGGATGAACTTTTTTTTTTACATGAAAAGGCACTGTTATCAGATATGAAGCAACAGTGATTTTAAAAATCTATTTTCTAAGATTGCCAATTGTATTTTTCATTCTTTATTTTGATACATTGATATAAATTATTGTTTCTTTTTTAGACAATTTTTAAATTTTCCTGGCTATGCCTCTTTATTTTTGGACAATAGCTCTGAGATATCAAACCAATGACAAAGACGCTTTCTTGCATATTATCACTACCTTCAACATGTCTTCAAATGCCAATCTGAAACTCAAACATAAAGTTAATGGACTATCTGCACATAGTCCACATATGTTGAATGAGACCTCTGTGTGCAGGAAAACATTTTGGAGGCTTTGAGCAAGATTATTTACTCTATGTTTCCCTGAATTTCAATTTATTAGTGTTTTTTGAAACATACTGACTTCTGGCTGTCTTAGCCGACAATGGCTATATCTTCTTAATATAGCTGTCTGCCCCCATGTGGATGGCAGCTAGAGTCATTGTATTCATGGTCTGGTTACTCTAGATTTTTGAGTCTAGGTTGACTGCTTTAATATAAACTGTAGGAAAAACAAGCCCTTTATTCTGGGTCTTCTATCTCCAAAATGTAGTCAATTGTCTCAAACAAAGCAAGCTTTCTCTTTCGACTTATTTATAGAATAGCTCTTTAAAAGTTTCAACAGTACAAATGCTGACTGAAGTCATTGTGGGCTGCTACAAGGAATAGATGGACCAGGATCTGGGAATTAAGAAATGGGTTACAGAAAAAGCTTCCATTTGGCTCTTCTCTAAATATGGTTAAACATATACAATTAAAAGTTAAAATTTTAAGGCAATAAATTGTTTATCGTAACTGGATACAATACTTTTTGTGGGAATAAATGCTAGAAAATGACTGTTTTTTTAAAAGTTGATGTGAAAATAAATCTTAAAGGTCTAACATAAACCTGACTGCATTTTTATCTCTTTGGGTACAAAAACTGTGAATCATTGTCTCTCATTATACATCTGTATGGTCATGTGTTTTTGTAAAATTTACAGAACTTGTGTGTTTTACTTGACACACACACACAAACAAAAACATATATTTTATCTTTCACCATGAACTTTCTCCACACTTGAGACTGGACAACAATTATGTAAATATGTAAGTGATGAGTCATGGTCAAAAGCAAGCAATACTGCCATGGAACTGACAATTAATGATGATGATAGAATTCCAGGATGGCAGGGCTCAAGTGGCAGCAAAAAACCATCAGGGGCAAGGTGAGCATAATTACTCTGTTATTTGCTGTGGAGTTGATGCCGACTCATGGCAATCCCATGTGCGCAGAGTGGAACTGCTCCGTAGGGTTTTCTGGTCTGTCACATTTTGGAAGCAGATCATCAGGCTTGTCTGGGTGTGTTTGAACTGCAAACTTTCAATTAGTAGTGGCGTGCTTAACTGTTTGCACTATCCAGGGACCTCTAATGGATAGCAAAGCCAGAGTGGAATCAAGTTAGTTTGACCAACAGGACTCTATGGCAATGCTGTGTAGATAGTAGTGTTCCGGTAGCTAAATGTATGGACAGCTTATTGGGGATATTTATTTTTATTTAAAAAAAAAAAAGACAGCTGAGAAGCAGAAAGCTGATGTTACCAACTGCAGTGGAAAATTGCAGTCCCCCACCAAGTTTCTAGATCTAAGTCAGTGCATATGGCCAGAGCTCACTGATTGAAGGAGAGGTCAGAAAAATCCACCCAATCCTTCCCCAAAACAACCTGTGGCTATTTACCAAGGTAAAAGCACACTATGGGAAGGAAGATACCTAGAATCTTAAAAAATATTGAATATGCGTTTCTCTGGTTAGAAAGGGGCTTATAAAGTTCAGGCAATAAATGAAATTCTGTCTCAAGTTCATCTCACAGTGGATCAATGGTTCTGTGGACCCACCCTGAGTTTGTTTCCCTCGACCATCAGTAAAGAGTTGGTAATGACATACAGTCATCCCTCGGTATCCGTGGGAGATTGGTTCCAGGACCCCTCGCAGATACCAAGATCTGCACATGCTCAAGCCCCTTATATAAAATGGTGTAGTGTTTGCATAGGACTTATGCACATCCTTCTGTATACTTTAAATCATCTCTAGATTATTTATAATATCTAATATAATGTAAATAATATGTAAATAGTTGTTATACTGTATTGTTTAGGGAATAATGACAAGAAGAAAAGTCTGGACACGATCAGTACAGATGCTGCCATAGTAAGCCTGTCTTAGTTATCTGGTGTTACTATAACAGAAATACCACAAGGAGATGGCTTTAACAAACTGAAATCTATGCTCTCACAATCTAGGAGGCTAGAAGTCTGGATTCAGGGTGTCAGCTCCAGGGGAGGCTTTCTCTCTCTGTTAGCTCTGAAGGAAGGTCCTTGTCATTGATCTTCCCCTGGTCTGAGCTTCTTAACACCGGGACCCCAGGTCCAAAGGACGCACTCTGGTCCTGGTACCACTTTCTTGGTGGTATGAGGTTCTCCTGTCTCTCTGCTCGCTTCTCTCTTTTATAACTCAAAAGAGATTGACTTAAGACACAACCTAATTTTGTAGATTGTCCTGCTTTATTAACATAACTGCCTCTAATCCTACAGGGTCACTAGGAGTTGGAATCGACTCATTTGGCAACGGGAACAGGCCTCTAATCCTGCCTCATTAACATCATAGGGGTAGGGTTTACAACACATAGGAAATTCACATCAGATGACAAAATGGTGGACAATCACCCAACACTGAGTATCATGGCCTAGCCAAGGTGAAACATATTTTCGGGGAACACAATTCAATCTAAAACAATGCCTAACTACATAGTACACATCAACGACAACATAACTTTTAAAAAAATATTTCTGAGCCACAGGTAGTTGAATCCATGGAAGTGGAACCTGTGGATATGGAGGGCTGACTGTACTTGGTAGGAAGCAGAATTTTCATATTGGTTTAAGTGAATTTTATGAATTGAATTGTGTCCCCCAAAGTATGTATTAGAATCCCAACCCCTATATCTGTGGATCTAATCTTGTTTGGAAATAGGGTTTTCTTTGTTATATTAATGAAGCCATATCAGTGTAGGGTGTGTCCTAAACCTAATCACTTCTGAGTTATTAAAAGAGCAGATTGGACACAGGAATTCATACATACCATATTTTTACACAAATAACAAGTGTATTCTGCATTTGTTTGCCAGCTGTGCCCTCACCCCCATGAGGCATCCTCATAAGCACCAAATATGTTGCTGTAAAAAAAAATCAGCAAAGTGCACTTATAAAAATACCTCAAGTGGGGATGGCACAGCCAGCAAACAAAAGCAGAAGGCTTTGGTGAAGGGTAAGACAGTACACAATACTTGGGATGTCAGCAAAACCTGACCAGGGCAAAGCCACAAAAGCTCCACAGACACATTCAAACACCCTGAGGGTCTGAGCTACTGGGCTGAGGGCTGGAGACCATGGCCTTGGGGGATAGCTAGCTCAATTGGCATAACATACTCTATAAAGAAAATGTTCTACATACAACTGTGGTAAGTAGTGACTGGGATCTTAAAAGCCTGAGAGTGGCCATCTAAGATACATCTACTGGTCCCATCCCAGCGGGAGCAAAGGAGAATAAAGAAAACCAAAAACACAAGGGAAAGATTAGTCCAAAGGACTAATGGAACACAACCTCCACCAGACTGAGTCCAGTACAACCAGATGGTGCCCAGCTACCACCACTGACTGCTCTGGCAGGGACCACAATAGAGGGTCCTGGACAGAGCGGGAGAAAAATGTAGCACAAAATTAAAATACACACACACAAAGACCAGTCTTGCTGGTCTGACAGAGACTGGATAAACTGTAAGAGCAGGGCCCCTGGACATCCTTTTAACCCAGTACTGAAGGACCCCTGAGGTTCACTGTTCAGCCAAAGATTAGACAGGTCTACAGAACCAACAACAACACACATGAGGGATGTGCTTCATAGTTCATCCATGTCTATGAGACTAATAGGCACATCTGCCCAAAAGCAAAGGCAAGAAGGCAGGAAGGGACAGGAAAACTGGACAAATGGAAACAGGGAACCCAGGATGGAGAAGGAGGAATGCTGACACACTGCAGGGTTGGTAACCAATGTCACAAAACAATTTGTGTATTAACTGTTTAATGAGAAACTAATTTGCTCTGTACACTTCCACCTAAATCACAATAAAAAAATTATTTAAAAAATAAAAATACATAAAGCAAAAAAAAAGAACCAATGGAACAATGAGCCTACTGACAAGGAATCGACACCGTTGATACACTGATTTGGACTTTCAGCCCCCAGAACTGTGATAAAATTAATTTCTGTTCTTTAAAGCTACCCATTATAACAACAAATACATGAGCAGCAGAAGACAAAATAGATAACTGGGACCTCATGAAAATTAAATCCTTTTGTTCATTGAAGGACTTTAACAAAAGGGTAAAAGACAACCTACAGACTGGGGAAAAAATCTTCAGGAACCATACATCTGATAAGGGTCTAATATCCAAAATATATATAAAATTTCTACAACTTAACAGCAAAAAGACAAATAGCCCAACCATAAAATGGGTGAGGGACTTAAGTAGACATTTTATCATAAAGGACATTAAAATGGCCACCAAACACATGCAAAGATGCTCAATGTGATTTAGCCATTAAACAGATACAAATCAAAACCATAATGAGATACCACCTCACCACTAGCAGAATGACAATGATTTAAAAAAAAATTGGCAAAGGAGATGGCGCCAAGATGGCAGAGTCATGAGACGCTTCCTGTGGTCCCTCTTACGACAAAACCAAACCCAAAAACCAGCAAGCAAGGTTGTGTTATCTGCATAATGCAAGTTGTTAATGAGTCGTCTTCCAACCATGATGCCCTGTTCTTCTTCAAATAATCCAGTTTCTCAGATTATTTTCTCACCATACGGATTGAGTAGGTATGGTGAAAGGATACAATCCTGATGCACACCTTCCATGACTTGAAACCACGCAGTATCCCCTTGTTCTGTCTGAACAACTGCCTCTCGACCTATGTACACATTCCTTATGAACACAATTAAGTGTTCTGGAATTCCCATTCTTTGCAATGTAGGAAGAAGGACCCAGGAGTCTACCTCTGAAAAGAATTAGCCAGTGAAACCTTATGAATAGTAGCAAAACATTTAGATCTTCCATGTCTTTATTGAGCTTCTTTCTGGACGTTCTGTCCTTCACCGAAAGTGGTATGTTGAAGTCTCCTACTATTATTGTGGAGCTGTCTCTCTCTCTTTTCAGTGGTTCAGACAAAGATTAGACTGCACTATATGACATAAAATGATAATGGTGAGAACTGTGCTTCTTAACGCAAGTAGACACATGAGACTAAGTGGGCAGTTCCTGTCCGGAGGTGAGATGAGAACACAGAGGGGGACAGGAGTTGGTTGAATGGACACGGGAAATACAGGGTGGAGAGGAGGAGTGTGCTGTCACATTACTGGGAGAGCAACTAGGGTCACATAGCAATGTTTGTATGAGTTTTTGTATGAGAAATTGACTTGAATTGTAAACTTTCACTTAATGTTGGCAAGGATGTGGGGAGATTGGAAATCTCACTCATTGCTGATAGGAATGTAAAATGGTACAACCATTTTTGAAAACAGAATGGCGAATCCTCAAAAAATTAAAAATAGAACTACCATATGACCCAGCAATTCCACTCCTAGGTATATGCCCTAGGGACCTAAAAGTAGCGATGTGAACAGACATATGTACACATATGTTCACTGCAGCACTATTCATAATAGCAAAACAGTGGAAACAAGCCCATCAACAGAAGACTGGATAAACAAAATGTAGTACATACATACAATGGAATACCACTAGGTCATGAAGAGAAATGAAGTACTGATACATACTATAACACAGATGAACCTGGAAGACATTATGCTGAGTGAAATAAGTCAATCACAAAAGAACAAATATTGTATGATATCACTTATATGAAATGACAAGAATAGATAAATACATAGATATCTATAGTTATTAGGGAAACCCTGGTGGCATAATGATCAACAGCTATGGCTGCTAACCAAAAGGTTGGCAGTTTGAATCCACCAGGTGCTCCTTGGAAACTCTATGGGGCAGTTCTACTCTGTCCTATAGGGTTGCTATGAGTCGGAATCAACTCGACGGTAACAGAACTCGACTCATAAAACTGGTATCACTAAGCTGTACACTAGAAGTTCAAATCGGTAAGTGTTGTATTACATATAACTTTACAACAACAACAAAACCAAAAAACATAACACACACACACACAAGGCAGCAGGTACTGATACTGCTTAGGTACAAGCAAACACTTCATGGAATTCGTTTTCTTGGTTCAAATTTTAGGGTCATGGTTTCATGGTACAGTCCAGTCAATTGGCCTAATATTGTTTTTAGAGTTTCTGTTCTAATTTGTAGTTCATGAAGTAGTGCCTGGGGTCTTAAAAGCTTGTGAGTGGCTGACCAAGATAAAACAATTCCTCTCTATTTGCCTGGAGCAGCAGAGGAAGGAGACCAATCAGAGGAGGAACTGGACTGCAGGTCTAATTGCCTCCATGAACTACTGCCTCCTTTGTCATGACAGCAGAGCTGGATGGTGCCCAGCCAACATTACTGAACATTTTGATCAAGGATTAAATAGATGGATCCTGATCAAAAGGGGGGTCATGTGGAACAGAACATCAAATTTTTATGGAAACAAGACTTCCTAGACCCATTGAGACTAGAAGAAGCCCTGAAATCTATCGCCCTGAGATAATCTTTAAACCCTGAACTGAAACTATCTCCTGAAGTCATCTTTAGACCAAACAACAGTTTGGCTTAATCAGTAAAGACTGTTTGCCTCGAGCACTGTGCTTTTTTAAAGAATTATGAGATCAAATTGAAAACATTAACTCTAAAGTACAGATGAGAAGTTAAGGGAGCAGAGAATCTATGTTAATGGTGGTAAAATAATTTGGAAAGAGACAGTGAGAATGGTGACACAATACGAAGAATGTAACCAATATCGATGAATTGTACGTGTAGAAGTTGTTGAGTGTTTTATGTTTTGCTGTGTATATTTTCACAAAAAAATAAAAAAAGCCACCCACTTCTGGTATTTGTATTTCAGCAGCACTAGGTAACTAAGACAGTGACCTTATAGAGGAAGGGCCATATGGAAGTCTTTGAAACTTCTCTCTCTCCCAACAAGATAGGAAATTACAAGCAATACTGATTCTATACAGAAAAATTGCAGAGATTAGCACCACCCTCAGAATCTTAAAGAATGTAGGATTTGTGGACCTCATCGTACCCTTGTTTGAAGCATCTGTTTATTTCTCACAGGAGCCAGATGGAACATGGGGAAATATGGCAGACTACCATATACTTAATCAAGTGGTAATCCCACTTGTAACTGACATGCAGCATGTGATATCTTTACTGGAATTGCTCAATATAGCTTGTGGTATTTGGTATACTGATGTTTTTAGTGGTCAATGGGCTATTCGCAGTGTCCATTAATAAAGAGGATCAAGAGGAGTTCATTTTATTCGGAATTTACAGCAGTATGAATTCACTATCTTGCCTGGGGCTATATTAAATCTCTGCTGTCATTTACAAAATACTCTGTATCTATGAGTGTTAAGACACTGATTATCTTCATAGCCAATGTAATATTGCACTGGTCCACTCTATGTATAACATCATGCTAACCAGACCTAATGAACATCAAGTGGCATGTACTCCAGATGCCCAAAGAGACATATGTACGTCCAAGTGTGGAAAATCAACTCCACAAAGATTTAGGGGGCTGTCAATATCACTGGAGGTTTTAGGGCTACAAACTGTGGGGTTTTCCAGGGCATATTCTTAAGGAAAGGCCGAGTTATTGCATTTTGCACCTCCATCACTAAGAAAGATACACAGAAGAGCCTATAATACATTTTGGAATACAGTATGAAGCCATTTATCAGGTGGTTAAGAAAACTGCCATATTTGAGTGGAACACAGAGAGAAAGTCATCTCTGCAGTAGGTCCAGTCTTCAGTGCAAGCCAATCTGCTACTAAGTCCGTATGACCCAGCATATTGATAAGTACTTATGCTATCTATAACTCTTCACATTCCAATCACCAGTAATTATCAATGCAATACTGGTGATTGGAATGTGAGAGTTGGAAACAAGGAAGAAGGATCGGTAGTTGGAAAATGTGGCCTTAGTGATAGAGACAACGCTGGAGATCAAATGACAGAATTTTAAAACACCAACGACTTCTTCATTGCAAAGACCTTCTTTCACCAACATAAATGGCGACCATACACATGGACCTCGCCAGATGGAACACACAGAAATCAAATTGACTACATCTGTGGAAAGAGATGATGGAAAAGTTCAATATCATCAGTCAGAACAAGGGCAGGGGCTGACTGTGGAACAGACCATCAACTGCTCATATGCAAGTTCAAGCTGAGACTGAAGAAAATCAGAGCAAGTCCACAAGAGCCAAAATATGACCTTGAGTATATCCCACCTGAATTTAGAGACCATCTGAAGAATAGATTTGATGCACTGAACACTAGTGACCAAAGACCAGACGAGTTGTGGACGGACATCATACATGAAGAAAGCAAGAAGTCATTGAAAAGACAGGAAAGAAAAGACCAAGATGGATGTCAGAGGAGACTCTGAAACTTGCTCTCAAACATCGAGCATCAAAAGCAAAAGGAAGAATTGATGAAGTAAAAAAGCTGAACATAAGATTTCAAAGGGCAGCTCAAGAAGACAAAGTATGATAGACATGAGCAAAGAGCTGGAGATAGAAAATCAAAAGGGAAGAACACACTCGGCGTTTCTCAAGCTGAAAAAACTGAAGAAAAATTCAAGCCTCAAGTTGCAATAGTGAAGGATTCTATGGGGAAAATATTAAATGATGCAGGAGGCATCAAAAGAAGATGGAAGGAATACACAGAGTCATTATACCAAAAAGAATTAGTCAATATTCAACCATTTCAAGAGGTGGCATATGATCAGGAACCGATGGTACTGAAGAAAGAAGTTCAAGCTGCTCTGAAGGCATTGGCGAAAAACAAGGCTCCAGGAATTGATGGAATATCTATTGAGATGTTTCAACAAACAGATGTAGCGCTGGAGGTGCTCACTCATCTATGCCAAGAAATATGGAAGACAGCTTCCTGGCCAACTGACTGGAAAAGATCCATATTTATGCCTATTCCCAAGAAAAGTGATCCAACCAAATGTGGAAATTATAGAACAATATCATTAATATCACATGCAAGCAAAATTTTGCTAAAGATCATTCAAAAACGGCTGCAGCAGTATATCATCAGGGAACTGACAGAAATTCAGGCTGATGTCAGATGGATCCTGGCTGAAAGCAGAGGATACCAGGAGGAAGTTTACCTGTGTTTTATTGACTATGCAAAGGCATTCGACTGTGTGGATCATAACAAATTATGGATAACATTGAGAAGAATGGGAATTCCAGAACACTTAATTGTGCTCATGAGGAACCTTTACATAGATCAAGAGGCAGTTGTTTGGACAGAATAAGGGGATACTGATTGGTTTAAAGTCAGGAAAGGTATGCGTCAGGGTTGTATCCTTTCACCATACCTATTTAATCTGTATGCTGAGCAAATAATTCGAGAAGCTGGACTATATGAAGAAGAACGGGGCATCAGGATTGGAGGAAGACTCATTAACAACCTTTGTTATGCAGACAACACAACCTTGCTTGATTAAAGTGAAAAGGATTTGAAGCACTTACTAATGAAGATCAAAGACCACTGCCTTCGGCATGGATTGCACCACAACATAAAACAAAAATCCTCACAACTGGACCAATGAGCAACATCATGATAAACAGAGAAAAAACTGAAGTTGTCAAGGATTTCATTTTACTTGGATCCATAATCAACAGCCATGGAAGCAGCAGTCAAGAAATCAAAGGATGCATTGCGTTGGGTAAATCTGCTGCAAAGGACCTCTTTAAAGTTTTGAAAAGTAGGGATGTCACCTTGAAGACTAAGGTGCGCCTGTCCCAAGTCATGGTATTTTCAATCGCATCATATGCATGTGAAAGCTGGACAATGAATAAGGAAGACCGAAAAACTGACACCTTTGAATTGTGGTGTTGGCAAGGAATACTGAATATACCACGGACTGCCAAAAGAACGAACAAATCTGTCTTGGAATAAGTACAACCAGAATGCTCCTTAGAAGCAAGGATGGCGAGATTGTGTCTTACACACTTTGGATATGTTTTCAGGAGGGATCAGTCCCTAGAGAAGGACATTATTTTTGGCAAAGTACAGGGTCAGCGAAAAAGAGGAAGACCCTCAATGAGATGAATTGACACAGTGGCTGCAACAATGAGCTCAAGCATAACAACAATTTTAAGGATGGTGCAGGATTGGGCAGTGTTTCATTCTTTTGTGCATCTAACAACAACAACAACATGGTATCTATGGTGCATAAAGTTCCAGTATCAAGTGACTTGTAAGAACTAATAAGAGAGTTGCAATGCAGATTTGGGTTTCCGGAGAAAAACCATACCTTCGGTGCCAGCAAACTACTTGCCATTTAAAATGCAGCTTCTTGTATGCTATTTAGCCTTTGTAGATATAGAGTGCCTAATCATGGTACAAAAGGTGACTATATATGGCAGGAGTTCCCTATTATAACCTGGACATTGTAAGTTTCACTGAGTGCTAAGTTCTGGCAGTCTCAGTAGCAATCCATCCTGTGATGGAAACGTTACATTCAAGATCCAGCCTGAGATGGCAAAAATAAATCAACAGATGGTTGAGAACCCAATGGAATCTACTACTGTTGCAATTATGATCCTTCCTCAAATACCTCCTATGGCCTCATAGGGGTGGTACCCTATGACCAACTAATGGAGGAGGAAAAATATCAGGCCTAGTACACAGACGCGTCAGCATTAAATGTTGATCATATCTGAACTGGACTACTGCAAAATTGCAGTCTCGGTTGGAGTTGCCCTAAATACTACTGAAGGGGAAAATTCCCAGTGGGCAGAGGTCTAGGCAGTACATCTGGTCATTTACGATGTATGGAGGAAGAAGAAGTCTCATGTGGACTCCTAGACTACGTTAAATGACTTGGCTGGTAAGTCAGGGTCCTGGAAGGAGCAAGACTAGAAACTGCAGACAAAGATGTCTGGATAGGAGGCATGTGGATAGACCAGTGGGGATGGAAACAAAACTTATGGATCTCTGTGCCTTATATTAATGGTCATCCAAGAGAATTTCCTGTAGAAAAGACAGTCAACAACCAAGAGGATCTAATGACTCATGCTGCGAATGTCAGCGTTCTTCCTCAATCATCTTAGTCCTGCCATAACGGATCCATGAATTGTAATGGTAGCAGAAATGCAGACTAAGCATTGTATCAACAGCATTTTTTTCTCCCTTGCCAAATCTGATCAAGATCCTGCCAGTGCTGAATGTATAAATTTCCAAGAGTAATACTTGATGCTGGGCCCTCTGTTAAGTTCCTCTCTCTGAGAACACCATACAGCTACTTGGTTCCACATTGAATGCGCTATACTCATTCCATCTTGGAGATAGGAGTTATTCATCCTCACAAAAATGGATGCCTACTTGGGTTCCACAGATTTAAACACTACTCTAGTGGTGGCCAACTTAATAACACATCTTTGTTTGACTTTTCCTTCAGCATCATAAAACACGCAAGCCTCCACTGACAAACAGGTAGTGGCGATACACGAGGTACACTGGCTGGGAATCAACTTGGGTCTCCCACATGGAAAGTGAGAATTCTACCACTGAACCACCAGAGTCTCATAACTAGTCATTAAACCAAAAAACCAAACTTGTTGCCGTAGAGTCAATACTGGCTGATAGCCACCTTATAGTCATTAGGGAAATGCAAATCAAAGCTACAAAGAGATACCACTTCACATCCACCAAGATGGCTATAAGAAACAAACAGAAAGAAGGAAAATAATGAACACTGCCAAGCATGTCGAGAAAATGGAACCCATGTACATTGCTAGTGAGGGTGTAAAATGTTTCAGCCACTGTGGAAAATATCCTGTGGAAAACTTCCTCAAAAATTCAACACATAAACACCACATGACCCAGCAATTTTATTCCTAGGTATACAACAAAAGACTTGAAAGCAAGAACTCAAATGGACACTTTTATACCAATGTTCATTATAGCATTATTCACAATAGCCAAAATGTGGAAACAACACAAATCTCCATCAACAGATAAATGGATAAACAAAATGTGGTATATAGAAACAATGGAATATTATTCAGCCATAAAGAGAAATTGAAAATCTGAGATATGCTACAACATGGATGAACCTTGAAAACATGCTGAGTGAAGAATCCAGAACTGCCCCATAGGGTTTCCAAGAAGCAGCTGGCAGATTCAAACTGCCAACCTTTTGGTTAGCAGCCGTAGCTCTCAACTCCTACACTACCAGGGCTCTGCTTATATATCCAGAATAGGCAAATACACAGAGACAGAAAGCAGAATAGGAATGGGAGAGGAGAATGGGAAGTTATTGCTTAGTAGGTAGAGTTTCTCTTTAGGGTGATGAAAAAATTTTGGCAACAGTGATGGTTGCACAACATTGTGAATCTACTTCATGTACACTTAAAAATGGTTAAAATGGTAAATTTTGTTATATATAATTGACCACAATAAAAAGAATCAATCCTGTACTTATTTTTGTATCTTGGATTAGTATTCTATTGTAGGGATATACCAGGGTGTGTTTATCCATTCACGAATTGGAGGACATCTTGGTTGCTTCAGTTTTTTGTCTTTATGAATAAAGTTGCTATAAACATTTATACAGATGTTTTTGTGTGGATATAATTTATTGAATCATTTGGGTAAATATGTAAAAGTGTGAATGATGGATCATTTGGGAAGACTACATTTAGCTTCATAAGAAACTGCCAAATTGTTTTCCAAAGTAGCTGTGTCATTTTTTATTCCCACCAGCAATGAATTAGAGTCCTGTAGCTATTCATTCTTATCAGTAATTGCTGGTGTCAGATTTTTGGATTTTAACCATTCTAATAAGTGTGTAGTGGCATCTCATTGTTGTTACCATTTACATTTATCTAATTAAAAATGATGTTGAATGTATTTTCATATACCTATTAGCCATCTGCATATCTTCTTTGATGAAGTATCTGTTCATATCTTTTACTCATTTTTAATTGGGTTGTTTGTTACCTTATTCTGTTTGAAGTGTTACTCTATATTCTGTATACAAGTCTTTTATCAGATATGTGATTTCCAAATATTTTCTCCCAGTTTGTGGCTGATATTTTCATTCCCTTGACAGTTTTTTTTTTTTTTGACAGCATCATTTGTAGAGAAAATAGTTTTAGTTTTGACAAAGTCCAGTTTAACACTATTTTCTTTCATGGATCATGGTTTTAGTATTTTATCTAAAAACTCACCACCAAACCCAAGGTCATACCTTCTTTATTGTCCATTTTGAGATAATTCTTGTGTGTGAACTCTGTCTAGGTTCATTTTTTGCTAAAGGACGTCCAAATGTTCTAGCCCTACTTGTATAAAAGACCTAATCTATCCAGTTATTTGCCTTTGTACCTTTGTCATAAATGGATTGACTATATTGGTTTTGGTCTATATCTGGGCCGTCTATTTTGTTACATTGATCTATATGTTATTCTTAAACCAATACCCAATTGTGTTGATTACTGCAGATTTATAGGAAGTCTTGAAATCAGTTGTGTGCAATCGCTGATATATGTTATTGTTAGTTGCCACCATATCGATTCCAACTCATGGTGACCACATGTGTACAGGACAGAAATGCTTCACAGAGTTTTCAAGGCTGTGACCTTTCGGAAACAGAGCACCAGGCCTGTCTTGTACAGCTTTGTAAGAAACTGCAAAACTGTCTGCCAAAGTAGCTGTAGCATTTTGCAGTCCCATCAGTAATAAATGAAAGTTCCTGTTGCTACAGATCCTCATCAGAATTTGGTACTGTCAGTTTTTTTGGATATTAGCCATTATAAATGGTGTGCAGTGGTATCTCATTGTTTTAGCTTGTAATTCCCTAATGACAAGTGATTCTGAGCATATGTATTCACACATATACATTTAACATAATTTACTTCGGATGTACACTAACTTTATTATACTAAGACACAGAAACATCACTCCCACATTTCTATTACCTTTTCACCTTGTTTTGTGCTAATGTTATCATACATATTATGCCTGTATCTGTTAAAAATTCAAAAATATATTGTTATAATTGCTACTTTATATAATTTTATCCCTTCTAAAGAAGAGTGCAAGGAAATTAAGTATACATTTATGAAGTTTATTATATTTACCTTCTTATTATGTACCATGAAGAAGGGGGTTGAATAACAGAGTTGAGCAGGCAGAAAAGCAATCAATTTAAATTATCCATTCTGAGGAGCAGAAAGGAAAAATGACGAAAATAAACAGAGTTAAGGGACCAGTGGAATAAAACTAAGCATACCAACATATGCATAATGGCAGTCCCAGAAAGAGAGGAGAGAGAGAAAGGGCAGAAAATATATCTGAAGAAATAATGGTTGAAAACTTCCTGAATTGATGAAAGGCAAGAATCTATACATCCAAGAAGCTTAATGAACTCCAACTAGGAAAACACAAAGATCCACACCCAAACACATTATAACCAAACTGCTGAAAAACAAAGACAGAATAGTGAAAACGGCAAGAGACAAGCAACATGTTACTTAAAGCGAGTCCCAACAAGATTTACAGCCAATTTCTCCTCAAAACCATGGAGGTCACCAGTGGTCCTTTGGACCCAGGGTCCCTACAGGACATACTAAAGTACTGAAAAACAAACAAAAAAAGTCAATCAAGAATTTTATATCTGGCCAAAATTATCCTTCAAAAATGGAGAAATTATTCTCAGAGAAGCTGGCCTCAAGATGTCTCTAGTGAAATGCAAATAAAGAGCTATAGGAGTCCAGAAGAGGAAGTTATACCCAAGTCGTGGTAGAGAAAACTGCACCAAGACAGTGTGCAGTCACACACTGTTCCAGGGACTCCTCCTCCCTTACTTTCATTTTTTTCAGAGAAAAATGATTCAATTCCCTCCCTGGGGTGGGGAGGGACCTGGGTCATCAACAGTCATTCTGGCTACAGAGGCATCATGGTTCCTCCTAAACAATCTCCAGAAGGGAGCAGCAGTGGGAACAGTAGGCCGATGAAGCTGTACAAGTTAGCTGTTGACTGCCATCTGAACCTGGAACTTCAGTACCAAGTGCATGTAGGAACCTGGCAAGGAGACATATTGATGTCAGGGTGGCAGGACAGAGGGAATTTTCAGGGTGGAAAAGTACAGAATGGAGGAGGAGTGCAGGAACGGAGACTGAGGGGCAGTTCAGCCTCTGTCTTAGCTACCTAAGACCTTAGTTACTAGCTACTATAATGGAAATACTACAAGTGGATAGCTGTAACAAACAGAAATTTAGTTTAGGAGGCTAGAACTTTGAAATCAGGGTGCCATCTCTAGGGGGAAGGCTTTCTCTCTCTATTGACTCTGCCAGAAGGTTGTTGTCTCCTTTCAACATCTGTGGGCTCAGCTTTCCCTAGAAATTTCTGTGTGTCTTGGCATCAATATTCCCCTGGGTCTAGTGGATTCTCAGTGCAGGGACCCTGGGTCCAAAGGACGTGCTCTACTCCCAGCTCTTCTTTCTTGGTGGTAGTAGGTCCCTCTCTCTCTGCTCACTCTGCTTTTATCTCTTGTAGGGTGGTGAAGGGCAGTGACTCAAGATACATTGCACCACAATCCTACCTCATTGACATAACAAAAAAACCTAATCGTCATTAACATGACATAATTCTGCCTCATTAACATAACGTAATTCTGCCTCATTAACATGACGGACAGCTCATTCCAAAATGCTACCATAACCATAGGCATAAAGGCTAAGATTTATAATACACCACAAAATGGAGAATAATCAGATCACAAAATGGAGGACAACCACACAATCCCGGGAATCATGGCCTAGCCATGGCCTAGCCAAGTTGACACACATTTTGGGGGAACACAATTCAATCCATGACAGCCTCTAAAACTCTTTTCAGCAGCACCCAGCCTGGGCAGGCTGCAAACCTGACCCATTTACTACACTAGCAGGCCAGTGATAATACCATGTTGCAGTAGGTCTATGTGGCCCAGCAGAGCTGGTGTAAGGCTTGAAGCTAATTCATTTTTCCCTGATAAAGTCTCAAATGTTTCACTCTCTGCAAATGAGGAAATGGATGTGGAAGCACTCGGCCAGGTTTACACCACTTTATCGGTGTGACAAAAAGGCCTCCTCTCAAGGAGGAGATGTGGACTTGGAGAAAGAAAGGAAGGAAGGGGGAGAGAGGATATTTGTTAGATGGGAGACAGCTAAGACTGAAAGTGATGCACACCCCGCCCCCACACACATACACAGAGCAAGAGAGAGAGCGGGGAGGAGGGAAGGCAGAGGGAGAGGAGATAGGATGTTTCTTTCACTGTAAATTCCACCTTTGGTTTCCTGATGGCCCTAACCCCAGACAGGGAAGAAGGACCATAAGAGACATCCATACAGCTCTCAACCTCCAGTGTGTAGTCCTGTGTGTCCATAGGAAATTTATGCAGATCCAGGGAACAAGTTGCTTGTGGTGGTAAGTCAAACAGCTATAGTGGTAAGTCTGTGAAGGAAATGGAAAAGGAAGGGGAAAGCAAGTCAAGTCCAGGCAAGCAACCATTCCCAAGGAAACCGCAGGGATGGAGGAGGGGTATTACTCCTCGAACTGACCCACCTACATCTTCCCTTACTCAGCTCACAGCTGGGTCTTCCCTCCTTCTTTTTCTTTCTTCTGCTACCTTTCCTTCATTTCTTCCTAGAGGGAAGATGAGGTGCAGATGTGTAGGGAGAAGAGAGGGAATTTGCATGTAACAAAGAAACGAGATTTGGCAGGACTTAAACAAAGAATAGATACATATCATGTCAGAAAACCACAGGGTGTCAAAACTGGAAGGGCCCTTGAGGAAATGGAATGAAGAGACAGGAAAGGGACTTGTGTTTTGTAAAAATGCATCAAGGCCATAAAGAGAAAAATGTCTGCTACAGTGAAGCAGCTGAAGCTCTAGATCCAATGTGGAACGGAGATATGTGGTGTGCTGTGCACGTACAGATGTGAGCAGGAACCCAGGTCCAACTCTGGCCATGGGCACTGCTCTCACAGCATGCTCATCTCTGCACATCTGCATGCATGTCCAGAGATACAGGCCTATGTGGATACTGGGGGCTAGCAAAACACCAGTGGGCATGAATAGATAGAAAGGATTCATGTGTAAGGTAGGCCATGGAAGTACTGACAGTGTGTCAAGTGAGCAGGGGCTTCAAGTTGTCATATAGTAGGTCCATGAGAGAAATATGAGGACAGGTCTTGTAGGATCTGGGGAAGTGGGAGAATTGACCAGTGGGAAGGACAATAACTACAAAGCTGTCTACAGCATCTGCTAGGCTCTGTCTCACCTCTTACCCCACCCTTCCCATCTCCTAACCCCAGTCCACTCCTTTTCAATCCTTGAAGCAATTTCCATTTTGTAGAATGGGCAGGGTGTGTGTATGTGTGTGTGTGTGCCTGTTTCTGTCCCTACTGTTACTCCTCCACGCAGCAATAATCAAATAATCGGCCAATACCACCATTTATATGAAACAAGTGTTACCACTGACCTGTTCCCTGCAAGCTCTGTTATTCTGACTTGTGCAGCTTGGTCCATGGGAAAGTGGATGGAGAAAAGGGAAAGAAACAATGGGGATGGAGCAAGAACACCCAGGGAAAGAAAAACTCAGAGATTATATCTGCAAAAATAGGAAGAGCTGAACCCTGGCAGCTATCTTTTGGAGAAAATTGTGTGAGCTAAAATTATCACTCATGAATGACCGTGGAGATGGTTTGCAAGAGATGACGTGTTCAGGAGAATCTTGGCAACTGCCTGCTATTAATAGACTGGTAGAGAATTCTAGTGTGCATGCATTCAGTGTGTACAGAGAGCCATATACCAACATTCAAATACTGCACATACCCCACACCTCCCCTTCCAAGTCCCTTGTGTGATACAAATATGGCCAATGGCACAGATC
This sequence comes from Loxodonta africana, assembly GCF_030014295.1. Classification (NCBI taxonomy): domain Eukaryota; kingdom Metazoa; phylum Chordata; class Mammalia; order Proboscidea; family Elephantidae; genus Loxodonta; species Loxodonta africana. The sequence continues at coordinate 126,865,284 of NC_087369.1, forward strand.
TGTTCCTCTACCTCACCACACAGGCTTTGATGATCATCCATCTCCCTCCCTTACTGCATGGGAGAAAAGACACAAAGATAAAGTAACAGAACGTGTACAATGCTAAGGAGGAAAAGAGAGGTCCTCCAGTTGAGGGAATCAGGGAGGATTTCTTGAAAAAGCGGATATTTGAGTTAGAGTTTTAATAATGGGCAGGGCCTAGACTCATGAAGAGGAAGAATGGACATTCCAGACAGAAGGAACAGCAGAAGCGAAGGTGGAGACAGGACAGCAAAGGATGGCTGGTGGGAAACTGTGAATGGTCCACTTTGGCTACTAAGTACGACTAGCGAGGCGGGCAATGCAAGACAAATTTGGAAAGCAAGGAGTCTCTATGTTCTTTAGAGGGTGTTCGTGGGATACGCAGTTGTAAGCAGGAAGGATGCAGTATCTCAGCAGCGCCTAGCACTGGCCCACTGGATGGTCCCCAGGCTTTAGGGGGACTCGCTGGATGCCCACTGTTCCATGCTAGTAAAACTGAAATATATAATTTTCCACAGTCTCAACATACACAAAAGCATCTTTGCTATTCAGGAAGTAGCAGTTGGGGACTCACAACTTGTCAAGCATCCGGCAGTCCAGAGTCAGGTTGAGATTAGTCCTGTGGTATGCTAAGTGTGGGTCTTTCCAGGTTTGGTAGAAAAATATAGTGATTGGATAGTCCTAGGGAGAGAATGGTAAACTACAGTTATAAGTGTACCATAGTCAGGGTTAGGTCTTCTAGATCTCTGACTTTGTGTGTGTGTCCATGTAAGCACACACACACATATGAAATATCTCATAAATATAAAAGAGTACATGAAACATATGTATGTTTACAGATAAATAATAAAGTGAACGTTTTGTAATACCTGGGTTAACAAACAGAACACTGCCAATAACTTTGAAGCTCTGAAGTGTTCCTTCCGGAACATATTTATTATACTCCCAGCAGTAGCCTACATTTTATGGTAATAATTGCCTTGCTTTAAATAGGGATATATGGTCTACATATTTATTTCTAGGCAATACAATGCTTAGTTGGACCTATTTTTGAGTTGTATCCAAATGCAATTATACTGTACTGTTTTTATGATTTGCTTCTTTCACTTAACATTACATTTGTGAGATTTATTCAGACTGATGTGTGTAGCTATAATTTGTTCACTCCCATGGTTGGATAATATTCTCTTATGTGAATATCCCACGCCTATCATTGTTTGAACGCATCATGTATACCAGAACCACAATGAAGTGGAAGTTCCAGTTTACACCCCTGCCAGGAACAGATGAAGGGTTTCCAATGTTCCAGCACCACCAACACTTGTATTGTCTGCCTCTTGATTTTTGTCAGTCTTGTGGATACGTTGGAGCCCTGGTGGTACAGTGGTTAAGAACTCGGCTGTTAACCAAAAGGTCAGCAATTTGAATCCACCAGCCACTCTTTGGAAACCCTATGAGGCAGTTCTACTCTGTCCTATAAGGTCGCTATGAGTCAGCATTGACTTGATGGCAATGGGTTTGGTTGTGTGTGTGTGTGTGTGTGTGTAACGAGATCTCATTGTGGTTTTAGTTTCTAATTCACTGATTACTAACATGGTCGAGTATCTTTTCATATGTTTATCTACCATCTGGCTTTCTTCACAAAAGCATCTGCTCAATTTTCAGGTCATTCTCCTGTTGGAATTTTGTATTCTTATCAACTCAGGAATTATACATACATTCAATATTAGTCCTTCTGGTTGCAAATATCTTAGTCCACTGACTATTCCTTTAACATTTGTTGCAGTCTTTTGTTTATTTTGCAAAACAGAAGTTTTAGCTAAACAGAGCTTTAATAGAATTAAAGTTATTAGTACTTATTTTTATGGTTTGTGCTTTTGGTGTCTTTTTAAAGAAATCTTTACCTACCCCTAAGACACAAAGACAGAACCGTATTTTTTTTTAATCATAAAACTTTAGCTTTTAGATCTGTAATCCACCTGGAACTAAGTTTTTGTATATGGTGTGATATGGGGTTTGATTCCTTATTTTTCTAGGAAAAAAATCTACCATGCTGTTCTACGTAAGCTCTGTCACAGATCAGAGCTGAAGATGGCTTATGAGCCTGCTCCTTGTCCCGTGTGTCCTGGAAGCTGTCTCCAGCCCCATGACTAGAGTTGACACACTTACTACACTCATTTCTGAGATTCGTTCAATCCTGGAGATGGAAATAGATATTCCCATGGACACGTGGTGACCTACAACATAGGAAGATAGTATTACATGCAGGGTAGGAGAGAGCGTAGACTCAAGAGTCAGGCTGCCTGGATGTGAACTCCACTTTGACACTTATGTGTGACTTTACCTAAGTCACCTACCCTCTCTAAGCCTTAGTTTCCTTATGGATACAATGGGGAAAAAGTTGGATCCGATCTGATAGCTAATATAGTTCAAGCACTTAGAGCCAGGCTTGGCCCATGATATACACTTTGTAAATGTTAGAGATCATTATTACTAAGAGTATAGGGAACTCTCAGGTTTGTCAATTCCACAAGCCTGGGCATATCTCTAGCTCTGAAAAGTTCCTCTGGTGATTCTCATGGGCAGGCCTCATTAAGAACCACAGGTGTAGATGCTCAGAATAAAGGGATGACTAACTTCCAATTCTAATTCCTTCAGATTTGCTTCATATTATGGGTGCCTGGGTAAAGTAATTGTTATGAACTCTCATGAGATCAGGGCTCAAGGTCCAGTTCTTGTATTAGCTACCATCTCCCACTTTTGTCTATACTAAGGGGCACCTGCCCTGAGCTCCCTCAGCCTCTGTTTCCCTCAGCCCTGTTTCCACTGTGTGTGGATTCAAACTTGTTTTAAATGGAACCAAAGTGAATTGTCATGTGCCCTCAGGCCTGTTTCCTTGTCCATACAATGAAAGAATTAGATGAAGCAATCCCCAAGGGCTCACAGGAGGGACAGTTGTACAGCTTGCCAGGATTCCATTTTACTTTACATCCCAACTGAAATCCTATCAAACCTTTTGCGTTTCACTACCAGCCTTCAGTGGAACCTCCAAGAGTGTCATCTAACTACAGAGCACCCATCTAAACCCACACTGTCCCTATTCCATCATTTTACACATGGGGTGACTGAGGCCCAGAGAGGGGAAGGAAATCAGTCAAGTTATTCAGTTAGTGGCAGCTGCTGCTGTCCAAAAGCCGACTTCCTGCCCCTCAGGTCAAGGATCTTATCATTGCACCATATTTGGGAGGGGGACAATTCACACTGCTTGGCTGAAAGGAAGAGGTCAGGGGAAAATAAAGACAAAACCGAGGTAATGAAGCACTCTTTTTCTAAATACTTTCTTCATAAAAAGTGAAGAGCAGTAAGACCAGAAACAAGACCCAAGAATTACAGGGTATATGAGCATGTTCACGTGTGAGGTTGAGTGAACGTGTGGACATGCCCATAAGCATGTTTATGTATACAAGTGAATGCGTGAGCATATGCACATGTGAGCTTGTCTGTGTTTAACTGAATGTGTGAGCATGTGCATTTCAGTGTATGTGGGCATGTTTGTGCGTGAATTATGACTGTGTGCATGTGAGAGAATACTAATGTGTCTTTGTGAGTGAATCTGTAATGTTGGTGTGAGACAGTGAATTCATGTGCATGTTCACGCATGTGAGCTTGTTATTGTATGAGTGTATTTGTTTCAGTCGAACATGTGTTTGTATGAGTGTGTATGTGTTGCCTGCATGAATATGTGAGTGAGTATATGTAAGCAAGCCTATTCATGACTCAGTGAGTGATGGTATTTAACTGTGAGCACGTTAGTATATGTAGCTGTGGATGTGTCTGTGAGTGAATGTGTATGTTCATGTGTGTGAACTATGTATGTGTGAGTGAATGCATGTGCATGTTTGAGTATGTGAACATGTTAATATGCAAATGTGAGAGAACATACATGTGGTTTTATGTGAGTGAAAGTGTGACTGTTGTGTGTGTGAGCATGGTTACTATGTATATTCTTGTGGGTGAGTGAATGTGTGAGCATGCTCACGTGTGTTAAGCACATCCATGTATGAGTGAATGCATGAATGAACATTCCTGTGTGAATGTGTAGGTGTGAGTGAATTTGTGAGAGTATACATATATATGTATAAAGACATTCGTGTATGCGAGTGAATGTGTGAGTATGTGAGCATGTCTATATTTATGAGTGAATGAATGATGGTATGTGTGAGTGTGAATGTGTGGGTGTATGAGAGCACTTTTGTGTGTGAATGAATGTGTGAATGTGTCAGTGAAGATGTGAGCATTTGTGTGTGAACTTGTTCATGTAAAAGTAGACGTGTGAGCCTGTTTATACATTTGAGTGTGTTAGTGTGCAAATGCAAGTAAATCTATGAGCATGTGCATGGAAGTGTATGGGTGTGTCTGTGTGTACATTTGTAAGCATGTTTGTATAACTGACGTGTGAGCCTGTTTCTCTGAATGAATGTGTGAACATGGATACGTATGTTAATATATTTATGTGAGTGAATGTATAAGTGTGCAGTAGTGAATGTGTGTTCGTGTTTGAGCATGTATGTAAGTGAATGTGTGAGCACGTGCGTATAACTATGTTACTCTATGTACGTGTGTGAATGAATTGTGACTGCAAGTGATATCCAAGCATATTTGTTTGTCTGAGTGAATATGTGAGCATGAGACTATGTGAAAAGGTCCATGCGTGTCAGTGTAAGTATGAGTATGTTCATGTGAGTGTGTGAGTATATTTGCATCTGTGAAAGAATTTGCGAGCATGGGTTCTTACATAAGAATGTTCTTGTGTGTTAGTGAATGTTAGTTTGAGTTGTGACTGTGGTGAAAAGTGAGTGTATTTGCACATCAGTGAATGTGAGTGTACATTTCATGTGTCTGAGCACGTGTGTGAGTGAATATGTGTGCATGTGTGATTACATGTTATTGTGTCTATGGTTGTTAGTGAATTTGTGAGCATGAGTGAGTGAGTGGGTGAGAATGTCGTGGGTGAGCGTGTTTATATCTGAGCATGTCTCTATGTGAGTGAATGTGTGAGCATACTCATGTGTGAGTAAATGTGTTAGTTTGTGCACGTAAGTGAGCTTGCTGGTGAGTATGAGTGAAAGAGCATTTTCATGCATATGAACATGTTAATGCGTGTGATCCTATGTGGCTGAATGTATGAAGATGTTTGTGTGTGTGAACACATTAATGTGGGAGGAGTGAATGTATATTAAGGTGAGAGTGTGAATGTATGAGTGTGTGTGATCATATGAGTGACTGTATGTGAATGAATCCATGTTTTTGTGAGTGAATGAATATTAGTGTGTGAGCAAGATGTGCGATTCTGTGTGTGTGAGCATATTAATGTAAGATTTTGAGATAAGATGTGAATCTGTAGGAGTGAATGTATATATCTATAGGTGTAATTCGGTGAGCATGTTTGTGTGAATGCATGTGTTTATGTGAGTGAATATAAGTGTATGCACTCAGGTAAGTATGTTCTTATGTATCTGCCCATGTGTTCATATGATCATGTGCATGAGCTTGGTCATTTATGAGTATGTTTGCGTGAATGTATTTCAAAGAGTTTGTATGAATGAGCATATTTCAAGGTCTGGATATGTATGTGAGCATGTCTATGTGAATGTTTGAGCCCATGTATGTGTTAACATGAATTTATCTGTGCATGTGAGTTAATTTTGGAAAGTACTGGTCTGGTTGAATCAAAGTATGAGTAAGTTAATGTGTGTGATTATGTGAGTTTGTTGTGTATACGAGCTTATTAGTGAATGTGTGAGCATGATCATGTGTCTAAGTGTGTAAATGTGATTTGAGCGAATGTCTTATGTTTGTGCAATTGCACATTAACGTGTCTGTGTGAGTGAATTTCTTACCATGTTTGTATGTGAATAAATGGGTGAGCCTGTTCATGTATAAGCATTAATGTGTGAGTTTGTGAATCTGTGAGCATATTCTTGTGTTTAAGAGTGAGTATCTGGAGTGGTTTTGAGTGTGTCTATGAGAAGTTTGTGCACATGGTCCTGTGAGTGCACGAGTGTGTCCATGTGAGTCAGTGAATAAGCGTACATATATTGAGAATGTCCTTCCATGTGAGTAGATGTGTAAACATTTTCCTGTTTGTGAGCATGTATGTGTGTGTGTGAATGCATTGTGAGCGTGTTTGTGAATGAGTATGCTAACGTCTGTGTACAGAATTGGGAGCAAGTGTGTATGATACAGGTGGGAGTATCTGAGTGTGAGTGAATTCGTGAGCATGGTTATGTGTCAATGTGTGTGCATGTGTGAGCATGTTAAAGTTGAATATGTTTGCGTGCCGGTGAATGTGAGTTAGTTGGAGTGTATGAATGAATCAGAGAGTAACTTCGTGTATGTTGAGTATATTAGGGTGAGTGAATATGTAATCATTGTTTTTTGTGTGATTGCAAATTTGAATACATTTGTGCATGTGACAAGTATGTATATGATTATGTGTCATGACTATAAGTAAGCTGGTGAGCTTATTCATGTGAATAAGTGAATATGCAAGTGTCTGAATGCACGTGTGTTAAGAGTATATGACTGAATACATGTAACCCTTGATGAGGGTGAGCATGTCCGCATGTGAGTAAATGCATGATATCCATGTGAGTGAATGAATATGAGTTTTTGTGTTGAGTAAATGTGTGAGCATGTGTGTTTATGTGTGTGATCATGTTAATGCATGAATATATTCATATGTAACAGTGAATTTATGAGGATGTTTGAGTATGTAAATAAATGCATGAGCATATGTCAGTGAACGTGAGCCTAATAGTTTCTGTGGTGTGAATCTGTGAATCGTAAGTGAATAGCGAGCATGTCTGAATTTCAATATGTTAATATATGTGTGTTACTGAATTGTGAGCAAGTTCATATGAATGAGTATCTCTCAGTATAAGTGAATGTGTGAGCATGTTATTCAGTGAATGTGTGTGTGAGAATGCTAAGGTCAAATATGTCCACATGTGTCAGTGAATGTGTTGGTGTGAATGAGTGGACGTGTGCATGATTACATGTATGTGAGCTTACTCAGGCTCACGAGTGAGTGTGTGAGCACTGTCATGTGCATGACTGTTAATGTGAGTATATTTGTGCATGTGAAGAACGTGTGTAGTGTCTGCGACTGGGTCTATGGGTGTGAGTAAACTGGTGAGTGATTAGAGGGACAGAACGTACAGGCATGTGCACATGTGTGAGCATGTCCAAGCATGTGAGTGAATGTGTGAACTTCTTGGTGAGTGTGTAGGCTGTGAGTGTGAGTTCACATGTGCATACGTTTATGAAGTGTTCATGAGTGAATGAATGAATAAGCATGTTTGTGTGTAGTATGGGTGTCAATGACACTGAAGGTGTGATGTATGTGTGTTTATGTGAGTACATGTGAGCAAATCATTGTGTGAAATCATGTTAATATTTGGGTGTTTATGTGTGACTGCGGGCAGGTGTATGTGAGCATATGTAAATCTGTCTATGTGTGTGAGTGAATTTGTGAGCATGTTCATTTGAATGAGTGTGTGATCCTGTTCACCTGTGAGAGCATGAGTGCTTGTAAGTAAATTTGTGAGCATGTTCATGTGAGCAAGTACACTGTTGCATGTCCATGTATGTACGTGTGAGAGCAGTTTCTGTAAGTGAATGTGTGGCACCATGTTTATGTGTGAGTGTATTAGTGTGTGTGAGTGAATGCGAGCAATATAAAGTGTCAATCTACAATTCTGAACTAAAGTATAAGAATGTGGATGCGAGTAAATGTGACTAACATTGAATGGGAAATAAATTTGTGTTTGTGAGTCAATATGTGAACGTGTTTGTGTTGTGAGGCAATGTTTGAGTGTGGGCACGTATGTGAGCATGTTATTGTCTTTATGTCAAAGGATTTGTGTGTGAGCTTTTTAATGTATGAGAATATTTGTGAGAAATGTGTGACAGCGTCCGTGTGCCTATGGGAATGTTGAGTGTGGGCATGTGTGTGACCGTATCTGTCTTAGTGGTTCTGTGTGCTTATTCACGTGAGTGTTGGTGTGAGTATATTTGTGTGTATGAGTGAATCAATGTGTATCTTTGTGAATGAAATATGTGTTAGAGTGCATGTATATTTTCCTGTTTTATTATTGTGTATATGTCCATGTTATTGTGTCCACATTTGAGTGTGTCTATGTGTGTGAGTGAATTTATGAGCACCTTCCTGGGAATGAGTCAATGTATGAGCATATTTGTGTGAGTAAAAGGGTGAGTGCATGTATGAGTATGTTTTTCTGTGTGAGTACATGCATGAGCATTATTTTGTGAGCCTGACCCTACCAAAGTGTATGCTCCTATGTGTGAGTATATTATTGTGAGTGTATTTTGGTGTGGACGAATGCGTGACCATGTTTGTGTGAGAAAGCTTGTTAATGAATATATTTGCAAGTGTGAGTGAATACATGAGCACGCGGGTGTAAGTGTATGTGAGCATTTCTGTGTATGACTACATTTTTTAGCATGTTAATGTGAGTAGGCGAATGTGTGATGTGATCATTTTGTATGTGTGAGTAAATGTGAGACTGATTGAGCATGTTAATGTGAGTATTTTGTGTGTGTGAAATGCATGAGCATGTAGGTGTGAGTGTATGAGTGTATCTATGTGTGAGTAATTTTTTGCATGGTTGAATGAGTTAGTTTCTGTGTTAATATGAATCAGTGGATGTCTAATCATGGGCATGTATGTGAGAATATTGGGTATGAGAATAAGTAAGAATGTTCTTATGTGTAAGAATGCATGAGTGTGAGTGTATAGTAAGTTCATGAATGTATGTTAATGGGTGAGTGTGACTGAATATAAGAGTATGTGTATGATGGTAAGTGTGCCAATGTGGGTGAGCAAATTTGTGAGCATGTTTGAGTGACTGTGTGAGCATGTGTGTGTGCGCTATCAGTTTAATGTGCATTACTGTCTGTGAATGAATGTATCAAAATGATTATGTGTTGAGCATGTTAATATGTGATTCTGAGATAATGCGTGAGCTTGTAGGTTTGAGTGCATATTATCTATGTATGAATAATTTTATGAGCATGTTCATATTGAGTCAGTATTTGAGCATGTTTGTGTTGTGAATGAATGTCTAAGCGTAAGTGTGAATGAGTATATTCTTGGTTTTATGTCAATGTGTATATGTGAACTTTTTAATGTGTGAGAATATTTGTCAGAGTTAATGTATGAACCCACTCATGTGAGTGTGATGTGTATATTCATGTCTGTGAATGAATCTGTAAGGATATCTGTAATTGAGTGAACATTTGAGCATGTTTATTTGTGTGAGTGAAAGTGTATTATATATGTGATCATTATCTGTGAAAGAATGTGAGCATGATTATGTATCTAAGCATGGAAATTGTGATTTTGATAAAATATGTCAGTGTTTGTGCAAGTGTGAGTGCGTATCTGTGTAAATACATTGGTAAACATATTCATGTCTGTGAAGATGTTCCTGTGTGTAAATGTGTGAGCATGTTCAAGTGTATAAATCAATGTTTGAGCATGTTGGGGGGGGTGTGAGCATATCTGTGTAGGAGTACATTATGCACATGTTCCTGTTTGTGTGTTAATGTGTGATTGAATGTGTTACTGTGTGCTTGTGAGCATATGTGAGAATATCTGTTTGATGACTATGTGAGCATTTTCCTGTAAATGAATAAATTTGTGAGCATATTTGTGTGAGTTAAATGTTACTGTGTGTATACTAAAATTATCTTCTATGGCAATGAATTCAGGAGCACTATTTTATGTGGGCATGTAAATGTGTATGTATGTTCATATGTGTGTATATGTTAATGAGGATGCTTCTGTATGTGTGAACTTGTTTGTGACAGCTTGTAAATGAGTATACTGACATGTGTGAATGAATGTGTGTTCATGTGTGTGAGTGGATATGTATATGGACATGTGATTGTACATAAGCATGTTTACGTGTGTGAATAAATTTCTTAACATATTCATGTGAGTCCATGTGTGAGCATGTCTCTGCGTGAGTAAATGTGTGAGAGCCTTTTTGTGTGAGCAAACATGTTAATGTAAGTACGTGTGTGAGTGAATGTTAATGTGTCTACGTGTATGTAAGAAATTTGTGAGCATGTTCCTATGAGTTAGCTAATGTGTGAGCATTTTCTCATGATTCAAATAACATATGACCAACAGGTTTGATGTTTTGGTTTATGTACACGTAGGCATCCCTATGTGGCACAAGCAGTTACGCGCTTGGCTGCTAACTGAAAGGTTGGTGGTTTGAGTTCACTCAGAAGAAAGGCCTGGTGATCTACTTTTGCAAAACCAGCCACTGAAAACCCTATGGAGCATAGTTCTACTCTGACACACATACGGTTGCCATGAGTTGGAAATGACTCGACGGCGACTGATAAATGTGCATTATGTTAGCATGTTCTATGTGCGAGTAACTGTGTGAGCATTTTTATGTCTGTAAGCATGCACGTCTGTTAGTGAACAGTGAGCAGCTTGTGAACATGAGTATGCTAATGTTCGCGTGCTACTGAAATTAAGCATGAGCATATTAACATATGTATATCTATGAGTATAAATGAATTCATAAGCATGTCTGTATGAGTGAATGTGTGTGTATAAGAATATCAAGGCTGAATATGTTCACTCACGTGTGTGAATAAATGTGTGAGTGAATTAGTGTGTATAGACATATTTGGGTGTGTGAGTGAATATATGTGCATTGTCTTTTTGTGTGATTGCCAATGAGAGTATATTTGTGCATTTGACAAATGTGTGAGGTGTGCATTTGGCTGTGTGTCATAGTTGTAAGTAAACTGGCGAGCATGTTCCTGGTGTGAGTATATGTTAAGCATGTTCAAGAGTGCAAGTACATGTTTGAGCATATTGGTGGGTATATTTGTGTAGGAATAGCTGAGTATGTTCCTGTCATGAGTTTGTTAATGTGTGTGAGTGAATGTTAATGTGTGCTTGTGAGCATATGAGGGTGCCTATGTGTGTGAGTGAATCTGAGCATTTTCCTATGAATGACTAATTGTGTGAGCACACTTGTGTGAGTTAACATTTCAGCATGTGTGTGTATGAGAATGATTTGTGTGAATGAATGCATGAGCATTACTTTGTGTGAGTGTGGAAATGTGAGTAAAATTGTGAGCACCGTCATGTTTGTGAAGATGTCCCTATGTATATCTGTGTAATTTATAAACATGTTCGTGTGTGTGAACATGCTCATGTGTGTCAGTAAATGTGTGACCATGTTCAAATGTATGAGTGAATATATGGGCATATTGGTGAGTTGTGAGCATGTTTGTATTAGAGTATATGTGAGTACGTTCTTGTTTGGGATTGTGTTGTGTATGTGTGAATGTGTACTTGTGAGCTTATATGAGAGTCTGTATGAGTGAATTTCTGAACATCTTACTGTGAATTAGTGAATGTGTGAGCATGTCTGTGTAACTTAAAGTGTGAGCATTTGTGTGTATATGAGCATGTTCTACTGTATGAGTGAATTATTATTTTGTTAAGTGTATGTAACTGTGAGTACATTCATATGTGTTAGCATGTTAATGTGTGTATATCTGGGTGTGAATGAATGTGGGATTCTCTTTGTGAGGGAGTTTATTCATGTGAGTATATATGCATGTGTAAGTAAATGCATGAGCATGTTTGTGAACGAATATATAAGTGTGTGGGTGTGAGTGTATGTGAGTATGTCTGTGCACACGACTAAAGGTGTGAGCCTCTTTGTGTGAACAAGCATGTTAATGTCAGTATATAGGAGTGTGTTTGAGTGGATATGTGATTTTGCATAGGTGTGTGTATGTGTTTATGTGAGTAAATTTTTTAGTGTATGATAATATGACCAGTAAATGTGTAAACACTTGCATGTATGTGACAATGTTCTTGTGTATGACTGAATATGTGAGCATGTTCATGTGTGTGTGAGTAAATAGTATGTTTGTGTATGTATGTTATTGGTGAGTGCGACTGAATTTGTGAGCATGTGTGCCTGATTATAAGTTAATGTGTCTATGTGACAGTGAATGTGATCATGTTGGTTTGTGAGTAAATGTGAGTATATGCAACCGTGCTAGAGTATTTCCATGTGTGTGACAGTATGTGAATGTGTTGGCGTGTGTAACTTCATATATGTGAGCACTTTCATGTGTTAATGTGAATCATGAGCATTTCTAAGTTTGTGATTGTGTATAATAGTGAGTTTATTTTAAATATATGCATGTTAATTGTAAATGTGACTGAATGTATGATTGTATGTGAGTTTGTGAGTAAATCTGTGATCATTTTTGTGTGCAAGTTAGTATCTGAGTGTGACCATGTTATGACTTAGTATGATCACTGCATGACTGAATGTGTTAGTGAATTTGTGCATGTAGCGTGTTTGTGCATGTGTGAAAATGTGAGCATTTTCATGTGTATGACCATGTTAATGTGAATATATTGGTGTGTGCAGAGTGAATATGTGTGTGAATATGATTATATGTGAGTATGTCTGTGGGTGTTGGTAAATTTGTGAAGCTTGTGTGAGTGGTTTGAGAGTGTGCATGTGTATGATTGTATTTATGGGACTGAATGAGCATATGCACATTTTCACGTATATTGGTTAATGTGTGGGTGTGTTCACATATGTTAATGCATGAGTGTGACTATATAGGAGAATGTGAGTATGTCTACACATATGGGTAAATTATGAGTGTGTGTGTGAAAGTTTGAGCATGGGTTGGGTGTGAGCATATGTGCATATGAGTGAATGTATATGCTCCCGTTTGTGGGTATGCTGATGTTTGTGAGACTGAAACTGTGGTGTGTGATTATATCTACGTGTGTGAGTGAATTTTTGAGCATCTTCCTGTGAAAAAGTCAACCTGGGAGTCTATTTGTGAACATGAAACTGTGAAAGTGTGTATGTATATGAGCATGTCCTATTGTGTGAGTAGGAGCCCCAGTGGCACAGTTGTTAAAGTGCTCGGCTGGTAACAGAAAGGCTGGTGGTTTGAACCCACCAGCCGCTCCACAGGAGAAAGCATGTGGCAGTCTGCTTCCGTAAAGACTACAGCCTTGGACACCCTATAGGCTCACTATGCGTCAGAATCAACTCAATGGCAACGGGTTTGTGTATTGTATGAGTGAACGCATGAGCATTATTTTGAGTTTGTAAATGTGTATTTTCATGTGTGTGAGCATGCCAATTTAAGTAAATTTGTGTGTGATTGAAGGGTGAGCATGTTTGCAGGTGAGTATGTCAATGTAAGTATATCTGCAGATGTGAATGAACTGTGAACATCCTCACTTTGTAAGAATTGTGGGTATAAGCCTGTCTATGCAGGTGAGTAAATTTCTGTGCATATTCACATCAGTGACTGAATATTTGAGCATATTCATGTAAACCAGTCAGTGTGTGATGGTTTGAATATGTATGAGCATGTCCTTATAAGTGAACACATGAATATTTTTGTTTGTAAGCATATATGCTTATGTTACTCATTTTTATCATGTTCTTGTGAGTATGTTAATATGTGAGCATATATGTATGGTTTATTTGATTTTCTCTATGTGTGAGTAAATATCGGAGCATGTCTGTGTATGTGTGCGTGAATGGGTCAGCATATGAGTGTGTGTGAGTATGTTATCAGTATATTTGAGGGCATGTTCATGAGTGTTTTAATGTAAGCGTGCATGAATGTGTCAGTGTGTGCATATTAGTGTATGAGTGCATCTACGTATGTGAGCTGTTAATGTGAATATATCCCTGTGTGTCACTGAATCTGTAAGTTCATGTGTGTGTGAATGTCTTCATAAGTGATTAAATTTTAAGTATATAAATGTGTAAGTTTGTAGGTGGGTGAGGGAATGTGTGAGCAAGCTCATGTGTGAGTAAATACGTGAGCTACTTGAGAGTGAGATGACCCTGTGCAAGTGAAACGTGTGTGCATCTACCAACTGTACCAACATTTTGAGCATTTTAATGTGTGTTTAATTCACCAGCTGTGCGAGCAAGTATACCAGCAAATGTGTGCCAATGTATGTGAATAAATTTGTGAGCAAGTTCATGTGAGTGAGTGAATGTGTGACCATGTTTATGTGAGAAAGTAAATACGTGAGTGTTTGTGTAATCAAGAAAACTAATGTGAGTAGATTTGTGTGCGTGAGTGAATGTTTGAATCTATGGTTGTAAGAGTATGATAGTGTGTCTTAGTTTCCTATGGGGCTGTAATAACAAAATACCACAAGTGGGTGGCTTTAAAGAACAAAAATTAATTTTCTTACAGTTCTGGAGGTAAGAAGTCCAAAAGAGGGTTGGCTGTGTCAATTCCTTCTGAGAGTTCTGAGAGAGGAGCTGTTCCATGCCTCTTTCCTAGTTTCTAGTGGCTGCTGGAAATCCTTGACATTCCTTTGACGCTTGCAGATGTATCTTCATGTGGCATCTTCTCCCGCGTGACTATTTCCATGTCTGTTCTCCCCTTTTAAAAGATACTTCTTAGAAGGAATTAGGATTAGGATCCACCCTAGTCTGGTGTGACCTTATTTAACTTAACCAGTAACAAAGGAAAAATCCGATTTCCAAACAAGGTCACATTCGCAGGAACAGGGGTTAAGACTTCAACCTACCTTTTTTGGAGATGTAATTCAATCCATAACAGATTGTCACAATGGGTGTGTGTTACACTATGGGTGTAAGTTTTTGACCATGTTCGTATGAGTGAGTGAATATTTGAGTGTGAGAAAGTGAGTGTGTGAGTTTGAGAAAGTGAATGTGTGAGTGTGAACATGTATATGCACTTGTCTGTGTGAGTGAATGGGAAAGCCGGTTAAGGTGTGAGTGTGTTGAGGTGAATATATTGTGTGTGCGAGTGAACCTCTGAGGGTATCTGTGTAATTGAGTAAAAGTTAGATCGTGTTCATGATATAGTGTTTGTGTGTGTGAGCTTATTTGTGTCTGAGAGAATCAGGATTGTGTGTCTACGTTTGTAAATATATCATTTTACATGTGAGCATGTTTGTGTGAATGTGAGTGTGATTATATGTATGAATTCATGAGTTTAGTTTGAGCAAATGTATCAACGTGAGTGCTTTACGTGTGAATTTGTGCGTTCACAAGTGAGTGAATGTGTGAGTGTGGGTTCCATTTTGTGAGTGGAATTAAGTGTGTGAGTAAATGCATGTACATGTTTGTGTGAATGTGTGAGAATGTAGTGTAAATCAGTGAATATGTGACAGTATGTATGTGAGCATGTACTTTGTGACTGAGTGTGAGCATTTTCACATATGTGAGAATGTGTTTGTGTGAGTGAAGAGTGAGCATATTTGTGACTGTATGTCAGTGTGTATATGCTATTGAATTTTAAATATGTACATATGAATATATGCCAGTGTGTCCACGAGTGTGAGGAAATTCAAGAGGATGTTAGTGTGTGAGTGAGTATGTGAATGCTTTCATGTATTTGACCATATTCATATGTGTGAATGAAGTTTGAGCATTATCATGTGTGTAACTATTAATGTGGATACATGTTTGTGAATGAAGGATGCATGATGGGCGTTTGTGATTGTGAGTATCCATGGGTGTGAGTAAACTGGTGAGCATGTTTCCGTGAGTGGGTGAATGTGCAAGCATGTGCATGCATGTACATTTGGGCATGAGTGAACGTGTGAGCTTCTTAGTGAGTGTGAGCATGTCCACGTGAGGAAATACATGAGCATCTTCTGGGTTTTCAGCATGTTAACATGTGTATGAGTCAATGTATAAGTGTGTGGGGATGAGTGTATGTGAGTATCTCTATGTGTGTAAATCTATTATGTGTTCTTAGGAGTGAATGAATGTGAAAATGTGTTCGTGGGTGACTGAATGTGTGATGGTGTGTGCGTAAGCATGTTAACACCTGAATATATTCATGTGTGTGAGTGGATTTGCGAGCATGTTCGTATAAATGAGTGAATGTATGAGGGTGTTTGTAGGAGAAGAATTATGTATGTGTGAATCTGTGAATATGGGTGGATATATGTCTGAGTGTATGTGAATCCATATACATACCTCGAGAGAGACTCAGAGGAACAGAAAATACGTGTATGTGTATATACATGTACGTGCATGCACACACACACACACACACACAGACAAGAGTGTTATTTTGAGAGAGAAAGAGAGAGATTCCTTTTAAGGAATTGGCTAACATGATTTGGAGGCTGACAAGTCCAAAATCTGTAGGTCAGGTGGCAAGCTGGAAGCTCTGGCAGTCTTGAGTTTGAAAACTGAAGGATAACAGGCAAGCAGGAAACTCTGGCAGGATTTCTATGTTAAAGTCTTGAGGCAGAATTCCTTCTCTCTGAGAAACTTCAGTTTTTGCTCTTAAAACCTTCAACTGATTTGATGAGGCCCACCCACATTATCTAGAATAAAATTCCTTACTTACAGTGAACTGATTGTACATGTTAACCACATCTACAAAACACCTTCCAGCAACATCTAAACTAGTGTTTGATCAGACAACTAGCCAAGTTGGCACATTAAAAAAACCAACACAATGGGTGTTGTCTTAGTTATCTAGTGCTGCTATAACAGAAATTCCAAGAGTGGGTGGCTTTAACACACAGAAATTTATTTTCAGAGAGATTAGGAGGCTAGAAGTCTGAATTCAGGGCACTGGCTCTAGGGGAAGGCTCTCTCTTTGTTGGCTCTAGGGGAAAGCTCTTATTCCTTGGCTCCCTGGTGATCTTCATGTGGCATGGCGTCTATCCTCTCCCATCTCTGCTTGCTCCTCTGTCCTAATCTGCTCCTTTTATATCTCAAAGATGATTGGCTTAAAATACCCCCTACACTGATATGGACTCTTTAACATAACAAAGAAAACTCATTCCCAGATGAGATTACAACCACAGGTATAGAGATTAGGATTTACAACACATATTTGGGGGGGGGGACATAATTCAATTTATAACAGGTGTGAATAAGTATTTCAGTATGTTCATGTGAGCGAATGTGTACATGTGCATGAATAAATGTGAGACCGTACGTGAATACATTAGTGTAATTATTTTTGAGCGTGTGAGTGAATATGTGAATGTGTGTGCTAGTGTATGAGTGTCTATGTGAGTAATTTTTGAGCACTTTTTTTGAGTGGATGTGAGTGTGTTAACGACTTAGTGATCGTGTGAAAATGTTCACGGGAATAAATGTGTGAGCCTGTTTGTGTGTGTGAGCATGCTAATATGACAATATTTGACTCTTTCAATAAATGTGGGTGCACGTGTGAGTGTATATGACTATTAATTTTGTGAGTAATTTTAGCATGTTTCAGTGAATATGTGAAAGTGTTAATATGAGTCAGTAACCATGTGAACAGATTCATGCGTATGAATGTGTATGTGTGTGAGTGAATAGTATGTTTGGTGAAGATGTTAATGTGCAAGTGTGACTGAAAATGTGAACATGTGTGATTGTGTGTGACTGTGTAAATTTCTAAGTGTGTCTGTATATAAACAATTTGAGTGTGTACATGCGAGTGAATTTTCAGCATGTGAGTGTATGTGAGAATATTCAGGTCTCAGTATGTCTGAGGATATGAGTGAATGTGAGCATGTTCATGCTTGTAAGTGTATTAATGTTAGTATGTGTATGTCAGTGTATAGAGCAAATCTATGTATATGAACACTTATACATATGATTGTGCCACTGAATTGTGAGTGCATATGTGTGCAAGTGAAAGTTTGAGTGACTGAATTGTCAGTATGTAAATGTGTAAGTTTATAGTTGTGTGTACGAATGAATGTGAGCATGCTGATGTAAGTGAAGATGTGAGCTTTCTGATGAATGAGAGGATATCATGAGAGTGAGTATATAAGCATGTTCCCCAATATGTGAACATGTTAATGTGTCTTTATTTCAGAGACTGTGTGAACGTGTATGTGAGTGAGTGTGTGAGCATGAGCATGTTAGTGAGTGAATGTATGAGCATGTTTGTGTGAGTAAATATGTGAATTGATTCATGTAAGTGAGCAAGTTAACGTGAGTAGATTTGTGTGTGAGTAAATGTGGAAGCTTGTGGTTGTAAAACTAGGTGAGTATGTCTACGAGTGTAAGTAAATATTTGACTGGTTGTGTGAATGTGTGTGTTCATCTGAGTCATGAATACACGCAGTCCCTGGGTTATGAATGTCTGACTTAAAATTTATCCTTTAACGTTACATAAATTTGTCCTCACTTGCAACAAATTCTCCATCACAATCACCTTCGCTTGGTTCATGTGCAGCTCTTAAATCAGTGAAAAATCTTCCCGGCCTTTTCTTGCACTAAAGCAATGCTAAGTAAGAACCATATGCACCTGTTCTAACTTACCTACAAATTCTTAAAAACACAGAGATAGGTCTTGTTTGTGACCTGCGGACTGCCCGTAACCTGTGGGCATGTATGTGCGCTGTCCGTGTGAGTAAATGTATGAGTCCATTAATCTGTGAGTGTGTTGAGGTAAGCATATTGTGTGTGTGAGTGAACTTGTGGGAGTATCCACCTAATTGACAAAGTGCGTGTTCCTGTGCATTATTGTGCGTGTTCTGTGTTAGCATGATAAAATGCCCGTGTGTCATTTTGTGTTGTGAGCATTTTGGGGTGAGTATATCCTTTTTCGTGACTGATGGGATATACAGTTGCCCACCAATATTTTCTGCCTCTCAAGTTCATTGGGAAGCTGATTTCCCACTGACAGTGCATGCTGTTGCAAGACAGGGGCCTTTAGGACCGTTTGAAACTGAAAAAAAAAAAACAGGTGTGTGCCACAAATTACTGTTTCTACAGGGTGTTGTATGAGTGTGTACATTTTTGGTAGGAAAAACAGAAATTTTGAAAAAAAATTTGTTGTGACTGAGGGCAAATTTGGGACACATATATTCCAGTAGATTCAGAGGAGAGGGGCTCTGGGAGTGTCGAATTAGCATCACAAAGTCTGTCCCTCTGGACTCTAAGGGTAGGCTTGTGGGAGGGGGCAAGAAAAAAAATCCAGAGTACCTACCAAAAATTCAACAACACTCTATGATTCAGCATGCTCCTATTAATGAATACATGTGGTATCAACAAGAAACTCAAAGCAGAAAATAACTGAGTCTTGAAACAGATACATAAGTATGACTGTGTGTGAATCTGTGATGTTTTGTTTGAGTAAATGATGTGGCTGTCGTGTTTGAGAGCTTTGTGAGTTCGTTGTGCGTGGGTGAATCTGTGAGTTTGTTCTGAGTAAATGTGTGTGAGTAAATTTGTGTGCATACTCCTGTGAGTAAATGTGTGAGCATGTAGTATGAGCCAGTGAATGTGAGAGTTCATTTATTTGACCATGTTCTTTATGTGAGGGACTGTGTGAACATTTTCATGTTTGTGAACATGCGTGTGTGAGGGAACAGCAAGCATGTTGGTAGATATGTATTAATGTACATATACTACTGAATTTTGAACACGTATATGTGAATATAGTAGTCTAATGGTGCTGTAGTTAAGAGCTTAGCTGCTAACCAAAAAGGTCAGCAGTTCAAATCTACCAGCTGATCCTTGGAAACCCTATGGGGCAGTTCTACTCTGTCCCATAGAGTCACTGAGTTGGAATGGACTCCATGGCAACAGGTTTTTTTTTGGTATATGTGAATATAGGAGCCCAGTGGTGCAGTGGTTAAAAGCCTGGCTGCTAACCAAAAGGTCAGCAGTTCAAATCCACCAGCCACTCCTTGGAAACCCTATGGTGCAGTTCCACTCTGGGTATGACTCAAAGAGTCACTATGAGTTAGAATCCACTCGACAGCTATTTATATGAATATATGTGAGTGTGTTTATGAATGTGAGTGAATTCATGAGCATGTTGTGTACGACTGAATGTGTGTCTTGTGTATGAGTGAATGTGTGAGTGACTTCATGTATTTTAGCATATTTTAGGTGTGTGAGTGAATGTTTCAGCAGTATCATATGTGTGATTGCTAATGTGAGTATATCCGTGTGTGTGAAGAGTGTGTGACTGGTGTTTCTGACCATACATTAGCGTATGTGGGAGCGAGTAAAATAGTTAGCACATTCGTAAGTGAATGTGTGAGCACATACGTGCGTGTATGTTTGAGTATCTGAGTGAATGAGAGTGTGCTCCTGTGTGTATGAGTATGTTAATTTCTGGGTAAGTGTGAGCATGTCCATGTGTGAGTGAATTGTGATCATTTTCCTGGTTTGGAGAATGTTAAGGTGTTTAGGTGTGTAAACGTGTGAGTATGTGTGGGTGACTGTATGTGTCCCTATTTGTTCAAATTTAAGGCATGTTCTTGGGAGTGAATGAATGTGGTAACATGTTTGTGTGCGAGTGAATGTGTGAGAGTGAGTGTGTGAGCATGTTAATATCTGTATATATTCATGTGGGGTGTGAATATGTGAGGGTGTCTATGTGAGTGAAAGAATGTGTGATCACGTTTGTGTGTGAGATCATATGTAAGTATATGAATGTGTGACCATATTAAGGTTTAGTATGATCACTGTATGAGTGAATGTCTGTTAGTGTGTGTAAATTTGTGAATGAATTTGTGCATGTGAGCCTATGTGTGGGCATGAAGTTTTGAACATTTCCATGTGTATGACCATGTTAATGTAAATATATTGGTGTATGTGTGTGTGTAAGTGAATATGCTTATGAATGAGATTGTATATGTGTCTATGGGTGTTGATATATTTGTGAGCAGGTACATGTGAGTGACTTGAGGGTGTGCATGTGTGTGACCATATTCATGGGACTGAATGATTATTCATGGGACTAAATGAGTATATGCATGTTCTCATGTGCGTGAGTTAATGTGTGAGTGTGTTAATGTATGTTAATGTGAAACATGAATAGATGTAAGTGTGTGATTGTAAATAAGTGAGTCTATGTGTGTGACTGAACTTATGTGCATGTTGGTGTACATGAATGAATATGTGAACATGTGAGTGTGAAACCATGCTTAGGTAGAGTGTATGAGCATGTTATATCTATGCTATATCTTTCCCTTAATTGTATTTTGCAAGAAGATAACTTGTTCTCTAGGTGTCACAGGTCCACAGATGGACAGCAATTTTCCCTTAGGATGGATCATATCCAGAGTCTCACCCATACTTTTTTTAGAATATGAGATTTGTAAGGTTTTGAATTGATTATATGAGAGATTTTGGACTTAGAGCTGATGCTTGAACAGGTTAAGACACTTGGGGATGTTGAGATGGGGTGAATGTATTTTGCACGTGGGAAGGACATAAATTTTAGGGGGCTAGAGACAGACTGTGTCTGTCCAACCAATATATTGAAGACCTAAACCCTGGTACCTGAGAATGTGAGTTTATTGGAAAATAGCATCATCGCAGATATAATTAGTTAACAGGAGTTCATACTGGAGTTGGGGTGGTCCTAATCCAATATGACAGGTGCCTTATAAGGTGAATGGACACAGAAAGAGACACACATAGGGAAGACTGTCATGTGAAGACAGAGGCAGAGACTGGGATTATACTGTCACAAGCCAGTGAATGCATGGAACGACCAGAAGCTAGGAGAGAGGCGTGAAACAGACTCTCCCTCAGAGCCCTCCTAAGGAAACCAACCACGCAGACACCTTAGATCAGGATTCTAGCCTCCAGAATTGTGAGAGAAAAATTTCTGTCATTATAAGTCATCCAGTTTGTGGTACTTTGTTACAGGAGTCCTAGGAAACTAGTCTAGATTTTGGTGTGAGATTTGGAGTGTGTGAGCATGTTAAAATGAGATATTAACGTGTGTGAGTGAGTTATTTTTGTGTATGTCGGCATATTGGCATGTCTGAGTAAAGGCATGAATATTTTCGTGTGTGATTACATTAAAACGAATATATTTGCATGTGTAAGTGAATATATGAGTATTTACAATCGTATGATATTAGGTACTACTATAGGTTCTTTGGATGGTGAGACACAACACAAAGACACTCAGATGGATGAAAGGCAGACTTACTACATAAAGCTCCAAATACAAGAAAGCTATTAGGCAGGGCTACACAGGGGTTGCACCTGGTGACAGGGTAACAGCAAGGTAGGAGACGGGCTTATGTATGGCAAGCAAGGTGAGGTTAGCTAGATTTCGTGGGCATCCTGGGGTTGGGCATTTTTAATAATTCCATGGGCCCAAAGGAGAAGGAGCTGTTCTTTGGTGTTAGGTATCTGGAGGTTTCTGTGTGTTATAACCCAGGACTGTTAGAGACTGCTATTTATAAGGTTTTCACTGGCCAATTTTTTTTAGAAGTAGCTCGCCAGGTCTTTCTTCCTTGTCTGTCTTAGTCTGGAAGCTCTGCTGAAACCTGTCCACCATGGGTAACTCTGCTGGTATTTGAAATACCGGTGTCATAGCTTCCAGCATCACAGCAACACACACACAAGCCACCACAGTACGACAAACTGACAGACGAGTGGTGACAGTAAGAAAGTTGTTGGGGCACTGGCTTGGCAAACTACATGTAAAGGATAATTGAGATCTTTTTGGCCATTACTTCAAACTGGGTTAAGACGCACTTGTGAGATGTTATATTACAGTGAGCTTATGCATGTGATTATATAACTATGCCTATGGGTGTTAGTAATTTTTAAAATTTTACTGTGTCTTAGGTGACAGTTTACAGTGCAAAATAGTTTCTCATCAAAAAATTTATACACAAACTGTTTTGTGACATTGGTTGCAATCCCTGCAATGCGTCAGCACTGTCCCC
This sequence comes from Loxodonta africana, assembly GCF_030014295.1. Classification (NCBI taxonomy): domain Eukaryota; kingdom Metazoa; phylum Chordata; class Mammalia; order Proboscidea; family Elephantidae; genus Loxodonta; species Loxodonta africana. The sequence goes on from NC_087369.1 coordinate 126,888,082, forward strand.
CTTTCCCTTTCTACCCTGTGCTCCTCATGTCCATTCATCCAGGTTTCCTGCCCTTTCCTGCCTTGTCTTTGCTTTTGGGTAGGTGTTGCCCATTTGGTCTCATATACTAGGTTGAACTAAGAAGAACGTGCCTCAGGTGTGCTATTTATTGTTTCCTTTATAGGCCTGTCTAATCTCTGGCTGAAAGGTGGACTTTGGGAGTAGCTTCAGCTCTGAATTAGCAGAGTGTCTGGAGACCACAGTCTCAGGGGGCATGTTAGTAAATTTTGATCAAGTTCAAGGGAGTGAATGTTTTTGGATGTTGTGGTTGTGAGTAAACATGTGTTCGTATGTTAACGTGTGAGTGTGAATACATGGAGAGTGACTGTAACTGAATGTGAGTTTATCTATGCTTTAGTAAACTTGTGAGCATGTTCAAGTGTATAAGTGAATGCCTGAGCAGGTGTTGGGTGTGCACACATTTACATGCGAGTGAACGAGTACATGACCAGAGGCACCTCGGAAGAAAGGCTTGGAGATCTGCTTTTGAAAGGTCACAGCCTTCAAAAACCTATGGAGCAGTTCTATCCTACAACACATGGGGTCACCATATGGAGGAACTGACTCGATGGCAGCGCTGGACTACTAAACGTGAGGCTGATGGTTCAAACTCACCCAGAGGTACCTCAGAAGACAGGTCTGATGACTTCCTTCCAAAAAAGGTCACAGCCTTGAAAACTCTATGCAGCAGTACTACTCTGCACACATGGGGTCGCCATGAGTTGGAACTGATTCAACAGCAACTAACAACAACTGTATACATACGCATGTATGTGTATCCGCACAGAGAGAAACAGAGAAAGAGATTCCTTTTAAGGAAGTAGCTCACGTTATTTAGGGACTGGCAAGTCCAATATCCACAGGTAAGACAGCAACCTGGAAACTGTGGCAGTTTGAGTCCAAAGCCCAAAGTTCAGGAAGAAGGCTAGAAACTCCGGCAGGATACCTATGTTACAGCCTTGAGACAGAATTTCTTCTCTCCAGAAAATCTCAGTTTTGGCTCTTAAAGCCTTCAACTGATTGAATGAGGCCCACCCACATTATCTAAACTCCTTTACTTAGAGTCAACTGATTATAAACATTAATTTCATCTACAAAATAGCTTCACAGCAACATCTAGACTAGTGTTTGATCAAAGAACTGAGCATCATAGACTAGCCAAGCAGACACATAATATGAACCATCACAGTGAGTGTGAATAAATACGTGAGCATGTTCATTTGAGTAAGTGAGCATGTATGCGAGTGCAGGAATGAGTCTATGTGAGTCATTTTTAGCATGCTTTTGTGAGTGAATGCGAGTATATTAATATGAGTCAGTAATTGTGTGAGCATGTTTCATAGAGTGAGCATGTATGTGTGTGAATGAGTAATGAGTATGTTTTGGTGAGTATGTTAATGTTCAAGTGTGACTGAATATGTGAACACGTATATATAACTATGTGTGCTTTTATCTATGTGTGTGAGTAAATTTGTAAGTAGACTGAGTTTGTATTAGTGAATGAGTTAGTGTGTGTGAGTGAGCACGCTATGGTTCCAGTATGTTTGTGGGTCTGAATGTGTGAATACGCTCATGTTTGTGAGTGTATTGTATGTATGTACTAATGTGTCACTGTGTGCATGTCAGTGTATATCTATGTATGTTATCTGTTAATGTCAATATGATAGTACCATTGAATTATAAGTGCATGTGTGTACAAGTAAATGTAATTGAACCATGAGTGTGTAAATGTGTAAGTTCATAGGTGTGAGTCAATTAATATATGACCATGCTCGTGTGAATGGAGACATGGCCTTCTTGATGAATGAGAGCATGTCCATGTGCCATCACAATCGGTGTAAGTTTTTTAGCATTCACGTGAGCAAGTGTGTGAGCATGTTTGTGTACAGGAGTAAATGTGTGGGCATGTTTGTGTATGAGCACGTTAATGTGACAGTATTTGAGTGTGTGACTGTGAACATGGTATGTGTGAATATGTGAGTGTGCCTGTTTGTGAGTAATAATTTAGTCTGTTGTGTGAATGAGTGAATGTGAATATGAATCGGTGAATGTGAGCATGTTCATGTATTTGAGAATATTCTTGTGCACGAGTGAGAATGTTCATGTATATAAGCATATATGTGTGCGTGAATGGTTAGTTTGTCCATGTACATATGATAATTGTTGAGTGTGTCTGAATGTGAGAACGTGTGTACACTTATGTTAGTGTGTGTGTGTGAGAACTTGTGAGCATGTTGGTGTGTACTAGTGAATGTGTGAGTGTGTGCAACCAAACTGAGGTCAAATGTGTGAGCATGTTGTGTATATCCTATGCCTTTCCCATCGTTTTATTCTGGAAGCAGACAAATTGTTTTCTAAGTTTCACAGGTCCACAAAGAGGAATTTTCCACCAGGATGGACCATAGGCCAGAGTCTCAATCATACCTGATTTAGATGAGTTAGAAGTTGAGATGTGGGACTTTTTGAGTTGATTATATTTAGATGAAATTTTGGACCTAGAGTTGACAATGGAAAGATTAAGACTTATGGGGATGTTTGGATGGGGTAAATGTGTGTTTCACATTAGACAGACACGGATATTGAGAAGGAAGAGGACAGACTGTTAGGGGTTAAACTGTGTTCCCCCAGAAAGACATGTTGAAGTTCTAACCCCTGTTACCTGTGAATGCAACCTTATTTGGAAATACCACCTTTGTAGATGTAATCAGTTAAATGAAGTTGAGGTAATAATGGAGTAGGGGTGACCCCAATCCAATATGACTGGTGCTCTTATAAGAAAGTAAGAGACACAGAGAGAGAAACATACACACGAAGGGAGGATAGCCATCTGAAGACAGAGGCAAGGTTTGGAGTTATGCTGCCACAAGCCAAGGAAAACCTGGGACCACTGGAAGTTAGAAAAGAGGCATAGAACTGACTGTCCCCCAAGAACCCTCCTGAAGGAGCCAACTGTGATAATACATTGATTTTGGACTTCTAGACTCCAGAAGTGTGAGAGAATAAATTTCTGTTCTTATCTGCAGCCTGGTTCATGGTACTTTCTTATGGCTAAAACCTAGGAAACTAATATATATTTTGGTGTGAGATTTGTAGTGTGTCTGGTCATGTAAAAGTTGAATATGTTTATGTGTGCAAGTCTGTGTGTCAGTGTGTGTGAGCTAATGTGTGAGTGACTTTGTGTATGTAAGCATATTTGGATGTGTGAATAAATGTGTGGGCATTTTCCTGTGTGAGCATATTGACTTAAAGATACTGGTATGTGTGAGTGAATGTGTGCGTGTATTCATGTGATTATATGTGATTGTGTATATGGGTGTTAGTAAATTTGTGAGCAAGTTCATGGGAGTAATGTTTGTGGGTGTTTCTGTGTGTGAATGAATGTGTGAGTGTGACTGTACGTGAATGTGTGTAAGTTTGCGAACAAGTTCAAGTGTGTGAATGCTTCAGCAGCTTTGGGTGTGAGCATGTTTGCATGTGAGTGCATGTGTATGTTCCTGTTTGAGAGTGTTGGTGAATTTGTGTGAGGGAATGTGTGGTGTGTGCTTGTGAGCGTATGTGAGTGTGTCTTTGTGTGAGCGAATTTTGAGCATCTTCCTGTGAATCAGCGAATGTATGAATGAAATTGAATACGCACATGTATATGAGATATTCTACTGTGTGAGTAAATGCCTGGGCATTTTTGTGAATGCGTACACGTAGGAATATTTTCACATATGTGAGCAAGTCAGCATGAATACATATATATGTGAGTGAATTTTGAGCATGTTTGTGAGTATGCTAATGTAAATACATCTGTAGGTATGAGTGAATGTATGAGCATACTCATTTGTGAACGTGTGAGCGTGTGGGTGTGAGTGTATGCAAGCCTGTCTATCTGGATGAGTAAATATGTGTGCACGTTCATGTGTGAGCACATATATGTGAGCCAGTCAACGTGTGAAGGTTTGAATATAAAAGAGCATGTCCTTGTAAGTTTATGCATGAGCATTTTTTTGTTTGTGAGCATGTATGTGTGTTCCTGTAAATAGAGAGCACGGTGTTGTATGCAAGTATATTAATGTGCACGTATAACTGAATATGCAAACACGTACACATGATTATACATGACCAATTCTATGTGTGTGAGTGAATTCATGAGCATGCTTGTGTGTGCGAATGTATGTGTAAATGTGTGAGTGTGTAAACATAATGTTTCAGTATGTCTTAGCATGTTAGTGAATGCATAAGCATGTTTGCTTCTAAGCATGTTAATGAGAATGGGTGTAAATGTGCCACACATGCACGTCAGTATACACGAGTGTATTTAAATGTTTGAGCTGTCCAGAATAATTTTTTGTGTGTGGCTGAATGTGTGAACGTACATGTATGAATGAATATGCAAATGTGTTTGTGAGTTATTGAACTGTAAGCATGCAAATGTGCACATTTACAGGAGTGTGAGTGAATGTGTAAGCATGCTCCAATTTTTGAGCATGTTAATGTGCTGGCTTAAATAATCACATAAGTGTGTGTGAGCAAGTGCGTGTGTCAAAAAGTGTCAATAAATTTGTGAACACGTTCATTTGAGTAAATGTGTGACCATGTTGTGAGTGAGTAAATGTGTTAACTTGGTCATATAAGTGAGAAGGTTAACGTAAGTATGTGCTTGTGTACATGAGTGAATGTGTGAGCATGTGGTTAAAAGAATATGTGAACGTATCTATATGGGTGAATATTGTTGACCATGTTCATGTGAGCGAGTAAAAGTGTGAGCAAGTTCATGTGAGTCAATGAATACGTGAGTGAGCACGGGAATATATGTACACATGTCTGCATGAATGTCTTTGTGAGGTTATCCATGTAACTGAGTAAAATGTGAGCTTATTCATGTGGATGAGTGATTGTGAATATGTTGTGTATGTCAGCATATTTGTGTGACAGGATCTGTATGATGATGTGCCTAAGTGTATAAAAAACCAAACCCGTTGCCATCGAGTTGATGCCAACCCATAGCAACCCTATAGGACAGAGTAGAACTGCCCCATAGGGTTTCCAGGGAGTGCCTGGTGGATTTGAACTGCTGACCTTTTGGGTAGTAGCCACAGCACTTAACCACTACGCCACCATGGTTTCCACCTAAGCATATAGATGAGTCTTTTTGTGTGAAGTATGACTGTGTCTGTGTGAGTGTATGTGTATCGATGTGTGTAAAATTGTGAGCAGTTTTGTTTCAGTAAGTGGATGTATGTGCTTATGTGTTAAAGCTTGTTAACGTGAGTCGGTTATGTGTGAGTAAATCTGTGTGTATGTTCATGAGTATGTGTAAGGGTGTGGGTTTTAATTTGTGTGTGACTGAGGGTGTGAATAAATTTGTGTATTTGAGTGAATGAATATATGAAAATGTGTGAGTGAATCTTTTCAAGTTTGTGAGCATGTACGTGTTTGAGTGAATCGTGGGAATGTTTGTGGATGTATGTTAATGTTCACATGCTGCTAAACTGTGAGCATGTATAACATGTGTGAGCATGTCAGTGAATGAAGTGAATTCATGAGCATGTCTGTGTATGAATGAACGTGTGCGTATTGGGGAGTATGAGTGAATGTGTAAGTGATACTTGAACATACCCGAGTATGGGAGTGAGTGTAGGGGGATTGTTTAGCGTGTGATGTTATGGGTATATTTGTGTGTGTGAAGAATGTGTGATGTGCATGTGATTGTGTGTATATGAGTGAGTAGACTGGTGAGTCTGTGTGAGTGAGTGAATATGCGAGCATGAGTGTGCATGTGAGCTTGTTCAAATGTGAAAAAATGTGTGAAAATGCTCCAGTGTGTGAATGCACATGTGAGTGAATGAATGAGCACGTGTAGGTGAGTTTGAGTGTGTCCATGTAAATTTAGTGTGTGTTCTCGGGTGTGAATGAACGTATAACATGTGAGTGAATGTTTGAGTGTATATGTATGAGCACATTAAAACTTGAATATATTCATGTGTGAGAGTGGGTTAGTGACTATGTCCATGTGAGTGAATATGTAAATGTTTTTGCATGTTAACAAATGAGTATGATCATGTGTGCAAACCTGTGAATGTAAGTGAATCTGAGTGTGACTGCATTTGACTATATATAAGTCTGAGTGAATTGGTGATGGTGAATAAGTTAAAGCATGTTGTGTGAACCTATTAATGAGTATGGCCTTGTACGTGAGTGAGTGAGGGAGCATGTTGGTGTGTGAGCACGTTCGTATATTTTAGCATGGTAATGTATGAGTTTGACTCAAGGTGTGTTTGTATGTGAATGTGTGAGCATGGTTTTGTCTGAGAGCATGTTAATGCATGAATCTGAGTGACTATGAAAACTTATGTTCGAGGTTGTGTGAAAGTATCCATGTGCGTAAATGAATTTGTGAGGACAGCCATGAGAGAATGAATATATGACCGTGTGTGTGTGTGTGTGTGTTTGTTAATACCTTCATGTGATTGAATGTGTGATGTATGTCAGCATGCTTGTGATGAGTACATGTTAGCATGTAATTGACAGCATGTTAATTTCTGAGTATGTCCATGTGTGAGTGAATATGTGTGTTCATGTTTGAGAGAATATATGAACGTATGTGAGCATATACAAAGAGATGATGGAAAAGCTCAATACCATCAGTCAGAACAAGGGAAGAACACGCTTGGCGTGAACAAGACCGGGGCTGACTGCAGATCAGACCATCACTCACATGCAAGTTCAAGTTGAAACTGAAGAAAATTAGAACAAGTCCACGAGAGCCAAAGTACAACCATGAGTATATCCCACCTGAATTTAGAGACCATCGTAAGAATGGATTTGACTCGCTGAACACTAATGACCAGAGACCAGAAGCGTTGTTGAAGGATATCATACATGAAGAAAGTAAGAAGTCATTAAAAAGACAGGAAAGAAAGAAAAGAACAAAATGGATGTCAGAAGAGACTCTGAAACTTGCTCTTGAACATCCAGTAGCTAAAGAAAAAGGCCAAAATGATGAAGTAAAGATCTGAACAGAAGATTTCAAAGAGTGACTCCAGAAGACAAAGTAAAGTATAATGACATGTGCAAAGACCTGGAGATAGAAAACCAAAAGGGAAGAATATGCTCAACATTTTGCAAGCTGAAAGAACCGAAGAAAACATGTAAGCCTCCAGCTGCAATACTGAAGGATTCTACAGGGAAAATACTAAACGATGCAGAAAGAATCAAAAGAAGATGGAAGGAATACACAGAGTCATTATACCAAAAAGAATTAGTTGATGTTCAACCATTTCAAGAGGTGGCATATGATTAGGAACCGATGGTACTGAAGGAAGAAGTACAAGCTGCTCTAAGGCATTGGTGAAAAACAAGGATCTAGGAATTGATGGAATATCAATTGAGATGTTTCAACAAACAGATGCAGTGCTGGAGGTGCTCACTTGCCTATGCCAAGAAATATGGAAGACAGCTTCCTGGCCAACTGATTGGAAGAGATCCATATTTACGCTTATTCCCAAGAAAGGTGATCCAACAGAATGTGGAAATTATAGAACAATATCATTAATATCACCCGCAAGCAAAATTTTGCTGAAGATCATTCAAAAATGGCCGCAGCAGTATATTGACAGGGAACTGCCAGAAATTCAGGCCGGTTTCAGAAGAGGACGTGGAACCAGGGATATCCTTGCTGATGTCAGATGGATCCTGACTGAAACCAGAGACTACCGGAAGGATGTTTACCTGTGTTTTATTGATTATGCAAAGGCATTCAACTGTGTGGATCATAACAAATTATGGATAAAATTGTGGAGAATGGGAATTCCAGAACACTTAATTGTGCTCATGAGGAATCTGTACATGGATTAAGAGGCAGTCATTTGAACAGAACAAGGGAATACTTCGTGGGTTAAAGTCAGGAAAGGTGTGCGTCAGGGTTCTATCCTTTAACGATTCCTATTCAATCTGTATGCTGAGCAAATAATTAGAAAAACGGGACTATATGAAAAGAATAGAGCATCAGGATTGGAAGAAGACTTGTCAATAACCTGTGTTATGCAGAGGACACAACCTTGCTTGCTGAAAGTGAAGAGGACTTGAAGCACTTACTGATGAAGATCAAGGACCACAGCTTTCACTAGAAACAGAAATACCGTATGATCCAGAAGTCCCACTCCTAGGAATATATCCTAGAGAAATAAGAGTCATCACATGAATAGACACATGCACACCCATGTTTACTGCAGCATTGTTCACAGTAGCAAAAAGATGGAAATAACCTAGATGCCCATCAACAGATGAATGGATAAACTGTGGCATATACACACAGTGGAGTATTATGCAATGATAAAGAACAATGAATCTGTGAAGTATCACATAACATGGATGTATCTGGAGGACATTACGCTGAGTGAAATAAGTCAATCACAAAAGTACAAATATTGTATGAGGCCACTACTGTAAAAACTCATGAAAAGGTTTACATACAAAAAGAAACAATCTTTGATGGTTATGAGGGAGGGGAGGGGTGGGGATGGAAAAACACTTAACAGACAATAGATAAGCGGTAACTTCAGTGAAGGGTAAGAGAGTACACAGTACTGGGGAAGCCAGCATAACCTGTACAAGGCAGGGCCATGGTAGCTCCACAGACACACCCAAATTCCCTGAGGGACTGAATTGCTGGGCTGAGGGCTGTAGGGACCATAGTGTCAAGGAACAGCTAGCTCAATCAGTGTAACATAGTTTATAAAGAAAATGTTCTACATTCTACTTTGGTGAGTAGCGTCTGGGATCTTAAAAGCCTGTGAGTGGCCATCTAGGACACTCCACTGGTCTCACCCCTTCAGGAGCAAGGAAGAGTGAAGAAAACTAAAGACAGAAGGGAAAGATTAGTCCAAAGGACTAATGGACCACATCTACCACGGCCTCCACCAGACTGAGTCCAGCACAACTAGATGGTGCCCCGCTACCACCACTGACTGCTCTGACAGGGATCACAACAGAGGGTCCCGGACAGAGCTGGAGAAAAATGTAATACGAAATTCTAACTCAAAAAGAAAGACCAGACTTGCTGGCCTGACAGAGACTGGAGAAACCCTGAGAGTATGGACCCCGAACACTCTTTCAGCTCAGTAATGAGGCCACTCCTAAGGTTCGCCCTTCAGCCAAAGACTGAACAGGCCCATGGAACAAAACAAGACTATAGGGGCACACCAGCCCTGGGATGGGGACTGGAAAGTAGGAGGGAACAGGAAAGCTGGTAATAGGGAACCCAGGGTTGAGAAGGGAGAGCGTTGACATGTCATGGGGTTATTCACCAATGTAATACAACAATGTGTGTACTAACTGTTTGATGAGAAACTAGTTTGTTCTGTAAACCTTCATCTAAAGTTCAATTTAAAAAAAAAAGGAGGAAAAAAAAGACCATAGCTTTCAGTATGGATTATGCTTCAACATCAAGAAAACAAAAATCCTCACAATTGGACCAATAAGTAACATCACGATAAATGGAGAAAAGACTGAAGTTGTCAAGGATTTCATTTTACTTGGATCCATAATCAACACCCACGGAAGCAACAGTCAAGAAATCAAAACATGCATTGCATTCAGCAAATTGGTTGCAAGAGATCTCTTTAAAGTTTTAAAAAGCAAAGATGTCACCTTGAGAACTAAGGTGTGTGTGACCCAAGCCATGGTATTTTCGATCACCTCATATGCATGCGAAAGCTGGGCAATGAATAAGGAAGACGAAGAATTGACGCCTTTGGATTGTGGTGTTGGTGAAGAACACTGAATATACCATGGACTGCCAAAAGAACGAACAAATCTGTCTTAGAAGAAGTACAACCAGAATGTTCCTTGAGAGGAAGGATGGCAAGACTGTGTCTCACATACTTTGGACACGTTATCAGGAGGGATCAGTCCCTAGAGAAGGATGTCATGCTTGGTAAAGTAGAAGGTCATTGAAAAAGAGGAAGACCCTCAATGAGATGGACTGACACAGTGGCTGCAACAATGGGCTCAGGCACAACAACAATTGTGAGGATGGTGCAGGACCGGGCAATGTTTTGTTCTGTTGTGCATGAGGTCATTACGAGTCAGAACCAACTCAATGGCACCTAACAACAACGACAACGTACATATGAGCATATATGAGTACGTTTATGTATGAGCAAGTGAACGTGTGAGCACGTTAATGTGTATGAGATTGTTAAAATATTTGTGCGAGTGAATGTGAATGTGCTATTGAATATGTGACCATGGGCATGTACGTGAGCATGTTTGCATGCATTAGTAAATTTGTCAGTATATGGGTGAGTGTGCAAATGTTCTCATGGGCAATTGAGCTGTATGTATGTACATGTGTAAGTTTATGTATATGAATATGAGTATGCATATATATATGAGTGAATGTTGATGTGAGTTATATTTGTGAAAATGAATGTGTGTACATTTGAGTGTGACTGTGTCTATGGATGTAAGTAAATTCGTGAGCAAGTGAACATGTGAGAGTGTGCATGTGAGTGAACATACTTGAATGTTAGTGGATATATGCTCCTATGTAAGAGAATTATAAGCTTCTTGGTGAGTGTGAGCGTGTCCATGTGTGCATGAATGAATGAACGTGTTCCTGTTTTAGATTGTTTTATGTACACTGAGACAATCTGCTGTGAAAAACCTCTTTAAAGGTTTAAAAAACAAAGATGTCACTTTGAAGACTAAGGTGTGCCTGACCCAAGCCATGACTTTTTCAATCTCCTCATATGTATGCAAAAGCTGGACAATGAAAAAGGAAGACAGGAGAATTAATGCATTCAAACTAACGTCTTGGTGAAGAATACCGAATATACAGCGGACTACCAAAAAAATGAACAAATCAGTCTTAGATGAAATACAATCAGAATGCTCCTTAGAAGCTAGGATGGTGAGACTCTGACTCACTTACTTTGGACATATCATCAGGAAAGATTAATCGTTAGAAAAGCATATCATGTTTGGAAAAGTGGAGGGTCAGCAAAAACAAGGGAAACCGTCAATGAGATGGACTGACACAACAGCCCCAAGAACAGACTCAAGCATACCAACGATTATGAAGATGACACAGTACTGGGTAACATTTCGTTCAGTTGTACACGGGGTGACCTGGAGCTGGAGCCAATTCAATGGCGAGTTAACAACAACAATGTGCATATGTAAGTGAATGTGTGAGGTGGTATGGATGAGTGTATGTGCTGTCTTATAAATATATAGAGATTTACTTCAAGAAAATGACTCACACAATTGTAGCAGCTGCCAAGTCCCAAATCCGGGGGTCAGGCAGCAAGCTGGACACCTCTTCTGGCTCACATGTTTGCAGGGGCTGATGAACCCAAAATCTGACGTCAGGCAACAGGTTGGAGGCCTCTGCGAGCTCACAGAGTTGGAGGGGCTGGTGAGTCCAAAGTCTGTAGGTCAGGCAGTAGGCTGAGACTTCTGCAGGCTTCCATCCCAAGAACCGGAGGTCAGGTGATGAAAATAATGCAGGGTCAAGAGAGAGCAAGATTTTCCAGAATATCCATGTATATACTGAAAGCAGGCTACACCCCCAAGGAAACTCCCCTTTCAATTGATTGGCTACTCACACGAGATCATAATATAGGCAATTACATAATGTCTGCCAAATCACTGGGAAACAGCCTAGCCAAGCTGACACAACATGAACCATCAAAATGAGTGTGTCCATATGTATATAAATTTAGGGTGTGTTCATGTGAGTGAATATATGAATATGTGTGTGAGTGAATATGTGTGTTGTCAGCATGTTAATGCCTGATCGTATTTGTGCGGGGGACACAATTTGTGATCATGTTCATGTGAGTGAATGTGTAAGCATGATCATGTGTGAGTGTGTGAATCCGTAAGTGTGGTGAAAGTGTGAGAATGATAGTGAGCATGTTTCTGAATGTGAACATGTCTATGTGCACGTGTCACTGAGTTGTAAACAAGTGTGTATGAATACATGTGAGCATGTCTGAGTGTGAGTGAATTCACGAGCATGCTTCTGTGTTACTGAATATGTGAATGTGTGTATGAGCATGTTAAGATGGAATACATTCTTGTGTGTAAGTGAATGTGTATTTGGTGTTAATGAGTGAACGTGTGAGTTCGTGTGAGTATACTTAAGCGTATGAGCAATTGTGTGGGCACTGTCTTGTATATGATTGTTATTATGAGTATATTTGCATGTGTGAAGAATGTGTGATGTGTGTGACCAAGTGTGCCTATAGGTGTGAGTCAATTGGTGGGCTTATTTGTGTAACTGTGTGAGCACGTGCATGCATGTGAGCTTTTTGAATATGTGAATGAATGTGAGTGTGCTCCTACATGTGACTGTGTGAGCTTCTTGGTGAATGTGAGCATGTCCTTGTGTCAGTAGATGTGTAAACATGTTCCTTTTTTTCAGTGTTTTAACTGTATTTGAGTAAACGTGTGTGCATCTGTGTGTAAAATTAAGACATGTTCATGTGAGTGAATAAATGTGTGAGACTGTTTGAATGTGAGTGAATTTGTGAGTGTATATGAGTTAGTACATTAATACCTGAATATATTTGTGTGTGGAATTGAATCTGTGGAAATTTTCATGAGTGATTCAATGAGTATTTTTGTGTATGTCCGTGAATGTGTGAGCATACTTGTGTGTAAGAGTGTATATAAGTGGTAGTAAATTTGTGAGTGTGTTAATCTGTATGAATGAATATCTGAGAGTGGGTCTGTGTTAGCATAGTAACATGAGTCTGTTCTTATATGTGAGCAAATGTATGAACATGCTGGGATGTGATCATATACGTATGTGTGTGTCAGCAAATACATGAGCATTTTCGTGTATTTCAGTGAGGTAACGGGTAAGCATGAATAAATGTGAGTATGCTTGTATGTGAATGTGTAAGCACGTTTATGTGTGACAGCATGTTAATGCATAAATTTGAGTGAATGTGTCAGCCACCCTGGTGGCATAATGGTTAACTGCTATGGCTGCTAACCAAAAGGTCAGCAGTTTGAATCCGCCAGGCGCTCCTTGGAAACTCTATGGGGCAATTCTACTCTGTCCTATAGAGTTGATATGAGTCGGAATCGACTCGATGGCACTGGGTTTGGTTTTTGGTTTTCGTGTCAGCATATATATTTGAGGTTATGTGAATGGGTCTGTGTGTGAGTGAATTTGTGAAAATGTTCATGTGAGTGAATGAATATGACTGTATTTTTGTGGGTGCGTTAATGGGTCAAAGTACTTGAAAGTGTGATGTGTATGTTTGTGTATGAGTACCTGTCAGCACGTGATTTTGAGATTGTGTTAATCACTGAATATGTTCATGTGTGACTGAACGCCTGTATGCACATGTGAGCATATGTGTGCCTGTGTGTGAGTGAATTTTTGGGAATGTTCATGAGAGTAAATATATAATCCTATTCATCTGTGAGAGAATGTAGGTGAGTGTGTCTGTGTGTGAGTGAAAAAAAGTGAGCTATTTATGTGAGTGAGTGTGTGAGCATGTTCATGGGTGTGAGTGAATATGAGTATGGGCATGTACCATATTTTTATGCAAATGAAGTGTGCCTCCTGCATTTGCCAGTCACATATGCCCCGCGAGGCACCCTCACAAGCACCACCATGCCAATCCTCTCCTACATGTTGCTGTAAAAAAATTAGCATAGCACACTTATGAAAATACCTTGCAAAAGGAATGCATTATTTGTGTAAAAATACGGTGAGTGAGCATGTTTGAGTATTTGAGCGACTGTATGTTTGTTTCTGAGCTAATTAATGTGTGAATGTGAGTGTTCATCCGTGTTGAGTAAATATGAGTGTTTTCATGTGTCTATGTGTGTACATGAATGTGAGCATATTCATGTGACGTGAGTGTATGTAAATGTCTGTGCATGTGACTGAATTTGAGTGTGTCCTTGTGAGTGAATATATGATCATGTTTGTGAATGTGAGTGTTAGTGTGTGAATGTATCATGTGTGTTTGCTGTCAAGTACATGTGAGAGTATGACTGTGAGAACGTTATAATCTGAGTATGTTCATGAATGAGTGAAAGTGGGAGCGTGTGTGACTGTGAGAATATCTGAACATGTACATATGAGCATATGTGTGTCCATGTGTGAGTGAAGTTCTAAGTATGATTGTGCGAGTGAGTGAATACAAGAGTATGTTCATTGTGTGTGGGCTTCTTAATGCTAATATATTTGTGTGAGTGAGTGTGAGGGTGTCTGTGCTGGTACGTGAATCTGAGACTATAGGCATGTATGTATGTTTAATATGGTTGAGTGAATGTGTGAGTGTACTCCTATGTGTGAGAGAATAGGTGAGCATGTTAAAGTGTGACCATGGGAGTGAATGAATATGTAATGGTGTTCATGTTTTTCAGGGAATGTGTAAGCTAAGCGTATATATGAGCATGCTCTTACGTGTCAGTGAATGCGTAACTGTGTGTGTGAGCATATGGTGAGCATGTTCATGTGTTTGTCAATGGGTGAGTGTTACTACATGTGTAATCATGTGTATATAAGTGATTATAACTATGTAAGTACATTTGTGAGCATGTTTGTGTTTATAAGTTAATGTGTGTGTCACTGTGTGTGGCCGTGTTAAGGTCAAGTATATTCATGTGAATGAGTGAATGTGTCATGACGGTATGTGTGAATGTGTAATAATTTTGTGAATGTGAGCATATGCAGGTGTATAAGTAAAACATAAGCATTATCATGTGTGATCATGTTAATGTGACTACATTGGTGTGTGTAATATAGGAATGTGTGCATGTGATGGTATGAGTGTGTAAATTTGTGAGCAGGTTGATGTGAGTGAATGAATGTGTGAGCCTGTGAATGTGCATTACCATGTTCATGGGCGTGAATACGTATGCATTTTCATGTATTTGAGTGAATGTGTGAATTTATTCACAAACATTAATGTTTGAGTGTAAATGTATGTGAATGTGTAAATGTGATTGTATATGAGGGAATCCAAGTGTGAGTAAATTTGTGCACCTGTGTAAGTGGATGTGTGAACATGTGAGTGTATTAACATAAGTGAAAGTGTGAGCATCATTATTTGTTGAGTGTGTTAATGTGTGATTTTGAGCTAATGTGTAAGTGTATGGATGTGAGTGAATGTGGATGTACTTACAGATATATAGATTGCTGCCATCAAGTCAACTCTGACTTGTGCTGTTAGAGAACTAAACGTTGCCCAGTCCTACATCATCCTTACAATGGACAGCATGTTAAAGTCCACTGTTGTAGCTACTGTGCCAACCCATCTCACCAAGAGTCTCCCTTACCCCCAACTGGCCCTCTACCTCACCAAACATAATGTCCTCCTCCAGCGACTGATCCCTTCTGATGAAGTGTTCAAACAAAGCAAGTCAGAAAATGTGGTGATCCACAGGGTTTTCACTGGCTAATTTTCAGAAGTATATCACCAGGCCTTTCTTCCTAGTCTGTTTTAGTCTCAAAGCTCTGCTGAAACCTGTCCACTGTGGTTGATCCTGCTAGTATTTGAAATACTGGTGGCAGAGCTTCTAATATCATAGCAACATGTGAGCCACCACAGTATGAAAAACTAACAGATGGGTAGTGTTTTTAGAACACCACTCATGTTCTTAGAAGCCACCCGTGTTCCTTTAAAGCGAGGACGGTGTGACTTTGACTTGCTTAGTTTGGACACATTGTCAGGAAAGATCAATCACTAGAAAAGGGCATCATGTTTGGTAAAGTAGAGTGCCAACAAAAACGAGAGAAACCCATGACGAGATGGACTGACACAACAGCCACAACAATGGACTCATAACATACCAATGATCATGAAGATGGCTCAGAAGCAGGCAACATTTTATTGTTATACATAAGGTCACCATGAGTTGGAGCCAACTTGACGGCAACTAACAACAACGAGAATGTGCGTGTGTGGGGCTAAGTGTATATGATTGTACCCATGTGTGAAAAATTAGAACATGTTCATGTGATTGAACGTGGGAGCATGTTTGTGAGTAAAAGGGAACATGTGTGTGAGGATATTAATATCTTAATACATTTGTGTGTGGGAAGGGATGTGTGGCCATGTTCATGTGAGTGAATGATTGTGTATGTGATTGTGTGTGTGTCAGTGAATGAGTGATGTGTGTGAATCTGAGGGTCAGCAAATGTGTGAAAGTAAATGTGGAAGCATGTCCACATGTTTGAGCATGGTAACATGTGAATGTGTTTTTACATGAATTTGTGAGCGTGTGTGTGTGAAAGCATGTTAATGCACAAATCTGAGTGAACTTTTGAGGTTATATGAATGTATTTATGCATGTGGGTGAATTTGTGAAGGTATCCATGTGAGTAAATGAATTGTGTGTGTCATGTGTTAATGGGTCAGTGTGGCTGCATGTGTGATATATGTGAGCGTGTTTATGTTTGGTAATGTGAGCATGTGAGGACTGTGTAAAAACATGATAATGTCTCAGTATATACATGTGTAAGGGGGTGTGTGAGTATGTGCATGTGAGTGAGAACATAGGAGCATGCATATATGAGAGTAAGGGAGCATGTCTTTCTGTGACTGGATAGAGGTGAATGAATGCATGAACGTGCTTGTGTGTGAGCTTGTTAATGTAAGTATGTGTAACTTGATGTGTTTGAGTTTGTGAGTGAATATGTGTTCGTGGGCTTGAACGTGAGGACGTATGTATAAGTAAATACATATGTGTTTATGTGTATGTGAATGACTACGTTTTTGTGTGAGTAAATGTGTGAGCATGTTCAAGTATGTGAGTGAATGTCAGTGGCAATGAGCATAACTGTATGTAGGCTATTGTGTAAATATGTTCCTGTTTGAGCACAGTAATGTGTAAATAAATGTGTGAGTGTGTGTGAGTGTATTTGCGAGCATGTCTGTGTGAGTGCATTTGTGGGTGTAAGTGAAAACATGATTATGGGCAGGTGAGCATGTCTTGAGTATCTGAATGGTGTGTTTGTGTTCCTGAGCTTATTAATGTGTGAGAATATTTGTTTCAGTGAATGCAAGATTGTTCATGTGTGTAAGCAAATGTGAGCATATATATAAATGTGACACTGTGTGAGTGTATATGAATGTCTTACTATGTCTATGTATGTATGTTATTTTGTGAGTGTTGTCTGAGTGAATATATGTGTACATACGTATGTATATATACATACATACATACATACTCACACATACACATCCCATATAAAACCAAAAATCAAACTCACTGCCGTCAAGTCGATTCTTACTCACAGGGACCCAAAAGGACAGAGTAGAACTGCCCCATACAGTTTCCAAGCAGGGGTTGGTGGATTCGAACTGCTGACCTTTTGGTTAGCAGCCAAGCTCTTTACCACTATGCCACCACCAGAGCTCCATAAAAAATCGTATGTATACACGTGTGTGTATGTATACATATGTGTGTATATGTTCCTACTAATGCATGCATGTTTTGGAATGTGATATACATGGGTGTGTTTACGAGTACATGTGAGCATGTCATCGTATAAGGGCACATTAATATCTGAATATGTTAATGCGTGAGTGATATGGGACCCTGTGCAACTGTGAGAGGATGTATCAACATTTATATGAGTACATGTCTATGCATGAGTAAATTTGTGACCATGCTTGTGTGAGTGAATGCATAAGCATCTTTGTGTGTGAGCTTGTTAATGTCAGTATATATGAATGAGTAAATGAGTGAAAGCATGTGCGTGTGAGTGAATAAGTGTGGGTGTGTATATGAATGTTTGTATGGATAAGTGAATATTTTGAGTGTATTTGTGTGTGAGTGAATATGCAAGTGTTCATGTGTGCGAGTAAACCAGTGAGATTTAAGTGTTACTATGTTCATGTCTGAAAGTAAATGCGCACATTCAATTTTATGAGTGAATGTTGGAGTATGTTGCTGTGTGTATGTTTGTTAGTAAGCACATCTGTTTGTGAGTGTGGTAATGTACACGTGTGAGTGAATATGTGAGATTCTTCAGAAGTATGAGCATTTCCAGGTGCAAGTGAATATCTGAACACAGTAAGATGCATGTGTGAGTCACTAATGTATGTTAGCATTAGTTTTTCTGTGCATGTTACGGAATCGGTGTGCATGTTTGTGAGTGAGCATATGTGCGAGCCTGTAATATGTGTTATAGCATGTTGATGTGACTATATCTGTGTGTGAATGTTATCTATGTGTGATAGAATGTGTATGAGTGCGGACGGCATATGAACGTGGGTTATCCATGTGTGTGGTTGAATGTGTAAGCATGTTCTTACATGAATAGATACATAAGCATGTTGGTACCTGTAAGCACGTGCATGTGAGGGGATATATAAAAACAATTTTGTGTGAGCATGTTAATCTGTAAGAGTGAAACTGTAAGCATGTCTTTCTTTGAAAGTATGTTCATGTGTACTTGTGAGTATATTTGTGAGTATGTGCATGTGAGTGTATATGAATCTATGTGTGAGCAAATTTGTGAGCATGTTTGTGTGTGAATGTCTTTGCATAAGTGAATGAGGGTGTGAGTGTATGTGAGCATGTTTGTATTTTTGTGTGAATATGTGTGCAAGTCTATGAGTTTTTTTTTGTTTTCTGTGTGTGCAAGTCTGAGTATGTGAGTCTATTAGTGTGAGTGAATATGAGTATTTTTATGCATGAATGAATGTGGGAGTATTGGCATGAATATGAGTATAGCTGTCTGTGTGAGAAAATGTGTGAGCATGCTCTTGTTATGATTATGGTAATATGATAATGTGACAATGTGTGAGCATGTGTGTGTGAGCACTGTGAGTGTGCTAAGGTCTGAGTAGGTTTCAGTGGGTGCATGAATGTGTTGGCATGTTCATGTATATTAGTGAATTATTAGACTATTCCTATGTGGAATCATGTTTGTGTACAAGTGAATGTGTGATATTATTCCTATTTATGTGTATACTAATAGGAGTGAGAGCACGTAATGTCTAAGTGAATGTGAGTGTGTTGGCGGGTGAGTGACTTCATGTACTTGAATGAATTCATGAGCATTTTCATGTGTGAATATGCTGATGTGAGGATATATGTGTGTGTAAGTGATGTGGGGGTATCTGTGTAACCAAGCCAAAGTATGTGTGTGCATATGTGGCTGAGTGAATATGTTGTGTATGTGAGCATATTCATGTTTGAGAGAATATGTGAGCATGATTGTGTGCTTACGTGTGTATATGTGTCATTTTGTATGAATGAGCATGTTTGAGTGTACACATGTCTATTATGTGTGAAAATTTGGGGGTTTTTTAGAGAATAAATGTATGTACATTTTCTCATGTGAAATCTTGTTAATGTGTATTATTTATGTGTGAGTGAATTTGTGAGTGTTCATGTGTACGTGCAGGCTTATGTGTGTGGGTCTGTGGGTGTGAGTACATTTGTGTGGGTATTTGTGTTAGTGAGTAAATACATAAGCATTTTCATGTGTGTTAATATGAATATGCCATGGATTTAATTATGTCCCCCCCCAAAATGTGTGTATCAGTTTCACTGGACCATGATTCCTGGTATTGTGTGATTTTCCTGTATGTTGTAAATCCTACCTCTATGATGTTAATGAGGGAGGATGGGCAGCAGTTGTGTTAGTGAGGCAGGACTCAGCCTACAAGATTGGATTGTATCTTGATCGTGTCTTGAGATATAAGAGATAGAAGGGAGCAGAATGACAGGGGGACCACATACCACCAAGAAAGCAGTGCCAGGAGCAGAGCATGTCCTTCGGACCTGGGGTCCCTGTGCTGAGAAGCTCCTAGTCTGGAGGAAGACTGAGAAGAAGGCTGACAGAGAGAGAAAGCCTTCCCCTGGAGCTGACACCCTGAGTTTGGACTTTTAGCCTACTTTACTGTGAAGAAATAAATTTCTCTTTGTTAAAGCCATCCACTTGTGGTATTTCTGTTACAGCAGCACTAGATGACTAAGACAGAATGTATTTGTAAGTGAATGTGTGAGCATGTGTATGAGCGCAAATGAATGTGTCTATGGGTGTGAATAACATTTATGAGTGAGCATGTTCATGAGTGTGAGCATACATATGAACATGCCTACATGTGAGTGAATAGGTAAGCATATTGGTGATAGTGAGCATGTTGGTGTGAGGACGTGACCAGTTTTGCGTATGAGCATGTTAATGTGTATGAGCATGTTAATGTGTGTCAACGTGTGAGCAACTATGAGTGTCCACGTGTAAGTCAACTTGAATGTATTCATGTGAATCAATGAAAGTGTGAGCATGTCTGCATGTGAGCCTGTGTATGTGTCTTTATGCCTATATATTTCTAAGAGTGAATGTATGAGCATTAATGTGTGTATGTGTTTGGATGTGAGTAGTGTGCGAACCTATGTGTAATGTTTGTAAGTGTATCTGTATGTGCATAAACTGGTGAGCGTGTTTGTGTGAGTGAGTATATCAATGTGTTGTGTGATCATGCTGATAGTATATTCTTGTGTGTGAGTGTAGTGGTGTGTGAGTGTATAAACATATTTGTGAGTGTATAAACATATTTGTGAGTATACATGTATGTGAGTGAATTTATGAACATGTTTATGTCTGAGCATTCTAATGTCTATGTAAGTGAATATAACCGTGTATGTAAACGTGAGCATGTCTGAATAAGCGCACACTAATGCCTGAATTTCAGCTTATGTGTGAGCATGTGTGAGTGCATGCAAATGTGTCTGTGAGATTTTGCGTGTGTCCATGTAAGCATGTTAATGCCTGAGTGTGTCTGAGTATATCTGAGCGTGTGAGTATGTAAGCATTTTCATGTGAATGAATTAATGTGTGATAGTGTGTGCGAGCAGGTTAGTGTATGAATGTGACTGAATATTTGATATGTCTGTGTGTAAGTACACGTGAGTGTGTTACTGTGTGTGAGCATGTTAATTTCTGAGGATATTCACCTATGAATGAATATGGGAATATGTGTATTTGCATATGTGTGAGAGAACACATGAATATGTACATGTGATTGCATCTGAGTAAATTTGTGTGTTTTTGTGAGTGAACGTGTGACTGTATTCATGTGTCTGAGCTTGTTAATGTGAATATATTTCTGTGAATGTGTGAGAGGGTTCATGTGTGTGTGTGAAAGCAAATTTATGGGCATGGGCATATACAGGAGCAGGTTTGCATCAGTGCATGTTTGCACGTAGGTGCGTGTGATAATGTTTGTGTGTGAGTGAATAGGTGTTAATGTGAAATGACTGTATGAGCTTGTATGTGTGAATGTATACCATTGTGTCCATGTAAGAATTTGTGTGTGAGTGAACATGTAAGCAAATCTGTGTGTGAGCATTTTAATGACTAAATATGGAATCACATATGACCTTTACAATTCAGCCTGCTGGCTTCACTATAGGCTGGCTGCCCAGAAGCTGAGTTGAAAAGAGAGAAGTATGTTATTCCAAGCCCAGTGTTTCAGAAAGCAAAGTGCTATTGGGAGTAAGTGCCTGAATGACAGCTGAGAAGTAGGCCTCTATTAGGCACAGACCAAATTCCAGCATTCACGGCTATTGTGAACAATCTCCAGTGAAGTGCTAAGTAGTAACGGGTTTCCAGAAACACATTTCTTTATTAGTGCCTTTCAGGCCCCCCACATGCCTCTAGAAGATGGAAGCTGTATTAGGCAGCTAGCAAGCCCCAGCGGGATCAGGCAGCCAAGTTCTCCTCCAAATCCAGTCTCAGACTTCTCATCCTAGACCATTCAATGCCACTGAAACAACTCCATTCCTTATTGCGGAATCCTGGGGATGCTAAAGGGCCAGGTAAGAGCCCTGTACAAGGGTTCCCAGCTGAAGGGGCAAGTGGAGCTGAAATGCAGTCCCCATTCTCCTTACCAAGCCATGTGCCAGGCCTGGCACAGGTATGCAGCCCAGAGGAAGGGAAAACTTTTTCTATTTTATCTGACAAGAGGGACACCTTATGTGTTAGCAGTGGTCAGAATTAGAGCTTAACTAAGGTATTTCCACAACTCTAAAAGAATAATCTAGGAGAATGAGAAGCCTCCAGATAAGGTGCCTAAATGCCATGGCCTCAGCCCCATATTCTGTGGCTATCCTCCTTCATGAACTCAGAAAGGGATGAAAAGTGGTAGAGGTAGCCATTTGCCTCACTCTTCAAAATTTCCCTGTTCTAACTCCCCTCCCCCCACAGTACCCACCAGAGTACCCGTGCTCAAAGAACGGATGAAGGAATGATGAAAATGTCTCATTCATCCCTGCACACTACAATATCAGGGTGCCTATGTCATGCCAGTGGTTAAGAGCGTGGCTGCTAACCAAAAGGTAGGCAGTTCGAATCCGCCAGCTACTCCCTGGAAACCCTATGGGGCAATTCTACTCTGTCCTATAGGGTTGCTATGAGTCGGAATTGACTTGACAGCAACAGGTTTGGTTTTTTGTCATGCCAGGTGTTGGTCAAGGCGAAGCCCTCAGGGACCTGCTTTCCCAACACTAAGGAGTCTCTCTTGCCCAGAGGGAAGCAGCTTTACTAGCTTTCCCTGGCTGCTGCTGCTGCTCCTCCTCCTCTTTTCATCACCCCTCTTCTCAAGGAACTAATAAGGCTCCCGCTTGAACCTGACCAAGGCATAGTCACTAAGTCCTCTGCATGAGAACTTGTGTGTGTGGGCGGGTTAAGCTGTAAAACTACCCTACCTCAGACAGAGGAAAAGTTGATTCTGAGGCTAGTGGGAAGCCTCACAGAGAGTACTGGGGGCCCCAAACTCTTAAGCCCTTGGCCCAGTCTCCCTGAGGCCTTTCTTTAAGAGGACTGAAGATAGCGCTTGGAGGATCTCTCATGGGACATGTATCACCACCAGGATCCTGCTCACCACTGCTGACCTGACAGACCTGAGGATGGGCTTGGGCTCAGACTCAGGCTTAGGCTCAACTTGCTTGTGGAACAGGCAATGATTCTAATGGATGTTAAATGCTGTTGATATACCAGCTAGTACTTATCTTATCTGGGCAATGTTTTCCTTCTTAAACTCATTGTTCTTCTTTACCCTCATCCCTCTTCCTCTCCATCCTGGCTTCTCTAATCACTTCTGTCCAGTGTCAGCTCTCATTCTGCTCTATCTTTCCTTCTTCAATCAAACGCAATTCAACATGTAATCTAGCATGTTTGCTCCTTGATTCCAACAGTCTCACTCTCTTTCAGAATCCAGTCGTAAATCCTTATACAAGTCCTCTTTTCTCCCAGCTAAACACCCCCAGCAACTTCAACCTTGCCTCAGCGATGTTTACAGGCCATCAGTAAGTGCTCACCTACCTTTTCTCCTGCTCTCCTGGGCAGCGCTTCCTATCTAGGGTGCACCTCAGTTACTGACCAGGTGGGTATACTACTGCCAAGGATGGGGACCTTGCACTATGGTACTCTGCTGTTTTCTGCTCCCCTCACCCCTGCTACCCACTCCCTTCAGAGTACAGCTGTCTCATCTACTGGCCTCCTCACCCCAAGAAAGAGAAAAAACACATACACAGAAGCCCCAGACTTTGAGCCTATAGTGTCTTCTTCTGTCTAAACACTAGAAGGTACTGAGTTGTCCCCGCCCTCTGTCTTAGGGTTCTCTAGAGAAACAGAATCATTGATTTTATATATATATATATATATACACACATGTGTATGTGTGTTTGTGTGCCAAGGGGGAGAGAAGAAGAGAAGGAGAGAGAGAGAGAGAGAGGCTGAGTCACTTCAAAGAATTGGCTCATGCAATTGTTGTGGGGCCTGGCAAGTCCAAAACCTGTAGGGAGGCAATAGGCTGGAAACTCCTGCTGATCACATGACTGTGGGTGGCTGGCAAGTCTCAAATCCATGGGTCAGGTAGCAGGCTGTAGACTCCTGTAGGCTTTCATCCCAAGATCTGTAGTTCAGGCAATGGAAAGAGTGAAGAGAGAAAGAGTGAGCAAGTTCTGCCAAAATATCTATTTATAGTCTGGAGCCAGAGCGTACCATAAGGTTTGCATTACGGCAAGTAATTACATTATATTACCTTAACCCAAAAACCAAATGCATTGCCATCATGTTGATTCTGACTCACAGTGACCCTATAGTTCAGAGCAGAACTGCCCCATAGGGTTTCCAAGGAACAGCTTGCGGGGAGTTAAGTGGAGCTCTGGTGGCTGCTAACCAAAAGGGCAGCAGTTTGAATCCACCAGCCACTCCTTGGGAACCCTATGGGGCAGTCCTACTCTGTCCCATAGGGTTGCTATGAGTCAGAATCAACTCACCAGCAAGGGATTTATGTTATATTATGTTACATTAATTAACACTATATTACAGCAACTAGTGTTTGGCCAAACCACTGGAAAACACAGCCTAGCAAAGTTGACACATAAAATTAACCATCACACCCTCCTACCTTCATCTACTATTTGGTTATATAAATCCAGGACCCATCTTTTCTCCTACGCCCCAGGTCTGCATGTGCACAAAGCTTAATGTAACCTATCCCCCAACTTAGGTATCAGGTGTCAACAAATCATAGTCTACTTGAAAGATGCTGGTGATTAAGCACTCAGCTGCTAACCAAAAGGTTTGTGGTTTAAACCTACCAGCCACTCCATGGGAGAAATCACCTGGCAATCTCCTTCCATAAATATTACAGCCTAGGAAACCCTATGGGGCAGTTATACTCTGTCCTATATCTGTCCTGTGGAAACCCTGGTGGCGTAGTGGTTAAGAACTATGGCTAGCTAACCAAAAGGCTGGCAGTTCGAATCTACCAGGTGCTCCCTGGAAACCATGTGGGGCAGTTGTACTCTGTCCTATAGGATCACTATGAGTCAGAATTTACTGGACGGCAACAGGTTTGGTTTTGTTTCGTACCTGTCTTACAGGATCACTTTGAGTCAGAATCAACTTGATGGCCCACAACGACAACAACATACTGAAAACTATAAATTACAAAGTAAATTTAAAAAAATTTTCTGGATCCATGGAGGCTAGATGAACCTCTGAAATATGGTCCTGAGATAATCTTCCTTGAACTAAAAATATCCCCTGAAGTTTTCTTAAAACCAAATGATAATTTAGCTTAACTAGTCTGCCATGAGCATTGTGCTGTTTTAAGAACTATCTATATGGGGTCAAATTGACAACAGCAACTCAAAAGATTAGGGGGCAGTGAGTTTATGTTAATGGGGAAGGAACAACTCGGAAAAGGAGGGTGAGAATGGTTGTACAACTTGAAGAAAGTAATCAATGTAACTGAATTTTACATATAGAAATTTTTGAATTGGTGTATGTTCTGCGGTGTATATTCTCAACAAAACAACAACAAAGTAAAATATATTTTAAAAAAACATGGTGGTAAGGTGCCTCAGAGAAAATGTGACTATCCACACCTTATGTCTTAGTTTCCTGGGGCTGCCATAATAAAATATCACAAAGTGGGTGGCTTTAAAAAACATAGATTTATTTTCTCATGATTGGAGGCCAGAAGCCCAATTCAGGGTATTGGCAGGGCTATGCTCTCTCTGTTGGCTCTAGGGGAAGATCCTTCCTTGTTTCTTTCAGCTCCTGGTGGCCCCAGGCATTTCTGGGCATTCCCTGGCTTATAGATGGATCCTCCATGCTGTCTTCCCCCTGTGTGTGCCTCCCAATCTCTGTGCCTGGTTTCACATTTTATAATACACCACACAGAGGTGATTAGGATTAGGACCCATCCTACTCTAGAATGATCTCCTTTAATTTAACTGATAACAAAAGAAAAAACCTATTTCCAAACAAGGTCACATTCATACTTACTTCAACATATCTTTTTGGGGCATACACTTCAGTCCATAACACCTGACAATCCCTAAAGGTTGGTCCTTGCTCCTGCTCCCAACCCCTGGCCCTGGGTGCCTGCTGGGATGGCAACCTGACCCTGAAATTATGGGTATACCGTGCTTGGTGTACTTAAACGGTTGTTGGTTAGCCTTTGCTGAGAAATGTGAGGACAAAGAAAGGAGGAAACAAAGTGGTTACTCACTTTACATCCACCAGTGTTTGGCATAGCTGATCCAAAAGCCAGTGTCGTGTAAGAGTGTGCCCTAACACTCAAATTCCTGTATACCCTGAACTCTCTTATGGGACAAAGAGTCTTGGCCTCCTCCTCCAGCTTCCCAGTCCCCAGGTACATGTTCGCTTTGCAACCTGTGGGCTTGCCTTCTGTTCTCACATTCTGGAGGGAGCAATAGAGCAAAGGGGAAGCACCAGTCAAGTGACCCATCCTCAAAGCTTAGGGCCCAGGGAAATAGCCTTGGTTTTCTAGGTGGTTCTCCAGGCCAAACACAGAGCCACACTGGTCTACCTCCAGGCTTAAAGTAGTCACAGCTGTGTGCTATTTAGGGTTGAGGCACTGTGCATTCAGAAGACCTATTCATAAGCATCAATGTGAATAAATTAGCATTCACTGATCTTTTAGAATAAGTATCTAGTTCAACTTCCTGCAGGAAGTCTGTTACCTTCTTTAGTTTAGCCTCTGTTTGCTCTTTAGCTCATTTCCCTGTTTCCTTCCAGCTGCATTGTGATCAGCCTCTATTTAATGTACCTCTTCTTTTGTCTGTCCTTGGTTTAGGTTTCCTGGGTGTCCCCGGGGCCAGAGTAATGCTACTCCTGTTCTGTGGGGTTGGGTTACGATGCCCATCACTTAAAACTGTATGGCCCAGGCCAGTTGCCCTTTCCAAGGGGAAGGCTAAGAAGAAATGTAACGACAAGAAACTGACTCATGGGCTTCCTGGCACTTTGTATTTCAGTTTCTTCAGGGTTAGGGCCTTCCCCCATGGCAATGTTGCTTAATTGGGTTTAAAGATCCCAGGCTTAAATCCAGTTGAAATCAACCCCTTCACCATGCCACAGGGGTGTCATGAGTGTTTTTCCCTATTACCCTGAAGATCAGGATCTTTGTTGTGACAGAAACATAGCAGTAGCAGCAGAGGTATTTAAGGGTCCTCGTGAGCTATCTGGAGCCCTGGTGGTACAGTGGTTAAGAGCTACCACTGCTAACGAAAAGGTTGGCAGTTCGAATCCACCATTTGCTTCTTGGAAACCTCATGCAGCAGTTCTACTCTGTCCTATGGGGCTGCTATGAGTAGGAATAACTTCACGGCAACGGGTTTGGCTGTTTTTTTAGAATGAGCTATCTGGAGACCTGGTGGTGTAGTAGTTAAGAGCTCAGCTCCTAACTAAAAGGTCAGCAGGTCAAACGCACTATCCACTCCCTGGAAACCTTATGGGCCAGTTCTACTCTGTGTTATAGGGCTGCTATGAGTCAGAATCAACTTGACGGCAACAGGTTTGATTTTTCATGGTGAGCTATCTGCTCTCAGGAGAACTGACCTCAGCGTACTACCTAACGGTTGCTGTTTTTTTTCTTTACTTTGTACAAATTCCCTCAAAGTATTTTGGATTTCTCGATGGCACTGGGTTTGGTTTTTTTTTGTTTTTTGTAGCTGTGTAAAGTCGCAGCTTTCAGTTTTTGTCTGCATTCAAGCCCCTAGTGCTACCCTTTTGGGTGATTACAGGAAAAAGTTTGGGAGCCCAGAAGCTGGCTTCACAGGCAGCCACCTCCTCCTCCAGGGAATGCCGGTCAGTCTCCCCAGTGTTGGGGTCCACATCCAGTGAGGCCATTTTATCTACGGTCAGGTGAGCCAACAAGCCTTGTGACTGCAAGATTAGCCCTTTGGTGTGCTGGTAAGCAGCCCTAAGCAAGCCCAGGCACACTGAATAGAGGTTTTGCATTGGGACAGCAGTTTTATCCTGCGGTATTCTGGTAGTGGCTGGGACCAAAACGCTCCTTCCTCTTTTCTTTTCTCACCAGTGTCTGAGCCATGGGCCATCATGGATGTGCACTTTCATACTCTTGGAAGTTAGGAGGGCACAAAAGACAGCAGCAACGGAAGCAGCAATACAGGAGATGGGCAAGCCTGCTACCGTTGCCTAAACAACAATGACTCTTATTAGGCAACCAGGGTGCCATGCTTAATTCTTCCCGGGGTAGTGGTCTCCTTCCTTTCCACAAACCTCACAAAAAGTTGTCCTTGGGCCCATGCCAGAGATGCACAATCACAACAGTGTCCATACGGCTGCCTTAGGCAGCCAGTGACAGTAACAAGGTAGGCACAGTGATCAAAAAGCTCTAGCCCATCTTTCAGTAAGCAGGACTCAGGCACCCACCAGTTAAAGCGCTGTTGTTGCCACCTTTATAGGCGGGAGCATCAGAGACCACCTGCCAAACAGGCTGAACCCAACAATATGTCACACCAAGGTAGTGAATTAACAATTTTCTCTCTCTCTCTCTCGTGTGTGTGTGTGTGTGTGTGTGTGTGTGTGTTCACAAGTGTAGTCGGGTATGTCAGGTTGAGGGTGCAGCAGGGCTCTGTATTGGATGGAGCCTTGCCAATTATCTTCCCCCCCCATACATGTTCATTTCTGGTTTGCCATTTTAAAAATTATTCTCAATCATCTTTAATTATAAAATTTCATTTTGCAACATTCCGAAGTGCCTGTCTGAATTATTCCCAATTAAAGCAATGTATTCCTGTTTCCAACGGCATACTGATTACCCATGGGCCAGTGCTCAGGATCTCTAGCCACCACAAACACATTTCCGTGTGATCTACTGACTCTTAACATTTCATCAGATATCCCAAGACCCAAACAAACTTGAAATCCAACAGGAAAAAAAAAACCCAAAAACCTGAATCTTCAAATGTTTTCACAGGAATAAGTATAAAAGCAAAGGAGGCCCTGGTGGTGCAATGGTTAAGTGCCCCCCAGCTGCTAACTGAAAGACTGGCGGTTCAAACCCTCCCAGTGTCTTTGCAGGAGAAAAACCTGGCGATCTGCTCCGGTAAAGTTTAAACCTAGAAAACGCCATGGGGCAGTTTTACTGTCACATGGGGTCGCTGGGAGTCAAAATTAACTCGACGGCACCCAACAAGTATAAATGCACACTCATTTCAGGTCAAACAATTATACAGCCACGGATTACACTGCCTGGGCCTCGTGAGGCTAAAAAAACAAACCAAATCCGTTGCTGTCAAGCCGATTCCAACTCATAGCGACCCTACAGGACAGAGTAGAACTGCCCCATAGGGTTTCCAAGAAAGCACCTGGTGGATTCGAACTGCCGACATTTTGGTTAGCAGCCGAACTCTTAACCACTACGCCACCAGGGTTTCCGAGTTAATTTTTTCTATCTGCAGCATCAGAAAGTGTCCCCAGGCCCCTTCCCACACACACGAAAATGGGCTAAAATCCGGACTCAAACAGGTATCTCTCGCGTCTATGTTGTTTCTTGCCCATTGCTCTATACAAGCCTCCCACTCCCCCCAACACACAGAGGGACCAGAGGGGAGGCTGCCTAGGACTTTCGTCGCTGGGCTAAGGGCATCTCCACCCGGGGCTGCGGTTTGGGCACACAGGGGGTGCCTGTCGGGCGACGCAGTAGCAGGTGGACTGAAACGCTGAGCTCCAGCTCTACTAGCTGCCCCCATTCCCATCCCCAAACCCCTCTAAGAGCCGGCAAGCGGGGCCCGCTCGCGAGGGCTCTGCGAGCTCGAGTCCGACTGCCCTCTAGCCTGCTCCGTCCACGGGGTCTGAGGCCGCCTGCTCCCGCCATTTCTGGCCAGCGGCATCCTCTCACCAGTTGAAGAGGTCCAGGACCACGTCTGGAACAGCAGAGGAGATGTCGAAGCGGAATTTCAAGGTGGGACTCGGTCGTAGCCCTCCGCGAATCAGGTCCTGGTGTGTAGTAGAAGCAGCACAGCGGTTCTCAGAATCCCTCGGAAGCGCCTGGCTGCGGAGCTCCTCGGGGCGGAGTGCTTTGGCGACTGCCTCGGACAGCCCCGGAAGGTGAGCGGAGTAGCTCCAGGCGAGGGGGAGCTCCATGTTGGTCATTAGCCCTTCCGCAAGAATCACATCCAAGGATAGAACAGCGAGGGCAGGGAGCGGGAAGGGCGGGGTTGGCCCGGAGCCTGGAAGAGGAGGGAGGAGCAGCCGCCCTGTAGCCCAGCCCAAGCAGGTTGTGCAGGCAGGCGCTAAGTGCGCCCCGTCGGTTGCCGCTTCTAGCTGCGGCTGGGCGGGCACCAAGCGGAGCCCGTCGCTAGCTCTGCCCACCTCGACCTCAGCGTCAGACTAGCCAATGCCGCAGGTCTCAGAAGCAGGACAAAAAGGCGCGCGCCCCCGGCCCTCCGCCCTTGCAGGCCTCTGCAAGCCTCCCAGGCCTGCTTCAGACACAGAGAGAGGCGGGGCTGGCTGCTGGAGTGGCCTATGCTGGGCCGCGCCTCTGCAAAAATGCAGGTGCCCTTGTTGGGCGGGGGGGCCAAGGGACTGCGGTGATTTGACTGGTGTGTGTGTGTGTGTGTGTGTGTGTGTGCGGTGAAGGGACTGCGGTGATTTGACTGGTGTGTGTGTGTTGTGTGTGTGTGTGTGGTGAAGGGACTGCGGTGATTTGACTGGTGTGTGTGTGTGTGTGTGTGTGGTGAAGGGACTGCGGTGATTTGACTGGTGTGTGTGTGTGTGTGCGGTGAAGGGACTGCGGTGATTTGACTGGTGTGTGTGTGTTGTGTGTGTGTGTGTGTGTGTGTGGTGAAGGGACTGCGGTGATTTGACTGGTGTGTGTGTGTGTGTGTGTGTGTGTGGTGAAGGGACTGCGGTGATTTGACTGCTGTGGCCGAATCTGCTTTCTCAAAGACCTGGACACCTTTGGGGATCAGGAGGCACCCGACTGCTGGTTATTCCCAGACCCTTAGAGCCTCCAGTAACTCTAGGTGCCTCTCCTCTGATTGGGGTGGAGAGGGATCACCTAATGACTTTATGACAGGGCTCTAGCCACAGCAGAAATGCCCTCCATCAGAACAGAAATTGGGTTCCGGGAGCCCAAGAGTTGCTTGAAGACAAATTCCCCAGAGTGCTCTTTGACCCGTTTGGGTCACTAGGACAAAGCTCAGGGAACTGGAAAGGTAGTGTTGCCAACTGAAGTCACCCAGAGACGTGACCCCCGCCCTGTAGCCAGAGGATGCAGACTTGATTGAGGGTCCAGGGCTGGTACCATGGAAAGAGAAAAGAAGGCTAAGGTCAGTATTTCAGTATTCTGGCCTCATCATGTGGAAAAGAGGGCATTTTGAGTAGAAGGCTCCCATTCTTTACCTGGAATATTGCCCTGTGGAACAGAAGGATCTGAGGAGATGAGAAAAAGTCTTCACTCAATCTCCTCTGTTCTTCCCATTTCAGGCCCATGACAAAGCAAGTTCAGAAAAAGGCCCCTCAGACAGAACCCATGAGCCAGATGGGCCATCAGTCATATTCCATT
Organism: Loxodonta africana; assembly: GCF_030014295.1. Classification (NCBI taxonomy): domain Eukaryota; kingdom Metazoa; phylum Chordata; class Mammalia; order Proboscidea; family Elephantidae; genus Loxodonta; species Loxodonta africana. The sequence continues at coordinate 126,919,455 of NC_087369.1, forward strand.
TTACATTCACACCAACAATGGATGGGGGTTCCAGTTTCTCCAAGTCCTCATCAACACTTGTTATTTTCCATTTTTCTGGTAATAGCCATCCTGAAGCAGGCACTCATGAAAGGTTTATTAACCATTCCATAATAGTTGTTTTTCAGAAACGTCTACTCCATCTACTCTTGCTACAATTTTGTTACAACTTTTACAGCACTTCACCATGGTTGGGCTAATCCCCAGGTTTCTTCTAGCAGGAGGTGGAGGTGCAGGTGCACTGACTCAGAATCTACCCGCTATATGATCTTCCTGGGGCGACAGTAGGGAGCTGTCCATTTTTTTAGGGCTTTGCACAATATATTTAGAGCCCTGCACAAAAACTCGTTCACTAAAATTATGGGGACTGTGCATGCATCACAAGACTGAAGATCCTTCCCTCACTGTTCGTGCATGTGTATGTCACTCTCTATAAAAGGAGCAGATCTGCCCTGGTTCAAGGAGCTGGCAGCCTTAGGTCACAAGACCCTGCCTGTCTCCCAGTTTGCAAACTGTGAATAAACCTTTCTGTTCTTCCAACCCCATGTCTGGCCTACTTCAGTTCGCTAGTCTGCTTGACAAGAACCTATTAGTTGACGGCTTCAATCCTAGTGGGTATGAAGTGGTATCCCATTGTGGCTTTATTTACCATTTCCCTGATGACCAATACCCGTTGCTGTTGAGTCAATTCTAACTCATAGTGACCCCGTAGGGTTTCCAAGGCTGTAAATCTCTATGGAAGCAGACTGCCACATCTTTCTTCTGCTGAGCCACTGGTGGTTTCAAACTGCCGACCTTTCGGTTAGCAGTCGATAGCTTTAACCACTATGCCGGGACCAATGACTTTGAGCATATTCTTATGTGCTTACTGACCAATTGTATCTCTTTTTTGGAGAAATGTCTGTTCAAGTCATTTGCTCATTTTTAAATTGGGTTGTTTGTTTTTTTGTTGTTAAGTTGTAAGAGTTTTTTATATTTTCTGAATATTAAACTCTTACCTGATATATGGTTACCAAATCTTTTCTCCATTCTGTAGGTTGTCTCTACACTTTCTTTAAAAAGTCTTTGATGCACCGAAGTTTATTTTGATAAAGTCCAATTTATCTATTTTGTCTTTTGATGCTCTTCTTTTGGTATCATAACTAAGAATTCATTGTCAAAAACTAAGTCTCGAAGCATTACCCCTATGTTTTGTTCTAAGAGATTTATGGTTTTAGTTATTACATTTAGTATTTGATCCATTTTGAATTAATTTTTATAGATGGTATAAAGTATGGGTCCAACTTCATTCTTTTGAATATGGAGACCAAGTTGTCCCGGCACCATCTATTAAAAGGACTATTCTTTCTCCATTAAAATAGACTTGGTACCGTTTTAGAAAATTAATTCACCATAGATTTTGGGGTTTATTTCTGGACTTTAACTTCTATTCCATTGGTCTGTATGTCTATCCTTATACCAGGACCACATTGTTTTGATTACTGTAGCTTTATAGTACATTTTGAAATTAGGAAGTGTGAGTCCTTCTCTTTGTTCTTTCTCAAAATCGCTTTGGGTTTATGGGGCACCTGCAATTCCATACCAATTTGAGGACTGACTTTTCCATTTCTGAAAAAAAAGACTGTTGGAATCTTGATAGGGATTGTGTTGAGTCTGCAGATTGCTTTGTGTAGTATTGACATCTTAACAATATTAAGTCTTCCAACCCATGAACACAGGTTGCCTTTCTATTTATTTAAATCTTCTTTAATTTCTTTCAGCAATGTTTTATAGTTTTTAGTGTACAAGTCTTTCACCTACCCAGTTAAACTTATTCCTAGGCACTTTATTATTTTAGATGCTGAAGTAAATGGAATTTTTCCTTTATTTCCTTTTCAGATTGTTCATTTCTGCAGCATAGGAATGCAACTGATTCTGCTGTATTTATCTCGTACCCTGTGACTTTGCTAAATTCATTTTTAGTTCTAGTAACCTTCTTGTGGATGCTATAAGATTTTCTATATATAGAATCATATCATCTTTAGATAGAGATAGTTTTACTCCTTTCTTTCCAATTTGGATACTTTTTATTTCTTTTTCTTGCCGGATTGCTCTGGCTAGAACTTTTAGGTATATTTCAGAATAGCAGTGCTGAAAGTGGGTATTCTTATCGTGCTCTTGATCTTAGGGGAAAGCTTTCAGTATTTTAGCATTGAGTACGATGTTAGCTGTGACTTTTTCAAAAATGCTCTTTATTATATTGAAGAATTTCCCTTCCATTCCCAGTTTGTTGAGTTTTTTTTTTAATCGTGAAGGGGTGTTGCATTTTGTCAAATGTCTTTTCTGCATCAATTGTAGTGACCGTGTGTTTTTCCCCCTTCATTCTATTAATGTTTAATGTGTTGTATTCCATTGATTAATTTTCTAACGTTGAACCACCCTTGCATTTCTGGGATAAATCCCACTTGGTCATGACGTATAATACTTTCAATATACTGTAGGATTCAGTTTGCTATTATTTTGTTAAGTTTTTTGTATTTGTATTCATAAGAGATATTAGTCTGTAGTTTTCTTTTCTGGTAGTATCTTTACCTGGCTTTGGTATCAGAGTAAAGCTAGCCTCATAGAATAAGCTAGGAAGAGTTCAATCCTCTTCTATTTTTTGGAAGAATTAAAGACGGCTTGGTGTCAGTTCTTCTTTAAATGTTTTGCAGAACTCTCCAGTGAAGCTATGTGGTTCAGGGCCTTTTGTTGTTGTTGTTGGGAGGTTTTTGGGTTGTTTGTTTCTTATTGTGATAAATATTTCAATCTTTTTTAATTCATAGAGACTTGTGACCTAGCATATGGTCTATACTGGAAAATGATCCATGTGCACTGGAGAAGAATGTGAATTATGGTGTTGTTGGGTTGAGTGTTCTGTATATGTTCTTAAGCCTAGTTGGTTTATAGTGTTGTTCAAAACCTCTATTTCCTTATTGATCTTTTGTATAGATATCCTATCCGTTATCAAAAGTATTGTATTTAAGTCTCCAACTATTACTGTAGAACTATCTATTTTCTGTCTTTAATTCTATTAGCATTTGCTTCATATTTTGGAGGCTCTAAAGTTAGATAGGAGCCCTCGGGGCACAGTGGATAAGAGCTTAGGCTGCTAACCAAAAGTTGGCAGTTCAAATCTACCAGCCACTCCTTGGAAACCCTACGGGGCAGTTCTACTTTGTCCTATAGGATCACTGTGAGTTAGAATTGACTCAACGGCAGTGGGTTTGGTTTAGTCAGGTTTAATGTTAGATAGGGTCACTATGAGTAGGAACCAACTTAACAGCACCTAACAACAACAATGTTAGGTGCATATATATTTATAATTGTTATGTCTTCTTGATTAACTCACCCTTTTATCACTTTTTTTTATCACTATATAATACTCTTCTTTATCTCTTGTAACGGATTTTTACTTGAAGTCTTTCTTGTCTAATATTAATATAGCTAAGCCAGCTATCTTTTGGTTCTATTTGCATGGAATTTTTTTTTCCATTCTTTTAGTTTCAGTCTGTTTGTGTCTTCGGGTTTAAGGGGTGTCTTTTGTAGACCGCATATTGATAGATCATGATTTTTATCCATTCTGCCAATCCCTGCTTTTTTACTGGAGAGTTTAACCCATTCACATTTAAGGTAATTACCGATTAGGAAAGACTTAGTTCTGCCATATTGCTATTTGTTTTTTGTGTGTCTCCTGCTTTTTTTGTCCCTAATTTCCTCCAATACTGCTTTATTTTGAGTTTAGTTGATATTTTAAAGTGAACCATTTTTATTTTCTTCTCCTTTTTTGGTGTATAGTTTTTAGATGTTTTCTTTGTGGTTACCAAAAGGATTACATTTAACATCCTAAATATATAACAACCAGGTTTAAATTGAGAGCAACTTAACTTCAATAACATACAAAAACTCTGTTTCTGTACCACTCTTTGTGAGCATTGCATGCTCAATAACATAATTTTTTTTTAATTTCTCTTTTAATTCTTGTATGACGTGACAAGTAGATTTGTAAACCAAAGATACAATAAAATTGGTCTTTGTATTTTGCCATGAAATTTCCTTCACTGAAGATCTTTATTCTTTATATGGCTTTAAGTTATTTTCTAGTGTCCTTTCATTTCTTGTAGGGCAGATCTAGATATAACAAATTCCCTCACCTTTTGTTTATCTGCAAATGTCTTAAAATTTTGCTCCCGTTCTTGAAGTACAGTTTTGCCAGATACAGAATTCTTAGTTGACCGTTATTTTCTTCCAGCACTTCAAATATGCCATCCTGCTGCCTTCTGTCCTTTGTGGTTTCTGAGAAGAAATTGTTCCTTAATCTTATTGAAGATCCCTTGTATGTCACAATTTGCTCCTCTCTTGCTGTTTTCAAGATTATCTCTGGTTTTTAAGAGTTTGATTATAAGATGTCTCTGAGCTTCTTATATGTGTAGATTCTTTTCCTTTGTCAAGTTTGGAAATTTTTCTGCCATCATATCTTCAAATATTTTTCCGTCCTTTTCTCTCTCTCTCTCCTTCTAGAATTCCCTTAATACTATATGTTCACTTGATAAAAAATAGTGCCCCACAAATCCTCTTAGGCTCTGTTCACTTTTCTTTATTCTTTTTGTTTGTTTGTTTTGTTTTTATTCCTCAGAATCAATCACTTCAATGGTCTTGTCTCCTAGTTTGCTGATCTTTCTTATGCCAGCTTAAATCTGCTGTTGAGTACCTCCAAAGAATATTTCATTTCAATTAGTTTATTCTTCAGCTCTAGTAATTCCATTTGGTTTCCTTATGTAGTGTCTGTTTCTTTACTGATAGTCTCGTTTTGCTTGTTTTGTTTTCCTGATCTGCTTTAGTTCTTTGTGTTTTCCTTTAGTACTTTGAGTATATTTCATAATGTTGTTTTAGTCTTTTAATCTTTGCATTAACTGGGCTTCCGTAGGGACAGTGTTTATCACTTCATATTCTTGTTTTGAATATGTCACCCTTTCCTATTTCTCTGTATGCTTTGTGTGTTTTTTGTTGAAACAGGACATTGGAATATTTTAGTATGTTAGCTCTTAAACTCAGATTCTTCTCCTTCCCCAAGTTTTTGGGGGAGAAAATTAGTTGAAGGCTGTAGGTGTCCATCTCCTCAGTGACCTCCCATAACTATTTTTGCAATAGCTGCCCTCCTGTACATGCATAGACACTGAGGACTCTGTTCCCCAGCTCATGCCCAGCTGGTGTTTCAAAAGAGATTTTCTTTTAATACAAGGTTAAAAAAAAGAAGAACAGTCTCCCAGTCTTTGTAACTTGGCTCTGTGCTGCTCACCTCCTTCAAGACTTAATCTGGCTTGCAGTATGCTTGGGAATCAACCCAGCATACTGCAAGCCAGCAGGTGGAAGCATAGGGTCTTTAGTATTTTCTGTGCATGCATTTTGCTCTGAGTGTGCATGTGGCTTTCTCAATTTCCCTGTATACATGGTGCTTTCAAAAGCATTTATTTCTGAAAGAAAATATCACTCTGGCTTGTCCTTCAGCTCTGTCACACTATTTAGCCCCAGGCTGTTAAAGAAAGTCACAGTTTTTAGTCACTGCTCACCAGTCCCCCACTGCCCTGTGTGAACTCTGAGGTGAGCCAAAGTGAGAGGAGTACCTTGCTTCAGTCCTTTGGGGAGCCCCCAGGCAGATCAGAACAGACACACACCATGAGCTCAAGCATAAATAACAACGATTATAAGAATGGCTCAGGACCGGGCAGCGTTTCATTCTGTTGTGCATAGGGTCGCTATGAGTCGAACCGATTCGACAGCACCTAACAACAACAACATCCATCGAATAGACTTAAACCTGAATATGAGATTATGGTGTAGGAAAGCCCTGGTGGCGCAGTGGTTAAGTGCTCATCTGCTAACCAAAAGGTCAGCAGTTTGAACCCACCAGCTGCGCTCCTTGAGAGAAAGATGTGGCAGTCTGCTTCCATAAAGATTACAGCCTTGGAAAACCTATAGGGCAGTTGTACTCTGTCCTATAGGGTCACTACGAGTTGGAATCAGCTTGACAGCAGCAGGTTTTTCATTTGTTTATGGTGTAGGAGAATGAGCACTCTCCTGGGAGTTAGCCCATCTGTGTTCTGGCTCAGCTCTGCCACATGACAGTGAGTGTTCCAGTTTGACTAGAGTGTAAGACAGGTTGGAGGGTAAGACAAGAGGTAAAAGAGGTACGAGGCAAGAGATTAGTCATCACCTGGCCTAGTGAGGGCCACACACTCAGTGCATGATAAATAATTGTCAAATGAATAAATAAGGCAAGAAAGAGAATTTTTTACCTGATTATCCAAACCAAGGAATTTGATTTTTACTTCAGAGTCAACAGTAAGCTTTTGAAGGATTTGTGCAAGGGAATGACACAATCAAAGTGGTGCTTTAGGAAGAAATTTTCAGTTACTTTTTAAAGGAAGAACTGAAAGGAAAAGTGGCTGGGGATAAGGAGACTATTAGGAGGACAGTTAGAGCATATCTCTGCTTCTGGTAAAGGCAGGCTAGGTAATTTGGACTAACCATCCCAAAGAGGAAAACTAAATAAGCTGGATGAAATATATTTTAAAAATTATCTTCATTTAGACCTATTAAATAACGAAATTAAAATCTAGAAGAAGACAAAAATACAGAGAGGGAAGCCCAGATCCTGAAGTCACTTTTACCCTGTAGACATTTGCTGAATCTGGAAGAAACATTTATGAAACTGAGCTATGGTTTTGGTAGTCTCATGGACAAAGGGAACAAAAGTCAAAGCCCAAGGCCCAAACACAGCTAAGAACCTGTGTGGCTGTCCCTTCAGGGTAGTGGTGAACTGGAAGTAACAAACGCTTGCATGAACTTGCATTCTAGATACTCATCACCTAGGTGATCCAAGGAACCTCAGTCCCTGAACTTGTATTAAAGTCATCTTGGACAGGTATTGTCTCCAGTTATTTGTTGGAAGCAAATAAAAATACTTTCTACAGGAAGATACTGTCATCCTAGGCCTGAAATTATTTTTACAAATAATTTTTCAACAATATGTCAGCACAGAATCAAATATAAGTAAGCACACAAGGAAAAAATACAATATGAATGACAACCAGCTGTGGCGTAAGACCTAAATTTAAGACTCAATATTATGTGTTGCCTTGACATCTGAAGGAAACCCTGGTGGCGTAGTGGTTAAGTGCTACGGCTGCTAACCAAAGGGTCGGCAGTTCGAATCCACCAGGCACTCCTTGGAAACTCTGTGGGGCAGTTCTATTCTGTCCTATAGGGTCACTATGAGTCGGGTACTGGGTGACATCTGAAGTTGGGAGGTCTTTGAATGGTCTAACTGCAAATTCTTGTCCCTACTCTGCTCCTGTGGGTAAGGTCCCCTGACCAAAAAACCTCCCTTATCACGGGGATGAGTCACAGTTCCTTCTTAACCCGAGTAGTAGCTTTCAGTTGCTTGTCATCCCACAAAATTATTCAAGCAAGCCAGTCATAACCTCCCATGGCAATTAGGGGCTACCCCACCCTCTTGATAGTACCAAGCCTTCCTCCCACAGCCCCTGGTTATTTACTGTGTTCCTGAGGAAAACCCCTTTGTGGCCCTGTATGGCATGCAGTGTCCTTCCCCGGTCGGTGAGTATATGTGACTAATAAACTACTGTCAGTCTCATCTGTCCAGTGCAATGTGTTCAGCCATCCCCATAACCATGCAACAGGAATCTCTTTCTCACCAATGGTATGAATAGGAAGTGATCAAAACAGCAGCAGAAAAAATAGCCAACAAAAACAAACTCACAAAGACTTCATATTTCAGAAACAGGAGACCCAGACTATAATAACCATGATTTACTATATTTCAAAAGATAAGCTTGGAAATATCTGCAGGGGACTGAAATTCATAAAAGTATCAAACAATTTGAAAAATAAATAGAACTTCTAGGACTAAAATTGTAGCAATGAAAATTAATAATTTAATAGATGTGTTTTCTGAAGGCTAAACACAACTGAAGAGCGAACTACTGAATTAGAATATCTGTCAAAAGAAATAGTCCAGAATTCTCTCTGGAGAAACAAATTATATGGAAATAAAGATAAGGGAGGATAAGAGATACAATGAATAGAATGAGAAGGTCTCACATACATTTAATTGAAGTCCTGGAAGGCGAGTAGAGAGAAATGGGGAAGAAGATGATGGCCAATAATTTTCTAGAACAGATGAAAGACATTAATCCACAGGTTAAAGAAATTCAATGAATACTGTTGTTATTGTCAGTTGCTATCCATTCTGACTCCCGGCAGCCCCATGTGTGCAGAGTAGAACTGTTCCATAGGGTTTGCAAGGCTGTGACCTTTTCAGAAGCAGATCACCAGGCCTTACTTCCAAGGTGTCCCTGGGTGGGTTTGAACCACCCACCTTTCAGTTAGTAGTCCAGTGCTTAGCCATTTGTGCCTCAAAGACTCCTCCAATAAATACTAAAAATGAAAACCCCATTGCTGTCAAGAGGATTCCAATGAATACCAGGCAGGATTAAAAAAAAAAAAAAATTTACTCCTAGACACATCATAGTGAAAGTGCCAAAAACCAGAGACAAAAAAGGCAATAATAATGGTCCAAATTAGAAATAATGAGGTCCTGACCTACAGTAGGAGAGATTGAGATAAGGCAATGGGAGTTAGAATCTGGCTTTTAGCATACCTTTCACTCAAATTTTCCATGAAATACTATTTTGTAAATATGTCGTCCATTTCATTCTTTATAAAATACATTCTTTTTTTAAAAAATGGGTGTGTTGGAGCAACCTGACACTTAGGAGCCCTTCCCAGTTGTCTTTGTCATGCATGAAAGGCCATTGTCCTTTAAGTATGCGTCCTTCATCTCATGGGCCATGAAAAAGGTACTTTCCATGGGTCTGAAATACTAGTTGCAGCTGAGCTCTAAGGGTGGAGAAATGTGCTTATAAATCACTTTCTAAGAGAAAGCAGAATAAAAGTGAATCATCGTAGAAATTCTTCTGTTTTCCTTGCCCTTCTAAGGATAAGTGTATAAAATGAGCAGTTCTGTGGTTCCCAGGGTATATTGTTACACCCTTCAGGCTTGACCATGTACACTCACTCATTGGGCTAGCGAATGCTTGACTAGAGTATAATTCCTGCAGAGGTTTATATTTGTAATAGAGCTAAAAACATAATGGGCTGTCTGTTGAGAGAATGAGCTCCATCCTCATTGCTGGAGTTGTTCATACAAAGACTGAATGGCCCCCAGTCAGGAATGCGAAAAAGGAAACTCAGCTCTATGTGGGGCGTTGCATCAGAGTTTCTGTGGTCTCCTGCACCTCTGAAGTTCCCTGACAGCAGCCTAAGCTGAAAGCAGCTGTCTATAAAGTCTTCTAAGAAGAATTTCAAGTACTTGTGCTCAAAATCTTTCCTGAACTTCTTCAATTTGAGGGAAAAATATTCTTATATACTCCTTTGAACACCCTCACCTCCACAGAAAATTCTTTCTCCAAGAGAAGGCATTGGTAGGGTGGGAAAGCCTTCTCTATTGTCTAACCCCAAGCCAATCAATAAACTGTTCACAGTGAAAATGTTAATCTGCCTTCAGTTATGGCATATAATATGTCACCAACAATTTTGATAAAGCAGCACAAAGGGATAGGAGCCATGGTGGCACAGTGGTTAAGGACTCCACTGCTAACTGAATGGTCGGAGGTTTGAACCCACCAGCCACTCCATGGGAGAAAGATGTGGCAGTCAGCTTCCGTAAAGATTACAACCTTGGAAATCCTGGCGGACATGCTACTATGTCCTATAGGGTCGCTATGAGTTGGAATCAACTCGATGGCAATGTTTTTTGTTTTGTTTTTAGCAAAAAAAAAAAAAAAAAGTTTGCAGGATTAGTTTAAGTCATAGTCCTCACCCCAAAGCCTGTGGAAACCTGCTCTTTAACATCTATAGCATCTTCTAGCAGTTTCTCCCTCTCTTGCGGAGGAAGGACAGGAACAGGGAAAATGCTCCACTAACTCTAACTTTTTATCCTGGGATTGGTTGTAGTATAGTGTACTAAAAAGAGCAGCTGACTATGAACCTGAAAATCTAACATCACAGCCTCTGAGCCTCAGTTTTCTCATTTGAAATATACTTGTTAATGGAGCAACTCAGACAGAAGGGAATCCTTGCCTGTCCCAACTTCCTGACTCTAGGATTCACCTCACTCATTCCCTCAGCCCCATAATCACTATTTCTCAATATCCACCGGAAATGGTGGCTGTCACTTTCACTTCTAGCCACTAGGGGCCCTCAGCTCACTTGGTCTAATTGTGGAATGAGCCTTTCTATTTATCTAGTTGTTCCCCTGAACCAGGCAAACCAGGCTGACATTTATGAAAGGAACCTTCTTCAGAAGCTCAGTGAAACAGAGGGGAATAAGCACAGGGAGCAGAGACTCTTCCATGAATGGATGGACCTCTACTTCTACACTGGGGTCGTAGCTGCCCCTAGTTACTCTTTCCCTCAGTGGGGCTGCTGATGGCTAGCCTCTGGGCACCCCAGGGAGGTGAAAATCAGGGATCCTGTACAAATGGTCAATGGTAACCCCGGAAGTTGTTCAGGGCACAACCTGTGTGGCCATATGTGGTGCCCCTGGTAAGAAGGGCTCTTTCCTAAGGTGATTCCCATAGCTTTTCTGGGTGTTAGAGCTCCTGCACCAGTCCTCAGCTCCTTTTCAGTTCCACCTCACTTCCCTTGGTTCCTAAATATTGTACCCTTGTGTCCTTAGCCACACCCTCTCTGCTCCTCCCTCAGGTTAAGTTCTATCAGATAGTCTTATGATATCAATATACTCTACCTTTGTGGTGATAGCAATAATTCATAATAAGACATTTAATCTATCAGCAACTTGAGTCCCTTGTACATCTCAAAACCACTTAAAAATAATCCTCTTCTCCATGACCTCTGAGACATTGTCAGCAGTGCTCACCAAGTATTCCAGATGTTCTCCATAATCCCTAGCTCTCTTTCTAGAAAATGAGATGAAAGCATTAGTGGAGAATACCATTTCCAGGATGAGACATTTAACGTCCAGAATATGTCCTCAATCTCTTTCTTCCCTTTCCCTGGTGACCCTGAAAGCCAGATGATGAGATGGTGACATCACGAAGATCAAGGGAACCTAGACCCCTGTGATGGTTAAGATTTTGTGTCAACTTGGATGGGCCATGAGTCTCAGTGTTTTGGCAGTTGTATAATGTTGTGATCACTTGCCTATTGAGATTTGGTACGTGATCACCCTCACAATGAGATCTGCTGTGGTACCAGCGGAGGCAGGTCCTGTGGCAGCTCACCACCCCCCTCAGGCTTCATCTCTCCACTGTCTGTCACTAGATCTTCCTGCCCACCTTGACAGGGCTTATTTTGCTTGTTCTAGATCCTTCAGCTGGCTCCTGTTCATCTAACCTCTGGCTCTTGGGACTTGAGCTAGGAGCTTACCTGTGGTCTTGTCTGCTGATCTTGAGATTTGTTGAACTTCACACCCTGAAACAGCCCTGCTCTCCAGCCTGCCAATCTTGAGTTCATCAGCCCCTGTGGCTGTGTGAATCAGGAGAACCCCCTTTCTTGCCCCACAGACTTGGGACATTTCAGCCTCTAAAAACCGCCTGAGCCATTTCTTTGATATAAATCTCTCTCTACATATATATGCACTTTACTGGTTTTGCTTGTCTAGAGAACCCAGCCAAAGACAACCCCTGAGTCCAGAATTGGAGGACAGACCTGCTAACCTGCATCTGACCTTGTGTGAATGAAAAACCAAGCTTTGTAACGCTAAACTGTGGAAATCTTGGAATTTATTAATTCAGCAAAGGCTGGCCTATTTTGACAAATATAGCTATTTCTCCTGCACTCCTACCAATGTCTGTACCATTATTATAAAGGCATATGGACAACTCTTTTTTCATGTTTCATAGGTTGATTGAATCTAGAATATCCCAATCTCATTCTAGTCCCCTGAAAATGCACACCTTTTCAGGTGTTCTCCATCTTTGTTAATGGATATTTTGTTGTGATCTGCTTGTGACCTTGAAGTCATTTATGCCTCTTCCTTCTATCTCTCCACTTCCATATCTATAAAGTCATCATCTACTCATTTATCCATTCATCAAATATTTGTTGAGTACCAGTTCTTTTATAAGAACTAGGACATAACAGTGAGATAAACAAAAACCAGTCAAAAATCTCTGACATCAAGGAACTTACATTGTAGGAGGAGGAGGTAGATAACACATTAGTGAAATATGCAAAATATCCAGTCTGATAGATGATATAAGTACAATGAAGAAAAACTGGATCATCAGAAGGTAGCGGTGGAAGGGAGAGGATGCTATTTTAAATAAGGTGATCAGGGAAGGCCTCATTGCATAGGTGACATTTGAGTAGAGACTTGAAAGAGATGAGGGTACAAGCCATTAATACACCTGGGGGGAAGAGGATTCCAGCAGAGGGGACAGCAATGGAGAAGACGTAAAGGTAGGAGCATGCTTGGTGTATTCAAAGAAAAGCAAGGAGGCCACTGAAGCTGGAACACAGTGAGTGAAGGGAAGAGGAATAGGAGATGAGGTCAAAATGGAAACAGCAGTGCAAGATTGTGTAGGACCTGGTAAACCATTGTAAGAACTTTGGCTTTTACATTGAGGGAGACGGGAAGCCAGTGGCAGGTTTTGGACAGAGGAGTGACATGATCATATGTTTTAGAGGGACCACTTTGATCACTGTGTGGAAAATAGACTGTTAGGGGCAAGGGCAGAAACAGAGAGATCAGTTAGGAAGCTACTGTAATAACCCAGGTGACAGATAATGGGCTCGGAGGTCAGATTCCGGATAGATTTTCAAGATAGATCCAAAAGAATTCACTCACAAATCGGTCATAGGATGTGAAAGAATAAGAGTAAAAGAGAACTCCCAGGTATTTTGCCTGATCAGCTGGAATAATGGACTTGATATTTACTGAGTTGAAGAAGACTTTGGAAGGAAGAAGTTAAAGTGGGTGGAAAACAAAGAATTTGGTTTTGAACATTTTAAGTTTCATTTGACTATTAGGCATGTAAGTGATGATGTTGATTAGTAATTTGATTATTTGATATTCCTCTTCTCTGACCAGCACATTCCTACTCATCTTCAAAACCTAGACCAGTTGTTGAGGCATCCCGTAATGAGAGGAAAAAACTTCCGGAAGTTGGTGCTCACGAAGGATGAGGACTTGGAAGTGGCCATCAGATTTGTTGATTAGAAGGCTCATTGATGAACCCTGAGAGAGCAGAAGACTGAGTGCCACATGTCCAGCAGTCAGTAAGGACAGGCAACATTTCTGAAGGTTTTGTATGCAGCCTTGATGCCTTTTAGTTTGACAGTCTTGTCGGCATTTCTCAAGTGATGAAAGGGATTCAGAAAATTTGTGTCTCCAACTGAACCTCAAAGAGGACCTCTCTTCCCAGGAAGGGATATTATAACCTAGGGGTAGGATTTGCAGGCAGACAGATTTTGGCTTAGACTAAGTTCTAATGGAGAGATCATCAGAGTCAGATAGACTTAGGGGTTCAAATCCCAGTTCTGTCACTTACCAGCAGTATGACCTTGAACAAGTCAGTTTTTTTCTCTGGTCCTTATTGTCCTCATCTTTAAAATTTGACGTTGTGGGGATTAAGATGGATCAAATTGGTAAACCACCTAGAGTAATTACCAACACAGTAATTGTTAGAGAAGGGTAGATAAAAGAGAAATAATACTCAGCACAAGCCAAAGATGGAATAAGCTCCTCATTGTTGGAGATGTTCAAGGAGAGACTACATTAACACTTGGTCAGAACATAATAGAGAGCATTCTAGTGGTTGGACCAGCTGCACATTGAGGTCCTTTGCAATTTTGAGTTTATGAGTCTAATAATCTCAAGCAATAGAAACACAGACACAAAGGTTGTTACTGACCACCCTGCTAATGGCGGCACTCTCATACCCAGATGGATCTTTTTGGAGAAATTGGTCTAAGTGTAAGGGTACATGGCATCTGAGAGACTTTGTGTCTACAGTGGTGGCTGGGGACAGTGGTATTGTCTCAGATTGGAGAGCACACTGCCAGCTGTGTTACCTGCTGCTGCCACACCTGGCATCTTGCCTCAGCACTACATTTTCTTCCAATAATCAAATAAGCCCCTGAAATGACTGCATGTTCATTTAACTCCTTGACTTAGCCAACCAGGGCTTCTCATACTAATCTCTTTTTTACTCTTTTGTGGCTTTATAATAATTGACTTTGCTTTTGGGAGAAGATTTTAGGAGCCGGTGTACAAGGAGAAAGAGTGTTTTTTGATTATCTTGACTTTTCTTTTCCAGTTTGGCCTCCAAGGCTATCTCCATGATGCTTCTTCCCAGGCCTCCTGAGTTCGATCCTTCCTTCCTACCTTGACTCTTGCAATAGCATTCTAATTAGTTTTCCCCTCTGATGTTCACTCTGTCTTTAATCCAGTCTGCTTTCAAGCTATTTACCATCTGCTTCCAACCTGCCCTTCTAGTTCTCTCCTCCCACTCTTTCCCATTATTCACACTCAGCTCCAACCTAATGGGGCCACTGACTTTTCTCTGAGCAACCCCCTCTTGCAAATATTCAGTTTTCCACTTACGTCTGTCAAAATTTCATCCATCCTTTAAAGTCAAGATCATGTATAACCTTCTCCACAAAACCACCTGTGAGAACTCCAACTTCATGTGTGCCCTGTGTGTCTCTCTGTTCCCTGATAACATAGCACCTTTTGTTAGAGTTCTGTGTATACATGTCTTATTCCCTTAGAAGTCTGTAAGCTTCATTTCTCTCTTAATTGGCTGAATTCTCTCCATATTCCTTCTCATTTTAAAGATAAACTTTTTGCCCCCTATGATGTATCCCCTGAATCCCTACCCCATTTAACTAATAAACAAATAAGCCCAATCAGGGTTTGTGTGGGTTGTACTGAAAAGTAATTTTAACACCTACCAAGAAGCGCAATAGTTACAGTAAACTATCAGCTGCTAACTAAAATGTTGGTGGTTCGAGCTCACCCAGTGGCACCATGGGAGAAAGACCTGGCAATCTTCTCCTGTAAAGATTACAGCCTAGAAAACCGTATGAGGCAGTTCTCCTCTGTCATATTGGGTTGCATGAGTCAGAATCAACTCGATGGCACCTAGCCACAACAACAACAATCCTAAAAGCACAAATTACATGTCATTTTAGGTACTAATTGACAATATAGAAGTCTTAATGAAAAAAAGAAAGAACAAGGCTATGGTCACTCCCATTGAATGTTGCCTAAATGTTCCTAATTAATCAACAAGGAATCACATTTGCACCCCCTAGTGCCCTTTCTCTCTTTTAGAAATGCCAAAGCCAAGGGGGAAGGTTTCTTAAAGTATTTATTTGGTTTATTTCTTCTCTACTGGGCTTGACTAGCTTAAACCTTGGATTTATTCTTGGGGACTATGGAGTTTTTAAGAATTGAGCCATTCTCTAGATTGCTCTTCAGGATGTGGGCATACAGCATCTTTTTATTCCTTGAATTTACACATTTAGATAGCATAGAAACCAGAGGTGAGGATAAAATTCATTTGAGCAGCATCAATTTCCATAGAATAAAATGACAGGAGCCCACTGCAGCTCTTCTGATAGCTCCCATGTCCCTGATGTTGTTTATGAGGTCACTGCCCATTACAACGAATTGGTTCCCCTAGATTAGTTTCTCCCACGTGGAGCCTACTGAGTCTAGGTGGAGTGTGAAGGGTCAACATGCCTCACTCAGTGTACTAACAGCCTCCGAGGCTATGTTTGCTAATGTCGACACCATTAAAGTGTGGCAAGAGGCTTTTGGAACAGGGTGCACACATACTCGGGTGCATAAACCTTTGCTGTGAACCTGTAGATGATAATTAGGAGTCAGCTTTGGAAATGAAGTCAGAGTGACCCTTCTTGTGTTCCATTAAATCTAAACACATTAAGAGAGTGCCTTTCCACGGAAAAGCACTATTATGGCATGCGGTTTATGCAGAACTTCACTTTGAGTTTATTAAAATAAATGGAAATGCTTGTTCTAAATTGAGGAGTGTGTCTGGAACTTAATTTGCAAAAATATACTCCCTATCCCAGCCCAATGGTCAGAAAATGCCCACTCTATTACAAAGGACTGAAAATAATAATTTAATCCTCACAACAGGCCTGTAACGTAGGTACTATTATTTTTCACATTTTTTTTCAGCGTGAAGGGGAAAGGGCATAGTGGAGGTCAGAGCTTGGGCTCCGAAGTCAGAGCCTGAGTTTGAATCCCAGCTCTGCCACTCACTAGCTGTGTGATCTTAATCGAGTTGCCTAACTTCTCTGTGCCTCAGTTTCGTCATCTGTAAAAGGGATAATAAGAGTACTTTCTCACAGGGTAAAATGAGTTAATACACGGAGAGCACCTAAAACAATTGCCCCGCACATGGTCAATGCTCAAAAAATAGAAGATGATCTTCACCACCACCTCCTCCTCCTTCTCCACCTTCTCCTTCTTCTGGATTTGGGTGGCCGTTTGCTGGCTAGTCATTAGGATAAGTGGGGTGGAGGGGAGGAACAATTCGGGTCACTGGAGATGAGATGAGCTCTGTGACTTTGTCGGAGGCAGGAGCAGGGTTATAGAAGGGTTGGAGAATGCAGGTTAGAGGGACCCAGTACCTGGGATGTGTCCCAAATATGTCTTCCCAGTCTCATCAGGAAAGAAGAAAAGGCCTTTTCCTACATAGACCAGGCTCCGGGAAGAGTTTAGAACCCCAGGTAACATACAAACTACTAAACTCAGTGAATCACAATAAATTCATTTTTAAACTACTACTTCACCTTCTTAATTTAGACGTGGCAATTTACAAAGCAACTAACCATTCATATAGTTTTTCTTTGGGGGACCTGGAGCGCAGTTACTGGTTTACCCAGTAGAGATATCAAAAAACTGAGTCACATGGGACCACCTTGTTATCTTACGCTGTAATTTGTGACGATTTGACTTGATGTTTTCTTGTCATCGCACAGTTTAAATGTTTCTAATATGGTTTCATTCAAAGCTCTCAGGCTAAATTGAACTAGTTAATGTCTCCCCTTTACCTTCCAGTCACACTCTCAGGACAGTTTCTATAGCAGCAGCTTCAGCATTTATATGCCCCTGTTAGCAGCTGGTGGAGCCCTGGTGGCGCAGTGGTTAAGCTTTTCGCTGCTAACCAAAAGGCCGGCAGTTTGAACCGACTGGTCACTCCTTGGAAACCCTATGGGGTAGTCCTACTCTGTCCTATAGGGTTCCTATGAGTTGGAATCGACTCAACAGCAGTAGGTTTGTTTTTCTTTTCTTTTTTTTTGTCAGCAGCTGAGGAACCTTGGTGGAGTAGTGGTTAAGCACTCAGCTGCTAACCGAACAGTCGAGGATTCGAACCCACCGACCACTCTGGGTTAGAAAGGTGTGGCAGTCTGCTTCTGTAAAGATCACAGCCTTGGAAACTCTATGGGGCAGTTCTACTCTGTCCTATAGGGTCACTATGAGTTGGAATGGGTTTGGTTTTGGTTTTTTGTCAGCAGCTTCATCTCAGATATTCATGTGGACATGGGACTGTTCAGAATGAAGCACAGGGCAAAATACAGGATTTCTTAATGTTTCTAGTTTGCTATAATCAGGGATAGAACTAACTTCCGTCAAGTCGATTCTGACTCACAGTAACCGCATGTGTATCAAAGCAGAACTGTGGTCTATATAGGGTTTTCAATGGCTATTATGGTTCAGGAGTAGATTGCCGGGCCTTTCTTCTGAGGTGCCTCTGCATGGACTTGAACCATCAACCTTTTTGTTAGCAGTCGAGCACATTAACCCTTTGCACCACTCTAATAAGGAACCGTGTTCTTGAAAAGAGCAATCACCACACATACACACAATAGAGAGCAAAGGGAGAAACTCAGCTCAGCATAGCGTTTCTTGGCTTGAGTAAGGCTGGATACCATGCCCCTCACTTGGAGCTGAATTCTGGTTTATGACTCTCCAACAGGGGCAGATTAACCAGTAAGCACGCTCTGTGCTGGCTTACAGTAAGCAAAGCATGCACGGGCTTAATTGTGTTTGCTTACTAATCTGTAGTGCACAATTTCACATGAGTTTCACCCCAAGATTAGTTAGTAAGCACAGTTAAGCCCATGCTACCTTGCTTATAACGTCATCCATCTCTGCTCACCAAAGGGTTTCGCGATGCATGCTGGAAGATGTCACCCACCAGTAATGCAGGCAATGAGTGGAGTGTCACAAGGGCCACTTAGGACAGAGAGATTCATCGAATCACTGAGCAATGATCCAGTATTCCTACATCCATAGTCTTTATTGAGAGCACACCAGGTGCCAGGCACTGTGGCCTCCACGATCAGACATACATTCTGTCCCTGGGGAAGTAATAGTTTAGTACATATATAGACAATAAAACAAGCGATTCCAATATATATGAGGGGCTCCTAAACTAGCTTGAGGGTTCACAAAGAAAACTGAGTGGCTGGAGCAGGGATAGGAGGAAGTTTTAATCTTCACTCTTTTATATCTTTTCCTCAACCCTGCCCCAATCTATAAGAAAGTCCGATCTTCAGAGTAAAATATTAAATTCAACCACTTTTTAAAATTTTATTGTAATGAATATATGTACAACAAAACATATACCATTTCAACAATTTCTACATGTACAACTCAGTGACATTGATTATATTCTCCTTCAAGTTGTACAATCATTCTCATTACCCTTTTCCAAATCATTCCACCACCATTAATATAAACTCAGTGCCCCTAACCAAAAACTTTCCCTTTTCTCCTCCCTCCCACCCCTAGTAACCACAAATAATCTTTGGTTTCTATATATTTGCATATTTCATATAAGTGAGATCATAAAATATTTGTTCTTTTGTGACTGATTTATTTCACTCAGCAGGATGTTTTCAAGGTTCATCCATGTTGTGGCATGCGTCAGGACTTCATTTCTCTTTTTGGCTGAGTAGCAGTCTATTGTTCATACCTACAGCATTTTATTTATCCACACATCTGTTGATGGTTGTTTCCATATTTTGGCTATTGTGAAAAGTGCTGCAATGAGCATTGGTGTACAGGTTTCTATTTGTGTTCCTTCCTTCACTTCTGGGTATATACGCAGGATTGGGACTGCTGAATCATATGGTAGTTCTATGTTCAACTTTTTGAGGAACTGCCAAACTGTTTTCCACAGTGGCTTTGCCATTTTATATTCCCACCAGCAGTGGGTGAGGGTTCCAGTTTCTCCACAACCTTGCCAAAACTTGTTTTCTGTTTTTTTGATCATTGCCATTCTAATGGAGGTGAGGTAGTATCTCATTATAGCTTTGATTTGCATCTGACGTTGAGCATCTTTTCATGTACTTGTTAGGGATTTGAATGTCCTCTTTGGTGAAATTTCTGCTCACGTCCTCTGTCCATTTTTTGATTGAATTGTGTGTCTGTTGTTAAGTTGTAGAAGTTTCACGTATATTCTGGATATTAGACCCTTAATGGATATACATGGTTCCTGAAAATTTTCTCCCAATCTGTAGGTTGTCTCTCCACTTTTTTGATAAAGTCCTTTGACAAACAAAAGGTTTTAATTTTTGTGAGGCCCCATTTACATATCTTGTCTTTTGCTGCTTGTGCTTTTGTTGTCATATCTAATAATGCATTGTTAAAAACTAGGTGCCACAGCCTCACTCTATGTTTTCTTCTAAGAATTTTATGGTTTTTGTTTTCACATTTAGATCCTTGATCCATTATGAGTTTTTGTGTATGGTGTGAGACACGGATCTTGTTTCATACTTGTGCAGGTGGTAATCCAGTTTTCCCAGCACCATTTATTGAAGAGACTCTTACTTTCACATTGAATGGACTTAGCACCTTTGTCAAAAATTGTTGATCACAGGTGTATGAATTTATTTCTAGACTCTTAATTCTATTCCATTGGTCTATATATCTGTTATTATACCATACCAGGCTGTTTGGCTGTTTTAATTACTGTGGCTTTATAGTATTTTTGAAATCATAAAGTGTGAGTCCTCCTACTTTATTCTCCTTCTTTGAGATTGCTTTAGCTATTTTGGGTCTCTTGCCCTTCCATATAAATTTAAGGACTTTTCTATTTCTGTAAAGAAGGCTGAGTTTTTATGGAGATTTCTTTGAATTTATAGATTGCTTTGGATAGTATTGACATCTTAATTACATTCAGGCTTCCAATCCATGCGCATGGAATGCCCTTCCATTTATTTAGGTCTTCTTTAATTTCTTTTTAATTTGTTTTAGAGTTTTCTATATAAAAGTCTTTCACCTTCCTGGCTAAACCTATTCTAGGTACTTTGTTCTTTTACATTCCATTGTAAATGGTAATGTTTTGTTTCCTTAATTTCATTTTCTGTTTGGTCATTGCTGGTGTAGAGAAACCCGACGGATTTTTGTGTGTTTACTTTGTATCCTGCAACCTTGCTGAATTCGTTGGATCTAATAGCTTTCTTGTGGATTCTTTGGGATTTTCTTTGTATAATACCATATCATCTGTGAAAAGGGATAGTTTTACTTCCTCCTTCCCAGTTTGGATACCTCTTTTATTTTTCCCTAGCCTATCTGCTCTGGCTAGATCTTCCAGAAAGATCTTGAATAGCAGTGGTGAGAGTGGATATCCCTGTCTTGCTCCTGATCTTAGTGGGAAAGTTCTCAGTCTTTCTCCATTAGGTATGATGTTAAACCAAAAAGAAAAAACCCATTGCCGTTTAGTCGATTCTGCCTCATAGTGACACTATCGGACAGAGTAGAACTGCCCTATAGGGTTACCGAGGAGTGGCTGATGGATTTGCACTGTCAACCTTTTGGTTAGCAGCTGTAGCTCTTAACCACTGCACTACCAGCGCTCTAAGTATGAAGTCAGTTGTGGGTTTTCCACAAATGCCCTTTATTATATTAGGGAATTTCCCTTCTATTCCTATCTTGTTGAGTGTTTTATCATGAAAGAGTGTTGAATTTTGTCAAATGCCTTGTCTGCATCTATTGAGATGATCATGTGTAAATCCAACTACTTTTCAACACCTCCGCCTTTTTCAGTGTAGTCCAAGGCACCATCATTTCTCAAGTAGACTACTGCAATAGCCTCCTAATGGCCTCACCATCTCCAGTCTGGTCTCCTGTGCCGCATATCACAGGGTAGCTCACTTGACTCCATTCCAGTCCTAATCATAGCATGTCTTACCGCATGATAGAGGTTGGAGAGCTAAAGACTGCATTTCCTGAACTCCCTCCGTTATGACCTGGATTCCACAGGTGACCTAGCCTCTGCCAAGCTGATGAACCTGCGTAAGATTTGGAAGTGGAAATGAGGAGGAGGCCATGGTTCTGTTTCTGGTTTTTCTAGGGAGCATGGCCTTGATAGCTTTTGCTTCTTCTGCAGCAGCAGTAATAAAAGTCCCAGTGTATAGTTCCTAGTTTTGTGGGTATCAAAAGTCAGGACATAGGATATCCACTTTGCTTATATAGATGGAAAACAATGTGTCGTGGTCTTGAAGCCAAGATTTGTGATGATCCCTACAGAGGTGGCATGGTTCGAGAGCCAGTTGTTGGGGCAAAGGCTTCCTGACTCTCCAGCTTCCTGATTGTACAAATTCTGTGGTGTTATTCTAGGAAACAATTCTGGAAAATTCACCTAGATTCTGTCCTTCTGGCTCTTTCAACAACTTTGTAAGCACCTAATTTTCTGCTAAAATGCGTTAAAGTGGTTTTTGTTATCTGTAACAACTCTACATTCTACTCTCTACACAGAAACTAAAGGAAATATTTAAAAAATAGAAACTAGATCCTATAACTTCCTTGTTCAAAACCTTCCAATGGCTTTTCATACCACTTGCAATAAAAGAAAACTCCTAATTTCCTTTCACTCTACCCTGGCTTACTTCACTGAAGTTCGACTTGTCTTCTTGCTGTCCCTCAAACACACCAAAGATACTCCTACCTCAGGGCCTGACATTTATTGTTCCCTCTACCTGGAATACTCTTCCGCTAGGTAGGCAAATGGCTCAATTTTTCACTTCATTCCAGCCATCTCCTATTAATCTAAGGTAGCCCAATTTCACTCTCTGTGGCATTATCCTGATGATTTTCTGCAGAGCATGCACCACTCTCTAAGATCATCTTATTTTCTTTTTTTGTGCATCATCTGTCTCTCTCTACTAGAAACAAAGTTCCACATGAGTAGGGACCTTGCCTGACTTTTTCAGTGGATCCAAGGGCAGGGCAATGACCCATACACATTGAGAAAATACCTAGGAATTCAGGAGGAGGAAGAAGAAATAGAAGAGACTGGGCATTGTTGAGCACTGCTGGAATGTTTAGGGAATGTTAGAAGGCAAAGTGCCAAAGATTGAAAAATCAAATCACCTGAAAAAGGTTGCAATTTCTGAAGAATATCACTTCAATTGTGAGATAGAAATTACATGCCAGCAATGTGAAGAACAGCCAGGCCTGTGTCTGCAGTGGGTGTCATTACATCATTGGCATCCATTTAGAAGGTTTGTTCATGACTTGCTCTGCAGACAACTTGGGATTTTCTTCTACATAGGCATGTGCTGGGTCCAGTATGGTCATCTGGGGAGTAATAAAACAGGATGTTTTGATTCAGGTCATTTTGAGGGGCAAAAAACACTTTGTAAGCCTCTGATGTGTATTCAGCCCAGCACTAACCATTCTGAGATAGGAATAAGAAAGGGAAAGACATAGCCCCTACCTACACAGAGGGAGGAGAGATGAAATACTCTCCAATGAGGGTTAGAGAGCTGACCAGGAGAGGACCTGCCTGTGTGAATCAGATGGTGTAGGTGCTCTGGAGTAGGAAGAGACCAGGAGGACAAAGAATCAGAAACATGACATCAGTGAACAGGAGATCCTAAAATGCTTTGGAACTGGGGCAGAATTCAATGCCCAACCTCCCATCTTCCGCTACCAACAGCTGCCAGGCCACTGAAAGCGCAGACGCCAACTGTACTACTCAGGTCCACTGCCAACGCACTGTCCCTCACCCCTCCCCAGGCCTCAGGTGAAGGGTCAGGTGGCGCAATCTTGTTCACTCATTGAGCCACTGTCACATTCCCTGTATCGCTATACATTCATAATCACTGTCTTAGTCATCCAGTGCTGCTATAACAGAAATACCACAAGTGGATGGCTTTAATAAAGAGAAATTTGTTTTCTCACAGTCCAGTAGGCTAGAAGTCCAAATTCAAAGCATCAGCTCCAGGGGAAGGCTTTCTCTCTGTGTCAGCTCTGGGGAAGGTCCTTGTCATCAGTCTCCCCCTGGAATAGGAACTTCTCTGCGCAGAAACCCCAGGTCCAAAGGACACGCTCTGCTCCTGGCACTACTTTCTTGGTGACACGAGGTCACCCATCTCTGCTTGCTTCCCTTTCCTTTTTATCTCTTGAGAGATAAAAGGTGGTGCAGGCCACACCCCATGGAAACTCCCTTTACATCTAATCAGGGATGTGACCTGGTAAGGATGTTACAATTCCACCGTAATCCTCTTTAACATAAAATTACAATCACCAAATGGAGGACAACCACATAATACTGGGAATCATGGCCTGACCAAGTTGACACATATTTTGAGGGGGACATAATTCAATCCATGACAATCACCAACTTCATATGGGCCTCAATACTGCTCAGCACTCCTACTCTGTTTATCTAGCCAGTTATCTAGCCTTCTGTCCACAATTCTATTTTCTTATCTTGTACATGTTCCTTAAGCACCTTCCCCCACGGCAGATCACCTCACCCTCTTACTTCACAGAGAAAATAGAGAACTCCAAACTTCAAATGGGAACTCCCTCAGTTTCCTATCACCAAACCTCCACCTGCCTGCATCGGCGTCCAGCCTCTCATACTTCCTTCTCTGGCTCAGACATGATAGTGACTTTCAGGCAGTTTGCCCAGGGATAGTATTGCTGGGGTCACTGATTAGCTATGACTGAGTAGATCTAATAACATAATGTTCCATCGTGTTAGTGGTTGGAACCAAACTGATCAGACATTTTTATTCACGAAGCCAAAAACGAAGTAGTAGGTGCTGCAATGTTGATTTCCTGTGTCCCTGGATCACCTGCATTAGAATCTTCAGGTATGCTTGTTCAAAATGAAGACTTCCTCTACCCACCCCATCTTCTACTAGGGGTGGCTCCAAAGATTCTAGTTCTCTATTTGGCACCAAGCTTCTCTCCTGCCATAAATGAAATATATGACCAGAGATGCAGGAATCGTATGACACCGTTTATGAATACAATCTGAAAATATTACCTGCTTTACTCTTAGTAAAGCACTCTCATTTGGTCTATTTTAATTCTTCTAATTTATCTTAAAGCTGACATTATATCTACTTTGCACTGAGTATCATAATGACTTTTGGCCAAAAGCAGTACAATCCTTATTTGATCAAAATATCAGAAAAACATTCTAATTTAAAAAAAGTCACACAGCAGAGCTGTCAGAGATGCTCAGTAAGAGTGGACTCATGAAAGAATCCTTTCCTTCATCAAGTTTTGAGGAGTCTATGACACCTTATACTACATTCTTAACCTGGAGTCTGATCGTCCCTTGAAAATTCAGAAAAAAAATTGTAGCTCAAACTTTTCATCACTTTGCTCTTTTCTTTCGTAAGACCTTCCCAGGTCATAACCTCTCTTCCAATTGTAAATCATTCATGGGTCTATCCTTCTATAAAAAAAAAAATTTTTTTTTATAGAAGCATAAGGAAATGAGCTAGAGAACATGCATGCAGCAGCAGCCCTGGGTCTAGTTCTGATTCTGCTATGTACTGTGTGTGACATTAGTCAAGTTTGTTCGTTTACCATCTTTGCATCTATTTTGCTATCTCTTCAGTCAAGAGGTTGGAATTCAGGGTCAGTTTTAACCAGTAAGCAAGGTATTCACGGGCTTACTTGTGCTTATTTACTAACCTGTAGTGAACAATTTCACATGGGTTTCACCATATCTTTGATGTGATGAAAAACAGGTGAAATTGTTCACTACAGATTAGTAAGTAAGCACAAGTAAACCTATGTACACCTTGCTTATTGGGTGTTCTGGCCCTGAGTTGGAGTGTATCGATGCTAAGGGCCCTACTAGTTGCAGCTTCCTAGGGTTCTATGTAGGGGCTTACCTTGCTTACCAGATCATCTGTAGTGAACAATTTCACATTTTTTCTCCACATCGAAGATTCTGCTTCTAGGTATGGCTGGCATCTGTCTTGCTCCCAACCCCACAGCACCTTCCTACAGAATCAAAGCCTCTTTTTAGATTTACAATCCCTGATGGGGTGGGTGACCCAGTAAGCAAGGTAAGCATGGTGTCATGGATTGAATTGTATCCCCCAAAAATATGTGTATGAATTTGGCTAGGCCACGCTTGCCAGTATTGTGTGATTGTCCAGCATTTCGTCATCTGATGTGATTTTCCTATATGTTGTAAATCCTATCTCTATGATGTTAATGAGATGGGATTAGTGGCAGTTATGTTAATGAGGCAGGACTCAAGCTACAAGGTTGGATTGTGTCTTGAACCAATCTCTTTTTGAGATATAAAAGAGAGTGTAGCGGAGAGACATTGGGACCTCATACCACCAAGAAAGAAGCACTGAGAGCATGGCACATCCTTTGGACCCTGGGTTCCTGTGCTGAGAATCTCCAGAACCCAGGGAAGATTGATGACAAGGACCTTCCACCAGAGCCGAGAGAGAGAGAAAGCCTTCTCCTGGAGCTGGCACCCTAAATTCAGACTTCTAGCCTACTAGACTGTGAGAGAATAAACTTCTGTTTGTTGAAGCCATCCATTTGTGGTATTTCTGATATTAGCAGCACTAGATAATAAAGACACAGGGACTTACTTGTGCTTACTTACTGATCTATAACAAGGGCCAGATGATCTGGTAAGCAAGATAAGATGACCTGGTAAGCAAGGTAAGCATCTTGCTTATTGGATAATCTGCCCCTGGTCCTATGTACTAAGGAAGCTCTTGACTTTATATTCATTTTACTGCTCTTTCCCCAGGTCTTTGATATTTTCCTCCTTTTTCTCCCAAGGCTCTCCTGCAGAGTGATGTATTCCCCCACCTGTATTGGTTTCTAACCTTAGTCAGTGCCATTCTCAGCTTGGCAAAGACAAAGCTTTAACAATGACAAAGGCCACTGTCTTTCCTTTTGAGTCTGCTGGTTCTGAGATGTCTTGTCTCTTTCACATTCTCTGACAGAAGCTGAAACTTGGATTGCATGATGGTCTGCCCCAGAGCCATATCCCAACTCCCTGTGATTGATCAATTTACTGTTTATCAAATTGTGGTCACTCTTGTCTAGAACATCAGGGCAGTAAGAGCCTGTCATGGATTGAATTGTGCCCACAAAAAATATGTGTCACCGTGGTTAGGTCATGACTCCCAATATTGTATGATTGTCTGCCATTTTGCCATCTGATATGATTTCCCTATGTGTTATATATCCTGTCACTATGATGTTAATGAGATGGATTAGTTGCAATTATATTGATGAGATGTACAAGATTAGATAGTGTCTTAAGCCAAACTCTTTTGAGATATAAAAGAGAGAAGTAAGCAGAGAGACAAAGGGACCTCATACCACCAAGAAGGCAAGGCCGGGAGCAGAGCACATCCTTTGGACCCGAGGTTCCTGTGCTGAGAAGCTCCTTGACCAGAGGAAGATTGATGACAAGTACCTTCCTCCAGAGCCAACAGAGAGAGAAAGCCCTTAGAAATTACATATTCCATCACCCTTTCTATCACCACTGCATTGTTTTCCAGATATGTGTAAGGATGAGAGGAGAAACGGACTTGCACAAAGCCACAAGTGAAGTCCACAGATCAGAACTAGAAACTAGGGATTCTGATTCCATGTTCAGTGCTATTTCCACAGCACCTCAATGTCAATCATACTGCCAGGCATAAAGTCTTATCTTATCTGGCCATTCATTTTAATCTTTCATGAAAAAGCAATCATGGAATGGCTAATATGCGCCAAACACTGTGCTCAGTGCTGGGGAAAATGCTGATGGAAACAAGCCAACTCTGTCCTGAGGTGCTCCCAGGCTGTTGACTAAGGATTGTTTCTTACAGTATCAGCTTGGGCTTAATGCAATAGAGCAAGTTCATTATCATAATCATCATTATCCCCACCTCCAGGCACACACCCACCCACACTTAGTTAACCAAAATGCTTTGAAACACAGGCAACACACAGCATTAAATGCCATGTTGTTGCTTCACTTGACTGCACAAGCATTCATTGAGCAACTGCTAATTGAGTCCTAACAAAACGGAATTAATCATCAAATGAGAAAGCCCACGTTCCCACTGAGTAGTTTCTGGGGATGTTCGCTATTAAAGGTAATCCTTTATTAACCATGAACATTGCTCACAATGGCCCTCTGTATTTGATTTTCACAACTCTGTGAACTAAAACCTGTTGCATCGAGTTGATTCCGACTCATAGCAACCCTATAGGACAGAGTAGAACTGCCCCATAGGGTTTCCAAGGAGCACCTGGTGGATTTGAACTGCCAACCTTTGGGTTAGCAGCCAAACACTTGACTACTTTGCCAGCAGGGCCCCAAACTAGAAGGCAAATTATTATCCCTATTTTACTGAGGCTCAGAGAGGTTATGTAATTTACATAAAGTGCCCAGGATGTGCTAGAGCTGAAGCTCCTAACTTCTATTACCTAATAATTCCGTATTTATTTTCAATGATACTGCTACCTAGAGCAGTTTGTTTGCATCAAGAAAAGAGAAAGTGTGAAAACCAACATAATTAACCAAAAAACACAGTTTTCTGTCCTGCAAAAGAAGAGTCTGCTGGAAAAGCAACTGCATTTCGGGAAGGGAATTCCAAAGAGAGAGTTACACACTAAAGAATAAGTGCAAATAGGAAGGACCAAGATCAGGAAGTTAAGGCAACTAGAGAAGTCCCATTTTTGGTGTGCAGCTTTTGGTTAAGGCCAGGTATAAATTAATAGCAGGACAGGCAAGCAAATGCTGGATAGCCAGGGGTATTGCAAGTTCTAGAAAAGAAGTCAAGGTGGAAAGTAGTAATCCAGTGTCAAGAGCCTTGGTCACCAAACAGTCCTGTCTGGCAAGGTAGAAAAGGGAAGGAGGAGGTGGCAGGTCAGCATGGGTTGGATAGATGAGTCACATCTTCTATGAATTTAATTTGCACACATTCAAATATGCCTGCTGGCAAAGGGTGTGGGGCTGGGTAGGAGGGAAGGAGACGGATACTATCTGTCGAATTTATGGCCCAGAGTGAGCGTGAGGCAGAGACAGGATCAGATGTTGCTTCAGTTGGTCTCACTCCTGAGAGCCTCTAATCTTGTGAGAAACTCAGTCTGAGCATGATTCCAGTGGTAAAAGATGAACTTTTTTTTTATTGAGGGGGAATTTATATAACATAAAATCAACCATTTCAAAGTGTACAATTCAGTGGCATTTAGCACATTCAAAGTATTGTGCAATTATCACCTCTATTTAGTTCCAAGGAGCCCTGCTGGCACAGCGGTTGAGAGCTTGGCTGCTAACCAAAAGGTCAGCAGTTCGAATCCACCAGCGACTCCTTGGAAACCCTACAGGGCAGGTCTATTCTGTCCTATAGGGTTGCTATGAGTCGGAATCAGCTAGACAGCAATGGGCTTGGTTTTTTTTTTTAATTTAGTTCCAAAACATTTTGATCACCTCCAAAGGAGACTCATATTAAGCAATCACCTCAGGCCTTATCAGGAGCTCTGGTGGTGCAGTGGTTACAATGGTCGGCTGCTAACCAAAAGGTTGGTGGTTTGAACCCACCAGCTGCTCCTCGGGAGAAACTCCTCGGGAGAAAGATGTGGGCAGTCTGCTTCCATAAAGATTTACAGCCTTGGAAACCCCGTGAGGCACTTCTACTCTGTCCTATAGGGTCTCTATGAGTTGGAATTTACTCAAAGGCAGTGAGTTTTTTTTTTATTTTCAGGACTTACCACTGGCTGGTGCCTCTGACTGGGTTGTTCTTCCCACAGACATTCTCAAAGTAAACTCCCTCTCCTCCTTCCTTGGACTCTGACACCTTTGTTCATTCTTCCTTCATACTAACTCTACCTCGGCTACACATTTACTCTAGTACTAAATATTTTATTGCTTGCTTGTAGTCCCTATAATATGTTGCAATATATGATAGTGCTGGAATACCCTCATTATTCTGTAGTACATTACTGCCTCATATGACTTTACTACCACATATAGAGAAAAAAAATAGAGCAAAAGTTTCATATCAGGTGCTAAGGGATGTGCTGATTTTTTCCAGCAAGTGATAGATACACTCTGTAGGGAAGAAATGGCAGCAGGAACTGTTGTCAGGTGCCATAGTGTTGGTTCCGACTCATAGCAACCCCATGTACAACAGAACGAAACACCGCCAGCTCCTGCGCCATCCTAACTATTGTTATGCTTGAGCCCATTGTTGCAGTTACTGTGTTAATCCATCTCACTGAGACTCTTCCTCTTTTTTGCTGACCCTCTACTTTAGTAAGCATGATACCCTTCTCCAGGGACTGATCCCTCCTGATAGCATGTCCAAAGTATGTGAAACGAAGTCTGGCCACCCTTGCCTCTAAGGAGCATTCTGGCTACACCTCTTCCAAGACAGATTTGTTCTTTCTTTTGGAAGTCCATGGTATAGTCAATATTCTTCGCCAACACCACAATTCAAAGGTGTCAATTCTTTGGTCTTCCTTATTCATTGTCCAGCTTTCAAATGCATACGAGGCAGTTGAAAACACCATGGCTCGGGTCTGGCACACCTTAGTCTTCAAGGTGACATCTTCGCTTTTTAACACTTTAAGGAGGTCTTTTGAAGCAGATTTTGCCCAATGCAATGCGTCTTTTGATTTCTTGAGTGCTGTTTCCATGGGTGTGGATTGTGGATCCAAATAAAAAGAAATATTTGACAACGTCAATCTTTTCTCCATTTATCCTGACTTGCTAATTGGTCCAGTTGTGGGGATTTTTGTTTTCTTTCTGTTGAAGTGTAATACATACTGAAGGCCGTGGTCTTTGATCTTCATCAGCACATGCTTCAAGTGCTCTTTGCTTTCAGCAAGCAAGGTTGTGTCATCTTCATATCGCAGGTTGTTAATGAGTCATCCTCCAATCCTGATACTCCGTTCTTCTTCATATAGTCCAGCTTCTTGGATTATTTGTCCAGCATACAGACTGAATAAGTATGGTGAAAGGATACTACCCTGAGACACACCTTTCCTGACTTTAAACCACGCAGTATGCCCTTGTTCTGTTTGAACAATTGTCTCTTGATCTGTGTACAGGTCCCTCATGAGCACAATTGTTGTTGTGGAATTCCTATTCTTTGCAATGTTATCCATAAATTTGTTATGATCTATGCAGTTGAATGCCTTTGCATAGCCAATAAAACACAGGTAAACATCTTTCTGGTATTCTCTGCTTTCAGCCAGGATCCATCTGACGTCAGCAGTGATATCCCTGATTCCACGTCCTCTTCTGAATCCGGCTTGAATTTCTGGCAGATCTCTGTTAATGTACTGCTGCAGCCGCTTTTGAATGATCTTCAGCAAAATTTTACTTGTGTGTGATATTGATGATAAAAACCAAAAAACCAAACCCAGCGCCGTTGAGTCGATTCTGACTCATACCGACCCTATAGGACAGAGTAGAACTACCCCATAAAGTTTCCAAGGAGCGCCTGGCGGATTCAAACTGCCGACCCTTTGGTTAGCAGCCATAGCACTTAACCACTACCCCACCAGGGTTTCTGTATTAATGATATTTCTCAGTAATTTCTGTGTTTGGTTGAATCAACTTTCTTTGGAATACGCATAAATATGGACCTCTTCCAGTCGTTTGGGCAGGTAGCTGTCTTCCAAACTTATTGGTATAAACGAGTGAGCGATTCCAGCATTGCATCCATTTGTTGAAACATCTCAACTGGTATTCTGTCAATTCCTGGAGCCCTGTTTTCTGCCAGTGCCTTCAGTGCAGCTTGGAATTCTGCCTTTAGTACCATGGGTTCTTGATCATATGCTACCTTCTGAAATGGTTGAATGTCGACCAATTCTTTTTGGTATAATGACTCTGTGTATTCCTTCCGTTTGTAGTGGGCTTCTTTTCATTTTGAACATGTACCTCATTTAGGTGTGCAACTCCTACCCATTTACTGAGTAATCTAATAGGATGCCAGTTTTGAGTAAGACCCAGAACAAGAAAAGACTCTGCAATAGGGCCAGGCTGCCATGCAAGGTACTCTGGCAGTTGATTCATGTGACCCAGCAGATCCAATGGTGCTTTCTGTGACTGGTAAACTGGGATACTGTATGGAGTATTTTTCAGGCTCCTTTATAGGTGGTAGATTTGATTATATTTCCTTCTTATAGAAAATATTTATTTGAGTAGATATAATTACCCAGATAATTCTGATATGCTAGCTGTTACACCTCCCTCACCTTTACTTTTTCTAAGAGTGGACAAATATAAGGTTATTCTCACTCTGAGAATTCCCCCATTAAAGATTTTCTTTTCTGAGATTAGCAATAAAACCCTGTTTATAAGTGAAGAGATTAATTAATTAAATCAACTAATAAACTGTTAAATGAAATATCTGGTCTACCATGACAAATGACCTTTCTAACGGCCTGGTGGTGTAGTGGTTAAGAGCTACAGCTGCTAACCAAAAGGTCGGCAGCTCAAATCTACCAGCTGCTCCTTGGAAACCCTATGGGGCAGTTCTACTCTGTTCGATGGGGTCACTATGAGTTGGAATCAACTCAATGGCAATGGGTTTGTGTGCTTTTTGGTGTGTTATATATATTTATATCTCTACAATAATAAAAAAATTTTTTTTTACAATAATAAAATGATAATAACATAATAACAATAAAACCATATGGAGCACAGTTCTACTCTGACACACGCGGGGTCACCATGAGTGAGAGTCAATTAGAAGGCAACTGGTTTATTAAGTCCTAGGCAGCCTGGGCAAGATGATGGGCTCCATTTTAGCAACTTCTCACTACTCTTTTCAGTGCCCTGAGGCACTCCACCTGTCCTTGGCCTTCCCAAAGTTGAGGTCTAAAACGCAAAATGCCATCTCTCCTTCCCACCCCCGCCACTCTCAGCCCATCCTACTTAAAGAAGGAACACTTTAATCAATCACTTCGCTTTGCCTTGAATAAGTTTCAGATCATAATACCTATATGTGAATGCAGATTTTGTAAGTCATGAGGAAGATTCAGTGGAAAAGACAAACGTAACAGACAGCTTAGTTTTACCGAAGGCAAGCCTTAATTTCCGGCCATCTGAAGGATGTTGTTTGGGGAATGGCGGTAATGCTACTAGATGGCAGTGGGTTTTAGCTTAAACAAAAAGGAGACAGAACTTACTGGTTTGGAAATTCCCAGCCTCTCCAGATGGCAAACGTTGCTACAATTAAGAAATGGCTTTTAGGCAAAGATCAAATCCAGAAACTTTCCAGGAAAACATAGTGTAAAGATGAAGCCAATGGTGTAACCATAAAATCCTTTGCTAAGGTCTCAGAAAGATCTGCGGCAGTACCTCAAAGAAACTTTAAGTAGAACAATGGGCTTTCTAAGATATTTACAGCATGTTGTCCTAAAACAGTCTCAGCAGAAGCTCAACGGGCAAAGGGCTTATCTCAAAGAGTTGTCTGTGTGCCTCTTGTCTAATGAAGTGAACCCCAAAAAGATTCATATAAGGCCCATATAGGACCCTTAAAGGAGCCCTGGTGGCGCAGTGGTTAAAGAGCTTGGCTGCTAAGTAAAAGGTCGATGGTTCGAGCCCAGCAGCCACTCCACAGGAGAAAGACGTGGCAGTCTGCTTCCATAAAAATTTATAGCCTCGGAAACCCTATGGGGCAATTCTACTCTGTCCTATGAGGTTGCTATGAGTTGGAATGGATTCAACGGCAGAAGGTGTTTTGTTTGTTTGTTTGTTTGTTTGTTTAGGATCTCAAAAATATATATATGTTAATAGTAGACCCTGAGTGGTGTGTAAATGGTTACTGTGCTCAGCTGCTAAGCAAAATGTTAGAGATTCGAGTCCACCCGGAGACGCCTTAGAAGAAATGTCTGTCGATCTACTTCCAAAAAATAAGCCATTGAAACCCCTATGGAACACAATTCTGACACACATGGGGTTGCTGTTAGTTGGAGTCAACTTAATGGCAATTGATACATTAGCAGAAACACTGCTAGTGTGGCATGAACGAATCAGAACCAATTCGAGGCCCTTCAAAGGGCAGTACAATAAATCCCTACTTGGACTGACCTTTCATTTTAAATAATGGTAACGAAGGGTCATGTGCCTTTTGTGGTTTTGTCCATAAAGACTACTGCATGTTAGTACATGATAACACATATTTAAATGTAAACAGTGGTGACAAAGAAGGATTGTGGATGCATTTTAACAGACATTTAGTAAGTGGAAAACACAGTACTGGGCGTCTTGGAAGAGGTATATAAATAAAACCCTTTGAGGTCCCAACCATTTAGAAGCTTACACTCTAGGGGATGGGGAGATACACACACACATACATATATAAATAATATTAATATAAATTAGGGTATGAGATGTGCTACCATAGAAAATGGAAGAAGAAGGTATTAATGCCAACTAGAGAGCAGCCACAGAGCCCTAGTGTTAAGTGGCTAAGCGCTCAGCTGCTAACCAAAAGGTCAGCGGTTCAGACTTACCCACTAGCTTCGCAGGACACAAGACCTGGTGATCTT
The DNA here is from genome assembly GCF_030014295.1 of Loxodonta africana. Lineage (NCBI taxonomy): Eukaryota > Metazoa > Chordata > Mammalia > Proboscidea > Elephantidae > Loxodonta > Loxodonta africana. The sequence continues at coordinate 126,953,374 of NC_087369.1, forward strand.
CTCCCATAAAGATTACAGCCTAGGAAACCCTATGGGGCATTTCTACTCTGTCCTATAGGGTCACTATGAGTTGGAACCGACTGAATGCCAATGGGTTTGGTTTTCTTTTGTATAGAGTACCCAGGCAGCCTTTACTAAATATGGAAACAAGGCTTTCTATCCTCTGGACCTGCAACTCGTCTGATCCTCTAATTCTGGTCAACCATGACTTCACTTTTTTCCCTTAAACACGTTCGATATTAGGCCAATTTTCTCCCTTTTTAAAAAAAATTATTTTTTACTAGGCAATATTTCAGAACTACACAAACATACAGAGAATAGTACACCTACGTGCCTACCACCCAACTTAAGAAATATAACATTACAAATACAGTTGAAGCTCACCATGTACCCCTCAACAATTGAATTTTCCTCTCAAGATGTAACCGCTATCCAAAATGAGGTGTTTATCATTCTCACACATGCTGTTCTGCCACGTAGCATATGCGTAACTCATATACATACTTTTTACTACATATATTTGTATCCATAACCAATATATGGTGGTTGTTTTGCATGTTTTAAACTTCACATACATAGTATCATGTTTGTATCCTTCTGGAACTAACGTTTTCCCTTACCTATTTTTTTTTTTTTACTGCCACCATCCAAACTTTGCTTCTCCTGTTCTCTGTGTCTCTGCCCCCTGAAAATTCTAGTATTTTTACCAGTCCAGCCCTTACTGCCTGGTTCGGTTTACCTGCAATAGTCCCAGCTCAGTGAATTCAGGCCGATCCTAATGTGATGCTCAACATTTTACCCCATTGCTCTAAACCACTGGTTCTCAAACTTCAGTGTGTTTCCGAATCCCCTAGAGAACTTGTAAAAGCCTGATTGCTGTTGGCCTGCCTTCAGAATTTCTAATTCAGAAGGTCTGCGTTAAGGCTTGAGAATTAGCATTTCTGACAAGATCCTAGGTAATGCTGATGCTGCTGGTCCACAGCAGCCTATGAGCAGATTCCGGCCTCCGGCTGAGCTAGGTTATCCATTGGTTTCTTTCGATAAAATTTAGTAGATACGAGACTTCTATCTCTGTCTTTATACAAATTGTTTATAACTTGATATTTTAATGTACTTTGGACCGCAGTAAAAGAACTTAAAACGGCCTTACCAAATAGTCAAAAGTGATCCCTTTGAATGACAGTAAGCTGGGCCAAAGCAAAAGGAAAAGATGCAAAGATAGATTTCAGTGTTATTTATCTAAAAAAAAAAAACTGCAGCGTCTTTATTTCAAACTTTTATTTTTAAAAATAAATTGTCAAATATACCTGTAGAAGGTAAGAGCGAAGTCAGATGTCCATAGATGTCACTTTTTGGGTGATGAACTTTGGAATAAACTAGTTTTGATAAAATTTCCATGGATTACTGAAAACTAGAAAATCTGTGAAGAACAAATCAATCGTTTCTTTCTCCATTCACTTCTTTCTTTGCCTCACAACTGTAAGTTGGTATAAGAGAAAATTAACAATTGTACGCCATTAACATGCACCAGTAACTTTCTCAAGCTAAGAGTCAGTCTTATGTATATCAGCCTCAGCAGAAGAAAACAACAGTTTTCCTCTTGTAACCCAGACCCTTGGATATCAGGGTGCTCGTGCATCCAATGGCTTCAATCATCTGGTCACAGCAACCTCATCTCCCTCTTGCCCAACACCATGAAGGCTTTTTTTCCCCCTTTTTTACTTGAGAGGCCATTCTATGATTTAAATAAATCTTTCTACCTTAGCAGCCTGTGCTCTTCCCACAAACCGTACTCCCTTAATCTCACAGACCCTCACTTTCCATATTTGTAAAATGAGAAAGAGGCTGTTAGGAGATATCCACAGCTGTAAAAATGCAGAAAGAGAAGGAGAGAGAGGGGAGAACGAGAAAAGGAGGGGACAGGACAGATGATATATAAATTAAAATTTAATTACCAATTCAGTGATAAACATCTTACTATGACTAGTTTTCTTTTGATTGTCACATGAAATATGAAAATCTTAACGTATTAATCAGTAAATGTGGTCCTACTCGAAATTCTTAACTTTTTGCTACTTTGTAAGTAGTCACCTTCTCAAAGGCATCATTAGGATAAGAGATTGCATTTTTGTGGACAAGTGATGAAGGCCCAGCTAGTGCATGGTCTAGCTGCTTTAGTCTTTTTTCTGGTAACCATTTCCTTAACAAATATTAGTCTTTGCTACCAAGTCTGGTAAATTTCCCATCTGTAGTAGTCTTACAGTGACAAGGACAAAGGACTTACAGTTGTGAATGAAGTACATTTGAGAACACACTGCATTCTATATTATTTCATATGCACGTATATTATTAACATTACACTGGTTTTTAAAATGAAATTATAACTTTTTTTTCTTGTTTAGTTTACCAAGGGGGATAAAAAAAAAAAAAGCTGTCAGTAACAGGTATATATCAGTAATGACTGCATAGTATTCAAGGCTATACACAGATACCTGGATTTTCCAGGGTAGCCCTTTGGTGGGCCCAGATTCTTTTGGGGTCCTTCTTCTGGCTCTTCATTTTCATTCTCTTTTTTCTCCTCACCTCCAGTTTCTTGGACTTCTTCATCAGAGTTGTCATACTTGCATTCAGTTGCTTCTTTGTTGAAGAATACAGACTTCCAGAACAGATGTTCGTAGAAAATATATCTCAATTTATTATTAGTAGAGAGATCCAGTACACTGCCCTCAGGAGAGTCTGAGGGATAAAAACACATTAAAAAAATAGCTGAGCACCTTCTTACTGGTTGACACAAACTTCCATGGCCCTCACATTTCTACACTTTTTTAGTTTTCATGGTGACATTTTTCCCCTTTCCAGTATATCTCACACCCTGTGCTGCTGATTATTTCTGGGAGAAAAAAGGGATCAGAATCAACTGGGTCTGATTGTTTTCTGAAAATTTTCAACAGAACTTCATTAAAAAACCGTAGTTTGACTAAGAGAAAAATTCTGTGGTGAAGCTCATAGGTCCTCAACCCCTAAAAGTTTAATTTTCACATCTTTCAAGTGCTCCAGTACCAGTTCATCAGTTTTTTGGATCAACTTCCCAAGAATCTTTACATTTTAAAAAGTTATCAATCAAAAATGGTGTATGCCATTTGTTTCCACTTTTCCTTCAAGCTCTTTTTCCCATTTTCTTCCAAGTTCCTTCCTGAACACCTACTTCCCACTAACATTCACCTTCAGTGCGCTAATAAATTGCATTGATAATACCAGATTCTTATCAAACAGAAGTTAGTAGAAAGCTACTTTTTCTCAAGACTGTAAAGGTCTTTTTAGAATTGGGCTTCTACTTGGGAGCATTGGGCCTGAAGTTTTATGAGAGCAATGACCTGCTAAGTTAACCACTTGAGACAAGCACTGAGCATGGCCTGCAAAGGAGCCACCTGCCCCAACAGAGACTATAAGATCTTGAGGATGTTGCCTTCACCCGCCAGCCTTGGCCCCGCTCAGACGCACAGGCCCCTGCCTCTGGGACTTTGTCACATCAACCAGAGCATCTCCCTCCAGGACCTCAGCCTCTGCTGCTGGTTCCTCTGCCTCACTGGATGCAGCACCCTCTACAGCTAACTCCGGCTCCAGGGACTTGACTCCCTCTCCCGGCTCCTCTGCCTCCCCGCGGTGTAGTTCCCTCTCCCAGATCCTTGGCCTCCCAGGAAGGTGCCCCAACACCACGCGACCCGCATGGGGACTAAGATATGCTCGTTATAATAGATACAGCGTAGAAGGGAATGGAACAGACCGTGGAACGGGGACCTAAACTCCGCCATGGGGAACTCACAGACTTCTGTGCCCTCCTCAGCCTCCTCCTCTTCCTCTTCGTTGTCGTCAGAGTAGTAGTCTTCCTCCTTCCCTTCCATCTCACTGATCTCCCCTTTCTCCTCGCCATTCTCCTCATCACCCTCCTTGTCCTCCTCGTCCTCGTCCTCCTCGTCCTCATACTCCTCGTCTTCCTCCTCCTCATCCTCATCTTCTTCCTCCTCCTCTACTAGCCGAACATTCCAGTGCCCCTGGGCTGCGGGCAGGGCCACAACATGCTCACCCACCTCCTTCAAAAAAGCTCCAAAGGCCGCATGGAAAGCCTGAGGATATCGGCCCCCGCGACTACCACCGCCCCTTCCGCAGGCATCGTCAAGTTTGCTAGGAACCCAGGGTCACCCCCTTCCCCGCCCTCAGCTCCGTTCTGGCCACCTGTGGCAAAGCCTTGCTCTGCTATGGCAAACATCGCAGAAGGCCACGATCAGACTGCAGTGACGGCGACGAAGATGGTGGCCACAGAGGTGGCTGTCCAAGGGGAGACCTTTGGCAGTGGTGGTGTCCGAGTAGATGAGAGCGGCTGAGGAGGCGTCCGGAGAGGGTATACCAGATTCCTCACTGTTCTTTGTCGATGTGTAGTATTCCATTGTGTGAATATACCGTAATTTGTGTATCCATTCTTCCGTTGATGGACTGGACACCTTGGTTGCTCCCATCTTTTTGCTATTGTAAACACTGCTGGAATGAACATGGGTGTGCATATATCTGTTCTTGTAAAGGCTCTTATTTCTCTAGGATATGTTCCAAGGAGTGGGATTGCTGGATCGTATGGTAGTTCTATTTCTAGCTTTTTAAGGAAGCGCCAAATCGATTTCCAAAGTGGTTGTACCATTTGACATTCCCCTCAGCAGTGTATAAGTGTTATAGTCTCTCCACAACCTCTCCGACATTTATTATTTTGTGTTTTTTGGATTAGTGCTAGCCTTGGGGTGAGAAGAAATCTCACTGTAGTTTTGACCTGTATTTCTCTAATGGCTAATGATCGTGAACATTTCCTCATATATCTGTTAGCTACCTGAATGTCTTCTTTAGTGAAGTGTCTATTCATATCTTTTGCCCATTTTTTAATTGGGTTATTTGTATTTTTGTAGTTGAGTTTTTGCAGTATCATGTAGATTTTAGAGATCAGGTGCTAATAGGAAATGTCGTAGCTCAAAACTTTTTCCCAGTCTGTAGGTAGTCTTTTTACTCTTTTGGTGAAGTCTTTGGATGAGCATAGATGTTTGATTTTTAGGAGCTCCCAGTTATCTAGTTTTTCTTCTGCATTCTTTATAATGTTTTGTATACTGTTTATGCCATGTATTAGGGCTCCTAATGTTGTCCCTATTTTCTCTTCCATGATCTTTATCGTTTTAGATTTTATATTTAGGTCTTTGATCCATTTTGAGTTAGTTTTTGTGCATGGACTGAGGTATGGGTCCTGTTTCATTTTTTTGCAGATGGATATCCAGTTATGCCAGCACCATTTGTTAAAAAGACTGTCTTTTCCCCCATTTAACTGATTTGGGGCTTTTGTCAAATATCAGCTGCTCATATGTGGATGGATTTATATCTGGATTCTCAATTCTGTTCCATTGGTCCATGTATCTGTTGTTGTACCAGTACAGGCTGTTTTGACTACTGTGGCGGTGTAATAGGTTCTAAAATCAGGGAGAGTAAGGCCTCCCACTTTGTTCTTCTTTTTCAGTAATGCCTTATATATCCGGGGCCTCTTTCCCTTCCGTATGAAATTGGTGATTTGTTTCTCCATCTCATTAAAGAATGTCCTTGGGATTTGGATCGGAATTGCATTAAATGTATAGATCGCTTTTGGTAGAATAGACATTTTTATAATGTTAAGTCTTCCTGTCCACGAGCAAGGTATGTTCTCCCACTTATGTAGGTCTCTTTTGGTTTCTTGCAGAAGTGTTCCGTAGTTTTCTTTGTATAAGTCTTTTATATCTCTGGTAAGATGTATTCCTAAGTATTTTATCTTCTTGAGGGCTACTGTAAATGGCATGAATTCGGTGATTTCCTCTTCGATGTTCTTTTTGTTGGTGTAGAGGAATCCAACTGATTTGTGTATGTTTATCTAGTATCCCGATACTCTGCTGAACTCTTCTATTAGTTTCAGTAGTTTTCTGGAGGATTCCTTAGGGTTTTCTGTGTATAAAATCATGTCATCTGCAAATAGAAATACTTTCACTTCTTCCTTGCCAATCTGGATGCCCTTTATTTCTTTATCTAGCCTAATTGCTCTGGCTAGGACTTCCAGCACAATGTTGAATAAGAGTGGTGATAAAGGGCATCCTTGTCTGGTTGCCGATCTCAATGGGAATGTTTTCAGGCTCTCTCCATTTAGGGTGATGTTGGCTGTTGGCTTTGTATAAATGCCCTTGATTATGTTGAGGAATTTTCCTTCTATTCCTATTTTGCTGAGAGTTTTTATCATGAATGAGTGTTGATTTGTCAAATGCCTTTTCTGCGTCAGTTGATAAAATCATGTGATTCTTGTCTTTTGTTTTATTTATGTGGTGGATTACATTAATTGTTTTTCTAATGCTGAACCAGCCCTGCATCCCTGGTATGAATCCCACTTGGTCATGGTGAATTATTTTTTTGATATGTTGTTGAATTCTGTAGGCTAGAATTTTGTTGAGGATTTTTGCATCTATGTTCCTGAGGGATATAGGTCTATAATTTTCTTTTCTTGTGGTGTCTTTACCTGGTTTTGGTATCAGGGAGATGGTGGCTTCATAGCATGAGTTTGGTAGTATTCCGTCCTTTTCTATGCTTTGAAATACCTTTAGTAGTAGTGGTGTTAACTCTTCTCTGAATGTTTGGTAGAACTCTGCAGTGAAGCCGTCTGGACCGGGGCTTTTTTTTCATTGGGAGTATTTTGATTACCTTTTCAATCTCTTCTTTTGTTATGGGGCTATTTAGTTGTTCTACCTCTATGTTAGTTTAGGTAGGTAGTGTGTTTCTAGGAATTCATCCATTTCTTCTAGGTTTTCAAATTTGTTTGAGTATAGTTTTTCATAGTAATCTGATATGATTGTTTTAATTTCAGTTGGATCGGTTGTAGTATCGCCCATCTCATTTCTTATTCGGGTTATTTGCTTTCTCTCCTGTTTTTCTTTTGTCAGGTTGGCCAGTGGTTTATCGATTTTGTTGATTTTTTCAAAAAACTAGCTTTTGGTCTTGTTAATTCTTTCAATTGTTTTTCTCTTTTTTTTTATAGCTGCTAACCAAAAGGCCGGCAGTTCGAATCCACCAGGCGCTCCTTAGAAACTCCATGGGGCAGTTCTACTCTGTCCTGTGCGGTCGCTATGAGTTAGAATCGACTCGACTGCACTGGGTTTTATTTCATTTAGTCCAGCTCTAATTTTTATTATTTGTTTTCTTCTGGTGCTTGTGGGTTTCTGTTGTTGCTCTCTATTTGTTCAAGTTGTAAGGATAATTCTTTGATTTTGGCCCTTCTTTTTGTATGTGTGCATTTATTGATATCAATTGGCCTCTGAGCACTGCTTTTGCTGTGTCCCAAAGGTTATGATAGGAAGTGTTTTCATTCTTATTGGATTCCCTGAATTTCTTTATTCCATCCTTAATGTCTTCTATAATCCAGTCTTTTTTGAGCAGGGTATTGTTCAGTTTCCAAGTGTTTGGTTTCTTTTCCCTGCTTTTCCTGTCATTGATTTCTACTTTTATGGCCTTATGGTCAGAGAAGATGCTTTGTAATATTTCAATGTTTTAGATTCTGCTGAGGCTTCCTTTATGGCCTAATATGTAGTCTCTTCTAGAGAATGTTCCATGTGCACTAGAAAAGAAAGTATACTTGGTTGCTGTTGGGTGGAGTGTCCTGTATATGTCTATGAGGTCAAGTTGGTTGATTGTGGCATTTAGATCTTCCGTGTCTTTATTGATCTTCTTTCTGGATGTCCTGTCCTTCACCGAAAGTGGTGTGTTGAAGTCTCCTACTATAATTGTGGAGCTGTCTATCTCACTTTTCAATGCTGATAAAGTTTGTTTCATGTATCTTGCAGCCCACTCATTGGGTACATAAATATTTGATATGGTTATATATCTTGGTGTATTGTCCCTTTAATCATTATATAGTGTCCTTCCTTATTCTTTATGATGGATTTAACTTTAAAGTGTATTTTGTCAGAAATTAATATTGCCACTCCTGCTCTTTTTTGATTGTTGTTTGCTTGATAAATTTTTTTCCATCCTTTGAGTTTTAGTTTGTTTGTGTCTCTAAGTCTAAGGTGTGTCTCTTGTAGGCAGCATATAGACAGATCTTGTTTTTTAATCCATTCTGCCACTCTCTGTCTCTTTATTGGTGCATTTAGTTGATTTATATTCAGGGTAATTATGGATAGGTATGAATTTAGTGTTATCATTTTGATGTCTTTTTTTGTGTGTTGACAGTTTCTTTTTCCTACTTGATTTTATGTGCTGAGTAGGTTTTCTTTATATATTGTCCTTTCCTCATATTTGTTGTTGTTGATTTTGTTTCTGCTGAGTCTGTATTTTTCCCTCGTATTTTATTTTGATGAGTAGGATAGTTTGTCTCCTTTGTGATTGCCTTATTATTTATCCCTATTTTTCTAAATTTAAAACTAACTTTTATTTCTTTGTATCGCCGTATCTTCCCCTCCATATGGCAGGTGTGTGATTACATTTCTTAGTCCCTCTTTATTATTTTAATGTTGTCTTCTTTTATATAATATATAATAACCGTTTGGGGCTTTTTTTTTTTAATAATCTTGCTTTGTTTTTTTGGATTTCCCTGTCTGGGTAGACTTCTGGTTGCTCTGCTCAGTGTTCTAGTCTTCAGTTGATACCTGATATTATTGATTTTCTAACCAAAGAGCTCCCTTTAGTATTTCTTGTAGTTTTGGCCTTGTTTTTATGAACTCCCTCAACTTGTGTTTATCTGGAAATGTCTTAATTTTACCTTTGTATTTAAGAAGCAGTTTTGATGGATATATGATTCTTGGCAGGCAATTTTTTTCCTTCAATTTTTTAAATATGTCATCCTATTGCCTTCTTGCCTGCATGGTTTCTGCCGAGTAGTCCGAGCTTATTCTTATTGGCTCTCCTTTGTAGGTGACTTTTCATAGGAGAGCAATTAGAAGTGTAGAGCAAGGTGCATGTAAATTTTTGTGTGAGAGACTAACTTGATTTGTAAACTTTTGCTTAAAGCATAATAAAAATTAATTTAAAAAATAGAATATATTCTACATTCTACTTTGGTGAGTAGCATCTGGGGTCTTAAAAGCCTGTGAGTGGCCATGTAGGATACTCCACTGGTCTCATCTCTTTGGGAGCAAGGAATAATGAAGCAAACTAAAGATACAAGGGAAAGATTAGTCCAAAAGACTAATGGACCACATCTCCCATGCCCTCCTCCAGACTTAATCCAGTAAAACTAGATGGTGCCCAGCTACCATCACTGACTGCACTGACAGGGATCAAAATAGAGGGTCCCAGACAGAGCTAGAGAAAAATGTAGAAAAAAATTCTAACACAAAAAGAAAGACCAGACTTGCTACCTGACAGAGACCAGAGACTGGAGAAACAATGAGAGTATAGCCCTCGGACACCCTTTCAGTACTGTAATGAGGTCACTCCTGAGGTTCACACTTCAGCCAAAGATTCAACAGGCCCATGGAACAAAACAAGGCTAAAGGGGCGCACCAGCCCTGGGGCAGGGACTGCAAGGCAGGAGGGAATAGAAAAGCTAATAACAGGGAACCCAGGTTTGAGAAGGAAGAGTGTTGACATGTTGTGGGGTTGTTAACCAATGTCATAGAACAATGTGTGTACTAATTGTTTAATGAGAAGCTAGTTTGCTCTGTAAACCTTCATCTAAAGTACAATAAAAAAAAAAAAGAATGCTGTTGGAATTCGAATTGGGATTGCATTGTATCTGTAGAACTCTTCGGGTAGAATTGACATTTTCACAATGTTGAGTCTCCTACCCATGAGCATTGTATGTTTTTCCATTTATGTACATCTCTTTTGGTTTTTTGCAATAGTGTTTTGTGGTTTTCTTTGTATAGTTCTTTTATGTCCCTCGTTAGATTTATTCCTAAGTATTTTGTCTTTTTAGGGGCTATTATAAATGGTATTGTTTCCTGATTTCCTTTTCATTGTTCTGTTTATTGGTATATAGGAATCCAACTCATTTTTGTATGTTAATCTTGTGTTCTGCTGAATCTTTCCATTAGTTCTAGTAGCTTTCTTGTGGAATGTCCAGGGTTCTCTATGTATAGGATAATATCATTTTCAAATAGGGATTGTTTTACTTCTTCCTTTCCAGTTTGGATGCTGTTTATGCCTTCCTCTTGCCTCATTGCTTTAGGTAGGTCTTCCAGCACAATATTAAATAGAAGTGGTGATAAACGGCATCCTTGATCCTTGCCTTGTTCCCATTCTCAGCAGAAATGCTTATTACCAGCTTTTCTGTCCCTTCCTGCCTTCTAGTCCTTGCCCCTGGGTTGGTGTGCCCCTTTAGTCTCATTTTATTTTATGGACCTCTCTAATCTTTGGAGGAAGGGTGAATCTCAGAAATGACTTCATTACTGAGCTATAGTGAAAGTTTACAAATCATATTAGTCTCTCATTCAAAAATTTATATACACCTTGCTATATACTCCTAGTTGCTCTCCCCCTAAGGAGACAGCACACTCCATCCCTCCACTCTCTATTTTTGTGTCCATTCGGCCAGCTTCTGATTCCCTCTGTCCTCCCATCTCCCCTCCAGACAGGAGAAGCCAACATACTCTCATGTGTCTACTTGATGCAAGAAGCTCACTCTTCACCAGTTTCATATCCTATCCCATAGTCCAGTCCAATCCCTGTCTGAAGAGTTGGCTTTGGGAATGGTTCCTGTCTTGGGCGAACAGAAGGTCTGGGGACCTTGACCTCCAGGTTCTTCAAGTCTCAGTCGGACCGTTAAGTCTGGTCTTTTTACAAGAATTTGGTGTCTGCATCCCACAGCTCTTCTGCTTCCTCAGGGTTTCTCTGTTGTGTTCCCTGTCAGGGCAGTCATCGGTTGTAGCCGGGCAGCATCTAGTTCTTCTGGTCTCAGGCTGATGGAGTCTCTAGTTTATGTGGGCCTTTCTGTCTCTTGGGCTCATAATTACCTTGTGTCTTTGGTGTTCATTCTCCTTTCCTCCAGGTGGGTTGAGACCAATTGATGCATCTTAGATGGCTGCTTGCTAGCATTTAAGACCCCAGACTCCACTCTCCAAGGTGGGGTGCAGAATGTTTTCTTAATAGATTTTATTATGCCAATTGACTTAGATGTTCCCCGAAACCATGGTCCCCAAACCCCTGCCCCTGCTACGCTGGCCTTCAAAGCATTCAGTTTATTCGGGAAACTTCTTTACTTTTGGTTTAGGCCAGTTGTGCTGACCTCACCTGTACTGTGTGTTCTTTCCCTTCACCTAAAATAGTTCTTGTGTACTATCTAATTAGTGAATAGCTCTCTCTCTCCCCCTCCCTCCCCTCTCTTGTAACCATCAAAGAATATTTTCTACTCTGTCTAAACTATTTCTCGAGTTCTTATAATAGTAGTCTCATACAAAATTTGTCGTTTTGCAACTGACTAATTTCACTCAGCATAATACCTTCCAGGTTCCTCCATGTTATGACATGTTTCACGGATTCATCGCGGTTTTTTATCGGTGCGTAGTATTCCATTGTGTGAATATACCATAATTTATTTATCCATTCATCCGTTGATGGGCACCTTGGTTGCTTCCATCTTTTTGCTATTGTAAACAGTGTTACAGTGAACATGGGTGTGCTTATATCTGTTCGCGCAAAGGCTCTTATTTCTCTAGGATATATTCCAAGGAGTGGGATTGCTGGATCGTATGGTAGTTCTATTTCTAGCTTTTTAAGGAAGTGCCAAATCGATTTCCAAAGTGGTTGTACCATTTTACACTCCCACAATCAGTATATAAGTGTTCCAGGCTCTCCACAACTTCTCCAACATTTATTGTGTTTTTTGGATTAATGCCAGCCTTGTTGGAGTGAAATGGAATCTCATTGTAGTTTTGATTTGCATTTCTCTAATGGCTAATCATCGTCCTTCACAGAGTAAAAGTTTTCGAGGATAGTGAGACTTCATCTCACGTACTTTGGAGATATTATCAGGAGGGAATAGTCCCTGGAGAAGGACATCATGCTTGGTAAAGTAGAAAACCAAAAACCAAACCGAACCCAGTGCCATCGAGTGGATTCCAACTCACAGTGACCCTACAGGACAGAGTAGAACTGCTCCATAGAGCTTCCAAGGAGTGCCTGGGAGATTCGAACTGCTGACCCTTTGGTTAGCAGCTGTAGCACTTAACCACTATGCCACCAGGGTTTCCGTAGAGGGTCAGCGAAAAAGAGGAAGACCCTCAACGAGATGGATTGACACAGTGGCTGCAACAATGGGCTCAAACATAACAATGATTTTGAAGATGGCGCAGGACCCGGCAGTGTTTCGATTCTGTTGTATCTAGAGTCGCTTGTGTCTGAACTGACTTGACGGCACCTAACAACAAAAAACCTGATGATAGCCTTTATTCATTTTGGCTCAGGGTTTAATTCTGGTCCATACTGGCCCCTTTCCTGTGTGCTGCGTGAAAAATAGAATGACTTCTTGTAGTAGAATTTCTAGCAATGAACACAGAGGTTTCTTCCACTTTCCTTTTTAATCCAAGAAAGAGCTGTGTCATACTCAGTTCCATCCCTCTAAACATCAGTAATCCAAGTGTGACAGAAACTGTGTTTGCCTTTGCATAGTGATGATGTGCTTGCCCAGTCCTCATCTGCCTTTTGTATATATTTTATGCGTTTAGTCATAGCTTACCATCTTTCTAAGATAACTGTCTCCTAACATCATTACCCATTGGCAGTATGTAGGCTTTTCCTTTGCCTGGGGAGTCCTAGTGGCCCAGTGGTTAAGAGTTCAGCTGCTTACCAGAACGCCGGCAGTTCAAATCCACCAACCACTCCTTGGAAACCCCATGCAGCAGTTCTGCTCTGTCATACAGGATCAAAATGAGTTGGAATCGACTTGACAGCAACAGGTTTCGTGTTTTGTTTTTTGGGGGGAACACAATTTCCCAAATGTGACTGGTTTAAAATTATCTCTCTGTGGTCACTGGGGCACAGAACACTTGTAAAAGTGAGTTTTTCTTTACAGGAATCATTTTCATCCTCGCTTCCATATTCATACACATTGGTCTAAATCTCAGACCTGTTGTGTTTAGTAGTGGCTCAGCATGTCATTTGCCCTTCTCTGTCCTTCTTGATGTTATTCCAAAGTGACCAAGAGTTCTTGGGCACACTGCTTGCACATACATTCTTGGCCTCATTAGAACTCTAGGAATTGTTATTACCAGGTAGTCTGTATTCTCTGCATGGATATTAGTAAAAATAGAAACTGGCTTCTGTTTATTATTCAGTTCTGCTTTTTCATTAGAATCATATCTATCTTTACCTCTAATATCTTCTCTACTGCCTCATCAATTTCTTCATAAATTAATACATTTCTAGCATTGTGAGGAATTGTGTTATTTAAGCCTGTGCCTCTGAGAACAAATTTAATATGCCTATGAAAGAAGAGAATGATCTTATAATCAAACTAATACATTTTCATGTGGACAGGAAGCAGTGCATTACGCCAGGAAATTGAGATATTTGAGCAGAGGTATGGACTGACATGAAGTGATTAATATCCAGACATCATACTGGGGATCTCAGGTGAATCATTTGGTTTATGGTTGTTTGTTTGAAAGTGGAGGAGGGCAGCCCAGGTTTCCTGGATTATGAGACCTCAGGCATTTAAGGAAAGGAATCAGAACTGTCTCAGATTTGCTTGAATTTTTCCCAACCTCGAGATTGTTTCCTGTATCTTCCAGACCCTGGAGTCAACTGAGTGATGGGTGTGTATTTGTGGCTAAGTTGTCTTTAAGATTGCCACTACTAAAGCACTAGTTATGATGGTCTTTAAGGAAATGAAATTATGGGACTTGAATCCTGGTTTGTGTTTCTGAAAGGAAATCAAATCTGTTACTCGCCTTATACTGACTACCTACCTACCCCACTGTATGAAGTTTTTCCCTCCATGCCACCCCTTGCTGAGTTTCTAGTTATCGCACCCCACTGGAACAGCGGCAGGAGTTGCTCCCAGGGCACAGGTTGGTTTCTGAAAAAAGAGGCAGTAAAAGCCATGTTGATCAGACAAGGCTTTATTAGGGAACTTACATACAGAGTTCTACGCCAAGATTCTCACGACAAACAGCAAAGCATCAAATGTTGCCCTGGGTAGCAGTCCTCATACAATAGTGAGGGGTGGGTATTTGCACACTTAGTGCATACACACAAGGATACATGCAGGGGAGGCAGGAAAAAACATTTCTAATCTGTGGTGAATGGGGTTGCTTTTGTATTAGTTAATGGGTTCCAACTGATGTTACCATGAAGTCAGGTATTTGGTGTTTTTTTCCTGGCCCAGGTCACTGCTTAGTAAGTACTCTGATCTCTCCCAGAGTCCTTTGCAGGCAGGGTCCATCTTGTATTGTTCACGACCCTCTCAATCCACCCCCTCCTGCCGAGCTCTTACAATCTTGTGCACCTCTCCTGTGTGATTGTCCCTGAGCCTGCATGGGAGAGGGATAATGTCTCTAGGGCCTTATGTCCTAATTTTCTAAAACATTGTAAGCAAAATCCACACCAACAATAAAGGCAAATACAACAACAACAAAAATTCCTCCAATAATTAAACATAATAATCCAGAAAGTTAATTTTCTTTTGCACTAGGTTCCCTATCCAGAGAACCGCCTCCCCTTGATCTCAGCCAACCAAGTGTCATCTCCCAGATGCTCCATTACATCTAGTTGTGCTTGTAAATGTACAAGGGAGTGATTTTACTAAAGCTTCATTATCACAACATTCAATTTTTAATAGGTCACAGGTGTCTCCTTGGGCTGTGGTGATCACGTCCAGGGCCATCTGGTTTTGTAACACCACCTTCTGCATGGCTACAGTCTCTTCATTTAAGGCAGCCAGTCTGTGTTCAGTGTCCTTCAAGACCAAGGCGACAAATTTCTACAAAATCTCAATCTTAGCCATAATGTCAACCTTGTGGGAATGTAGAGAAGAAGGCTAATTAAGCTTTTAGCTGGGAGAAAGAAACTCATGAGGTTTCTATTAAAATATAACTGGTACCATTTCCTTCTTTTGCTACTACTTCTGCAGCTTGTGGGGCATTCCCTGGCTGAGTGTACCATAACTAGAGCCCAACGGGATCCAATTTGGCAGTGTTACTTACCAATCGGAAAGGCAAGATCTATTGTATCATTGCAGCTGGTGTCCCTATGCTATAAGTTGATGTCTGTCCCATTGCCACCTTTCTTCCAGTGTCATCGTTTTGAGAAACACAAGGATGAACATCAGGGCAGGGGAATCCTCCTGCCTTATTGGCAGTAAGAGTCCTAGCCTTTCCCTCATAACCTGCCATAGGATGCCCCAGTTGATTGTCCCCTGTCCAGGGTGATGCTCACTGGTGTCCTGAGTGATAGTACATGTCGGATGGTGTCTACCTCTAGCATGAATGCTTCCAGTGTTGTCTTCCATATCCTTATAGCTTGACCTGGGGGTGGCTCACTGCCCAACTGCTCAAACTAGGATTGCCCTCCCATAATGGGAGCTTTATTTAATCCTCTTATAGCTTCAGGCCAAACAACCGCCCAATGCTGTAAAGTAGGCAAACCAGTCATTGTTTTTATTTATTCCTTAAGGAGATTGTTTTTTTCTTTCAATTAATCCTGCCCCTGAGTGTTATAAGGTAGGTGAAAGTGCCTGTCTATACCTTGTTTCTTGGCCCATTGCTTCATAAGAGCCCTTGTAAAGTGAGATTTCTGATCACAGTTAATTTCTTTAAGAGTACCATACATGGATATTCATTTTTCCAAATCTGAAAAGGTGGCAGTCTGATTGGCTCATGTAGTAGGGGAAGCTTGGAGTAATCCACTGTAGGTATCTACACATGTGAGCCAGTGTAAATTTGATAGGTCCCAAATATCCCTGTAACTCTTTGGAGAGGGGGCTGGGGACAATTTAACACATTGTTGCAAATAGACATGCCACCTCACCAAGGTACTGCTCTGTGCCACAGCTGACCTTGGCTTGGCAAAGAGGCTTTCTACCCACCCCTTGATAGGGTATGCCGTTCTTACTTCTACTTGTGCTTCTCTAGTGAGGGCTTCTGTTTGCAACAGTGCTTTGTACACAGCCAAGAATTGTTTTCCTGTCAAGGTGTAGTGTGTCTCTGCACCCTTGAATAGCTGTGACCAGAATTCTATAGGCCGCCTATGTTTATTTTCCCTCTGCCATAAGGCCCAACCTATGCCATCTTCAGTAACATCTAATTCAAAAGGCACCCCTTCTTCTATGGCCTCTAGTGCTTGGGCTTGTTACACTAGTATCTTGGCTTGAATAAAAGCATTTCTTTGTGAGGTTCCCCATCCCAGCTAATCCCTCTTTTTTTTTTTTTTTTAACAGTCTATAGAGTGGTTGAGGACATTGTGCCAAGTGTCGGATAAAGGCTCTTCAACATCCTAATTACCTCACAAAAGCTCCTACTTCTTTAAAAATCTAGGCATGGGGAAAGGCAGTGATTTCATCTATAACTTCTGCGAGCAGACTTGGGTCTCACCCGACCAGGCGACTCCCAGAAATTTGACTGTAGGCCCCGTTTCCTATATGTTTTTGTGGGTCTAATTTTTTTTTATAGCCCATCCTTGCTGTTGGAGGTATTCCACTACTAGATTGGTTGCTATCTGCAAAAGACTCAAATCATTAGAGGTTAACATGACATCATCTACATAATGTTCCATATTGCACTCCTTGTAAGGGGACAGCAGTTAGATCTTGGGCCACCATCCCATGGCAAATTGTAAAGTTCTACAAATATCCTTGGGGTAACACTTGGAAAGTCCATTGCCTTCCCTCCCATGTAAAGGCAAACATATCCTGAGCAGTTCAGCTGAGGAGAATACTGAAAAAGGCATTTGCTAAATCTGAAGCTGTATGATATTCCCCTTGGCATGTACTCAGCCACTGCAGACTAGTGGCTACGTTAGGTGTAGCTGCATGTATGGGAGGGGTCACCTTGTTTAATTCTTGGTAATCCACAGTCATTCTCCATGTCTCATCAGGTTTACAGATGGGCCATATTGGGCTATTGTAAGGACTCTGGGTCTGTCTAATAATATATGCCTTTTCCAATTCCACCATAGTTTTGAAGATTTCTTTGTGCCCTGGCAATCTATATTGTTTAATGTTTACTGTTCTCCAAAAACCAAAACCAAACCTATTGTTGTGGAAATTCCAACTCATAGTAACCCTATAGGACAGAGAAGAACTACCCCATAGTGTTTTCAAGGAGCAACTGGTAGATTTGAACTGCTGACATCCTGGCTAGTAGCCAAGCTCTTCACCACTGTGCAACCAGGGCTCGGACTGTTCTCCAGGACTGGGGTAATGAGAGCAGCTCCCATTTGGCCCAGCCTTGTAGAACTGCTTTGACACTTCTGGCTCGCAGGTGGAACTCTCCTA
This sequence comes from Loxodonta africana, assembly GCF_030014295.1. Taxonomy (NCBI): domain Eukaryota; kingdom Metazoa; phylum Chordata; class Mammalia; order Proboscidea; family Elephantidae; genus Loxodonta; species Loxodonta africana. The sequence goes on from NC_087369.1 coordinate 126,970,841, forward strand.
GAGTTGTTTTTAGGGAGGCTACAAGCAAAGTGTCGATGCCCAGAATGGAGAAATATACACTCAAAATTCCAGTGGAGAGGTGTCGTGTTGAATTGTGTCCCCAAAAAATATGTGTCAACTTGGCTAGGCCATGATTCCCAGTATTGCGTGGTTGTCCTCCATTTTGTGATCTGATGTAATTTTCCTACGTGTTGTAAATCCTAACCTCTATGATGTTCATGAGACAGGATTAGAGGTAGTTGTGTTAATGAGGCAGAACACAATCTACAGGATTAGGTTGTATCTTGAGTCAGTTTCATTTGAGATCTAAAAGATAGACTCGAGCAGAGAGGAGAGGGTCATGACACCAAGAAAGAAGCTCCAGGAGTGGAGCATGTCCTTTGGACCTGGGGTACCTGTGCTGAGAAGTTCCTAGACCAGGGGAAGATTGATGACAAGGACCTTTCCTCAGAACTGATAGAAAGAGAAAGCATTTCCCAGGAGCTGGCACCTTGAATTTGGACTTCTAGCCTCCTAGACTGTGAGAGAATAAATTTCTATTTGTTAAAGCCATCCATTTGTGATATTTCTGTTATAGCAGAACTAAATAACTAAAACAAGGGGCCTTCCCAATTTGCATAATGATTTTTGCCGTTTTTACTGGTATTGTTGCCTCTCTGTACCCATCAGTATAGGCCATGTTGTTGTTGTTGTCGTTAGGTGCCACTGAGTTCTTTTTGAGTCATAGCGACCCTATGCACAGCAGAATGAAACACTGCCCGATCCATCTCCATCCTCACAATCGTTACTATGTTTGAGCACATTGTTGTAGCCACTGTGTCAGCCTGTCTCATTGAGGGTCTTCCTCTTTTTTGCTGATCCACTACTTTACTAAGCATTATGTCCTTCTCCAGGGACTGGACCCTCCTAATGTAGCCACAGGACCTGAAAACTTATGTGGATTGCCATGAATTAAAGTGCATTAGGCTTCAGTATCAACTAAAGCCAGGACCTTTTGTTTTTTCCATGGGGACCAACGTATGTTCACCTCAATATTAGGTGAATGGCCCAGGTTGTTGGCCTGGCTGCCCCTCAAGCCCTCCTCCTCTTCTGGGGGAGGAGCTGAAGGCTTCCGTTTTCTTCCTTACTGGGCTTTACAGTTTTAATGGCACTGCCTTAGGCTATTTGTCTACGTTTTCCTTGGGGTTCCTTCTTTGACAAGATTATACCATATTTGCTTAAGTGTGACTCATTTTGCTTCCACTTTCTTGATCCCAGACTTTATTTTTATGGCACGCTATACCTGGAATCTGGACTCTTCTAATTTACTCAAGGCAGCTAGGGCTTGTCCTACATCATATACTGGGTAACCTACAAAGAGTGTAGTTATGGGGATCAGTGTTCATTTCCAATAGTGAGGGGCTCTTTTCAGTAACTTATTTTTCATTCCTCTAGTAAACACCATATTATCTGGGCTTCTAAAAGCCTCTGCATATATAGCATTTCTCATGGCCAGCTCTCAGATCATGTGTTGCCTTTCCTCCACAGGTTTCCACAGCTCTAGTTCTCCACATGTCTCTCCCTCAGTGAGCCAGGCACCCCTACAGATATTTATTATCCAATTTATGAGGGTGTGATTACCCTTAATATTCTAAGCTGCATGCAATCGCTGACAGGTCATTGGGTGAGATGTGATGTTACCGATTTTCTTAAACTCAGTCCCTGAAAACACTATCCTGTCACCCCATTGTCCCTTGACCACACATCCTTGTGGCAGTGGACTCCCTGGGCTTTTGTCTGAACTTGCCAGCCAGGTCAGTTAGCTCAGCAGGGGTTTAGTCCCTTACTGTAAGGGTCTTGTTAGCAGCTAGGGGTATATCTTCCCCCTCTTCCTCTCCGTGCTGTGTAACCTGTTTAACTTTGGTCTGGATTAAGGACCAGGTGTGGAGGGGCTGCTGTGTCTTAGTCTGAATTAGGGGTGATGCTTGGGAGGACTATGCCTAATATTCCTCAGACTCATCCACTACCTCAATGTCTTCTGAGCCACTGTCTTCACTTAGTTGATCCTAAGTGCATGCATCTCAGTAGGGAGTGCTTGTAATAGTCCTAATTTGTACTTTGGGAACCTCTTTCCCCTTCAATTTGGCATACATGCAGGCCAAGATATTCAGTTTCTCTTCCTTTTGTTCTATTTTTCCAGCTAAGTCAGTAACCAACATGGAAGCAGTTGTTCCTATATCCTTTTCAAGCCTTAGCTCTTTGTCTTAGGCTGGGTTTTCCAGAGGAGCAAAACCAATGAAGTATATATATATATATATATATATATATATATATATATATATATATATAAAGAGAGATTTATTTCAAGGAAATGGCTCATGCAGTTGTGGAGGGTGACAAGTTCCAAATCCATGGGTCAGACATCAGACTGGAGGATTTTTTTTTTGACTCACGTGGTTGCAGGGGCTGATGAACCCAAAATCGGCAGATCAGACAGCAGGCTGCGGGTTCATATCCCATGAACCGGAGTTCAGAGGATTACTAGTCAGGTGCAGGATCAAGAGAAGGTGAGATTTGCCAGAACATCCATATATATTGGGTGCAGGCCGTACCCCCTGGGAAACTCCCCTTTCAACTGATTGCCTGCTCACATCAGATCACAAAATGGAGGATGATTACCTAATATCTGCCAAACCACTGAGAATCATGGCCTAGCCAAGGTGACACATAATCTTAATCATCATACTCCAAGTTTTCTAATCTTTACTTCTGCTTTTAACTGGGCCTCCATTGCTAAGCGCAGTGCCCAGAGTAAGGGCCATCCTACGCTAGCTGCAGTGCAGTGGCCATCCTTATTTAGACTTGTCAGTTTCAATTTCTCTAAAATCTCTGCCAGGCCTGCAGGAGTTTTGGGGCTTTCCCCATGCTATCTCGGTGGTCTGCAAGCATCCAGCAGACCCACCACTGGTCCCCACACCAAAGTTTGGAGCCAACCAAAGACTTCTCTCTGAAGATTCTCTTTTCCCCAGCCCCCCCCCTTTTATTTTGAATCCTGCTAACAGCACCATTTGTCACACCCCATTGGACTGGTGGCTCCCAGAGGCACAGGTGGGATTCCTAAAAAAATGAGGCAGTAAAAGCTATGTTGATCAGACAGGGCTCTATTAGGGAACTTACATACAAAGGTTGATGCCACGATTCTCATGACAGACAGTGAAACATCAAGTGTCACCCAGATAAAGATACGTACACAATAATGAGGGATGAGTGTTTATACACCTAGTACAGGGGAGCCAGGAAAAAAAACATGTCTAATCTATGATGGATGAGGTTGCTTTTGTACTAAGTTAATGGGTTCCAACTGATGTTACCATGAAGTCAGGTATTTGGTATGTTTTTTTCCTGGCCCATGTCACTGCTCAGTAAGTACTCTGGTCTCTCCCAGAGTCCTTTGCAGGCAGAATCTATCTTGTATTGTTCAGGGCCCTGTCACTACCCTTGTCTTTAATAATTTTTATTCATTCTTTGTATTGGGGCAAGATGTAAGTGGCTGAGATATGGATTATGGCTGTTACTGTAAAGATCAATTTTCACATTTTGATTACCATAAAAAGCTGACAACAATGCAAGCACCATGATGACTTTCTGTTTTTTATGACAATTGAGATATTTAATTTTATCCAGGGAGTGTAACAATTTAGCAAAGATATTTACAAGAAGGAAATGTCTACTACCTACATCAGGTAGACTCTTGATGCTTTTCCTATCTTTGAGTTTCCTCATTGTTCTCTTATTCTTTCTCAGAATTTCAATACTTTAATCAACTCCATATATTAAATTTGGAGTCCCTGGGTGATACAAATGGTTAATGTACTCACTGTAATAAACTGAAAGGCACACTTAAATAATAATTTTGGTAAAATGCTGAAGGCTATGTGTGGACTAACATGAGAGTGAGAAACTCCTGGGGACCACAGTCTTAGTGGGACCTCCAAATTTTCATGGGTTCTACCTCTAGGAACACCACCAGATTGAGGGACCAAGGAAGCTCTCCTATTGGCTCTGGGAGGTGGAGAGGAAGAATAAGCATCGTGAAATATGCCCAGAACCTTCTCCATAAGAAAGGCCCACTCTCCGGGAAGAATTACTTTGTCAGAGCTTTATCTCACTTTAAAGAAGGATATTTCTCCAACTCCAGCCCCCTCTAACCTTCTGTTTTATGTAAGGATGGATGGAAGAAGAAATACTTATGAAGGACCAGAATGGATCAGAGAGACACATGTACACTAAAAGACATCTCATTGGAATATTATAAAACATCCTCCCTCCTCTATACCTTACCAACACACAAATAGGCTCTAGCATAATAATAGGGGAAACCCTGGTGGCATAGTGGTTAAGTGCTACAGCTGCTAACCAAGAGGTTGGCAGTTCAAATCTGCCAGGCGCTCCTTGGAAACTCTATGGGGCAGTTCTACTGTCCTATAGGGTCTGTATGAGTTGGAATCAACTCGACGGCAGTGGGTTTTGGTTTATAATAATAGTGGATCATAGCAGAAAGAGCAGTGTGATGGTTAATGTTATGTGTCATCTTGGCTAGGCCATGATTCTCGTGGTTGGCAGATATTATGTAAGCATCCTCCATTTTGTGATCTGATGTGAGCAGCCAATCAGTTGGGAGAGGAGTTTCCTTGGGGGCGTGGACTGCATCCAATATATGTGGATGTTCTCTTTCTCTTGATTATGCATTCAGCTCATCATCCTCTTGGGACGTGAGCCAGCAGCCTGCTGCCTGACCAGCAGATTTTGGATTCACCAGCTCCCGCAACCCTGTGAGCCAGCAGCCTGCCGTGTGGCCTGTAGATTTTGGGTTCATCAGCCCCTGCAACCACATAAGGCAGGAGAAGCCACCAGCCTGCTGCTGACCCATGGATTTGGGACTTGCCAATCTCCACAATTGTGTGAGCCATTTCCTTGAAATAAATCTCTCTCTATGTATGTTTTTATATACACTTCACTGGTTTTGCTCCTCTGGAGAACCCAACCTAAGACAAGCAGCAAGACACAGGCTCTGTTTTAGGAGAAGTACTTTGGGAAACCTTAAGTCAAGAGGGGAGACAAAAACAAGGGTACTAGAAAAATTTCAAGCCTCTGGCACCTATAGCTACAGCAAACATTAAACACAACCCAACTCCTAACCAGATTAATGCATAGCCACACACTAGAGGGCTATTTACCTCAATTCGTATTATGGCACATGTCTGGCTTTCAATAGAAAACTATGAGGCATATCAAAAAAAAAGAGGAAAAACACAGTTTAACCAGGCAAAGCAAACATCAGAAACACTCAGATATGGTGCAGATGTTGGAAACAAGAAAAGTAATTTAAAATAACTATGATAATATGTTAAGGGTTCTGATGGGGAAAGTAGACAGCATGCAGGAACAAAAGGGTAATGTAAGCAGAGAGTTGGAAATTGTAGGAAAAAAGGAAATGCTAAAAATACAAAACACTCTAATAGAAATGAAGAATACCTTTGATGGACACATCAATAGACTCAACATGACAAAGGAAATAATCAGTGAGCTTGAAGATAGATCAATAGAAGCACCCCAAACTGAAATGCAAAGATAAAAAAAGAATGAAAAAACAGGATGGAACAAACAAGAATTGAGGAATAATTTCAAAAGATGGTAACATATGCATGATTGGACTACAAGAAGGAGAATCAGGAGAGAATGAAGCAGAATAAGTATTTGATTAATAATGACTTGAGCAAGAAAAACAGGAAACAACGAATGTTGTAGAGGATGTGGGAAAATTGGAATCCTTATCCATTGCTGGTGGGAATGCAAAATGGTACAGCTGTTGTGGAAAACAATGTGGTAATTCCTCAAAATACTAAAAATAGAACTACCATATGACCCAGCAATCCCACTCTTATGTAAATACTCAAAGTACTTGAAAGCAGAGACTCAAACAGAGACTTGTACACCAATGTTCATTGCAGCACTATTCAGCAGCCAAAAGGTCGAAACAATCTAAATGCCATCAACAGATGAATGGATAAATACAATGTGGTATATACATGCAATGGAATACTACTCAGCCAGTAGAAGAAGTGAAGTCTTGATACATGCTACAACATAGATGGAGCTTAAAGACATTACACTGAGTGAAATAAATCAATCACAAAAGGACAAATATTGTATGACTTCACTTATATAAAAAGACAAGAAAAGGCAAATTTATAGAAACCGAAGTTTATTAATGGTTACCAGGGGTGGGAGGGAGGGGGAAAAGGGGGATTAACAGTGATGAAACTGTCACATTGATCAAGGGTAGGGTTGCACAGCCAATTATTTGAATTGCTGTCAATAAGCTGTACACCTGTAAAACAGCTGAATTGGCAAAAGTGTGATAGATATGTTTACAACAACAAAAACAAAACAGCAGCTGCAGAGGATGCTTATGTATAACCAAACACCTCATGGGACTCGTTACCTCGGTTTTGTGTTTAGAGTCATGGTTTCATGGGACATCCCTGGTGGCGTAGTGGTTAAGTGCTACGGCTGCTAACCAAGAGGTCAGCAGTTTGAATCCACCAGGCGCTCCTTGGAAACTCTATGGGGCAGTTCTACTCTGTCTTTTAGGGTTGCTATGAGTCGGAATCGACTGGACGGCAGTGGGTTTTTTGGTTTTGGTTCTACCTCCTAGATCATTGCATAGTGTCTGGGGTCTTAAAAGCTTGCAAGAGACTGTCCAATGCATGAAAATTGGTCTCTATTTGCCTGGAGCAACAGAGGAAGAAGGAGAGTCAGGAATTGGAGAAGGATATGGAATATGTGGCTAATTGCCTCCATGAGCAACTGCCTCCTTTGCCATGAGACTAGAAGAAGAAGATGGTGCCTGGCTACCACTACTGAACATTTTGATCAAAGACTCTATAGAAGAATCCTGATCAAAGGGAGGAAATGCAGAACAGAATTTTAAATTTTCATGGACTCCAGACTTTCTGGAGCCATGGAGGTTAGATGAACCGCTGAAACTATTGCTCTGAGGTAATCTCTAAAACTTAAATCAGAAGTATCCCCTGAAGTCTTCTTGAAACCAAACAATAGTTTAGCTAAACTAGTAAAAAAATGTCTAACTTGAGCATTATGCTCTTTTAAGAACTATCTATATGGGATCAAAGTGACAACATTAACTCAAAAGATTCACTAGGAACCTTAGGGGGCAGTGAGTTTATGTTAATGGTGGAGGAACAACTCAGAAAAGGAGAGTGAGAATGGTTTCACAACTCAAAGAATGTAATCAATGTCACTGAACTGTACATGTAGAAATGGTTGCATTGGTGTATGTTTTGCTGTGTATATTCTCAACAATAACAATTAAATAAATTTTAAAAATAAGACGGAATAGTTGTTATGTGTAAACAAATAAAACTAAGTGAAAAAAGTTAACAAAAAGAAACTTAAGCAATTGCAATTGGAAAATAGAACTGGAAGATTTTAAAATATTTTAATCTATAAAGCACAAATGACTAAATGTGACTCTTGCCACAAAATGAAATAAAACAAATCTCTTCGTTGTAAAATAAATAAATAATGACTGAGAACTTTCCAAAATTGCTCAACAACGTATCTAGGAAATGACGTATCTAGGAAACGCAGAGAATACCAAGAAGAATAAATTTTAAAAATGTACCTAAGCATATCATATTCAAATCGCAGAAAAGCAATGACAAACAGAAAAATCTTGAAGGGTGCCAGAGCGGGTAAACACATTAATATTGAGGAATAAGGATAATAATTACAGTTGATTTCTCATCAGACACTATATAAAAAGAAGAGAGTGGAAAGATTTAAAGCATTGAAAGGAAAAAAAAAAGCATTTACCTAGAATCCTATATCCATCAAACTTATCTTTCAAAACTGAAAGATAAATAAAGATTTTCTCAAACAAACAAAAACTGAGGGAATTCATAATCAGCAGATCTGCCCTACAATACATGTTAAAACATAGTCTTTGGGCAAAAGGAAATGGAAACTCCACTCAAGACTGGTGCGACAAGAATACAGGGATCCCTCTACACTTAGCTCCCAGTTGGAGGCATATATGTCCGGGAGGGGCAGGATGTCAGCATTCTCATCCTGCCCACAACTACCTGTTGCTGAGACTACATTCTGGGCAAGTGTTGCTGAGAGGTGGGGGCTCCCATCTTCCACCCAGACCCCAATCTTGGGATGGAGGTTCTACCTCAGATGTGGTACCTCTAAAAATACTAGAGCCTGATTGCCTGTTCCCTGGCTCATAAGGTGGTGCTTCAGTGCTGAGCAAAGCAAGCTGAGAAGACCTGAGGCTACTGGCACCATCTCCACCAAGCACTTAGCTCTGAAAGCCAAGGTGTCACTCAGAAATAGATCATTGTTGCCATCCCCAGCTCCAGAATCATGGCTCAGAGATTTTGCGTTGGGTGAGAATCAGGCTGTATAATGAAGAGCTCTGAATTGCTCTCCAAAGGAAGTGACTTCATTTGCAACACAATGTGGAGAAATTCAAGCCTAAAGTCATCAAAAAGTGTGGAGGTTATGATGAAGGGCAATTGGGAGGAAATTAATAGATTCATTGGCATTATAGGCTAAAACGTTGGCTTCTTAATTTGCCTGAGAGAGAAATGGAGAAAGAGACAAACCTCAAACAATGACCTCGAAACTATCCATTCAAAGGAGCTTGAATTTGATTGAACCAGTTTGTGGAGCAATTTCTGCCGCAGTGAATTATTGAAAACAATAGAGCAATCAGCCAGCAATTAGTGGAGCTCAACAGTTATGTGTGGTCAAGGAAAGAGACAATCAAAGGGAGCCCTGCCAAAACCACTGTCATCCCAGCATGACTGTGGGAATATCCAGAAGAAGAGAAGAGAGAAAAAGTAGTTGAAAAAAATATTTGAAGAAGTAATGGTTGAAAATTTCCCAAATTTATTGAAAAGCACTACCCTACGCATCCGGGAAGCTCAGTAAATTCAAAGTAGGATAAATATAAAGAGATCCACGAACAGACATATTGTAGTAAAAATGCTGAAATCCAAAGAAAAAGAGAAAATCTCAAAAGCATCAAGAGAAAATGACTCATCACTTACAAGGGAACCTAAATAAGATTAATAGCTCGCTTCTCATTAAAAAAAAAATGGATTTCAGAAGGCAATGGAATAACATATCTAAGTGCCCAAAGAGGCAAAAAAAAATGTCAACCAAGAATCCTGTATCCAGAAACCCAAGCCAAAGCTGTTGCCACTGAGTCAATTCCAACTCATAGCAACCCTATAGGACAGAGTAGAACTACTCCATAGGGTTTCCAAGCAACACCTGGTAGATTCAAACTGCCAGCCTTTTAGTTAGCAGCTGTAGCTCTTAACCACTACACCACCAGGGTTTCCATTTTTTCAGTATAGCTACTAAAAATCTAAATCATAAGACACACAAGACGCAGTTTTTCCTGGATGAGGAAAGAACTGAGGTTCTAAGACAGCCTTACAAAAAACAGCAATTCCCAGCCATAGCCCTGATACAAGACAGAAACTTAGACACAACACTCTAGACCAGAAGCAAGCTCTCGGAACAAAATGAGGCAGAAAGACCACATAAACTCACTGAACAAAACCACACAAAACAAGAATATCGGGACTCTAGTTTCTTAAAGTGTGTATAGCAGTTTTTTGTAAGATAGACTCAATTTAATGGAAATAACTGATTTTAGACAAAACTTATTAATTTGCCAGAGTGTCAGATGGAGGAATACTATTGTGATTCTTTATTGAGAAACTCTATCATAAAACAGGTATGGAGCTACCACTTCTCCCTGCAAATCTGGCAAAACAGAGCACTGTTTTCCAGGTTTTCTCTGAGTCACAAAAAGAAACCTAACAAGGAACGCCACAGAGTTTGGACAGTGTTTCGCTTAAACCAATGTGTGCCTTCATTGTGCGAGCATTTGTTTGTGGGCGGCAGGCAGCCTAGTGCTCTAGCCTGTCTCACGACCACCTTATCCTGTCACAGGAGTCTTCAATGCTCATGATGAGTGCTGGCAACCACCCTAATGGCTTTTATGGGTTGACCCATGCCCAAAGTTTTGTATATTGTGGCTCAGAGCTCTTTGAAAATAGAATTACCTCTTTAATGTTTCAAACGCCCAAATCGGGACCTCAGCTGCAGTTCACCAAGAGTTACTAGGTATTACTCTTAAACAAACAATCAAGCAAAAATCTAAGAAAGATTCTCCTTAATCAAACAATGGATTTTTCAAACAAATATGCTGAACAGAACTTAAGAAAACATGAGAAAAAGAGCAAAAGAATAAGCGAAGGCTCATTTTCCGAGAGCACTCACCCTATCGGGTGTCAAAGGGACGTAGAGTGCGAATTCTTATGTCCAGAAGACAGGACCTCTCTTTTTGCTGGCTTCTGCTCCACAGTCCAGGTCTCCTCGAGGTTGACTGGATTCGTGGTTTTAGAATCCCTGCAGCAACTAACTCTTGTAGTATAAAAACACCACGAAGTTTAGTAAAGCAAAAAGAAAGATTTTATTCAGCATATATTTAAAGAGGCAAAAGTAGGAAAGGGACAAGCATGCTCCCAGAGCCATGTCTGTCTGAATCTCTATTCTCAGCTCTTAAGGATGCAACTTAGTGGGCGGCATTTCAGGATCCCTTGAACATTCTCCATTCTCGAGATACACACACTTACACACTCACACAGCCTAATAAGGTGCACCAATTTAACAGGTACCTGAGCCTTTTATGCCCTCAGTGGTCAATTCCTCCTGCTTCTTGGGACTCTTCTAAGGCTTTACCTAGGAATTACACTGTTACTTCCTGTAATGGATTGAATTATGTCCCTGCAAAATATGTGTCAACTTGGTTGGGCCATGTGTGGTTGTCCTCCATTTTGTGATTTTCCTATGTGTTATAAATCATAATCTCTGCCTGTGGTTAAAGAGGATTAGGGTGGGATGTAACACCCTTGCTCAGGCAACGTCCCTGATCCAATGTAAAGGGAGTTTCCCTGGGGTGTGTCCTGCACCACCTTTTATCTTACAAGAGATGAAAGGAAAAGGAAGCAGGCAGAGAGTGGGGGACCTCATATCACCAAGAAAGTAGTGCCAGGAGCAGAGCATGTCCTTTGGACCCAGGGTCCCTGTGCAGAGAAGCTCCTGGTCTGGGGGAAGATTGATGAGAAGGCCAACAGAGAGAGAAAGCCTCTACCTGGAGCTGACACCCCAAATTTGGACTTTTGCCTACTTTACTGTGAAGAAATAAATTTTGCTTTGTTAAAGCCATCCACTTTGTGTTATTTCTGTTACAGCAGCACTAGATAACTAAGACACTTCCCAAATAACCTCAGATTCTTAATGCCCTCAACGGCCAATTTCTCCTGCTTCTTGGGACTCTTCTAAGGCCTTACCTAGGCACTTACCAAACAACCCAGGTGCACTTCATGTCTCTCATAGAGCCATTGTTTGGGTCCTGGGAGAGGGGATTGGCTTTCAGAGCTACTCCAAGTTCTCTAGAAGAAATCTCCTGGTGGTGCCAGACATCGGGACTGTTCTGTTTTCTGATCCACCTCAGGAACCTAGCAGATGACTCCTGGCTGACTCACCAGAAATGTTATCAGGTGGAAACCCCAGGTTCTTACTTGGCATGACTCGTATTGGCCAATAAACAAGAGACAGAGGTGGGAGAACCAGAAAGACACCATTATTTCATTGTACAAGGAAAATGGAGTCAGTTGGAGCTGCTGCTGCCAAGACTGCTCGCCAAGGGTGGGCAAGTAAGTTACTTTTAAAGGGATTTACAAGTAGGGAGTTCATACAAGTTACATCAGCAACATTCTTAATGATACTACGCAGGTGGAATGGGGTTTACATATAACCTCCAAACAAAAGCATTCAAATGCAAAGCTGTGGGGGTGGGGGGAGCCTTGCAAAGGAAATGATTTTGCAATACAGCACTGTAGGGGAGGAAGCCAGGTAAAGATACAACACTGTGGGGGTTCTGTCTCAAACAGGCTGAAAGCAAGTGACCCCAGTTACTAATTCGAAACCACAAGAGACAGTAATGGTCTAATTATAAAAGACAGTATATATACATATTTCTTCTGCTTTGTTCTTTTAGTTAATTTAAAGCCAATTGTATAGGACAATATGTATATATTTGCCAATAATAGCACAAAGGAGGTGAATGGGAGAAAAGGTGTAGTAGATGAAGAAAATGACTATAGATGGTAGCTCAAACTCACATGAAGACAAACAGAAATGATAAACAAGAATTGGAAAATGTGTTATCTATATTTTTACAACAATAAAAAATAAGGTTAATACAGCAAAAACTATAAATATATACTTATTCTCCTTTCTTCTCGTAGCTTCTTTAAAAGCCATAAAATAGTAGAAAGCAATAATTATAACTGTATTGTTGACCTTTTAAGATTTACAGAAAAATCCTATATAACAATAATACCACAAAAAGGGAGGAAAGAGAATACAGCTACACAGGCATAATTTTTCTATATCTCACTGGAGTTAAGTCAGTATAAATGTGAAGTTGATTCTGATAAATTAAGATATATATGACAAGCCCTGGAAACCCTGGTGGCGTAGTGGTTAAGTACTATGGCTGCTAACCAAAGGTCGGCAGTTCAAATCCACCAGGTGCTCCTTGGAAACTCTATGGGGCAGTTCTACACTGTTCTATAGGGTTGCTGTGAGTCAGAATCGACTCAACGGCACTGGGTTATGACAAGCCCTAGAACAACCACTAAGAAAATAACTCAAAAATACAGTAAAAAAATCATTAAAGCAATGAAAATGCTACATTAGAAAATATTCACTCAATGAAAAAAAATCAGTAAAAGAAGAATGGAGGAACAAAACAAACAAGACACGAGACATAGAAAACAAAAAGGAAAATTCTTCAAAACATCTTTGAAAAAAACAAAAAGAAAATGAGTATTTCCCAAATTATTCTATGTGGTCAGTATGGCCTTGATACCAAACCAGATGAAGCCACTGGAAGAAAAGAAAATCATAGACCAATATCCCGTATGAATCTTAATCCTCAACAAAACACTAGCAAACCTGATCCAACACCATATAAAAGGAATTATACACTACAACTAAGTTGGATTTATCACAAGAATGAAAGGTTGACTTAACATCTGAAAATCAATTAATGTAATATAGCACATAAATAGAATAAAAGAAAAATAAGCCACATAATCATCTCAATAGATACAGCAAAACATTTGATAAAATCCAATACCCTTCAAAGATTAAAAAAAAAACACTCAGGAAGGCAGAAATAGAAGAGGACTTCCTCAACTGAATAGCCCCTGACCCCCCCACCCCCACCCCCACCCCCAAAAAAAACCTCCGTTGCTGTCAAGTAGATTCTGACTCACAGTGACCCTACTATAGGACGGCTGGATAAAGACCATCTAAAAATATCCATAGCTAATGTACTCAATGGAAAACACTAAAAGTTTTCCTCCTAAGGTCAGGAAGACAAGGAGTCTGCTCTCACCACTTCTATTCAACATTTTACTGGAGATTGTAGCCAGAGAATTTAGGCAAGAAAAAGAAATAAAACTCATTGAAATTGGGAAGGAAGAAGGAAAACTATGCTTATTTTCAGATGATACCATCTTGTATATGGAAAATCCTAAGGAACTCACTAAAAATCTATTAGAACTACTAAATTAATTCAGCAAGTTTGCAGAATACAAGTTCAGTATAAAAAACTTAATTGTAGGAAGTGGGGCCAAGAAGGCAGAGTAGTCAGATGCTTCCTGTGGTCTCTCTTACAACAAAGACCCAAAAAACCAAGTGAATCGATCATATGTGACAAGCTAGGAGCCCTGAACATCAAAGGCAAAGCTGAGGAATCAGGCTGAGCGGCAGGGGGAGGGAGAAACTGTTCAGAAGCATCGAGGAGTTCCCAGACCTGATCCAGCAGGAACTGGCACCCCATAGGCGAATTCTGCTGGTGCCACCATGGTGAGGCAAGCAGCGGCATTTGGGATGCATTTTCCACAACGAGAGAGAATGAGCAATGGAGAGTCTGCTCAACCCTCCAGAACAAGCAAGAAGAAGCCCTCAGTCAGCAAAAGATAAGTATCTGCATTTAACCTACCTCACAGATCCAAAAAAATTTTCTTTCACAAATCCAAAAATACCCCTTCAGGAAAAACCTCTCTCCCAGGTACCTATTCCCTTCCTGCTCTGTACTAGGTCCCAGCTGGCTACATCCCGTGGGCCATAAGAAGGACCTTCACTTGCCCTAGGCCATTCTCCCAGACTTGGAAAGGGAACAAATTAGCAAACAGGGAAAAAATAATCTGCCAGATCCCCTAAACCAGGAACTTAAGTCAGAAACAGCTCCTTTGCCTAGGCACAGGCATAAGGGATCCAAGGACTTCGAATGCCTTTCACCCCTACATAGACCTGTGTGGGCCCATTTCAACAGTGTAGGCCCTCATTACCACAGTACAACAGGGTATATACCTGAAGTCTAACTTCAACTGTTTTGGCTACATGGTGGAGAGGTAGGTTCATGACATTTGGCACCACTCTGTCTATCAGGGGCCTGAAGACTGGTGGCACCACCCATGGCAGAGGTCCAGGAATAGGTGGTGCCTCCCAGTCCTTACAGTCAATAGCATTGGATGCCCATAGTCTGGCTACAAAACCCACCCACCTATGTGCTCTGGAGAACAGAGACACACTTTCCTCACAGACACTCGGGGGTGGTTGTCAGCCCCCTGCATTGCTCAGTGTGTGAACTGCTACTGCAGCTGGATGCCCGTGCCTACACCAGTCACCCCAGCTTGTCTAGGACTGTAAGTGAAAGCTAGCACCACACACTTGGTGACTGACTACCTGGACACCTGAGATGAATTCATACCAGAAGAGTGAATGGATTCCTGGGCTCACATAGTTAGTAACAGCTCTAAACACCTGGTGACAGGAAGTTAGAGCTTCAAAGGTGCCAATGATCAAAATGGCTCACTCAAGCAGCCTATTTGATCATATCAAAAGAAAACAAAACCAGAAGCTAGGACACACTAACCAAACATAAAATAAATTAATATGATAACTTATTGATGGCACAGAGACAACAGTCAATATCAAATTGACTAGCTGCTCTTATAATTCTCTCTTTATCTTTGGTTTTGGCAAGCTTGATTATAATATGTCTTGGTGACTTTCTTTTAAGATCTACCTTATGTGGAGTTCGAAGAGCATCTGGATAGATATCTTCTCATCTTTCACAATATCAGGGAAGTCTTCTGCCAACATGCCAACATGCTCTCTTATGCTTTATGGACCAGAATGTAGTCTATCTTGATGAATGCTCCATGTGAGCTTGAGAAGAATGTGTATTCTGTTGTTATGTGATGTCTCCAACTACAATAGTGAATTCATCCTTTTTTCTAACATTTTCAAAAAATGTTTTTATTGCACATTAGGTGAAGGTTTACAGAGCAAAGATGGATACTTTGTATGTGAAGTGTTCCATGACGTTGGTTTCATTCCCCACAATGTGCCATTACTCTCCCCATTTCCCTCCTAGTTTCCTCATTTCCTTTCATTCAGATTTCTACCCTTTCCTCCTTTCTCATCTTTGCTTTTGGGAAAACGTTGCCCTTTTGATCTCATATAATTGATTGTTCCAAGGATCATGTTCCTCTCAAGTGATATTGTTTGTTTTATGAGCCTGTCTATGGTTTGACTGAAAGGTGGTCTCCAGGAATGGCTTCAGTTCCAGGTCAGAAGAGTGTCTTAGCCACAGGCTCAGAGCTTCCTCCAGTCTCTGTCAGGCCAGTAAGTCTGGTCTTTTTGTGAATTTGATTTTTTGTTCTACAATTTTTCTTCCACCCTGTCAAGGACCCTCTGTTGTGATCCCAGAGTGGTCGATAGTGGTAGCCAGGCACCATCTAGTTCTTCTGGTCTTGGTCTTGGTCTTGGCTGTGGTTCATGTGGTCCATTAGTCCTTTGGACTAATTGCTCCCTTGAGTCTTTTTTCTTCACTCTCCTTTGCTCCATACAGTAAAAGTCCAATAATTTTATCTTAGATGGCCACTCACAAGCTTTTTTTTATTATTATTAACTTTTATTGAGCTTCAAGTGAACGTTTACAAATCAAGTCAGTCTGTCACATATAAGTTAATATACATCTTACTCCTTACTCCCACTTGCTCTCCCCCTAATGAGTCAGCCCTTCCAGTCTCTCCTTTCATGGCAATTTTGCTACCTTCCAACTCTCTCTATCCTCCCATCCCCCCTCCAGACAGGAGATGCCAACACAGTCTCAAGTGTCCACCTGATATAATTAGCTCACTCTTCATCAGCATCTCTCTCCCACTCACTGTCCAGTCCCTTTCATGTCTGATGAATTGTCTTCGGGGATGGTTCCCGTCCTGTGCCAACAGAAGGTTTGGGGACCATGACCGCCGGGATTCCTCTAGTCACAGCCAGACCATTAAGTATGGTCTTTTTATGAGAATTTGGGTTCTGCATCCCACTGATCTCCTGCTCCCTCAGGGGTTCTCTGTTTTGCTCCCTGTAAGGGCAGTCATTGATTGTGGCCGAGCACCAACTAGTTCTTCTGGTCTCAGGATAATGTAGGTCTCTGGTTCATGTGGCCCTTTCTGTCTCTTGGGCTCTTAGTTGTCGTGTGACCTTGGTGTTCTTCATTCTCCTTTGCTCCAGGTGGGTTGAGACCAGTTGATGCATCTTAGATGGCCGCTTGTTAGCATTTAAGACCCCAGACGCCACATTTCAAAGTGGGGTGCGGAATGTTTTCATAATAGAATTATTTTGCCAATTGACTTAGAAGTCCCCTTAAACCATGGTTCCCAAACCCCCGCCCTTGCTCTGCTGACCTTTGAAGTATTCAGTTTCTCCCAGAAACTTCTTTGCTTTTGGTCCAGTCCAGTCCAATTGAGCTGACCTTCCATGTATTGAGTGTTGTCCTTTCCTTCACCTAAAGCAGTTCTTATCTGCTAATTAATCAGTAAAAAACCCTCTCCCTCCCTCCCTACCTCCCCGCCTCGTAACCACAAAAGTATGTGTTCTTCTCAGTTTATACTATTTCTCAAGATCTTATAATAGTGGTCTTATACAATATTTGTCCTTTTGCCTCTGACTGATTTTGCTCAGCATAATGCCTTCCAGGTTCCTCCATGTTATGAAATGTTTCACCGATTTGTCACTGTTCTTTATCGATGCGTAGTATTCCATTGTGTGAATATACCACAATTTATTTACCCATTCATCCGTTGATGGACACCTTGGTTGCTTCCAGCTTTTTGCTATTGTAAACAGAGCTGCAATAAACATGGGTGTGCATATATCTGTTTGTGTGAAGGCTCTTATTTCTCTAGGGTATATTCCGAGGAGTGGGATTTCTGGGTTGTATGGTAGTTCTATTTCTGACTGTTTAAGATAACGCCAGATAGATTTCCAAAGTGGTTGTACCATTTTACATTCCCACCAGCAGTGTATAAGAGTCCCAATCTCTCCGCAGCCTCTCCAACATTTACTATTTTGTGTTTTTTGGATTAATGCCAGCCTTCTTGGAGTGAGATGGAATCTCATCGTAGTTTTAATTTTCATTTCTCTAATGGCTAATGATCGAGAGCATTTTCTCATGTATCTGTTAGCTGCCTGAATATCTTCTTTAGTGAAGTGTGTGTTCCTATCCTTTGCCCACTTCTTGATTGGGTTGTTTGTCTTTTTGTGGTTGAGTTTTGACAGAATTATGTAGATTTTAGAGATCAGGTGCTGGTCGGAGATGTCATAGCTGAAAATTCTTTCCCAGTCTGTAGGTGGTCTTTTTACTCTTTTGGTGAAGTCTTTAGATGAGCATAGGTGTTTGATTTTTAGGAGCTCCCAGTTATCTGGTTTCTCTTCATCATTTTTGGTAATGTTTTGTATTCTGTTTATGCCTTGTATTAGGGCTCCTAAGGTTGTCCCTATTTTTTCTTCCATGATCTTTATCGTTTTAGACTTTATGTTTAGGTCTTTGATCCACTTGGAGTTAGTTTTTGTGCATGGTGTGAGGTATGGGTCCTGTTTCATTTTTTTGCAAATGGATATCCAGTTATGTCAGCACCATTTGTTAAAAAGACTATCTTTTCCCCAATTAACTGACACTGGGCCTTTGTCAAATATCAGCTGCTCATAGTGGATGGATTCTCAATTCTGTTCCACTGGTCTATGAGCCTGTTGTTGTACCAATACCAGGCTGTTTTGACTACTGTGGCTGTATAATAGGTTCTGAAATCAGGTAGAGTGAGGCCTCCCACTTTCTTCTTCTTTTTCAGTAATGCTTTGCTTATCCGAGGCTTCTTTCCCTTCCACATGAAGTTGGTGATTTGTTTCTCTATCACCTTAAAAATTGACATTGGAATTTGGATCGGAAGTGCATTGTATGTATAGATGGCTTTTGGTAGAATAGACATTTTTACTATGTTAAGTCTTCCTATCCATGAGCAAGGTATGTTTTTCCACTTAAGTATGTCCTTTTGAATTTCTTGTAGTAGAGCTTTGTAGTTTTCTTTGTATAGGTCTTTTACATCCTTGGTAAGATTTATTCCTAAGTATTTTATCTTCTTGGGGGCTACTGTGAATGGTATTGATTTCTTTATTTCCTCTTCGATGTTCTTTTTGTTGATGTAGAGGAATCCAAGTGATTTTTGTATGCTTATTTTATAACCTGAGACTCTGCCAAACTGTTCTATTAGTTTCAGTAGTTTTCTGGAGGATTCCTTAGGGTTTTCTGTGTATAAGATCATGTCATCTGCAAATAGAGATAATTTTACTTCCTCTTTGCCAATCCGGATGCCCTTTATTTCTTTGTCTAGCCTAATTGCTCTGGCTAGGACTTCTAGCACAATGTTGAATAAGAGCGGTGATAAAGGGCATCCTTGTCTGGTTCCCATTCTCAAGGGAAATGCTTTCAGGCTCTCTCCATTTAGAGTGATGTTGGCTGTTGGCTGCCCTTTATTATGTTGAGCAATTTTCCTTCAATTCCTATTTTCATGAGAGTTTTTATCATAAATGGGTGTTGGACTTTGTCAAATGCCTTTTCTGCATCAATTGATAAGATCATGTGGTTTTTGTCTTTTGTTTTATTTATGTGGTGGATTACATTAATGGTTTTTTAAATATTAAACCAGCCTTGCATACCTGGTATAAATCCCACTTGATCGTGGTGAATTATTTTTTTGATATGTTGTTGAATTCTATTGGCTAGAATTTTGTTGAGGATTTTTGCATCTATGTTCATGAGGGATATAGGTCTGTAATTTTCTTTTTTTGTAATGTCTTTACCTGGTTTTGGTATCAGGGGAGATGGTGGCTTCATAGAATGAGTTGGGTAGTATTCCGTCATTTTCTATGCTTTGAAATACCTTTAGTACTAGTGGTGTTAACTCTTCTCTGAAAGTTTGGTAGAACTCTGCAGTGAAGCCATCCGGGCCAGGGCTTTTTTTTGTTGGGAGTATTTTGATTACCGTTTCAATCTCTTTTTTTGTTATGGGTCTATTTAGTTGTTCTACTTCTGAATGTGTTAGTTTAGGTAGGTAGTGTTTTTCCAGGAATTCAACCATTTCTTCTAGGTTTGCAAATTTGTTAGAGTACAATTTTTCATAATAATCTGATATGATTCTTTTAATTTCAATTGGGTCTGTTGTGATGTGGCCCTTCTCGTTTCTTATTCGGGTTATTTGTTTCCTTTCCTGTATTTCCTTAGTCAGTCTAGCCAATGGTTTATCAATTTTGTTAATTTTTTCAAAGAACCAGCTTTTGGCTTTGTTAATTCTTTCAATTATTTTTCTGTTCTCTAATTCATTTAGTTCAGCTCTAATTTTTATTATTTGTTTTCTTCTAGTGCCTGATGGATTCTTTTGTTGCTCACTTTCTCTTTCTTCAAGTTGTAGGGACAGTTCTCTGATTTTGGCTCTTTCTTCTTTTTGTATGTGTGCATTTATTGATATAAATTGACCTCTGAGCACTGCTTTTGCTGTGTCCCAGAGGTTTTGATAGGAAGTATTTTCATTCTCGTTGCATTCTATGAATTTCCTTATTCCATCCTCGATGTCTTCTATAACCCAGTCTTTTTTCAGGAGGATATTGTTCAGTTTCCAAGTATTTGATTTCTTTTCCCTAGTTTTTCTGTTATTGATTTCTACTTTTATTGCCTTGTGGTCTGAGAAGATGCTTTGTAATATTTCGATGTTTTGGATTCTGCAAAGGTTTGTTTTATGACCTAGTATGTGGTCTATTCTAGAGAAAGTTCCATGTGCGCTAGAAAAAAAAGTATACTTTGCAGCAGTTGGGCGGAGAGTTCTGTATAAGTCAATGAGGTCAAGTTGGTTGATTGTTGTAATTAGGTCTTCCGTGTCTCTATTGAGCTTCTTACTGGATGTCCTGTCCTTCTCCGAAAGTGGTGTGTTGAAGTCTCCTACTATAATTGTGGAGCTGTCTATTTCACTTTTCAGTTCTGTTAAAGTTTGTTTTATGTATCTTCCAGTCCTGTCATTGGGTGCATAAATATTTAATATGGTTATGTCTTCCTGATCAATTGTCCCTTTTATCATTATGTAGTGTCCTTCTTTATCCTTTGTGGTGGATTTAAGTCTAAAGTCTATTTTCTCAGAAATTAATATTGCTACTCCTCTTCTTTTTTGCTTATTGTTTGCTTGATATATTTTTTTCCATCCTTTGAGTTTTAGTTTGTTTGTGTCTCTAAGTCTAAGGTGTGTCTCTTGTAGGCAGCATATAGACGGATCGTGTTTCTTTATCCAGTCTGAGACTCTCTGTCTCTTTATTGGTGCATTTAGTCCATTTACATTCAGCGTAATTATAGATATAAATGTTTAGTGTTGTCATTTTGATGCCTTTTTTGTGTGTTGTTGACAATTTCATTTTTCCACATACTTTTTTGTGCTGAGACGTTTTTCTTAGTAAATTGTGAGATTCTCATTTTCGTAGCGTTTGACTTTATGTTTGTTGAGTCGTTATGTTTTTCTTAGCTTTTATCTTGAGTTATGGAGTTGTTATACCTCTTTGTGGTTACCTTATTATTTACCCCTATTTTTCTAAGTAAAAACCTAACTTGTATTGTTCTCTATCACCTTGTATCACTCTCCATATGGCGGTTCTATGCCACCTGTATTTAGTCCCTCTTTTTGATTATTGTGATCTTTTACATATTGACTTCAATGATTCCCTGTTATGAGCGTTTTTTTAAATTAATCTTAATTTGTTTTTGTGATTTCCCTATTTGAGTTGATATCAGGATGTTCTGTTTTGTGACCTTGTGTTGTGCTGGTATCTGATATTATTGGTTTTCTGACCAAACAGTATCCTTTAGTATTTCTTGTAGCTTTGGTTTGGTTTTTGCAAATTCTCTAAACTTGTGTTTATCTGTAAATATCTTAATTTCACCTTCATATTTGAGAGAGAGTTTTGCTGGATATATGGTCCTTGGCTGGCAGTTTTTCTCCTTCAGTGTTCTGTATATGTTGTCCCATTCCCTTCTTGCCTGCATGGTTTCTGCTGAGTAGTCTGAACTTATTCTTATTGATTCTCCCTTGAAGGAGACCTTTCTTTTCTCCCTGGCTGGTTTTAAAATTTTCTCTTTATCTTTGGTTTTGGCAAGTTTGATGATAATATGTCTTGGTGTTTTTCTTTTTGGATCAATCTTATATGGGGTTCGATGAGCATCTTGGATAGATATCCTTTCGTCTTTCATGATGTCAGGGAAGTTTTCTGTCAGGAGATCTTCAACTATTTTCTCTGTGTTTTCTGTCCTCCCTCCCTGTTCTGGGACTCCAATCACACGCAAGTTATCCTTCTTAATAGAGTCCCACATGATTCTTAGGGTTTCTTCATTTTTTTTAATTCTTTTATCTGATTTTTTTTTCAGCTATGTTGGTGTTAATTCCCTGGTCCTCCAGATTTCCCAGTTTGCATTCTAATTGCTCGAGTCTGCTCCTCTGACTTTCTATTGCGTTGTCTAATTCTGTAATTTTATTGTTAATCTTTTGGATTTCTACATGCTGTCTCTCTATGGATTCTTGCAACTTATTAATTTTTCCACTATGTCCTTGAATAATCTTTTTGAGTTCTTCAACTGTTTTATCAGTGTGTTCCTTGGCTTTTTCTGCAGTTTCCCTTATTTCGTTTCTGATGTCTTGAAGCATTCTGTAAATTAGTTTTTTATATTCTGTATCTGATAATTCCAGGATAGTATCTTCATTTGGGAAAGATTTTGATTCTTTTGTTTGGGGGGTTGTAGAAGCTGTCATGGTCTGCTTCTTTATGTGGTTTGATATGGACTGCTGTCTCCAAGCCATCACTGGGAAACTAGTTTTTCCAGAAAATCCGCTGACTGGGACGCTGGCTCCAGGCTCAGAAAACAGTCGCTGCTTCCTCTTATTTGTTCGTTTTCCGTCTCTAAATCTGTGTTTGTTGTTCAGGGTTCGTAGATTGTTATGTATGTGATCGATTCACTTGTTTTTCCGAGTCTTTGTTGCAAGAGGGATCCGAGGTAGCGTCTACCTAGTCCGCCATCTTGGCCCCACCCCCTCACAAGCTTTTAAGATCCCAGATTCTACTCATCAAAGTAGGATGCAGAGTTTTGCCTTTATGAACTCTGTTGTGCCAACTGACATAGATGTCCCCTGAGTCTATGGGCCTTTGCCTTTGAGCCTAGGAACTTCATCCTGTGAGATGTTTGATTATGTCTAAGAAGTTGCCCTGACGGTGGCCCTTGTGTGCTCTATTGTCTATATTAATATACAAACAGCACCTATAGTTGTGTATGTAGAAATATCCATCACCAAACCTATATCTGAAGCTGGGTGTGTTCCCTTACACCCTCTCACACCTCTTAGCAGATCTATCTGCCTGTTTATGCATTTGTAAATTATTGTTTGTTAATACTATTGTTGCAGGATTGTCTAAGCTATAGTAGCTACTGTAGTTGCACTTTATTCTTGCATTCTTCTCAGAGTCCTCCCATGCTTGGCCATGTTTTCTGACTTCCCCCATATTGTCTATTGCCTTTCCCTTCACCAATATTAACATTTCTCTTCTATTTGTTAATTTTTCCCTCCCTCTCACTCCCATCTCTAGTAACCATTGGAGAGTCTTTTTTCCTGTGTATAAACCTTTTCTTGTTTCTTTGTAATAGTGATCTTATACAATATTTGTCCTTTTGTGATTGACTTATTGCACGCAGCGTAATGTTCTCCAAATTCATCCATGTTGTGAGATGTTCCACGGATTTGTCACTATTCTTTAATCATCGCATAGCATTCCATTGTGTGTATGTACCACAGTTTGTTAATCCATTCATCTGTTGATGGGCAGTTAGGTTATTTCCATCTTTTTGTTATTGTTAATAATGCTGCTGTGAACATGGGTGTGAATATATCTATTTGTGTCACAGCTCTTATTTTTTTAGAGTATATACCTAGGAGTGGAATTGCTGGATCATACGGTATTTCTATTTCTAGCATTTTAGGGAAGTGCCAAGCTGTTTTCCATAGTATTTGTACCATTTTACAATCCCACTAGCAGTGTATGAGACTTCCAATCTCCCCCAACCTCTCCAACGTTTTTTTTTGTTTTATTTATTTTTTATTAGTTCCAGTAATGTCAGGGTGAAATGGTACCTCATTGTAGTTTTGATTTGCATCTCTTTTTAATGGCTAATGATCATGAGCATTTCTTGATGTGTTTACTAGCTGTCTGAATGTCTTCTTTAGTCAAGTGTCTGTTCATATCTTTTTCCCATTTTTTTAATTGGATTGTTTGTCTTTTTTTTGTTGAGGTATTGATGTTTCCTACAAATTTTAGAGATTAGAACTTTATTGGATATGTCATAGCCAAATTTTTTTTCCCAGTTTGTAGGTTCCCTTTTTTTTATTCTTTTGGAGAAATGTTTTGATAAGCATAAGTGTTTAATTTTTGACAGGTCCCATTTATCCAGTTCATCTTCTGTTGTTTGTGCATTTTTAGTTACGTTTAACATACTATTTTTTGCCATACATTGGGGCCCTTAGCATTGATATTATTTTTTCTTCCATGATCTTTATAGTTTTAGGTTTTATATTTAGGTCTTTAATCCATGTTGAGTTAGTTTATGTGTATCATGTGAGGTATGGGTCCTGTTTTTTTTTTTTTTAACACATGGACATCCAGTTTCGCCAACACCATTTTTTAAAGAAACTACCTTTTCCCCATTTAGTGCACTTTGGCCATTTGCCAAAGATCAGCTCTCCATATGTGGATGGATTTATGTCTGGGTTCTTGATTCTGTTCCATTGGTCTATGTGTCCGTCATTGTACCAGTACCAGGCTATTTTGACTACTGTGGCTGTATAGTAGGTTCTGAGATCACGTAGTGTGAGGTCTCCTACTTTGTTCTTTTTCTTCAGTAATGCTTCGCTTGTCCAGGGCCTTGTTCCTTCCTATGTAAAGTTGGTGATTAGTTTTTCCATCTTGTTAGAGAATGCTGGAATTTGGATCAGGAATGCATTATACCTGTAGATCACTATGGGTAGTATTGACATTTTCACAATATTGAATCTTCCTATCCACGAACATGGTATGTTTTCCCATTTACGTAGGTATCCTGCAGTAGTATTTTATAGTTTTCTTTGTATAGGTCCTATACGTCCCGGGTTAGATTTATTCCTAAGTATTTTATCATTTCTAAAAAAAAAAAAAAAAAATTTTTTTTTAATTTTATCATTTCGGAGGCTACTGTAAATGTTATCATTTTCCTGATTTCCTTTTTGAAGTTCTCTTTGTTGGTATAGAGGAATCCAACTGATTTTTGTATGCTGATCTTGTTTCCTGCTACTTTGCTAATTCCTTCTATTAGTTCCAGTAGCTTTCTTGTGGAATCTTTGGGGTTTTCTATGCATAGGATCATAGCATCTGTGAATAGTGATAGTTTTACTTCTTCTTTACCAATTTGGATACGCTTTGTTTCTTTTTCTTGCCTTGTTGCTCCAGCTAGGACTTCCAGTACAATGCTGAATAAGAGTGGTGATAAAGGTCATCCTTGTCTGGTTCTTGTTTTCAAGGAGAATGTTTTCAGTGTCTCTGCATTGAAAATAATGTTGGCTGTTGGTTTTGTATAAACGTCCTTTATTATGTTGAGAAATTTCCCTTCTATTCTTATTTTGCTGAGAGTTTTTATCAGGAATGGTTGTTGGAATTTATCAAATGCCTTTTCAGTGTTGATCGAAATGATCATGTGATTCTTTTCTTTTGTTTTATTTATGTAGTGGATTACATTGATTGATTTTCTAATGTTGAACTATTCCTTGCATAAACCAAAACCACTGCTGTGTAGTTGATTCCGACTCATAGTGACCCTACAGGACAGAGTAAAACTACTCAATAGAGTTTCCAAGGAGCCCCTGGCAGATTTGAACTGCTGACCTCTTGGTTAGCAGCTGTAACACTTAACCACTACGCCATCAGCGTTTCCATTCCTTGCATACCTGGTATGATTGTTAAGGTTGTGTGTCCACTACACTGGCCCATGAATCTCAGTGGTTTGGCAGTTATGATGTAGTTTGGTAGTCGTATAATGATGTAATCACCTCCATGATGGGATCTGCTGTGAGTAGCCAATCAGTTAAAAAGTATTTTCCTTGGGAGTATGGCCTGCATTCAATGAAGGTGGACTTTCTGGCAAAGATTGTAGGCTTTTTCTCACTCTTATTTTTGCAGCTGGCTCCTGTTCATCTGACCTCTGGTTCTTGGAACTTGAGCTAGCAGCTTACCTGCTGATCTTGTAATTCATCAGCCTCTGCAGTCTGTAAGCCAGTTGTCTGACCTGCCGATCTTGGGTTCACCAGCCTCTGCAGCTACGTGAGTCAGGAGAAGCTTCCAGCTTGACCCACGGACTTGGGACTTTCCAGCCTCTACAACTGTGTGAGCCATTTCCTTGTTATAAATCTCTCTCTTTGTCTCTGTGTCTCTATGTTGTTGCTGTTGTCAGGTGCCATTGAGTTGGTTCCAACTTACAGCAACCGTATGTACAACAGAAGAAAACACTGCCCAGTCCTGTGCCATCCTCACAATTGTTATGCTTGAGCGCATTGTTGCAGCCACTGTGTCAGTTCATGTCGTTAAGAGTCTTCCTCTTTTTCGCTGGCCCTCTACTTTACCAAGCATGATGTTCTTCACCAGGGACTGATCCCTCCTGATAACATGTCCAAAGTATGTGAGACAGAGTCTCACCAACCTTGTTTCTAAGGAGCATTCTAGTTGTACTTCTTCCAAGACAGTTTTATTCATTCTTTTGGCAGTCCATGGTATATTCAATATTCTTCACCACCACCACAATTCAAAGGCGTCAGTTCTTCTTCGGTCTTCCTTATTCATTGTCCAGCTTTCATATGCATATGAGGCAATTGAAAACACCATGACTTGGGTCAGGCGCACCTTAGTCTTCAAGGTAACATCTTTCTTTTCAACACTTTAAAGAGGTCTTTTGAAGCAGATTTGTGCAATCCAATGCATCTTTTGATTCCTTGACTGCTGCTTCTATGGGTGTTGATTGTGGATCCAAGTAAAATGAAATCCTTGACAACTTCAATCTTTTCTCCGTTTATCATGATGTTGCTTATTGGTCCAGTTGTGAGGAATTTTTTTTATGTTGAGTTGTAATCTATACTGAGGGCTGTGGTCTTTGACCTTCATCAGTAAGTGCTTCACTTTCACTTTCAACAAGCAAGGTTGTGTCATCTGCATACCACAAGTTGTTAATGAGCCTTCCTCCAGTCCTGATGTCCCGTTCTTCATATAGTCCAGCTTTTCAGATTATTTTCTCAGCATACAGATTGAGTAAGTATGGTGAGATGATACAACCCTGACACACACCTTTCCTGACTTCAAACCACGCAGTATTCCCTTGTTCCATTCAAATGACTGTCTCTTGACCTATGTACAGGTTCCTCATGAGCACAATTAAGTGTTCTGGAATTCCCATTATTGGCAATGTTATCCATAATTTGTTATGATCCACACAGTCGAATGTCTTTGCATAGTCAATAAAACACAGGTTTTTTATATATATGTACTTATAAACAAAAAAAACAAACCTTTTGCCCTTGAATCAATTCTGACTCATAGTGGCCCTACAGGACAGAGTAGAACTGCCTCATAGTGTTTCCAAGGAGTGGCTGGTGAATATAAACTGCTGACCATTTTGATTAGCAGCCATAGCTCACCAAAGCTCTTAACCACTGCACCATCAGGGCTCCTGTATACATACATGTACACCAGAAGCCCTGGTGGAACAGTGGTTAAGAGAAGCTTCTAGAGAAGCAAAAGCAGTGAAGCATCTATCTATCTATCTATCTATCTATCTATCTATCTATCTATCTATCTATCTATCTATCTATCTATCTATCTATCTATCTATCTATCTATAATACATATGTATGTGTATATATGTGTGTATGTACGTGTGTGTATATATAGACACTTCTCTGCTTTTGCTTCTCTAAAGAACTCAGCTTAAGACACCTGATACGAATCCCACTTGGTCATCCTGTATTATTTTTTTAATATGCTGTTGAATTCTATTGGCTAGAATTTTGTTGGGAATTTTTGCGTCCATATTCATGAGGGATATAGGTCTGTAAATTTCTTTTTCTGTGGTGTTTTTGTCTGACTTTTGTATCAAAGTTATGTTGACTTCATAGAATGAATTCAGTATTCCTCCTTGTCTATACTCTGAAATAGTTTGAGTAGTATTGGTGTGAGCTCTTCTCTAAATATTTGGTAGAGTTCTCCAGTGAAGCCATGTGGGCCAGGGCTTTTTTCGGGGGGGGGGAGTTTTTTTTGTTTTGTTTTGTTTTTACCTTTTCAGGCTCTTATTTTGTTATGGGTCTGTTAGTTTTTCTACCTCAGTTTGTGTTAGTGTATGTAGGTAGTGTGTTTCTAGAAATTTGTCCATTTCCTCTAAATTTTCAAATTTGTTGGAGTACAATTTTTCATAGCATTCTGTTATGATCCTTTTAATTTCAGTTGGTTCTGTTGTAATGTTCCCCATCTCATTTCTTATTCAGGTTATTTGCTTCCTCTCCTGGTTTTCTTTTATCAGTTTGACTGATGGTTTTTCAATTTTATTGATCTTTTCAAAGAAATTACTTCTGGTCTTGTTGATTTTTTTCTGTATTCTATTTCATGTATTTCTGCCCTAATCTTTATTGTTTCCTTTCTTCTGGTGATTGTGGGCTTCTTTTGCTGTTCTCTTTCTATTAGTTTGAATTGTAGAGTTAATATTTTGATTTTGGCCCTTTCTTCTTTTTTAGATGTGCTTGTTTATTGCTATAAATTGACCTCTGAGTACTGCATTTGCTGCATCCCAAAGTTTGGGTAAGATGTGTCCTTATTCTCTTTTGATTCTGGGAATTCTTTTTATTCCATCTTTGATTTCTTCTATTACTCAGTGGTTTTTATGCAAGGTGTTATTCTATTTCCATGTGTTTGATTTTTTTTTTCCTTGCTATTCTTGTTATTGATCTCTACATTTATGGCATTTTGATCAGAGAAAATGTTTTGTGTTGTTTTGATGTTTTGGGCTTCGTTAAGGCTTGCCTTGTGGCCTAAAATTTGGTCTCGTCTGGAGAATGTTCCATGTGCATTGAAAAAGAATGTATACTTTGCTGCTGTTGGTTGAAGTGTTCTGTATAAGTCTATGAAATCGAGTTGGTTGATTGTGGCATTTAGACCTTCTGTATCTTTGGTGAGTTTCTTTCTAGATGTTCCATCCTTCCCTGAAAGTGGTGTGTTGAAGTCTTCTACTATTATTGTGGAACTCTGTATTTCTCTTTTCAATGCTGTTAGAGTTTGTTTTGTGTATTTTGGAGCCCTGTCATTGGGTGTGTATATATTTGTTATAGTTATGTCCTCCTGGTGGATTGACCCTTTAATCATTATATAGTGTCCTTCTTTATCTTTTATGGTGGATTTTGCCTTCAAGTCTATTTTATCAAAGATTAATATTGCCACTCCTGCACTTTTTTGGTTATTGTTTGCTTGATATATTTTTTCCATCCTTTGAGTTTTAGTTTTTTTTGTCTTCGTGTCCAAGGTGTGTCTCTTGCAGACAGCATATTGATGGGTCTTTTTTGTTTGTTTGTTTTTAATCCATTCTGCTACTCTCTGTCTCTTTACTGGTGCATTTAGTCCATTTACATTCAGTGTGCTTATCAATAATTATGAGTTTACTGCTGTCGTTTTGTTGTACTTTTTTTGTGATGTTGACAGTTTCTTTGTTCCATTTTAATTTTCTATGCTGAGTTCTTTTTGGTTGTGGATTTCCTTTTCATTTCTTCCATTGTTGATTTTGTGCTTGAGTCTTTGTGTTTTTCTTCTTTTTTTATTTTGATGAATTGGTTTGTTAACTTTCTTTGTGGTTAGCTTGAAATTTATCTTTAACTTCCTGAGTTTAAACCAGTCTTTTATTTCTTGATATCACCTTGATGTCCCATGTATATGAAAGTTCTATAACCAAACCATTTATTCACTCTTTTTTGTTTTGTTGCTGTTGTCATTTACCGATTGACATTTCTGAATTCCCTGTTTTCAGTCCTTTAGCTTTGTTCTTGTCTTGTTTTATTTGTTTTCTGTTTTTGTTGGTATTGGCTGGGGCTTCCCTTCTTCCTAATCTCAGGTTGTTGTCTGATGTTGTAGTTTCTCTATCCGAAGGACTGCCTTTAATATTTCTTATAAGTTTGGTCTGGATTTTACAAATTCCTTTAATTTCCATTTAATTTCTGGAAATGTCCTAATTTCACCATCATATTTGAGGGACAGTTTTGCTGGATATATAATTCATGGTTCGTAATTTTTTTTCATTCAAGGTTTTATATATGTCATCCCACTGCCTTCTAGCCTGCTTGGTTTCTGCCAAGTAATCAGAGCTTTGTCTTATTGGTTCCCCTTCGTAGGTAACTTTTGTTTTTCCCAAGATGCTCTCAGGATTCTTTCTTTGTCTTTGTTTTTTGCAAAGTTTGATTATAATATGTCTTGGTCACTTCTTTGGAGTCTATCCTGTATGGAGTTTGTTGAGATTCTTGGATGGATATCTTCTCACCTTTCATGATGTTAGAGGAGTTTTCTGCCAGCAAATCTCTGACAATTCTGTGTTTTCCATTGCCTCTCCCTGGTCTGGAACACCAACCACATGCAAATTTTTCTCTTGATATTGTCCCACATAATTTTTGGGCTTTCTTCATTCTTTTTTCTAGTTTTCCCTCAAATTGGTATCAGGGGATTTGTCTTCAAATTTGTTGGTTCTGTCTTTCATTTTTTTCAAATTTGCTCCTTAAACCTTCTGTTGAATTGTCCGTTTCTGAAATTTTGCTGTTTATCTTTTGGATTTCTAGTTGCTGTTTTGGTATGGTTTTTAATTGTCTATTTTGTTGTTTTGTTCTTGTATTGTTTTCCTGAATACTTCTATTGCTTTGTCTGTATTTTTCTTGATTTTATCTATGTTTTCCTTGGTTTTGTCTGTGTTTTCCCTGATCTCCTTCTTGATCTCTTGGAGACCCCTGTATATTAGCCTTTTGAATTTTTATCAGGTAGTTGCATTGATATTTCTTCCTCCAGAAGGTGTTCTGGTTCTTTATTTTGGTCACTTGCTGGAGACATTTTATCCTGCTTCTTTATGTGATTTGATATTGTCTGCTGTCTCCGAGGCATCAAGAAGTTATTATTTTTTTATTTATTGTGTATTTCTTTGCTGCATCCTGAATTTTTGTTTTGTTCTAATACATTCAAGTAGGCTGGGCTTGTGTGCTACTCTGGTTGCTAATCTGGCCTCATTGAAGTTCTCACCTCTTGTCTCTGGGTGGGTAGGGCAATGACTGGGTCTCTTTTCACCAGTCTTGTGAGGCTGCTGAGGATGTAGCTGGTGTTTCTGGTGAGGTGATGTATTTGTCCAGCTGGTCACCTGGCCATGGGTGCAGGAAGTGTTCTCCCAAGTTACCGGGTTGGGTGTTGTGTGTGCACCCTGACGATTGCTGGGTGGTCGAGCAAAGGTGTGCAGATCATTGGTCACCAGCTGAGTGGTACAGAAGCTCTCACCAATGGGCCCAGGGAGGCAGGGATGCATGGGGGTGTTCAAAGTGGGCACAAGCCTCCAGTTGCAAGGGAGGGGTGATGCAGGGCCATGGCAGGGGGGATGCCACCTGTCCTTGGATGCCTGGTGGGAAAGTGGCATGCCCCTATTCACTAGAGCACATTGCAGGGGAGGTTATGCAACCAGTTCTCTGATCCCCACTGTAGGTGGCTATAGGGAATAGGAGGCACTGCTGGTCCTCAGGTCTCTGGCACAGGTGGCTGGAGGGAGTGAGAGGCACCACCAGCCCTCAGGGCCCCATTTCAGGTGGCCAGAGGAGTTGGAGGCACCGCCGGCCTTCAGGCCCCTGACGCAGGTGGCCAGAGGGAGTAGGAGGCACCATCAGCCCTCAGGCCCTCAGGACGGGTGGCTGGAGGGAGTGGGATGCACTGCTGGCCCTCAGGCACCCAGCACAGGTGGCTGAAAGGAGTAGGAGGTGCTGTAGGTGCATGGGCCCACAGTGCAAGTGGCTGAGCAAAGGAGTGTGCACCTCCAGTCCATGGGCTCCTGGCTTAGGGGGTGAGGCAGTGGTGAATGCCACCGGACTGCAATCATGTGTAGGGAAGGGGGATAGGTGAGGATGGTGGGGGGACCCCACAGGCCCTTGGGCCTCCAGCACAGGGGGTTGGGGTGGGCATAGTGGGTGGAGTATGTGTACTTGACTTTCACAGCATAGGAAGCACTCCTGCCTGGCTCTGGACGTGAGTGCCGAGTCACTCTTGCTTGGTTGCACCAGGTGATGGGAATTTTGGCTGGGAACACTGCTTGCTTTGTATCCATATGGCCGTGCTATGCATGTTTGGCTAACAGGGCATCAGTGATCCATAATTTTCCGTGTCCACTGTTTTTATACTGTCTCTACTTCCACTTGGCACTCAGTCTGATTCTTCAGCCTTGCCTTTGATGCACAGGTTTCCAAAGCTGTCATCGCTATCTGATTCACTTGTTTTCTCAGGTGTTTGTTGTGAGACAGATGTTATGAAACGTCTGACTACTACACCATCTTGGACTGCCTCTCTGAATTCTTCTCTTTCTTTTTGCAGTTCTGTCAGTTTTTGCTTCATATATTTTGACACTCGACTGTTAGGCACATACACATTAAGGACTGCTATGTCTTCATTTAGAATTTACCCCTTTATCATTATGTAGTGACCTTCTTTGTCCTTGATAATTTTTCTTGCTCTGAAGTCTGCTTTGTTTGAAATTAATATAGCTAATCTAGCTTACTTTAAAAAAAAATTTTTTTTAGCTTACTTTTGGTTGGAGTTACTGTGGTATATCATTCTCCATCCTTTCACTTTTCATCTCTTTGTGTTATATTT
Organism: Loxodonta africana; assembly: GCF_030014295.1. NCBI lineage: Eukaryota > Metazoa > Chordata > Mammalia > Proboscidea > Elephantidae > Loxodonta > Loxodonta africana. The sequence goes on from NC_087369.1 coordinate 127,003,367, forward strand.
AAAGTGGATTTATTATAGACAACTTATACACTTATAGTCTCTGTCTTTTAATTTGTGTATGTAGACCATTCACATATAAAGTGATTATTGATATAACTGGATTTATATCTACCATATTTGTAACTGTAAGGTTAAACCCCAAGCCCTCAATGATCTGACTTTGCACACTGGAGCAGGTCCCAAGGGATAGCTGGGTCATAGTTGCAGAAATGCTCACAGGGAAAAAGAAAGTGTTCTTATCTAGGATTTCCACAGTGAAGCTCTGGTTGAATGTAAAGTCAGTATTTTAGGAAGACATCTTATAGAGAGTGGCATTTTGTTGGGGGGAATGGCAGGTGGTTACTTTGCCTTCAGAGCTATTAGTTGGTATACAATTAGTTGTAGCATGAAGCCCAAGTATCAAGAAAACCAGATAGAGGAACAGTAGCATTTTGCAAGGAAAGTAATCAATAAAAGATGAGGTGAGAGAATCATTGGGGGAGCTTAGCTGGATGAAACACTCTCTGAGTCAGAAACACATAATAATATCCATCGTGATTAATAAAATAATAGCAAATGTTTGATGGTGTGCTCACTAAGGGCTGGGTGGAGGCCTCTCACCCCTGACAAACTGATGACACATGTAATGGATTCAGGGAGTATAAGTGGCTTGCCAAGGCAACAGAAATAATGCCATGGACTCTCTTTCATATATAATAGTGACATTATGAAAAGCTGTGAGAAATTGAATTTAAGGAAATTGAATTACATTTTTTATTTGAATCAGAGGAAGCCTTTCTGAGAGATAGGAATTCTTCTTCTGCATACATTATTCTTTGTAGACTAGAATTTTGGATTGTGTGTTTTTTAAATTTATTTGGCATTTTTAAGAAAAAATTATAATATTTGAGATAAGAGAACGTCTGTACTTCCTTTGCTTAAATTTTTTTTTCATGAAATATGTGTAATTTTAATGGAAGGGTGGTAGTTTATGGAGCCATTTATAAGGTTAATACCTAAAATCCATGCATTTCTGCAATGCATGGATGCCAGAGGATTATTTCCAAACACAAAATGTAACTGTCTGCATTTTAGATATTTCTTAATATCAGTATCATCTAAACAGTCATTTGTAAATTGTAAGGCATCTTAACACTATTATTCTTACACCAATGCACGTTATTTTTAAATTATTAGAGAGGGACCACAAAGATATGGTGTAAGATGCTCTGAGCCTGGAAGAGTGGAAGGCAACAGAATAAAGTGGTCATCTGTGAAATCCCCAATGACGGTGGCCATATACAGATTCCACATGAGCACAATTAAGTGTTCTGTAATTTCCATTCTTCATAATGTTATCTATAATTTATTACAATCTACACGGTTTAATACTTTCACATAGTCGACAAAAACACAGGTAAACATCTTTCTGGTATTTTCTGATTTTGGCCAAGATCCATCTGACATCAGCAATGTTATCTCTCATTTTGCATCCTCTTCTGAATCTGGCTTGAACTTCTGGGAGTTCCCTTTCTATGTATGGCTGCAATCGTTTTTTCATTATTTTCAGAAAATTTTTTCTAACATGTAATATTAATGATATTGCTTGATAATTTGGGCATTCCATTTGATTGCCTTTCTTCAGAATTGGCACAAATATGCATCTCCTCCAGTCAGTTAGCTAGGTAGTTGTCTTCTAAATTCCTTGACATAGATGAGTGAGCGCTTCCAGCATTGCATTTGTTTGTTGAGGGACCTCAACTTGTTTTCTATCATTTCCTGGAGGTTTGTTTTTCACCGCTGTCATCAGTGCAACTTGAACTTCTCCCTTCAGCACCAGCAATTCTTGATCATATGCTACCTCCTGAAATGGTTGAATATTGACCAATTATTTTGGGTACAGTGACTGTCTATATTCCTTCCATCTTCTTTAAATATTTCTTTATTCTTGTAAAAATGCTTGTAACACAATATTTGCCAATTCAGTAATTTCCAGGTGTACAACTTAGTGATACCAATTACTTTAATCATTCTGTGCAACCATAACCCATAATCATTGCCAAATTTCCCATCACCATAAACAGAAATTCACTGCTTCCTAAAAAATGATTCCTCCTTTCCTAGTCCCTCCCAGCCCTAAAAAAAAAAAACCTGTTGCTGTAGAGTCGATTCCCACTCATAGCGACCCTACTATAGGGCAGAATAGAACTGCACCATAGGGTTTCCAAGCAGTGCCTGGTGGATTCGAACTGCCGACCTTTTTGGTTAGCAGCTGTAGCTCTTAACCACTATGCCACCAAGGTTTCCTTCCCACCCTGGTCACCACTAATAAATGTTCTCTATACATTTGTCTATTCTTGTTATTTCTGTGTCATTGAATTTTTTTCCCCTAGTAACCTTCAGTACTTGAGGTTTGAATTTTCTCTTCAGTTCTTTCAGCTTGGGAAGTGCTGATCATGTGTTTCCCTTTTAGTTTTCTAACTCCAGATCTTTGTACATTCTATACAATACTTTGTCTTCTCGAGCCATCCTTTGAAATCTTCTGCTCAGCTCTTTTACTTCATCATTTCCTTTAGCTACTCTGCATTTAAGAGCAAATTTCAGACTCTCTTCTGAAATCCATTTTGGTCTTTTCCTTCTTTCCTGTTTTTTAATGACCTTTTTCTGGTCTGCAGTCATTAGTGTTCAGTGTGTCAAATCTATTCTTGAGATGGTTTCTAAATTCTGGAGTGATGCATTTATGGTTGCACTTTGGTTCTTGTGTACTTGCTTTAGTTTTCTTCAGCTTCATTTGAACTTGCACATGAGCAATTGATGATCTGTTTGTTCCACAGTAAGCCCCTGGCTTTGTCTTGACTGATGATATTGAGCTTCTCCATCATCTCTTTCCGCAGTTGTAATCGATTTGATTCCTGTGTAATCTATCAGTCAAGGTCCAAGGGGATAGTCATCGACTGTGTTGTTGAAAAAAGTATTTACAATGAATAAGTTGTTGGTCTTGCAGAATTCTATCATGTGATCTCCAGTGTTGTTTCTATCAAGGCCATATTTTCCAACTACGATCCTTCTTTATTTCCAGCTTTCATATTCCAATCATCAATAATTAATGCATCTTGATTTCGCACTCAATTTCAGATTGCAACAGTTCATAAAAATCTTTAGTTTCTTCATCTTTGCCACTCATGCTTGGTGCATAAATTTGAATAACGGTGGCATTAACTGGTCTTCTTTGTAGGCATGTAGATATTAACCTATCACTGACAGCATTGTATTTCAGGACAGATTTTGAAAGGTTCTTTTTAATGATGAATGCAGTGCCAAACCAAACCCAGTGCCGTGGAGTCTATTCCGACTCATAGCGACCCTATAGGACAGAGTAGAACTGCTCCATAGAGTTTCCAAGGAGCGCCTGGCAGATTCAAACTGCTGACCCTTTGGTTAGCAGCCATAGCACTTAACCATCACGCCACCAGGGTTTCAGAATGTAGTGCATTCCTGTTTAATTTGTCATTCCCGGTATAGTACAGCATATGATTTTTGGACTCAAAATGGCTAATACCAGCCCATTTCAGCTCACTAACACCCAGGATATTGATCTTCAAGTGTTCCCTTTCATTTTTGATAACTTCCAATTTTCCTTGATTCATACTTCTTATATCCCATCTTCTAATTACTAATGGATGTTTGAAGCAGTTACTTCTTATTTTGAGTACTGCCATAGCAGCAAATGAATTTCCCAAAGGCTTTACTCCATCCATGTCATTAAAGTCAGCTCTACTTTGAGGAGGAAGCTCTTCCCCAGCCATATTTTGAGTGTCTTCCAACTTGAGAGTCTCATCTTCCAGCGTTATATCAGACAATGTTCTGTTGTTATCCATAAGGTTTTCATTGATGAATTTTCAAAAGTAGATTGCTTTTCTTCCTTTTGTAGAAATTATTTATCCATTGGCTTGGAGGAGATGAATCAAAGGTAGCTTCTAACTCTAGACTTCTAATGCTGTATACATATATGTCTGCTTAGTGGGAAAACCATTCTATCCCATGGTCCCTAAAATCCCCTGTATTATGCCCTGGGTCACATCACTCCAAAAGAGGATGCAAAAGATGCCAAGGAGGGTGGAATCAAAATTCCATTCATACATCATTAACTGCGTACCAACAATGTGCAAAAAACCTGTGTGAGAAAAGAGCACTGGACTCAGTCAGAGATCTGAGTTCAATCTTGGCTCTGCCACCTTCTAACCCTAGTAGAAGTTGTAAGAACAATAGCAGCAGCAGCTACTCCTGCTGATTATTTACCATATGTAGGGTATGATGCAAAACATCTTGTTCCAAATACTTCAGGACTACATTTAGGATGTGCATGTGTTAAGTTTGTGCTCAGTGGTGGAGGCAAAGGGCATACTTTGGGTTAATCCTAGAAGCTGTCCATGGTGAGACTTGGATGTTCAGACTTTACCCTGAGAGTGTTGGGAGCCATTGGGGGATTTTAACAAGGCAGTGACTAGATAAAGGGTGATTATTCTGTGACATTGTTTCTTCTCAAGTAAACATAGACTGAGCTACTGTGTGAAAGGCACCACACTCAGCACTGAGGTTTCAGAGGCGAGTCATAAATATCATTCCTGAACCCATGAGATCTTTCTAACCACCTGGAACCCACTACGTCATTTGAATAGGAAAGGCCACACCTCACATAAAGGATGGTCACTGGTGTACGTGTCACATAGCAAGTCAGTGGCAAGCTCAGGTCTCCCAACTATGAGACCAGCCCATATCCATTCCTGGTAATGCAACACACAGTCGGTTCTCCCAGCTACAGCAAGTTTTTGCAGAAATAGGAAAAGGTCATCATAAAATTTCCAAACTTGTGCCCTCTGGTGGCATTGTCAGATAATTATACAGCCTTGTTTTCTGCACATCTAATTCATCTGGGGAAACCCTGGTGGCACAGTGGTTTAAAGCTACGGCCGCTAACCAAAAGGTTGGCAGTTAGAATCCACCAGGTGCTCCTTGGAAACCATATGAAGCAGTTCTACTCTGTTCTACAGGGTCGCTACAAGTCAAAATTGACTTGATGGCAATGGGTTTGGTTTTTGGTTTTTCAATTCATCTGGGCTTTGCTGTTGCTTTTGTTAGGAGCCATTGAGTCGATTTTCAACTCATAGCGACCCCTTGTGATGGAGTAGAACTGCTCCATAGGGTTTTCCAGGCTGCAAAGGCATACCTTGGAGATATTGCAGGTTTGGTTCCAGACCACCAAAATAAAGTGACTATCACAATAAAGCAAGTCACACAAATTTTTCTGGTTTCCCAGTTCATATAAAAGTTGTTTATACTATACTGTAGTCTATTAAGTGTGCAATAGCATTATGTCTACAAAAGCAATGAATGTACATACCTTAATTGAGAAATACTTTATTGCTAAAAAATGCTAGGCACCATCTGAGCCTTCAGCAAGTTGTAATCTTTTTCTTGGTGGAAGGTCTTTCCTTGATGTGGATGGCTGCTGACTGATCAGGATGGTGGTTGCTGAAGGTTGGGGTGGCTGTGGCAATTTCTTAAAATAAGACAACAATGAAGTTTGCTGTATTGATTGACTCTTCCTTTCACAAAAGATTTCTCTGTGGCATGAGATGCTGTTTGATAGTATTTTACCTACAGAACTTCTTTCAAAATTGGAGTCAATCCTCTCAAACCTTGCTGCTGCTTTATCAGATAAATTTATGTAATATATACTAAATCCTTTGTTGTCATTTCAACAATTTTCACAGCATCTTCACCAGGAGTAGATTCCATCACAAGAAACCACTTTCCTTGCTCATCTATAAGAAGCATCTCCTCATCCGTTAAAGTTCTATCATGAAATTGTAGCAATTCAGTCACGTCTTCAGGGTCCACTTCCACTTCTAGTTCTCTTGCTATTTCCACCACATTTTCAGTTACTTCCTCCACTAAACCCCTCAAAGTCATTCATGAGGGTTGGAATCAACTTCTTCCAAACTCCTGTCAATGTTGATATTTTGACCTCCTGCCATGAAACCCTGGTGGTGTAGTGTTAAGTGCTAAGGCTGCTAACTAAAGGGCCGGCAGGTGGAATCTGCCAGGCGCTCCTTGGAAACTCTATGGGGTAGTTCTGCCCTGTCCTATAGGGTCGCTATGAGTCGGAATCGACTCGACGGCACTGGGTTTGTTTTTTTTTGTTGTTGTTGTTTTTACCATGAATCACAAATGTTCTTAACGGCACCTAGAATGGCGAATTCTTTCCAGAAGGTTTTCAATTTACTTTGCCCAATCCATCAAAGGAATCACTAAGTGTGGCAGCTATAGCCTTACAAAATGTATTTCTTAAATAATAAGACTTATAAGCTGAAATTCCTCCTTGATTCATGGGCTGCAGAATGGATGTTGTGTTAACAGGCATGAAAACAACATTAATCTTGTACGTCTCCATCAGAGCTCTTGGGTGACCAGGTGCATTGTCAATGAGCAGTAATATTTTGAAAGGAATCTTTTTTTTCCTCAGCAGTAGGTCTCAGCAGTGAGCTTAAATAATCAGTAAACCATGTCGTAAACAGATGTGCTGTCATCCAGGCTTTGTTGTTCCATTTATAGAGCACAGGCAGAGTAGATTTAGCATAATTCTTAAGGGCTCTAGAATTTTTGGAATGGTAAATGAGCATTGGCTTCAACTTAAAGTCACCAGCTGCATTAGCCCCTAACAAGACAGTCAGCCTGTCCTTTGAAGCTTTGAAGCCAGACATTGACTTCTCTCTAGCTTTGAAAGTCCTAGATGGCATCTTCTTTGAATATAAGGCCGTTTCGTCTACATTGAAAATCTGTTGTTTAGTGTAGTCACCTTCATCGACTATCTTAACTAGATCTTCTGGATAACTTTCTGCAGCTTCTACATCAGCACTTGTTGCTTCATTTGCACTTTTATGTTATGGAGACTGCTTCTTTCCTTAAACCTCTTGAATCAACCTCCCCTAGCTTCAAACTTTTCTTCTGCAGCTTCTTCACCTCTCTTGGCCTTCATAGAATTGAAGAGAGCTAGGGCTTTGCTCTGGATTAGGCTTTGGCATGAGGGAATGTTGTGGCTGGTTTGATCTTCTATCCAGACCACTAAAACTTTCTCCTCATCAGCAATAGGGCTGTTTCACTTTGTTATCATTTGTGTGTTCACTGGAGTAGCACTTTTCATTTCCTTCAAGAACTTTTCCTTTGCATTCACAACTTGGCTAAGTGCTTGGCACAAGAGGCCTAGCTTTCAGCCTATCTCAGGTTTTGACATGCCTTCCTCCTAAGCTTAATCGTTCCTAGCTTTTGATTTAAATTGAGAGAAGTGTGACTCTTCCTCTCACTTGAACATTTAGAGGCCATTGTAGGGTTATTAACTGGCTTAATTTCAATATTGTTTTGTCTCAGGGAATAGGGAAGTTTGAGGAGAGGGAGAGAGATGGGGGAATAGCCGGTCAATGGAGCAGTCAGGACACACATAACATTTATCGATTAAGCTCACTGTCTTTTATGGGTGTGGTTTGTGGCACCCCAAAATAATTACAATGGTAATATCAAGGATCACTGATCACAGAGTACCATAACAGATGTGATAATAATGAAAAGGTATGAAATAGTACGAGAATTACCAAAATGTGACACAGAGACAGAAAGTGAGCACATGCTGTTGGAAAAAAATGGCGCCGATAGACTTGCTTGATGCAGGGTTGTCACTAACTTTCAATTTGTAAAAAGCACAATATCTGCGAAGTGCAATAAAGTGAAAAATCAGATTGGAGGCTTGCCTTTGTTTTGTCTCCACATTCCCTCCTCCCGAACTCCCTCAGGGCGGAAGGAGCCACCTAGGCAGTGTTGGTTAAAAGTATTTAAAGGCATGTACTACCCACAGCCACGTGGCGCAAGGGATGGTGGTTAGGGTAAGCAGAAGACAGGCCAAAAAGCCTGGGAAATAGGAGACTAGAGAGGAAGATACACAGGGGATTAAGGACTCTGAAGCACTTACACATACTCTGTGGAATCTGGAGGGCCACGTACATGCCCAGGACTGGAAGCGTGCTCAGAAAACACCTGAGAAGACCATAGGCTTGTACCTCTGGCTGATCTTTGGGCTCCAAATAAGCAGGAGCGAAAGGCTGAGGCAGAGTTGCAGGTGGCCTGGCTAAGCATTAAAGGAGAGCCCTACTCAGAGCCAATATGCAATGACCAGAAGAGTATTATGAGGTGTGTGTGCGTGTGTGTTTTCTTTTTCACTCCAAGCATTTAAGATAATCTATGTCAGACTGGAGAAACCCTGAGAATATGGCCCCCAGACACACCTTCAGCTCAGTAAGTCATTCCTGAGGTTTACCCTTCAGCCAAAGATTGGCCCATAAAACAGAATGACACTAAAGGGGCACACCAGCCCTGGGGCAAGGACTAGAAGGCAGGAGGGGACAGGAAAGCTGGTAATAGGGAACCCCAGGTTGAGAAGGGAGAGTGTTGACATGTCATGGGGTTGTTAACCAAAGTCATAAAACAATATGTGTACTAATTGTTTATTGAGAGGTAGTTTGTGCTGTAAACTTTCATCTAAAGTACAATAAAAAAAGATAATCTCTGTCATGTCACTGGATGAACACTGAGATAACAGAACAGAGACTTCAGTAACCACACAAAAAGAAATATAGTTTTTGAAAAAATAGCTTGGGAAGTACTCTGAACACACAAATGACTGTACTGCACTCCAAAACAAGCAACAACAGAAGATACTTTGGAAAGGAGAAAATTTAACTTACAAAGTTATGACATTATGATATTCAACATGTCCAGCTTTCAACAAAAAAGAATTAGATATGAAAAGAAACAGGAAAACGAGGCCCATTCACAGAAAAATAAAATAAATAGAAACAATTTCTGAGGAAGCCCAGACATTGGACTTAACAAACACAGACATTAAATCAGCTATGTTAAATATGCTCAGAGAGGTAACGCATTCATGGACAAAGAACCTAAAAACAAACACACACACACACACAAACCAGGAGAATGAAGTCTCGATAGAGAATATCAATAAAGAGGTAGAAATTATAGAAAGAAAACAAATAGAAAAATTAACTAGAGGTGTTGGTTAGCTTGTTTGCGCGGTAGAAGAAATAATGAGTGGACTTGAAGGTAGGTCAAATGAAATTATCTAGTCTGAGAAGTAGAGAAAAAGAAGAATGAATAAAAATGAACAGGGCTTAAGACACCAAAAAAGAGCTGACTGTCACCATCAAGTGCAGCAATATATTCATTATGAGAGTCCCAGAAGGAAAGAAGAGGGAAAAGAGGCTGAAAACTTCCTGAATTTGATGAAAGACATGAATCTACATGTCCAAGAAGTTCATCAAATTCCAAACAGGATAACTCCAAGATCTCCACAATGAGACACATTATAATCAACCTGTTGAAAGACAAAGACAATATTGAAAGCAACAACACGGAAGTGATTCAGCTTGTGCATGGGGTCCTCAATCAGATTAACAATTAACTTATCAGAAACCATGGAGACCAGACATATTTAAAGTGCCAAAAGGAAAAAAAAAACTTTCAATGAGAAATTTTTATCCAGCAAAACTATCCTTTTAAAAATGAAAGTGAAATTAAGCATTCCCAGTAAACAAAAAAGAAGAGGATTAGTCACTAGTAAACCTTCTGTAGGAGCCCTGGTGGTGCAGTGGTTAAGAGTTTGACTGTTAACTAAAAAGGGCAGCAGTTCAAATCCACCAGCTTATCCTTGGAAACCCTATGGGGCAGTTCTACTCTGTACTATAGGATAATTATGAGTTAGAATCGACTTGACGGCAACAGGTTAAACCTTCTCTACAAGAAATACTAAATTGAGTCCTTCAGGATAAAATATATGGACATTAGACAGTAATTTGAAATCATATGAAGAAATAAAAAACATTGATAAAGTTAACTAAATAGGTAAATATAAAAGCTGGTATTGAATTGTAGCTAATATATATTTTCTATATAATTTAAAAGACTCATACACAAAACAATAATTATAAATCCATGTTAATTGGTATGCAATGTATAAAGATGTAATTTGTGATAATAATGACATAAAGGAGGGAATAAAGATATATATTAAAGTCAAAACCAAACCAAACCTACTGCCGTCGAGTTGATTCCGACTCATAGCAACCATAGAGGACAGAGTAGAACTGCCCCATAGAGTTTCCAAGGAGCGCCTGGTGGATTCGAACTGCCGACCTTTTGGTTAGCAGCCATAGTACTTAACCACTATGCCACCAGGGTTTCCATATTGAAGTCAAGTTGGTATCAATTTAATCTAGATTGCTAGAAATTTAGGACGTTAATTATAATCACCAGAATAAACACTAAGAAAATAATTTAAAAATATGTGTAAAACAAAATGAAGGAATCTAAACGATACACTAAAAAAATCATTTAAACTCAAAGGAAGGCAGTAATGGAAAAATTGAGTAACAAAAAAAGATACAGTGAAAACTGTGAGAGCCAGAATTCGACAGTTTTTCCGGTCTCACAAGTTTTCCATCTTTGACAGGGTACAGTCACCACTTTTCTATTGCTCTCTATTTAGTGGAAAATATTTGCATTTTCCTTCTCTGACAGGTTTCCACTTTACACAGGTTCCAGCTTTGGCAGATTTTACTGTATAAGATATACAGAAAACAAATAACAAAATAGCAGAAGTTCTTTCTTATCAATAATCACTTTTAATGAAAATGGATAAAACTCTTCAATTAAAAGGCAGAATATGCAAAAACATATGCTGTCTAAAAGAGACTCACTTTAGAGCCAAAAACACAAATAGGTTGAAAATGAAAGGATGGAAAAAAAATTCCATGCAAATAATAACCAAAAAAGAGCTGAGATGGCTATACCAATATCAGATAAAAGATACTTTAAGTTAAAAATTGTTATAATACACAAAGAAGGACACTACATATTGATAAAAGGGTAAATTCATCAAGAAGATATAACAATTATGAAATATATGCACATAGCAACAAAGCCCCAAAATATAGGAAGCAAAAACTGACAGAATAATAAGAAAAATAGACAGTTATACAATATAGTTAGAGATATCAGTACCCCAATATCATAATGGATAATACAACTGGAAGAAGGTTAGAAAGGAGTTAGGGAACAAGAATAACACTATAAACCAACTAGACCTTAGAGATAGACACAGAACACACCACTCAACAGCAGAATACACACTCTTCCCCAGTGCACATGGAACATTCTCCAGGATAAACCATAAGTTAGGCCATGAAACAAGTCTGAATAAATTTTAAAATACTGAAATTATCCAGTTTTCTCCAACCACAATGTAATAAAACTCAAGATCAATAACAGAAGGAAAAAAACGTAAAATTCACAAATATGTGCAAACTAAACAGCACATTCATGGGTCAAAGGAGAAATTACATGGAATACTAGAAAATACTTTTGATACAAGTGAAAATGAGACAAAATATACCAAACATGTGGAATACAGCTAAGCAGTACTCAGAGGGAAATTTAGAGCTATAAATGCCTACATTAAAATAGAAGAGCTAAACCAATAACTTTACAGCTTAAGGAACTAGAAAAGCAAGAGAAAACTAAACCCAAAGCTAGTAGAAAAGAGGAAATAATGAAGATTAGAGCTAAGATAAACAAAATAGGGGAGAGAAAAGCAAAGGGTATAATCAAAGAAAGCAAAAGTTGGTTCTTTTAGAAGAGCAACAAAATTGACAAACCACTAGCTAGACTAAGACAACAAGACACAAATAACTAAAATGAGAAATTAAAATGGGAACATTATAACCAGTCTTACAGAAATAAAAGGGATTATAAGAAAATATTATAAACGACCGTATGCCAACAAATCAGATAATCCAGATAAAATGGACACATCCCTAGAAATTCACAAATTACTAAAACTAACTCAGGAAAAAATAGAAAATCTGAATAGACCTACAACAAATAAAGATACTGAATTAGTACTCAAAAACCTCCTAACAAAGAAAATCCCAGGACCAGATGGCTTCACTGATAAATTCTACCAAATGTTTAAAGAAGAATTAACACCAATCGTTCTCAAAATCTTGCAAAACAAACAAAGAGGAGAGAGCACTTCCTAACTCATTCCATTACCAAACTTTGCCCTGATACCAAAGCCAGACAGAAACATCACAAGAAGACCACCTAACAATATCCCTTGTGAATATAGATGCAAAAATCCTCAAGAAAATACTAGCAAGTTAAATCTAACAGCATACTAAAAGGATTATACACCACAACCAAGTGGGATTTATCCTAGGAATGGGAAAGTGGTTCAATTATACAAAATCAAATATGTAATAACCCCACATTAGTAGAATGAAGAAGACAAATGACATCAATTTATACAAAAAAAGAAAGAAAAAAAAAGCAATTGGCAAAATCCAACACTATTTCATGATTTAAAAAAGAAAAACAAAAACACTCAGCAAACTAGGAATATATGAGAACTTTCTGAACCTGATAAAGGACCATTAGAAAACACACACACGCATCTAACATCACACTCAGTGGTGAAAGACTGAAAGTTTTCTCTCTAAGATCAGAAATAGACAGGAAGTTCGCTTTCACCAATCCTAATCAACATTGTTCTGAATGTTCTAGGCAGAGGAATTAGGCAAGAAAAATAAATAAAAAGCATCCATATTGGAAAGGAAGAAGTAAAAAAATATCTCTGTTTCCAGAGGACGTGATCCAATATAGAGGAAAATCCTAGAGAACCCTCAAAAAACTATTAGATTTAATGAAAAAAAAAATCAGCCAAGTTGCAGGGCACCAAATCGTCACAAAGGAATCAGCTTTTTTTTTTTTTTTTACACTCTAGCAATGAACAATCCAAATATAAAATTAAGAAAAAAATTCCATTTACAATGGCATCAATAAGAATAAAATATTTAGGAATAAATTTATCCAAGGGGATGCAAAACTCAGACTATAAACTACAAAACATTGCTAAAAAGATTTTTAAAAGAACTAAATAAATGAAAAGATATCCTGTGTTCATGGATTGGAATATTTAATATTGTTAAGATGTAAATACTGCCCAAAGCAATCTACAGATTCAATGCAATCCCTATCAAAATCCCAAAAGTGTTCTTTGCAGAAATAGAAAAGTTGTTCCTAAAATTCATATGGAATTGCAAGGGACCCTGAATAGCCAAAACAATCTTGAAGAAGTAGAATAAAGTCAGAGGACTAATATTTCCCAATTTAAAAGCTTACGACAAAGCTACAGTATTCAAAATAGTTGCAGGATAGGTATATAAACCAATCCAACAGAATTTGAAATCCAGGTTTAAACCCATACATCTATGGCCAAATGGTTTTCAGCAAAGGTACCAAGATCATTCAATGCAGAAAGATGAGGCTCTTCATCAAATGATGCTGGGACAACTGGAAATCCTTATGTAAAATAATTAAGTTGGACTTTTAACTCATCGAATACATAAAAATTAACTCAAAATAAATAATAGACATAAATATAAGAGCTAAAACCATGAAACTCTTGGAAGAAAACAAAGTAATAAATCTTCATGACCTTGCATTTGGCAATGGAGTCTTAGATATGACACCAAAACCACAAGCAACAAAGGAAAAAATACATAAATTGGACTTCATAAAAATTAAAAACGTTTATTCATCAAAGGACATTATCAAGGGAGTGGAAAGACAACTCACAGAATGGGAGCAAATATTTGCACATCATATATCTGAAAAGGGTCTAGCATTTCAGAACACACAAAAAACGCATACAACAAACAACCCAATTAAAAGATGGAGGAAAGACTTGAATAGATATTTCTCCGAAGAAGACATACAAATGGTGAACAAGACATGAAAGGATGTGGTATTTCTGTTATACCACCACTACGAAGCTAAAACACCATTGCTTCTGCAAAAGTTTAAATTTACTGTTGTGGTTCTTGTTAGGTTGTTGTTAGGTGCCGTCGAGTCGGTTCCGACTCATAGCGACCCTATGCACAACAGAACGAAACACTGCCCAGTCCTGCGCCATCCCTAAAATTGTTGTTATGCTTGAGCCCATTGTTGCAGCCACTGTGTCAATCCACCTCGTTGAGGGTCTTCCTCTTTTCCGCTGACCCTGTACTCTGCCAAGCATGATGTCCTTCTCCAGGGACTGATCCCTCCTGACAACATGTCCAAAGTATGTAAGACGCAGTTTCGCCATCCTTGCTTCTAAGGAGCATTCTGGTTGTACTTCTTCTAAGACAGTTTTGTTCATTCTCTTGGCAGTCCATGGTATATTCAATATTCTTTGCCAACGCCACAATTCAAAGGTGTCAATTCTTCTTTGGTCTTCCTTATTCGTTGTCCAGCTTTCACATGCATATGATGCAATTGAAAATACCATGGCTTGGGTCAGACGCACCTTTAGTCTTCAAGGTGACATCTTTGCTTTTCAAAACTTTAAAGAGGTCCTTTGCAGCAGATTTACCCAACGCGGTGCATCGTTTGATTTCTTGACTGCTGCTTCCATGGCTGTTGATTGTGGATCCAAGTAAAATGAAATCCTTGACAACTTCAATCTTTTCTCCGTTTATCATGATGTTGCTCGTTGGTCCAGTTGTGAGGATTTTTGTTTTCTTTCTGTTGAGGTGCAATCCAAACTGAAGGCTGTGGTCTTTGATCTTCATTAGTAAGTGCTTCAGGTCCTCTTCACTTTCAGCAAGCAAGGTTGTGTCATCTGCATAATGCAGGTTGTTAATGAGTCTTCCTCCAATCTTGATGCCCTGTTCTTCTTCATATAGTCCAGCTTCTCGTGTTATTTGTTCAGCATACAGATTGAATAGGTGTGGTGAAAGAATACAACCCTGACGCACACCTTTCCTGACTTGAAACCAATCAGTATCCCCTTGTTCTGTATGAACAAACACCTCTTGATTTATGTAAAGGTTCCCGATGAGCACAGTTAAGTGTTCTGGAATTCCCATTCTTCGCAATGTTATCCAAAGTTTGTTATGATCCACACAGTCGAATGCCTTTGCATAGTCAATAAAACACAGGTAAACATCCTTCTGGTATTCTCTGTTTCAGCCAGGATCCATCTGACATCAGCAATGATATCCCTGGTTCCACGTCCTCTTCTGAAAAAAAAAAAAACCGGCCTGAATTTCTGGCAGTTCCCTGTCGATATACTGCTGCAGCCATTTTTCAATGACCTTCAGCAGAATTTTGCTTGCTTGTGATATTAATGATATTGTTCTATAATTTCCACATTTGGTTGGCTCATCTTTCTTGGGAATAGGCATAAATATGGATCTCTTCCAGTCAGTTGGCCAGGTAGCTGTCTTCCATATTTCTTGGCATAGACGAGAGAACACCTCCAGTGCTACATCTGTTTGTTGAAACATCTCAGTTGATATTCCACCAGTTCCTGAAGCCTTATTTTTCGCCAATGCCTTCAGAGCAGCTTGGACTTCTTCCTTCAGTACCATTGGTTCCTGATCATATGCCACCTCTTGAAATGGTTGAACATTGACTAATTCTTTTTGGTATAATGACTCTGTGTATTCCTTCCATCTTCTTTTGATGCTTCCTGCGTAATTTAATATTTTCTCCATGGAATCCTTCACTATTGCAACTCGAGGCTTGAATTTTTTCTTCAGTTCTTTCAGCTGGAGAAACGCCGAGTGTGTTCTTCCATTTTGGTTTTCCATCTCCAGCTCTTTGCACGTCATTATAACATTTTACTTTGTCTTCTTGAGACGCCCTTTCAAATCTTCTGTTCCGTTCTTTTATTTCATCAATTCTTCCCTTTGCTTTAGCTGCTCGATGTTCAAGAGCAAATTTCAGAGTCTCCTCTGACATCCATCTTTGTCTTTTCTTTCTTTCCTGTCTTTTCAATGACCTCTTGCTTTCTTCATGTATGACGTCCTTAATGTCATTCCACAACTTGTCTGGTCTTCGGTCACTAGTGTTCAATGCGTCAAATATGTTCCTCAGATGGTCTCTAAATTCAGGTGGGATATACTCAAGGTCATGTTTTGGCTCTCGTGGACTTGCTCTGATTTTCTTCAGTTTCAGCTTGAACGTGCATATGAGCAATTGATGGTCTGTTCCACAGTCGGCCCCTGACCTTGTTCTGACTGATGATATTGAGCTTTTCCATGGTCTCTTTCCACAGATGTAGTCAATTTGATTTCTGTGTGTTCCATCTGGCAAGGTCCATGTGTATAGTCGCCGTTTATGTTGGTGAAAGAAGGTATTTGCAGTGAAGACTTCGCTGGTCTTGCAAAATTCTATCATTTGATCTCCGGCATTGTTTCTATCACCAAGGCCATATTTTCCAACTACTGATCCTTCTTCTTTGTTTCCAACTTTCGCATTCCAATCACCAGTAGTTATCAATGCATCTTGATTGTATGTTCGATCAATTTCAGACTGCAGCAGCTGATAAAAATCTTCTATTTCTTCATCTTTGGCCCTAGTGGTTGGTGCGTAAATCTGGATAACAGTCGTATTAACTGGTCTTCCTTGTAGGTGTATGGATATTATCCTATCACTGACAGCGTTATACCTCAGGATACATCTTGAAACGTTCTTTTTGACGATGAATGCAACACCATTCCCTTTCAAGCTGTCATTCCCAGCATAGTAGACTGTACAATTGTCTGATTCAAAATGGCCAATACCAGTCCATTTCAGCTCACTAATGCCTAGGATATTGGTGTTTATGCGTTCCATTTCATTTTTGATGATTTCCTATTTTCCTAGATTCATACTTTGTACATTCCAGGTTCCGATTATTAATGGATGTTTGCAGCTGTTTCTTCTCATTTTGAGTCGTGCCACATCAGCAAATGAAGGCCCCGAAAGCTTTACTCCATCCATCTCATTAAGGTCGACTCTACTTTGAGGAGGCAGCTCTTCCCCAGTCATCTTTTGAGTGCCTTCCAACCTGGGGGGCTCATCTTCCAGCACTATATCAGACAATGTTCCCCTGCTATTCATAAGGTTTTCACTGGCTAATGCTTTTCAGAAGTAGACTGCCGGGCCCTTCTTCCTAGCCTGTCTTAGTCTGGAAGCTCAGATGAAACCTGTCCTCCATGGGTGACCGTGCTGGTGTCTGAATACCAGTGGCATAGCTTCCAGCTTCACAGCAACACACAAGCCCCTGCAGTACAACAAACTGACAGACACGTGGGGATTGTTGTTGTTAGGTGCCTTCAAGTCAATTCTGACTCATAGCAACCCTATGCACAACAGAAAAAAAAGCACTGTCCAGTCCTGTGCTATCCTCACAATCATTGCTACGTTTGAGCCCATCATTGCAGCCAATGTGGCAATCCATCTCATTGAGGGTCTTCCTCTTTTTCCCTGACCCTCTGTCTTAGGCTGGGTTCTCTAGAGAAGCAAAACCAGTAAAGCATATAAATACATATATAGAGAGAGAGATTTATATCAAGAAAATGGCTCACGCAGTTGTAGAGGCTGCAATGTCCCAAGTCCATGGGTCAGGAAAGAGGCTTCTCCAGATTCACGTAGCTGCAGGGTCTGGCAAACCCAAGATCGGCAGGTCAGAGAGCAGGGCTGTTGTTCCTACACGCTGTGAAGATCAACAAATCCCAAAATTGGCAGGCAAGACTGCAGGTAAGCTGTTAGCTCAAGTCCCAAGAACCAGAGGTCAGACAAACAGGAGCCAGCAAAAGCCCCCCACAAACTCTGCCTGAATGCCTACCCTGGCAACTCCTCTTCAACTAATTGGCTAGTCACAGCAGATCCATTATGGGAGTGATCACATATCAAATCTCAACAGGGAAGTGATCACAACATTATAGCACTGCCAAAACACTGAGAATCATGGCCCAGCCAAGCTGACATGCAGTCTTAACCATCACACCCTCTATTTTACCAGGCATGATGTCCTTCTCCAGGGACTGGTCCCTCTTGATAACACATCCAAAGTATGTGAGATGAAGTTGCCCCATTCTTGCTTCTAATGAGCATTCAGGCTGTACTACTTTAAAGACAGATTTTTTTTTTGGTTCTTCTAGCAGTACATGGTATATTCAATATTCCTCACCAACACCATAATTCAAAGACATCAATTCTTCTTCAGTCTTCCTTATGCATTGTCCAGCTTTTGCATGTTTATGCGGCTATTTTAAACACCAAGGCTTGGGTCAGGTGCAGCTTAATCCTCAAGGTGACATCTGTGATTTTTAAGACTTTAATGAGACCCCTTGCAGCAGATTTGCCCATTGAAATGCATAGTCTGATTTCTTGACTGTTTCTTCCATGGGTGTTGATTATGGATCCAAATAAAAAGAAATCCTTGACAGCTTCAATCTTTTCTGTTTATCAAGATGTTGCTTATTGGTCCAGTTGTGAGGATTTTTGTTTTATTTATGCTGAGATGTAATCCATACTAAAGCCTGTGGTCTTTGATCTTCATCAGTTAGTGCTTCAAGTCCTCTTCACTTTCAGCAAGCAAGGTCGTGTCATCTGCATAACCAAGGTTGTTAATGAGCCTTACTCCAATCCCGATGCCCTGTTCTTCTTCATATAGTAGTCTCTCCGATTATTTGCTTAGCATACAGATTGAATAAGTATGGTGAAAGATACAACCTGAAGCACACTTTTCCTTATATTAAACCACACGGTATTCCCTTATTCTGTTCGAATGACTGCCTCATGGTCTAAATACAGGTTCCTCATGAGTACAATTAAGTGTTCTGGAATTCCCATTCTTTGCAATGTTATCCATAATTTGTTAAAGTCCACAGAGTTGAATGACTTTGCGTAGTTAATAAAACACAGGTAAACATCTTTCTGGTATTCTCTGCTTTCAGCCGGGGTCCATCTGACACTAGCAATGATATCCCTTGTTCCATGTCGTCTTCTGAATCTGGCTTGAATTTCTGGCAGTTCCCTGTCAATGTACTGTTGTAACATCTTACTTGTTTGTGATTTTAATATTGTTGGATAGTGTCTGCATTCTGTTGGATCTCCTTTGGAATGGGTACAAATATAGATCTCTTCCAGTTGGCTGGCTAGGTAGCTGTCTTCCAAATTTCTTGGCATAGACGAGTGAATGCTTCCAGGGATGCATCCGTTTGTTGAAACATCTTAGTTGGTATTCTGTCATTTCCTGGAGCCTTGTTTTTCACCAAAGCCTTCGGTGCAGCTTGGACTTCTTTCAGTACAATTGATTCTTGGTCATATGCCATCTCCTGAAATGGTTGAACGTCAACCAATTCTTTTTGGTACAGTGACTCTGTGTATTCCTTTCACCTTATTTTGATGCTTCCTGGGTCATTTAGTATTTTCCCTGTAGAATCCTTCAGTATTGCAATTCTAGGCTTGATTTTTTTTCTTCAGTTCTTTCAGCTTGAAAAATGCTGAGTGTGTTCTTCCCTTTTGGTTTTCTATCTCCAGGTCTTTGCACATTTCATTATGCTACTTTACTTTGTCTTCTCAAGCCACCCTTTAAAATCTTCTGTTCAGCTCTTTTACTTCATCATTTCTTGCCTTCGCTTTAACTACTCTTACGTTCAAGAGCAACTTTCTGAGTCTTTTCTGACATCTATTTTGGTCTTTTCTTTCTTTCTTGTCTTTTTAATGACCTCTTGCTTTCCTCACATATGATGTCCTTGATGTCATTCTACAACTCGTCTGGTCTTTGATCATTTGTGTTCAATGTGTCAAATCTATTCTTGAGATGGTCTCTAAATTCAGGTGGGATACAGTCAAGGTCATACTTTGGCTCTCGTGGACTTCTAATTTTCTTCAACTTGAACTTGCATATGAGCAATTGATGGTCTGTTCCACGGTTTCTCCTGGCCTTTTTCTGACAGATGATATTGAGATTTTCCAATGTCTCTTTCCACAGATGTAGTCAATTTGATTCCTGTGTATTCTGTCTGGTGAGGTCCATACGTGTAGTCGCTGTTTATGTTGTTAAAGAAAGGCATTTGCAACGAAGTCATTGGCCTGGCAAAATTCTATCATGCAATCTCCAGCATCGTTTCTGTCACCAAGGCCATGTTTTCCAACTATCAATCCTTCTTTATTTCCAACTTTTCCAATCACCAGTAGTTATCAGTACATCCTGAGAGCATATTTGATTAATTTCAGATTGCAGAAGTTGGTAAAAATCTTCAATTTCTTCATCTTTGGCCTTAGTGGTTGGTGTGTAAATTTGAATAATAGTCCTATTAACTGGTTTTCCTTGTAGGTGTATGGATATTATCTTACCACTGACAGCATTGTACTTCAGGATAGATCTTGAAATGTTCTTTTTGACGATGAATGCAACGCCATTCCTCTTCATATTGTCATTTCCAGCACAGTAGACTATATGATTCAAAATGGCTAACACCAGTCCATTTCAGCTCACTAATGCCTGGGACACTGATGTTTATGCATTCCATTTCATTTTTTACGACTTCTAGTTTTCCTAGATTCATACTTTGTACGTTCCACATTCAATTACTAATGGATATTTGCAGCTGTTTCTTCTCATTTTGAGTGTTGCCACATCAGCAAACGAAGGTTTCAAAAGCTTAACTCCATCCAAGTCATTAAGGCTGACTCTACTTTGAGGAGGCAGCTCTTCCCTAGTGTTATTTTGAGTGCCTTCCAACCTAAGGGGTTCATCTTCTGGCACTATATCAGACAATGTTCTGCTGCTATTAATAAGGTTTTCACTGGCTGATTCTTTTCAGAAGTAAAATCTCCGGGTCCTTCTTCCTAGTCTTTCTTAGTCAGTGGGAATTCCTAGCTCTGAACCAATCAAGGGCTCGAATGGGCTACCTTGTTTTTGGTTTACCCAGGCAGCAACTCTCACAGCAGCAGCCCCTCTAAAAGTGTTTAAACTGTAGAGCAGGATCTACAAACTCGATTCACATTCCAGACTCCCCAAGTACTCAGAATCCCCTTCTCCACATTGCTGCATTCCCATAAGCATTTAAAGAAAATACCTTTAAAGAGAATTAGGAGGCCTTTTGATAGTTTCTGTATCATTAGTTTTTGTACTTCAAATATGGTTATATTTTAGTTATAGTTGTAGACGTAGTTGTAATTTTATAGTTATCGTTATCATTATTGTTACCATATTTATAGTTAAAGTTATGGTTAGTTATAGTTAGATATGGTCTATACAGTTATAGTGACTAACTAGTTGTATCTACTAGTAATATTTATGGTTAATTCTAGTTATGTATAGTTAACATTGACAGCTATCTTTTATTACCAGTTATGGCTACTAGCTAACTGTGGTAACCAATGATGACTACTAACCGATCATGATTACTAGTCATCATTACTAACTAGTTGTGGTAACTAGTTATGGCTACTGACTAGTCATTGTTTCTGGTCATGACTATTAACTAACTATGGTTACTGGCCATGGCTGCAAACCAGTTGTTACTAGTTGTGACTATAAACTAAATGTGATTACTAGTTATGATTGGTTGTAGCTGTGGTTACTGCTTATAGTCTATTTTAATTGTGATTAGTTTTAATTATGGTTATTTTTAGTTGGTGTCTTAGTTTCTTCGTGCTGCTATAACAGAAATATCAGAAGTGGGTGGCTTTAATGAACCAAATTTATTTTCTCACAGTTTAGGAGGCTTGAAGTGCAAATTTAGGGCACTGGCTATAGGAAAAGGTTTTCTCTCAGTCGGCTCTGGGGGGAAAATCCTTGTCTTAGCTTCTGTAGTCAGCCATCCTTGGAATTCCTGGGCTTGTAGGCTGTTTTGCCACCCTCGTCTTTAGCTTCTATCGGTCTTTTCCCATGTCTGATTTCTTCCATTCCCAATCTGCTCTTCAATATCTCAGAAGAGATTGGTTTAAGACATACTCTACACTAATATGGCCTCATTAACATAACAAAGAAAACTCTGTTCCCAAATGGGATTACATCTACAGATATAGGGATTAGGATTTATAACACATATTTTGGGAGGACACAATTCAATCCGTAACAGTTGGCTACAAGTATAGTTAAGAATAGGCACAAGTAGTTACAGGTAGTTATAGAGTGAGAGTGTTAGAGTTATAGTTCTTTGATCTGGAATGTAATCTACTCACAGTCTTATCTTCATATCTTCCAAAGCATTTATGACACCTACCTACTGGTCAATATGCATTTGATGTTTTATTTAATTACATTCATTTCACTCATTGTTACAAAAAACCTAAGGTGTAATTTCTCTTAACACAAATTCATGTATATTAGCTATTGTGGTGGTTGGATATGGTTCCCAATTATTTTAGATTACAAATTGTGACTACTAACTAGTTTTACTTGCTAGTTGTGGTTTGTAGTTATGGATGATAACTAGTCATAGTTACTCTAATGAATTGAAGCGTGTCCCCCCAAAATATGAGTTGTAAATCCTAACTTCTTTGTCTGTGGTTATAATCCCATTTGAGAATAAGTTATCTTTGTTATGTTAATGAGACAGGATTAGTGTAGGGAGTGTCTTGAGTCAATCTCTTACAAGATATAAAAAAAAAACAGATTAGACAAACAGAGATAGAGAAGAGAGATGCCAAGCCATATGAAGATAGTCCATGAGCAGAAGTTCAGAAGAGATAAGGACCTTCCTCCAGAGCCGACAAAGACAGAAAGCCTTCCCTTGGAGCTGGCACCTTGAATTCAGACTTCTAGCCTCCTAAATTGTGAGAAAATAAATTTCTGATTGTTAAAGCTCCCCACTTGTGGTATTTCTGTTATAGCAGCACTAGATAACTAGGATAGAATTTGGTACCAGGAGTGTGGTGCTGCTCTACCAGATACCTAAACTGTGGATATGGTTTTGGAATTGGGTAATGGGTAGAGACTGGAAGAGATTTAAGGTGCCTAGTAGTAAAAAAAAAAAAAAAATTTTTTTTTTTTTTTAGTAGTAAAAGCCTAGATTGCCTTGAAGAGACTGTTGATAGAATTGTGGACATCAAAGGCAATTCTGGTGAGGGCTCAGAAGAAAGTGAAGAGAGCTATAAAAAAAGTCTCTATTGTCTTAGAGAATACATATTGGTGCCAGCAAGAAAATGTTGCTAGAAATGTGTATGTTAAATGTGCTTCTAGTGAAAAAAGGAAATGATGAACATGTGCTTGGACAATGGAGAAAAGGTGATGCTTTTTATGCAGTGGCAAAGAACTTGTTTGAATTATGTTTAAATGTTTGGTGGAAGGTAGAACTTGTAAGTAACAAACTTGGATATTTGGCTGAGAAAATTTCTATGCAAGATCTTAAAGGGGATGCATGGTTTCTTCTTGCTGTTTATAGTAAAACACGAGAGGGAAGAGATGGACTTAAAAATGAACTGTGCAAAATGAAAACAAAACAAAGAATTAGAAAATTCTGTTGTACAAACTAAGGACAAATGTCCTAGAATGTTCACCAAGGATGTACACAATCCTTTTGTTAAAGAGATTAAGACTGTGAATGATGGATTTAACCAGCTACCACAGCAGAAAACCCATTAGTTTAGACTGAAGGGGACAGAGAAAGAGCGAAAAGAAAGAACACTATATGCCTCTTGGAATTTTACAGGCAGGAAACAAGCCAAAGGAGGTACATCTGTTTTTCTCCAAGAAAAGAAAAGGCCCATCCCTGGAGCAGCTCAGAGATCATCAGAACTGTTGGAAAGAGCATGGGAAGCTGGCCTGCGTCAGTTTCAAAGGGTGGAATCACAGCCTCCTAAGTTTAAAAGAGTCAGATCTTCACCAACTTGGTACCAGAGGGCATGGCCAACCCCGAGTCTGGAGGGTGGAGCCATTACCCAGACGGTCTCAGAAAACAGAGGATTATTTTCAAGACTTGAGAGCTGTTATAATTTGTTCTGCTGGGTTTTGGACTTGCTTGGTACCCGTTATCCCTTCTTTCCCTCCAATTTTTCCCATCTGTAATGGAAATGTCTACCTTTTGCCTATTCCACCATTGTCCCTTAGAAACAGATAACTCTTATTCTAGATTTTGCACGTTCACAAATGAAGAGGAATTTTGCCCCAGTGTGGAGTACACTTAAATTCTCACCCACATTTGATTTATATGATTCAGAAGATGAGATTTTAAACTGGGAGTTGATTTAATTTGGGGATGATGCGATGGGGTGAATGTGTTTTGCATGTGGCAAGGACATGAATTTTGGGGGCCAAAGGGTGGAATTTTATGGATTTTGTCCTAAAAAAAATACGTGTTGTAAATCCTAAGCTCTATGTCTGTAGTTAAACCCTGGTGATACAGTGGTTAAGAGCTACAGCTGCTAACCAAAAGGTCAGCAGCTTGAATCCACCAGGAACTCCTTGGAAACTCTATGGGGCAGTTCTACTCTGTCCTATAGTGTCACTATGAGTCAGAATAGACTCGACAGCAACGGGTTTATTTGTTTTTTGGGTTTTTTTTTTGGTATGCCTATTGTTATAACCCCATTTGGGAATAGGTTGTCTTTGTTATGTTAATGAGACAGGATTAGTGTAGGGTTTCTCTTGAGTCAGTCCCTTATAGAATATAAAAAGATCAGATTAGACAAGTACAGATGGGATAAGATAGATGTCAAGACACATGGAGATCTCCAAGGAACCAGGAAGCAGAAGCTGAAGAGACAAGGGCCTTCTGAGCCAACAGAAAATGCCTTTGGCCCTCTGGATTCAGACTTCTTGCCTCCTAAACTGTGAGAAAATAAATTTCTGTTTGTTAAAGCCACTCATTTACGGTATTTCTGTTATAGTAGCACTAGATAACTAAAGAGTTACTATGTATGGTTAGTTGTAGTTACGGTTAGTGTGATGGTTATTTTTATGTGTCAACTTGGTTAGGCTATGTTGTTTGACCAAACACTAGTCTAAGTGCTACTGTACGAGTATTTTGTAGATGAGGTTAAATTTACAATCAGATGACTTTAAGAAAAGGAGATTACCCTCAATAATGTGGATCAGCCTCAACCAATCAGTTGAAGATCTTAAGGACAAACAGTGTGGTTTCCTGGAGAAGAAGGAATTCTTCCTCAAGTCTGAAATGTAGAAATCCTGTTTGAGTTTCAAGCCTGCCAACCAAATTGCACTACAGATTTCAGGTTTCGGACTTGCTTGTCCCCACAATCACATTTATATATATATATATATATGTATGTATGTATGTATATCCTTCCATCCTATTGGTTCTGTTTCTTTGGAGAACCCTGACTGATATAGTTATTTATAATTTATAATTATGGTTGCTTATGATACGTAAATACTTGTGGTTTTTAGTCATGACTTATAACTTGTGATTATTCGTTATGACTACTTACTAACTTGGTTACTCACTATCTTAGTTATCTAGTACTTTTATAACAGAAATATAACAAATGAATGGCTTTACCAAACAGACATTTATTCTCTCACAGTCTAGGAGGCTAGAAGTCTGAATTCAGGGCACCAGCTCTGGTGAAAGCTTTCTCTCTGTGTTGGCTCTGGGAGAAGGTCCTTGTCTTCTTTCAAAATCTGTGGGCCTGGCATTCCTTGGAGATCTTCATGTGTCTTGGCATCAATCTTCCCCTGGGTCTAAGAGGTTCTCAGCACAGTGACCTCGGGACCAAAGGATGGACTCCACTCCTGGCTTTTCTTTCTTGGGGATAGTCAAGTCCCTCTTTCTCTGCTCGCTTCCCTCTCCTTTCATCTCTTGTAAGATAAAAGATGTGACTCAAATAAGGGTGGTGACTTGAATAAGGGGATGACTTAAGTAAGGGTGGTGAAAGCAAAGTGGTGACTCAAGATACATCCCACCCTAATCCTGCCTCATTAACACATAGTCAGGATTTACAATACATCACAAAATGTAGGCCTAACCAAGTTGACACATATTTTGGTGGGACACAATTCAATCCATGACACTCACTATGGATACCAACTATTTATGATACTGGTTACTGTTGTTTATTGGCTATAATTGATCGTTGTGGCTACTAACTAGTTATACTTATTAGATATGACTACTGTTATGGGTTGAATTATGTCCTCTAATAAGATATGTTGAATTCCTAATCTCCAATATCTGTCAATGCAACTTTATTTGGAAATAGGGTCTTTGTAGATGTAATCAAGTTAAAATGAGGTCATTAGGGTAAGGCCTAGTCACTGTACATGTGGTGTTCTTATAATAAGAGAAGATACATGGACAGTCACAGGGGGAAGACAGACATATGAAGACAGAGACAGAGACTGGAGTTTTACTCCCATAAACCAAGGAATGCCTGGGGCCACCAGAAGCTAAGAAAGAGGCATGGATAAGATTCTCCTTCAGAGTCCTCAGAAGGAATCAACACTGCTGACACCCTGATTTTGGACTTCTCATCTCCAGAACTGTGAGAGAATAAATTTATGTTGTTTTAAGCTACGCAGTTTGTGGTATTTTGTTATGACAGTCCTAGGAAACTATGTATGGTTAGTTGTAATTATGGATAGTTACGGTTGTGGTTGGTTATGGTTTCTGACTACTGGTAGTTGCTAGCACAACTACTAGCTTGTTCTGGTTAGTAGTTGTGACTGCTACCCAGTTGTGGTTACTAGCCATGACTACTAAATAGTTTTGATTAATACTTATTGCTAGCCATAACTATGGCTAGTCATCATTATAATTATAGTCAGTTATAGGGTCACTATGAGCTGGAAACAACTCAACATCAGTGGATTTGGTTTTTGCATTTATAGGTACAGTTAACTACAGTAGTTATAGCTATGGAGCCCTGGTGGCATAGTGGTTAAGAGCTTGGCTGCTAATCAAAAGGTTGGCAGTTCGAATTCACCAGCAGCTCCTTGGAAAACCTATGGGGCAGTTCTACTCTGTCCTATAGCATCACTGTGAGTTGGAATTGACTCATCAGCAATGTTTTTTTTTTGATAGTGTTATAGAGCATTAGAATGTTAGAGTTAGAATTAATAACTCCAGAACATAGAATGTAATCTACTTACAGACTTATCTTCAGGTATTCCAAAACTTTCATGATCCGTACTCACTGGGCAACATGTTTTTACTATTTAATTCTACTGCATTCATTTGACTATTTGTTACATACGAAGAACCTAAGATGTAATGTCTTCTAACACAGTCATGTATGTAAACTCTAGAGGTATTCCTTGCCCTCGTTCACCCTGTATGTTATGCTCAGACTCCAAGAGGCACCTGACAAGGGAAATGTCATCACCTGTGCAATCTTTATTCCCAGAAAGACCTCTTGCCCAGAATCCTCAGCTCCTGTCCAATCGCAAAGCCACATGAGCTGGAAAACTATCTTAGTTATCTAGTGCTGCTATAACAGAAATACCACAAGTGGATGGCTTTAAAAAAGATAAATTTATTCTTTCACAGTCTAGGAGGCTAGAAGTCCGAGTTCATGGTGCCAGCTCCAGGGGAAGGCTTTCTCTCTCTGTCAGCTATGGAGGAAGGTCCTTGTTATCAATCTTTCCCTGATCTAGGAGCATCTCAGTGCAGGGACCCCAGGTCCAAAGGACCCACTCTGCTCCTGGCACTACTTTCTTGGTGGTATGATGTCCCCACATCTCTCTGCTTGCTTCTCTCTTTTATATCTTAAAAGAGGCTGATTTAAGACACAACTTAATCTTGTAGATTGAGTCCTGACTCATTAACATAACTGCCTCTAATCCTGCCTCACTAACATCATAGAGGTAGGATTTATAACACATAGGAAAATCACTTCAGATGACAAAATGGTGGACAATCACACAATAATGGGAATCATAGCCTAGCCAAACTGATGCATATTTTTGGCACAATTCAATCCATAACAAAAACCTACAAAAAAAGCTGAAGATCCCATTTCCAATCCTTCTGAACCATCCCTGCCTGAGCATCTAGCCTAATGCTTTCTCTGTTAGGGACCTTTCCATGTCTCTTAAATTCAGAGCTACTAAAGCCCAATCTGGAGATCATGGCAGGAATGCAGGGAGGTAGAAGGCATTTTATGCTTTTTTTTCATTCACTAAGTCCAACTTGAGGTTGTCAGTCTTCTGTGGGAAGATCATATCCTAAATGTAATCTTTGCCCTGAGTAATTTTATTTAACTGAAAAATTTTACAGGGTGCCACACCATTATTCTAATTTTCCCCCTGAGACAATTTAGTAAGTTGAAACTATTTAATGGGCATTTGTCCCTTAAAATCTCCCTCTCTTTTTTTTTCCTTCAGGTTTTTGGTACGGCAATATTCTACTCCCAGAACCAGTTTCTGTATCAACCAGGATAGATTAGACTAGGCTATGGAATCAAACTGGATGGCAACAAACGGTACCACCATGTCAGTAGATAAACGCAACAAAAGCATATTTTTGACTTACAAATTACACTGTGGATTTAGACAACTCTCCTAGATACTGTGTAATAAGGCTGCTTCAAATTGAAGTCCCATCATTTCAACACAAGGCCTCCTCAGTTGCTACAGCTAAAGAACTGGCAAGAGAGTTGCACATTAGCAATGCAATGCTTCAACATGGAAAGGAAACACATCACTTCTGTTTACAACCCCTTGTCTAGAACTAGTAAAATGGCCCTGACTAATTACAAGGCATCTGGGAGTTATAGCTTTTCAGTACACATAAAATGGAGAGGAGCCAGATATTGTTGAACTCTAGTAATGTATGTCTCAGATACTATCAGAGGTAGTATAATCCATTGCCATTGAGTTGATTCCGACTTAAAGCAACCCTATAGGACAGAGTAGAACTGCCCCCATAGAGTCTCAAAGGAGCACCTGGTGGATCTGGACTGCCAACCTTTTGGTTAGTAGCCATAGCACTTGCTACGGGTAAAGAACGTATCTGGAGTCAAACAATCCCTGGACTCTGTCACTTGCTACCTGGCAAGTGGCTTAAAACCTAAACTTGGTTTAAAGTACAGGTAAATTGTTACCCAGAAATTACTTCCTGCCTAATTGGGTAGTTATTGGTGTTAAATGGTATTGTGCCTATACAATGTTTAGTATAGCTCCTAGCACACAGGAAGCATTCAATTAATGATTTGATATTATCATAGTGAATAAAGACATTGTGATCCACTCGGTTGTGATCATGACCAGTAAAAGTTGCCACAGACAATCTCAGGGACATCGAGGCAGTACCACTTGTAACATACACATTATGACGGTTCTCATTTACCAGTCTTTAACAGACTGGAAAAATTTGACACTGTTATGGTCTCCACGATAAATTAGAGGGAAGACCATGGTGATAGCCATGTGTTGACAAGAAGAAAATTGCTGTGACAGAGGTTATTTCGTGTTTCTAAAATATCATAAATTTTGTAGAACAATGGTCATTTACTATAATCAGGAGCTACTCCAAAGCTGCATGCTGAAATTGAAATTTGAAAAGTAAATGCACAGCAAGAGAAAGTAAATTACCCCAACAGAGCCTCTCAAAAGACCTGTTATAACATCCTCTTATTTGGTTTTCTGCAAACACTATTACAACACACCCTGATAAGTAATTTGAGTCAGAATCAACTCAACGGCAATGGGCTTCGGCTTAGCTATTATCAATGAGGATTTTTTTAATAAATAAAATTTCATAATTTCTATTATTGATTAATGTTTTGGCCCTTTTAAGGAAAGCAGTGTGCATTACCTAGTGAGATTTTTCTGTGAGAGAACTCATAAGTTAAAAATATTTATTATGTTTATAACACTACATATTCAGAGTTTATGCAATGTGTTATTTTTCCTATTTTTCGGTAATAAGTTTATTAAAAGTTTTAAACTTAAATGATGATAATAGACAATTTTTTCTAACTGATGTATCCATATTAAGCATAAGATTTTCTAATTTGTATATTTTTAAAACCTGCAATCAGAGTTATAAAATTAACATGTGTTAATTACAAGCAATGGAATTAAATAATACAATGTTATTATAAAAAATTATAATTTCACATCACACATACCCTTTCCCTCCTTACCTCCAAACTCCAGGCTATACGAATAATAATCATACTTTTCTCCATATTCATTCTGTATGTATATATTTAACAATACATCATTAACATCCCTTTAAGTCAATAATATAGATATAACTCACCCTTTCTCTAATAGCTGAAGAAAATGGCCCATTATGAATGTACCACAATTTATTCAAGCAGCCACCTATGTGTGAACAATCAGTTGGTTTCCAGTTTTTTGCCATCATAGACAATGCTTTGATAAGCATCCTTATGCTAATGGAGTATACCAGTAAAACATGAAACTCTCCTTGAAAGAAGGAGAGGGAGAAAGAGAGAAAGGCTTACATTTCCACTGGTATAGAGTCTTAAATAAAAAATATTTGGAATAATACATACAAAACTGTTTATAGAGACTATTTTGGAAAGGGACCTAGCAGTGGGATGACAGGGCAATTAAATCCTGTTTTACAAATTTCCCAAACTATTTGCTTATCTAAAACACACACAACTTGTCTAGGCAGAAAAATGAAATTTAAATTTTGAAGACATGCAGAAATTATTCTTTTAAAAGTGATTCACACAATAATGATATAGACAGTGTGAGCATGGAAGGATGTGAAACATACTGTTACGTTTAAAGGAAAAATGACTGAAATTGTTTATAAAAATGTATGAGTAGAGGGGGGTTATTACTTATGGAGTACTGAGTTTCGGTTTACAGCTATGAAAAAAATCACACTGATTAAGTGTAGGATTGCACATCCAATTACTATAATTGATGTCAATAAGTTGTACATCTGTAAAAAGTTGAATTGACAAAAGTTGTGTGATAGATATATTTACAACAAGAAGAAAAATAAGAGTAGCTGCTGAGCCTGCTTATGTACAACTATCTTAGTTATCTAGTGCTGCTATAACAGAAATACCACAAGTGGATGGCTTTAACAAACAGAATTTTATTCTGTCACAGTTTAGTAGGCTAGAAGTCCGAATTCAGGGTGCTAGCTCAAGGGGAAGGCTTCCTCTCTCTGTCGGCTCAGGAAGAAGGTCCTTGTCATCAATCTTTCCTGGTTGAGGAGCTTCTGAGTGCAGGGACCCCAGGTCCAAAGGACGAACTGTTCTCCTGGCTCTCGTTTCTAATTGGTATGAGGTCCTCCGGTCTCTCTGCTCACTTCTCTCTTTTATATCTCAAAAGAGATTGACTTAAGACACGACCTCATCTTGTAGATTGAGTCCTGCCTCATTAACATAACTGACGCTAATTCCAACTCATCAACATCATAGAGATCAGATTTACAACACAGGAAAATCACATCAGATGACAAAATGGTGGGAATCACACAATACTAGGAATCATGGCTAGCCACATTGACAGACATTTTGGGGGGATACAATTCAATCCATGCAAACGACCAAAAGCTTCACAGGACTTGGGTCCTTTTTTTGGAGGTTTAGGGTCATGGTTTCATGGGACATCCCAGTTAACTGGCCTGATAATGTATTTAGTGCTTCTGTTCTATCTCCTAGTTTATTGCATAGTGCCTGGGGGCTTAAAAGTTTGCAAGTGGCCATCCAAGGCACAGCAATTGGTCTCCATTCACCTGGAGCAACAGAGGAAGAAGAAGCATCAAGAATAGAAGGAGGAAATCAGAACATGTGGCTAATTGCCTCCATGAACAACTGCCTCCTTTGCCATGAGACCAGAAGAACTGGATGGTGCCCAGCTACCATTACTGAACATTTTGATCAAAGATTCTATAGTAGAATCCTGATCAAAAGGGGAGAAATGTAGAGAAGAAATTCAAATTCTCATGGAATCCAGAATTTCTGGAGACATGGTGGATGAATAA
Source organism: Loxodonta africana (assembly GCF_030014295.1). Taxonomy (NCBI): domain Eukaryota; kingdom Metazoa; phylum Chordata; class Mammalia; order Proboscidea; family Elephantidae; genus Loxodonta; species Loxodonta africana. The sequence goes on from NC_087369.1 coordinate 127,035,178, forward strand.
ATCCTTGAAAATATTACCCTAAGATAATCTTTAAACCTTAAACCAAAAATAACCCCTGAAGTCTTCTTAAAACCAAAGCATAGTTTAGTTTAGCTTAACTAGTAAAGAATGTCTGCCTTGAGCATTATTCTCTTTTAAGATCTATCTATATGGGATTAAATTGACAGCAGCAACTCGAAAGATTAGAGAGAAACCATAGAAGTGAATGAGTTTATATTAACAGGGTAATGAGGGAGGAACAACTCAGGAAAGGAAGGTGAGAATGGTTGCACAACTCAAAGAATGTGATTAATGTCACTGACATGTATATTTAGAAACTTGATTTGGTGTGTGTTTTTGCTGTGTATATTCTCACCAACAACTAGAAAATAAAATAATTTAAAAAATGTATGAGTAGAATAAAAATTGACATCTATAGGCCCAAAGGTTAACACCAAACATTTCTGAGTGATGAGATTACTGATGATATATATTCCGTTCTTTGTAATTTTCAGCATCTTTTTAAATTTTTCAGTAAACATTTATAAAATCAGGAAAAAATAGAGCTGAAAATAGCATATCCGATTTTGTTACACACACAAACACACATACACGGCCTTATCTTTAGGTGAGAATGGAATTTTACATGGGGCCAGAGAGTAGTGCTGCATGTGACTTGATGTCACGAGTTGTCTGACTGCTTGAAGTGTGTTTCTCTTGCTGTCTCATTGTTCGGGTCACAATATTAAAATCATAGAAGAAGGAGCTAAAAATGGCATATCCTATTGTGTTACACACTGTACCCTCTCATACATAAATACATATACGTAAGAATGGGATTTCCCATGGAATGAACAGTGCAACCTATGTATCTATTGTCTGTAGTCACCCGATCTCCCTGGGTGTGTCTCCCTCGTCATCTAGCTCTGTAGACTACCAGCTCCCATCAACAGCTGCTATTTATCAGCATTTCTATGCTTCCCAAAGAGAGACAGAGAAAGGGAGAGGAAGACAGAGAGACAGGGAGTCAGAAGGAGAGAGAACATTACATTTCGAATGGTTAGGATTCAGTATGGCACCTAATGCATACATAAGTACATACAATGGGATAATAAAGCACCTGATAAAACGAATGAGGTAGAACTCTGAAGTTATATGGAAAGATGTCAAATTATATGAAAGAAGCAAATTTAAGAACAGTATGTTTGAAAAATCCCATTTGTGGGGAGATAATACAATGATACTTAAGAAGATTCCAATGTCATTAAAATCATAATCAGATAGGCTACTAATACTATTGTCATAATACCCATTCTTTATGTCTATCATTGGAAACCACTGACTCCATGCCACACAGTGCAGGATTTCAGGAACTTGGGGTACAAAGTGTATTAATTTAAATCAGTCCATTTATTCAATATTGTGGATGCAATGGATTGCTTTTGTATAGTCTTTCTCACCAAGGTCTTGTAATTCCCACCCAAGTGATTGGGCAGGACTGTGTGAATAAGGTAATTGTGGTCTACAAAATGGATTGGTCAGTTTTGTTATCCCAGAAGGCTTAAAATGAACCATCCCAGAGTTGGGAGAGGGAAAGGATCTCACCACCACCAAGGAAGAAGAGCCAGGAGCAGAGGGCATCTTTCGGGCCCAGGATTCCCATGCTGAGAAGCTCCTGGAACCAGGAGACCGAGAAAGAGAGCTGAATCACTGAAAATGGGAAAAAGCAGCAGCAGAGAAACAGCAGCAGAACCAGGAGACCGGCAGGATATGTCACAGCAGGCTTCCAGGCCCATGGAGTGAGAAGGCTGAGTGACTTTGGGCAAGAGGCTTGCTTGTGGAGTAGGGCGCCTCTGGGCACTTGGTGGAGCTAGGTTTGCCGACCCACAGAGCTAGAGCTGAGTGCTTTCAGGCCAGGGTTTACTGGTGGAGTGGGGTTCCTCTGGGCACTTACTGACAGAGCAAAAAGAGCTTTAAAACACTTTCCCAAGCAGGGCAGAGGTCAATAGGCCAGAGAGAGACCTGTCTGTGGACATGGCTGAGAAGAAGCTGTCCTGATGGAAGAGCTGTACCCTGAGTGTTCCTGAACCTGAATTGTAACCTGTTACTTCCCTAATAAACCCCATAATTGTGAATATTGTCTGTGAATTCTGTGTGGCCATTGCAATGCATTAGTGAACCCAGCAGAGAAGTAGAGAGTGCTGTGGGAGGGACAGTTGATGTCAGAATTGGTAGAGATGGTAGAGAAAGAAGCCATGTCTGACCTCTGCCTCATAGGAATCTGCTTTGGGTGATTGATCTTGATCTTCCTTCCCCCTCGTGAAGGTAGAGGAGGTCAGATGCCACTGCCAAGCCATTTTTACAAATATGTAATTATCTGCACACCTAATTTTCCCAGATTTCATCCATAAACCATGATTGGAGACACATAGAGACTCTGACATTCAGTTATACATACTTTCTATACATTCTTTGATTGAAAGTGCCAACAGCCAAGACAGACTCAAAAGAGACAGAGCCAGTGTCCTCTGAACACTTAGTGAAGAGGTGGGGATGGGGAGAACCTGAGAGAAAACATTCCAAACAGTAGTTAATTGGCAAGTGGAAGTTCCTGTCTTAACTTTTGTTGACCCCCAACAAGCCTTTTATACTACACATAGTTTGAATAACTTGGCAGCACTGTTATCTCAAAAAACTCTGGGGAGAAAAGTCCTATGACATTTACTATAAGGATTCTATCTTATAATGAGGCCTCATATATAATTCAAAAAATAGTCTTCAAGACTTAAATGGTCTATTACAGATAACTTTAAAGAAAAATATCATCCCATTACACATGTATTAATTTGACAGTGATTCATTGACTGCTTATCATGTGTGCTACACTGGGGATACTGTGATGAAACACAGTCCATGATACCAATTTTGAAGATGCTGGGTAGGGCCACTAACAATAATGTGATCTTTAAATATGATCTTTGACTCAGAGTTAAGTTAAATTAAACACTTATAAATATAATTTGTAAATAAACTTCACAATGAGTTTTCTTCTTTAAAATTTAGCACAAGGAAACTTTCTGAACTGTGGAGTAATGAAAAACCAAATCAAACCCGTTGCCAATGAGTTGATCCCAACTCATAGTGACTCCATAGGACAGAGCAGAACTGCCCCCACAGGGTTTCCAAGGAAGAGCTAGTGGATTCAAACTGCTGACCTTTTGGTTAGCAGCCGTAGTGAACCATAGCTCTTAACCACTGTGAGCAAAAGTTTTGAACAGACACCTCACCAAAGAAGATATATGGACGGCAAAAAGACATGAAAAGATTTTCAACACCATTAGTCATCAGAGAAACACAAATAAAACTAAAATGTGGTACTACATACATATTAAAATGACTTTAAAAATTAAACTGGTGCTGGTGAGAATGCAGAGCATTTGCAACTCTCATATATTGCTGGTAAGAATGTAAAATGGTGCAGACACTTTGGGAAAAAGTTTGGCAGTTCTTCAAAAAGTTAAACAGAGTTACCATATTACCCAGCAATTCCTCTTCTAGGTATGTACACAAGAGAATTGAAAACATGTTCACATAAGACCTTGTACATGAATATTCATATCAGCATTATTCATAATCACCAAAAAAGTAGAGCAACCCAAAGGTCCATCTGCTGACGAATGGATAAACAAAATGAGGTGTATCCATACGATGGGATAACATCCAGTTATAAAAAGGAATGAAGTACTGATACAAACGATAACATGGATGACTCTTGAAAACATTATGCTTAGTGAAAGAAGCCAGGCACAAAAGGCCGCATAGTGTGTGAATACATTTGTATCAAATATCCAGAACAGAGAAATCCATAGTGACAGAAAATAGATTAGTGGTTGCCAGGGGCTGAGGTTAGGAGTGGGAGTAGGGAATGACTGCTAATGTGTATAGGGTTCTTTCTTTCTGATGATGAAAATGTTCTAAAATCAGATTGTGGTGATGGTTGCACAACTCTTTGAATATACTAAAAACTACTGAATTTTCTACTCTAACTGGGTAAATTGCATGTTATGTGAATCATATCTTAATAAAACTTAAAACTGTTATTGGAAAAAATTAACAATTATTATCTTTGGATAAATATCCCACAGGGAACTCAATTTTCTGGTTCAGCTCTATTTCAGGCAAGGCAATCCAATATACACAGTGTTGCTTGGATTTCCAAAATGTGATCAAATTTTAGCCACACTTTACTAAACAGAAATCTTTAAGAGGAGGAACATTAACATTAGGATGGCAAATTAGGATAAGAGATAAAAAGTTAATTTGTAGACTCCTGGAAGATTACTGGCAGTCCCCCTTTCTCTAATGGTCAGATAAAAGAAATAAATTGAAAATGAGTAAATCCATATTCTACAATCTAAATCTCTTACAGATATATAATATTGAGAAGAAATATATAATATTGAAGAAAAGTTAGCACACTGAGATCTGTATGAAAAATAGAAATAGGATATTAATAGAAAGAAGGGAAGGGGAAAGAACCACAATCAACCAACCATTTATCGTGCATCTAATATGTGCTCGGGCTAAGCAAAGACATGGAGACATTTGTTTGATATACTGAAGGGCAAAAAGGAGTATGGAACCACTGGGCTGGTGAGACTGTGTAAGGGACTTCTGTTTAAGCACTTCCAGCAAATAAATCAAACCATACTTGACATCTGATAGAATAATAACATAGAAACACCTTTAATTCCAATGAGGTAGAGGGTATTATAAGCTATGCAGATCCATCCTTGTATACAGAGGCACTTTAGTTAATATAATTATCAAGAGCAGCTTTAAAAGGGAAACCGAAATAAACCAAACCCACTGCCGTCAAGTCGATTCCAACTCATAGTGACCCTATAGGACAGAGTAGAACTGCCCATGGAGTTTCCAATGAGCGCCTGGCAGATTTGAACTGCTGACCTTTTGGTTCGCAGCCGTAGCACTTAACCACTATGCCACCAGGGTTTCCTTAAAAGGGAAAGATGTTGGAAAAAGGCAGCACCAAGCTGCAGGTTGTATTGTTCTGATTGCCAGGCAGCCACCTCAGGCATCCTCTTGTTACCTTGGTGATGCTTGGAGAGCTTACCTAAATACTCTTTGAAATAAGAACTCTTCACATCCTTTTAGGGCAAGCTAATCTTGGTACTTCTTTTTCCTCCTTCCCCACAACTCCACCCACAGTCTCATAACCTTACGAAGTTGAGGAACTTATAAGTGTACCTCCAATGCCCAAGGCCAGAGAATGATGCTGATTTGCCTACCCCAGGCAGTTAATGAAAGGATAACTCAATGAATGAAAGGATAGGCCAAAACAAGGTTCTTAAAATCAAAAATTGATATAATTGGGGGATAATCCAGGGTCTGTTCAACTTAATGTAATGGAAAGGGCATTGTCTTGCTAATCAGAAGGCTTGGCTTGTAGTTCTGATGCTCTGCCATTTAACAATGTGTGATTTTAATCATCCTAGTCTCATCGTCTGGGCTTCAGTTCCTTCATTTGTAATAAGAGGGGATTTAAGTATAGCAACTGACCCAACGAACCCAGTGCCACTGGGTCTATGCCAACTCATAGTGACCCTGTACGACAGAGTAGAGTTGCCCCATAGGATTTCCAAGGCTGTAAATCTTTACGGGAGCAGACTGCTACATCTTTCTCCCACTGAGTGTCTGGCGGGTTCAAACCACAGATCTTTTGGTTAGTAGCCAAGAGCTTTTGGCCAGGACCTATAGTAACAATACATTTTACATCACAACCCCGTATACCTGTATACATACCAAAAAAATCTGAAACAAAAATTTTATGAAACAATCCCTACTCTTGATATGTGTGATGCACTCTGGTATTTTCTGTTCCATTGTTTTTCATATTTTTAATTGTTGGTTATGATCCAATAAATTGATTTGATGACCTCATTAATGCTTTATGATTTGAAGAACACTGAATTAATGGGTATCTAGGGGCTCTGTATACTTCTTGCATTCTATGATTTTATGTTATGCCCTATCTTCCTTTTAAAATAATAGTACCAATAGCTAGCATTTACCAAAGTCTTACTACATGCCACGCACTGTTTTAAGCAATCCACCTGTATGAAATAAATTAATTTTCAACAACCATATATACTTTTATTAGTCCAATTTTACAGATGAGGAAAATCAATGTGATTAAAATCAGCACCAAATTTAATGGACTACCAAAATATATTTCATGACGTATTTTAAATGTTTTGAATACCTTGGAACATTGTCATTTTATAAAATAAGGTATTATCTTGCCTGTTTTTTCCATTATAAGCTCAGGAGGACACTGTAACAGTAGAGATTGTTTATATTTAATGAACTCTGCAGTAAATGCAATAATCATACTTTCTCTCATTCATTCAACAATTACTATTGAGCACCTACTACAGTAAAACCTGTCAGAGCTGGAACTCGACAAGGCTGACTCATTTTTCCAGGTCTCGAAAGCTTTCTACCTTTGACAGGATGCAGTCTTACTGCATCACTCCTTTGTCAGTTTGTTGTACTGTGGGGGCTTGTGCGTTATGCCACTGGTATTTCAAATACCAGCCAGGTCACCCATTGTGGACAGATTTCAGCAGTGCTTCATACTAAAAGAGACAGAGAAGAAGGACCTGGTGATTAATTATGAAAAAATTAGCCATTGAAAACCTTGTGGATAGCAGTGGAACATTTTTAGATATAGTGCTAGAAGATGAACTCCTCAGGTTGGAAGGCACTCAAAATATGACTAGAGAAGAGCTGTCTCCTCCAAGTAGAGTCGATCTTAATGACATGGATGGAGAAAAACATTCAGGACCTTCATTTGCTGATGTGGCGTGACTCAAAATGAGAAGAAACAGCTGTAAACATCCATTAATAATAAGAACATGGAATGCAAGAACAATGAATCTAGGAAAATTAGAAGTCGTCAAAAAGGAAACGGAACACACAAAGAGCAATATACTAGGCATTAGTGAGCTGAAATGGACTGGTATTGGCCATTTTGAATCAGACAATTATATGGTCTACTATGTTAGGAATGACAACTTGAAGAGGAATGGCATTGCATTCATCGTCAAAAAGAACATTTCAAGATCTATTCTGAAGTACAACACTGTCAGTGATAGGATAATATCCATGTGCCTACAAGGAAGACCAGTTAATACAACTATTACTCAAATTTACGCACCAACCACTAATGCCAAAGATGAAGAAATAGAAGATTTTTACCAACTTCTGCAGTCTGAAATTGATCGAACATGCAATCAGGATACACTGACAATTACTGGCGATTGGAATGCTAAAGTTGGAAACAAAGAAGAAGGATTGGTAGTTGGAAAATATGGCCTTGGTGACAGAAACAAGGACAGAGAACTAATGATAGGATTTTGCAAGACCAATGACTTAATTGTAAATGTTTTTTTAAACAATATAAAAGGCCACCATACACATGGATTTCACCAGATGGAATACACAGGAGTCAAATTGACTACATCTGTGGATAGAGATGATGGAGAAGCTTAATATCATCAGTCAGAACAAGACCAGGGGCCGACTGTGGAACAGACCATCAATTGCTAACATGGAAGTTAAAGTTGAAGCTGAAGAAAATGAAAACAAGTACAGGGGAGCCAAAATATGACCTGCAGTATATCCCACCTGAATTTAGAGACCATCTCAATAACAGATTTGACACATTGAACACTAATGACCCAAAGATCAGACAAATTGTGGGATGACATCAAAGACATCATACATGAAGAAAGCAAAACATTTTTTAAAAGATAGGAGAGAAATAAAAGACCCAAATGGATGTCAGAAGAGGCTCATGAAACCTGCTCTTGAACATAAAGAGAAAGGAAGAAATGGTGAAGTAAGATTTGGACAGAAGATTTCAAAGAGCAGCTCCAGAAGACAGTGTCAAGCATAATAATGAAGTGTGCAAAGATCTGGACTTAGAAAACCAAAAGGGAAGAACATTCTCCACATTTGCCAAGCTGAAGGAACTGAAGAAACAATTCAAGCCTCAAGTTGCAATACTGAAGGGTTCTATAGGCAAAATATTGAAAGACGCAGGAAGCATCAAAAGACGGAAAGAATACACAGTCACTGTACCAAAAAGAACTGGTCGACATTCAACCGTTTCAGGAGGTAGCATGTGATCTAGAACCGATGGTACTAAAGGAGGAAGCCCAAGCTGCACTGAAGACATTGGTGAAAAACAAGGCTCCAGGAATTGATGGGCTACCCGTTGAAATGTTTCAACAAACTGATGCAACAACGCTGGAAGCACTCACTCGTCTATGCTGAGAAATTTGGAAGGTAGCTACCTCGACAACCAACTGGAAGAGATCCATATTTGTGCCCATTCCAAAGAAAGGTGATCAAACAGAATGCAGAAAAATCATTGAATAATATCATTAGTATCATACGCGAGTAAAATTTTGCTGAAGATCATTCAAAAGCGGCTGCAGCAGTACATTGACAGAGAACTGCTGGAAAATCAAGCCAAATTCAGAAGAGGTCGTGGTGTCAGATGAATCCTGGCTGAAAGCAGAGAATACCAGAAAGATGTTTACCTGTGTTCCATTGACTATGCAAAGTTATTTGACTGTGTGGTTTATAACAAATTATGGATAACATTGCAAAGAATGGGAATTCCAGAACACTTAATTGTGCTTATGAGGAACCTGTGCATAGACCAAGATGCAGCCATTCGAACAGAACAAGGGGAAACTGCATGGTATAAAATCAGGAGAGGTGTGTGCCTTGTTCATCTAGCTCTGCTGTAAAAGAAATACAAGTGGATGGCTCTAACGAAGAGAAATTTATCCTCTCACAGTCTAAAAAAAATATATATATATATTTTTAGGGTACAAATCCAAATTCAGGGCATCGGCTCCAGGGGAAAGCTTTCTCTCTCTGTCAGCTCTGGAGGAAGGTCCTTGTTATCGATCTTTCCCTGGTTGAGGAGCTTTTTAGGCACAGGGACACCGGGTCCAAAGGACACACTCTGCTCCCAGTGCTGCTTTCTTGGTGGTATGAGGTCCCCATGTCTCTCTGCTTGCTTCTCTCTTTTAAATCTCAGAAAAGATTAGCTTAGGACACTATCTAATCTTGTAGATTTCATCAGCATAACTGCCACTAATCCATCTCATTACATCATAGTGACAGGATTTATAACACATAGGGAAATCAGATGACAAAATGGTAGACAATCATACAATACTGGGAATCATGACCTAGCCAAGCTGACAGATATTTTTGTGTGACACAATTCAATTAAGACAGTGTGCATTAGGGTTCTATCCTTTCACTAGACTTATTCAATCTATATACTGAGCAAATAATCCAAGGTGTTGGACCATATGAAGAATGAAGCATCAGGACTGGAGGAAGATTAACAACCTGTAGTATGTAGATAACACTACCTTGCTTGCTGAAAGTGAAGAGGACTTGAAGCACTTATGGATAAAAATCAAAGTGTACAGCCTTCAGTATGGATTATATTTCAACATAAAGAAAACAAAAATCCTCACAACTGGACCAGCAAGCAACATCATGATAAACGGAGAAAAGGTTGAAATTGTCAAGGATTTCGTTTAACTTGGATCCACGATCAGCGCCCATGGAAGCAGCAGTCAAGAAATTAAACAACATATTGCATTGTGCAAATCTGCTGCAAAAGACTTCCTAAAAGTGTTGAAAAGCAAAGATATCATCTTGAAGACTAAGGTGCTCCTGACCCAAGCCATGGTATTTTCAATCGCCTTATATGCATGTGGAAGCTGGGCAATGAATACAGAAGGCCAAAGAAGAATCAATGCCTTTGAATTGTGGTGTTGGCGAAGAATATTGAATATGCCTTGGACCGCCAGAGGAGTGAACAAATCTGTCTTGGAAGAAGTACAGCTAGAACGCTCCTTAGAAGCAAGGATAGTGAGATTTGGTCTTGTTTACCTTGGTCATGTTATCAGGAGGGACCAGTCCCTGTAGAAGGCCACCATGCTTGGTAAAGTAGAAGATCAGGGAAAAAAAGGAAGCCCCTCAACAAGATGAATTGACACAGTGGCTTTAACGATGGGCTCAAACATAGCAACAATTATGAGGATGGTGCAGAACTGGGCAGTGTTTTGTTTTGTTTTGTTTTGTTTTGTTGTGCATGGGGTCACTGTGAGTAGAACTGACTTGACAGCACCTAACAACAGCAACAGTCTTACTACTTTTCTATCACCCATTTTAGTGGGAAATATTTTAATTTTCCTTCTCTGACAGGTTTTTGCCTTACATAGGTTCCATCTTTTGCAGGTTTTACTGTATATGCAGATACTGATTTTGGCACTGGGGATTCAGAAATGAATATAGCAAAGTAGCTGCACTCAGGGAACTTATTTTATGTCTTGTAAATTTGAATTTTTGTATATCGTATTTGTTTACTTATTTCTTTAGGGAGAGATACATTGGTATATTACCTTTGGTAGAGAGGTAATAAGAATTACATGTTTCATTTATTTAAAATGTTTATTAAGTGCATTTTACACATAAACCTGTTGCTATTGAGTCAATTCCGATTCATACCAACCCTATAGGACAAGTAGAGCTGCCCCATTGGGTTTCCAAGGAGCAGCTGGTGGAGTCAAACTGCTAAGCTTTTGGTTAGCGGCCAAAGCTCATCGTAGCTCTGTGCCACCAGGGCTCCAATAGCATGGCAGCAGTGTCAGACCTCCTCCTCTAACTTCACAAAAAAAAGGGGGGAAGAGATAATCATTATCAGCATCAGCAGCCCAAGGCTGATTCCTATGAGGCGTAGGTCAGACATACTTCCTCTCTCCAACCTTTTGAGCAATTCTGACACCAGCCATCCCTCCCACAACACATTCTATTTCTCTGCTAGGTTTGGTAATTCATTGCAATGGCTACACAGAACTTATAGACAATTGTCACAACTATGGGGTTTATTAGGGAAGTAGCAGGTTACAATTCAGTATCGGAAATGACTCAGGATACAGTTCTTCAATCAGGACAGCCTCTTCCCAGCTGTGCCCACTGGCAGGCCTCTTTCTCCCACCCTCAGCCCCTCCGCCCAGCCTCTGCCCTGCTCAGGCAAGTGTAACAAATTGCTTTTGCTCTGCCAATAAGTGCCCAGAGGCACCCTGCTCTGCCAGTAAACCTCGGCCAGAAGGTGCTCAGCTCTGTTGCTCCAGGGTTCAGTAAGCCGAGCTCCATTAAAAAGTGCCTGAAGGCACCCCACTCTGCCAGGGACCCTCCTACTTGAAGGTACTCAGCTCTCTCCATGGGCTGGCACACCCACTGTAGTTGCCTCACTCTGTGGGCTGTGAAGTCCACGGCGCCACCTTGCAGCAGTCTCCTGGTTCTGGTTCTGCTGCGACTGTTCTCTGCCCTACCTGCCATCACTTCTCACCATCTTGTGCCATCTCTGATGTTACAGCTCTCTGTCTTCTGGATCTAGGAGGTTGTTAGCCCAGGGATCCTGGGTCCAAGGGACATGCTGCACTCCTACCTAGCACTTCCTCTTGGTAGCAGTGGGTCCCCCACCCCCTGCTCCCTTCTCTCTCCTTTCATCTCTTGTAAGATAAAAGGTGTGGCTCAAATAAGGGCATGACTTAAATAAGGGTGGTAATGTTTTTTTTTTAATGGTGGTGACTTGAGTCACACCCTTTAGTAAGGTGGTGACTCAAGATACATCCTACACTAATCCTGTCCCATTAACCATAACTGACAGCTCACTCCCAACTGGGACCAAAACCACAGGCATAGAGGCTAGGATTTACAACACATCACAAAATGGAGGATAATTACATCAAATCACAAAACGGAGGATGACTATATCATACATAACTGCCAGATTACATCATTATATAACTGCCATACCACTGATAATCATGGCCCAGCCAAGATGACACATAACTTTAACCATCACAGTTTCCATACACCTTATGTGCATAGTCACTGTGTGGGAGTCACAAAGACTATGGCTAGAAGCGTCATACTAAGTAATTCACTGCACCGTGGCAGTACTGAAGGAACTATAAGCAAAAAAAAAAAAAAAACATTCCTGTCATGTCGATTCCGACCCATGGCAACCCTATAGGACAGAGTAGAACAGTCCCACATGGTTTCCAAGGAGCGGCTGGTAGATTTGAACTGCCAACCTTTTGGTTAGCAGCCGAGTTCTTAACCACTGTGTCACCAAGGCACCACAAAGGAACTATAGGAAACAAAAAATCAGTTTCTGCTGTCAAAAGGTTTACAGTCTAGTTAAATCAGTGGTTTCCAACCAGGGGCTATTTTGGCCCCCAGAGGACACTTGGCAATGTCTGGAGACATTTTGAGATGTCACAGCTAGAAGAACGGGTGGTACTAGCATATAGTGAGTAGAGGCCAGGGATGCTGCTAAACACCCTACAACGCACAGGACAGCCCCACAACAAATAATTTTCTGGCCCAAAATGTCAAGAGTGTGGAGGTTGAGAAACCCTGAGTTAGAGAGATGAGTAACCAGTGAGTCGATTCCAACTCTGTCCAGAGTAGAACTGCCCCCATATGGCTTCCAAGGCTATAATCTTTATGGACGTAGACTGACATATTTTTTCTCCCACAGAAAGGCTGGTGGGTTCGAACTAATGATCTCTCAGTTAGCACCTTAGTGCTTAACCACTGCACCATGAGACAGGATACATATATTAAAAGTTTTTATTTTAATTACGAGATATTAGGTAATAAATGTTAAATGAATGGTGTATACAAGGCAATATAGAGAGAAGAAAGATCATGCTAGACTGAAGTGATAGGGGAGGCTTCAAGAAGGAAGTACAATTCAAGTTGAGGCGTCATGTCACTCTTTGCTCAAACCAGAGGAAAACCTATTGCTCTCTCTCTGACCTCATTGCCTACTACTCTCCCCCTTGCCCCTTCACTCCAGCCAACTGGCCTTTGTGTTTCCCTGAAAATGTCAAGCATGCTGTCTCATGGAATCTACCCTTGCTGCTGCCTCTGACTCAAATATCTGTTCCCTAGATATTCACATGGAAACCCTGGTGGCGTAGTGGTTAAGTGCTATGGCTGCTAACCAAAGGGCCAGCAGTTTAATTCCGTCAGGCCCTCCTTGGAAACTCTGTGGGGCGGTTCTACTCTGTCCTATAGGGTCGCTATGAGTCAGAATCGAATTGCTGGCACTGGGTTTGGTTTGGGTTTTTTTTTTAGATATTCACATTGGAAACCTTGGTGGCGTAGTAGTTAAGTGCTATGGTTGCTAACCAAAAGACCAGCACTTCAAATCCACCAGGTGCTCCTTGGAAACTCTATAGGGCAGTTCTACTCTGTCCTATAGGGTTGCTATGAGTCAGAATAGACTCGACAGCAATGGGTTTGGTTTGGCTTTTTTTTTTTTTAGATATTCACATAGCTCACTCCCTCACTTTCTGCAGGTCTCTGTTCTGTTCAATATCTTACTAGAGGGCCTTTCTCTAACCATACTCTACATAAAATGTTGACTCCTACCCCAACCACTGCCTTTCCCCTTATGATTTTTTCTTCAAAGCAGAACAGAGCAGACACTCAAGAAACATGTATTAAATGAGTGAATCAGTTAAATATGAATAATGGTAGGTTCTTGAGTCTACACAATGAAAAGAAGCTTGAATAGTGTCTGGTTCATAGTACCAATTGTCACTGAGGGAGCATGACATTTTCAAGGAAATGCAAAGGCCAGTTGCCTGGAGTGGAGGGGTGAAGAGAAGAGTTGTAGACAAGGTCAGAGACAGAGCAATGTGTGTCAGAGTAGAACTGTGCTCCATAGGGTGGCTCATAGTAGGCACTTCATAAATAGTAAATAATGATAAAATAGACAGCAAAGGGAGATTAATATGATTAATATCATAATTTGATTAATATCAAAATAAACCTATAACCATCTTTAAAAATTACCCTTAGGACTATTACAATACTACATTCTCTGTATACTGTCATATCTGGGCACATCATATAAATGTTTTATTCTTAATTCTGACTATTCTTATTAGTTTTTTTTCAGTTTACTTTCATTTTCTATATATTTCTTCTAGTTCAATTCCTTCTTAAATTCTATATCCCAGCTGTATGTTAAGCCAAGTATTGCATAATAAATTAATTTTTAAGAAGTTTAATCTAACACTGGCTCTTTACCAAGCCAATTCTATAATTTTCTTTTTCATTTGCACTTAATCACTGATTCACCCACCCACGGACTCAGGGAGCCACTACAGGCGATTATGCAAATACTAGGGTGTCTATGAGTCAGAATAGGCTGGAGGCACACAACAACCCTAAAAAAAAAAAAAAAGTAATAGCAGCTAACATTTCTTGGGGAGTTTTTGTGTTAGGGACTGTCCTGAAGGCTCTCCATACATTATCTGATTTAGTTCATACTACAGGAGATTCATGTTATCACATGCCTGTATATATATATATATGTATATATATATGTGTATATATATATGTATATATATATATATGTATATATATATATTATTCTGTTTATTTTTTAACTTTATTTTGTTTACACAGAACACAAATCCTGATACATACAAATAAGTAGTTGTAAATAGTAACAGTGTTTGAAAACTTGCAATCTTAGGATTCTCTTTTTTTTTTAATAATTTTTGTGCTTTAAGTGAAAGTTTACAAATCAAGTCTGTCTGTCACATATAAGCTTATATACACCTTACTCCATACTCCCACTTACTCTAGGATTCTCTTTTATCTTTTTAAAAATAATTTATTTTTTGTTGTTGAAAATATACACAGCAGAGCATACAGCAATTCAACAACTTCTAACATGCATAGTTCAGTGACATTGATTGTATTCTTCAAGTTGTGCACAACCACTCTCACCTTCCTTTTCCCAACTGTTCCTCCTCCTTTAACATAAACTCACTGCCCCCTAAGTTTCTTATCTACTCTTTCAAGTGGCTGATGTCAATTGGATCCCATTTAGATAGTTCTCTAAAACCCTTTGGCGACTCTTGGGACAGTGGGGCATATTGTAAGCCAACTACTTTTTATGCCTCTGGAGGTAGGTAGGCTGATTTTAAGATGTTTAGCTTCAAGGTGGGAGCCTTTTAAAAATGCGTGAAACTCAAGAACCTTGAGTTGGAGCTTCATTATTATGCAGAATGAGCACTGCATTAGGTGACCTCTCCTGGGTGTGTGAATTTTGTAAACGTTTGACAGGTTTGCCTTTATTTCTGTGAGATAAAACTCCTCACTATGTTTCCCGGTTGTATACTGGTGGTGTAGTGGTTAAGTGCTATGGCTGCTAACCAAAAAAAAGGTCAGCAGTTCAAATCCACCAGGTGCTCCTTGGAAGCTCTATGGGGCTGTTCTACTCTGTCCTGTAGGGTCGCTATGAGTCGGAATCGACTCGACGGCAACGAGTATGTTCACTTACTTACCGCAAAAATAAGCTATTAGGAGCCCTGGGGGCACAGCGGTTAAGCATTTGGCTGCTAACCAAAAGGTCAGCAGCTCTACTCTGTCCTGTAGGGTTCCTATGAGTTGGAACCAACTTGACCGCTACGGGTTTTTTTGTTTGTTTGTTTTTGGTTTGGTTAGTCTTCATTCAATCATAGTGGCCATATTCTCCCTGACAGGATTCACTGTTTTTAGGTGTTACTGGCTCCCTGCTCTGCTTTGAGTCTTTGCTCTGCAATTTTTTCAGGACTGCTTTTCTAGCTTCTGAACAGTAAGTAATGCTTTTGCAATAAGGAAAAATTCACTGCAGTAGTATTTTTCAAGAGGCTCCAACTCTTATTAAATTACTGTTGCATTCAGTCTTAGGAGCCAATCATTGCTTCCACATGTAGCAGCAGACTGAACCACTGTGAGCAGGTCTGCGATATTCCAGGGCAGCTGTTTTTGCTTCTTAGCTGTGAGAATACATACCCATAAACCTATTGCCGTGGAGTCGATTCCAACTCATAGTAACCCTCTAGGACAGAGAAGAACTGCCCCATAGAGTTTCCAAGGAGCACCTGGTGGATTCAAACTGCAGATCTCTTGGTTAGCAGACATAGCTCTTAACCACTACCCAGCAGTGTTTCAGTGATAATTATTCTGAGATTCAAATTCATTTAATTTTATTTTTTTGAACTGTAATTCATTTAATTGTATTTTTTTTTTTTTGCAGTAAGGAAGAATGCATTGCAGTAGTAATTCTCCTTAGATGAAAAATCCTTTGGCTTTATTTCTTTAGGCTGTTTAAGTACAGCTTTTGCAGTAAGGGAGAATACATTCTACCATGTTTTGAAAAGTTTCACAAAAAATAATAAAAAGGCTAAGAAGGAGGTTAGAGTAAAATGTATGTACAGTGATTGCCAGGTGTCTTCATGTTTTACCTCATATTTTGCAAATTTTCCAGAAGTAAAATTTTAAAAATGTTAAGAAACAGCTTTATCATTAACTCATATGGGTAGGATTTACTACATCCAGCATCTGCAAGGACACATGTGATCTCGGATAATGGGTATCAAAATCTACAAATCATAACAAAAATTTTTATTTGGTTCTTTAATCAGCATTCCTTCCTTCCATTAGTGAAATCACACAGTATTAACCAAAAAATCAAAGGAGAAAATAATTGGGTCACCAAAGGGCTAAAGGAGCGCAATGTTCAAAGTCACATGCATGTATATTAACCTATGCCCTGTGAGTAAGGAACCCACCAGACGGCAACAGGTTTGGTTTTTGGTTTTGAATTTAGTTTCCATTGCTGGGCCGAATTCCCAAACTCTTGAGATATGACTACCTGCACCATACTTTCAGACACTTCCCCTTTTCCACTGCCATCTAGGCTGTCTCCTTTCTAGGAGAGACAAGAGCATTCCTCCCTTTCCCTCCTGCTGTTCTTTGGGAACCAAGGCGACCGCCGCCTTCCCTTACCTCTCCCCTGCTCCCCCTCCCTCAGGCAGCAATCAGGCGGGGAAATAGTCTGGGGATCTGCTACTTAACCCGCTCAGGATGACTGCCTAGTAACAGCGCTTCAGGGAAGCAGGCGGGGGAGCAATGGGCAGGGCGGGAGCGCTGGCGCACGCGCATAACGTCTTTGTAGTTCTATAAGTAGGCACCTTTCCAGTCAACAGGCGCCAGAGCGCGCATTTTCTTTTACCTCAGCTTGAGGACGAAGCAAACTAGCTTTTGGAAGTGGAGAGGCTACAGAATTTCTCCCCAATGTCTGGTAAATCAGGCCAGCCTGAGGCTGGCCCCTCACATGCTGGACAAGACCAGCGGAGACGTGAGAGAGATCGGGCTGGGGTCTCGGGAGGGGTGATCCGAAGGGCCGGTGCCCAAGGGCCCAGGTCCTGGATACAAAAGGTTTTTGAGCAAATTATTGACACACCTCGCCAGTGGGTCAGCCTCTCGGAGGTGGTGCCTGTCGCTGTGCTGGCCGTCCAAAGGTACTTGTTAGAGGATGAGCCACGCGACATGCTGCCCAAGCTTCCCCTTTACTGCTATGATGTGACGATCTCAGACGGGGTGTACCAGGAGAAGTGCTACCTGGATCCCCGCCTAAACTCTCTCGTATATAAAAATATTCTTAAAGTTGGCAAAGAAGTGAGAATTACCAGAGTCTCGTGTGTTTACAACGAGAAAAGGATAGGCCAAGGGACCCTATGCATAAATAAAGTCCACTGTGGGGAGACCTTGAAAGCTATCTCTTTAGAAACTCCCTTCAGAAATCGCGCTCATGAGCAGAAACCAGAGAGGCCCTTAAGGGGCGGGAAGAGTCACTACATGGCGCTCTGGAATAACGAAGATCCATATGGTGATATCTGGTTAACCAGCAAGCGAGCTAAGGAATACAATTTAAGCAGTAAGTAATTGGAGGGATCAACAGAGGGTAAAAAAATTATTATTTTTCTGAAGCTTGTGTTAACGGGAAAGGAAATAAAGGCACTTTTGTATTCCTAGTAACACACCAGGAATTATAATAGGCAAATTTTTATGAATGACAGAGAGACGACGCTCTCTTAATGAAATTTGCACAATCTGTCTTGCTTTCATTATAAAGTGGCCATTCAGGAAGTGTCTGAATGCATCTTAAATTTAATCTGGCAAATGTACTGATGTTGAAGTCAGTATTCCTCATGTGTTCGATATACGTTTGACTACAGTGAAATTAATCTTAGTTTCTAGTTGTGGAGGTAGTACAGTCTACCGGTTGAAGAGTGTATAGATTCCAACCGAGCAAAAAAATTTGGCAGCGTTTGCAACGTGTGTTTTAACCTTCATTCAAAAAGGATGTTTTGTGAGTTATTAATAATTTACAGTAACAGAAATGCCACATTTATGTCTTTGCATTTAACGGTTAGGTAAATATCACTGTTTGAATGTGGGATTTTGTGAGAAGGCTTGGAATTCTCATTTTAATGTTTCTTATTACCACGGTCAGTGCTGATCTGAGTTCAATTTTTCTGTGTATGTAGTAGGAAGTTAACCTGAAAATGCCAGTTTGTCATCAGCAAGTAGTCCAAAACATTTTTTTTCAATAAGAGATGGAATTAAGGGGAATGATAGTACTGTAGGCATGTACATCTAGGCAATGGGGAAAAAATTAAAATGCAAAAAAAAAAATAGTGGAAGAAAGATGATCATCTACATTTACTGTTTTTCAGTCGTTTCTTTAAGTTGTAGTCACAACGTTATATCATAGATAATCTTACTATCATGTGTAACAGCAGCAAACTTGAAAGTGAAAAGATAATTGGGTCAAAATATACGCAATTATAGTTATATCGAGTTATGAGAAAAAAAGATGATTGAAATAACTACATTTTAAAAGCAAGATGGTCATTTCGGGTATAAAATAATGGAAGTGATTTTATCTCACCCATGGAACAAGGCAGTAGTGCATTAATATATTCTTCCGTTCCTTTTTATTTTTAGAATTGTATATTGTTGTTGGTGGCTGTGGAGTAGCCCTAACTCTTGGTGACCCCATGTGTCACAGAGTGGAACTGCTCCACAGGGTTTTCTTGGCTGTAATCTTTATGGAAGCCATCCTGCTAGGCCTTTCTTGAGAGGAGCCACTGGGTGGGTTCAAACAGCCAACCTTTAGGTTAACAGCCAATCGCAAACTTCTTTCGCCACCCAGGCTCCTGAGAATTGAATATAAAAAATGAAAACTTGGACCCTAGAAGAAGAATTAAGAGGATATTAATTTGTAAAAGTATATTTTGGTTTTGTTCTGACTATGAAAGTAATATCTATTCATTTATTGAAAACCTATTTTTATTACAAAAGGTAATATGTCCATGTGCTACAAAAATCCAAACCACATTTTTAAAAGTATATTGTGTAAAAAGTGTAAGACCCAAGTATAAAAAGTAACATGTTAATGGTGAAATACAGTATGTGGGTATATTGGTGTTCACTGTAAAATTTTTTCAGGTTTGCTGTATGTTTGAAATTTTTAATGATAAGATGTTGGGGTGGAGTGAAAGATCCTTTTCACTCCACCCCAATGCCTCCAACTTTCCTCTCAAAACTGGAAACTCATCAGTTTTGTGTGTATCTTTGGGAAAAAAAGTAATGATATGGCATTGGGAAATTTGCTATTTCCATTTAATATACCTCAGGCATCTTTCATGTACATCTGCACATACCATATTCCATAGTGTGGATGTACCGTAATTTATGTAATCATTCCGTCGTGAATGGGTAATTTGCAATTTTAGGCAATTGTTAGTTTTTCACTATTAGATACAGTGCTTGAACATCATTAGGATGTACATATATTTTTGTTCATTATGTTCAAGTGTTTCTGTTGAATACATGGATTCCTAGAAGTGAAATTGCCTGGTTAAAGGATATTTGAATTTTTTTTTAATTTAATGGGTCCTGACAAATGACATTCTATAAAGATTGTACTAATTTACAATCCCACCAGCATATATATGAGAGTACCCATTTTTCTCTATTCTTACTAAGTCTGAATGTCATCAGCCTTTTTAATTTATGCTCATCTCAAGAGTAAGAATGGCATTTTATTTCTTCTGCAAATCTCTGGTTACTGGTGAGGGTGAGCATCCTTTAATATGTTTACTGGCCACTTGCATATATTTCTCTGAATTGCTTGCTTATATCTTTGACTATTTGGAATTTGTATCATTTAGTTTTTCTTTTGCTAATGTGTATTAAATTCGTATTTGCTATGTACTGCAAATTATTTTCTCATGTTCTGTCTCTTTCCTCTTAACTTTGTTTATGGTGCTTTTTGTGCTTCTGAGATTTAATTTTTGTGTAGTCAAATCTGTAAGCCTTATGGTTTCTAGTTTGGAGGCCTTGCTTAGGAATGCCAACTTTAACCAAAGATTATGAGAAAATGTTCATATATTTTCTTCTAATATTTTAATTGTTTATATTTAACTCTTTAATTGACTTGGTCATTATTTTGTGTGGGTTGCAGTAAGAAATCTAACTTTAGCTTTTTCATGTGGTTTTGTATCCAACCCATCACCAAGACTAATAGATTTGAAATCGGTACATTTCTCTTCATCTCTACTGCTACCACCCATGATTAGTCTGAGCATATTCTAAAGGAAATCAGTTACCTTAGATCAAATATTAGGACTTGTGATCCTATGTTTGTAATGTATTAGGAGAATCTGGAAGGAAAATTATATAAGGCATATTAGTAATACTGAAAATAATATTTTTTTGGTATAGCACTAATTATAAAATACCATTTAAATGCCTATTAAGGAGATATTACAGTAAAACCTGTGAAATCCAGAACCTGTGTAAAGTGGAAACCTAACAGAGAAGGAAAACTCAAATATTTTCCACTAATAGAAAGGAATAGAAAAATGGTAAGACTGCACCCTGTCAAAGGTGAAAAACATGCGAGACCCGAAAAAACAAGGCATTTCATTGAGTTCTGGATCTCAAAGGTCTCACTGTACAAGCATGATTTTAATGCTACAATGTTAACTGGATAATACTTTCGTAAATAGAAATGAAAGATGCCTTAGCGAAATAAATATTGAAACTAATGCAAATTCAGGTCTTAAAAGTTGGGACTATGGGCTATGGGAGAGCAAAAAGTGGAGAGAATTGTAGGTGCAATCCCTCTTAACTCAAGGGAGAATAAAATTCAAAGTTTAAGTTAATCCTGTAAAGATGGTGAAAAACTATTGAGCAGCTTTTGTGCTCGCCAGCAGGCTTGAAGATTAAAACATTTCAAAGTAAATGATGTGGTATATTAGAAGATAAATGCTATGTAGAAAAATAAAGTGGGACAGAGGATAAGTGAAGGGGTCAGTTTTCAATAGGGTGGTTAGGGATAACATCACTGAGAAAGTGACCTCTGAGCAGAACTTGAAGGAGGGGAAAGAGTACTTCACTCAGGTATCCAGGGGGAAGACATTCCACACAGAGGGAACAGCAAGTGCACAGGCCCTGATTTAAGAGCATGTCTGCTGTGTTTGGTAGAGATGGAACTTAAATGTATGAAACCAATGTGAGAACAATAAAGAAATACATCCCACCAAATTTCCTTGTTTTTAAACTGTGCTTTAGATGAAGGTTTACAGAGCAAATTAGTTTCTCATTAAACAGTTAGTATACGTGTGGTTGTATTACATTGGTTAACAACCCCATGACATGTCAACACTCTCCCTTCTCAACCTTGGGTTCCCTATTACCAGTTTTCCTGTCCCCTCCTGCCTTCTCATCCTTGCCTATGGGCTGGTGTGTCCCTTTAGTCTTGTTTTGTTTTATGGGCCTGTTTAGTCTTTGGCTGAAGGGTGAACCTCAGGAGTGACTTCAGTACTGAGTTTAAAGGGTGTCCAGGGGCCATACTCTTGGGGTTTCTCTAGTCTCTGTCAGAACAGTAAGTCTGGCCTTTTTTTTTTTTTTTTTTTGAGTTTGAATTTTTTTTCTACATTTTTCTCCAGCTCTGTCTGGAACCCTCTATGGTGATCCCTGTCAGAGGAGTGAGTAGGGGTAGCCAGGCACCATCTAGTTATGCTAAACTCAGTCTGGTGGAGGCTGTGGTAGTTGTGGCCCATTAATTATTAATTAATTATTGGGCTAATCTTTCCATTGTGGTTTGGTTTTCCTCATTCTCCCTTGCTCCAGTTGGGGTGAGACCAGTGGAGTATCTTATATGGCTGTTCATAAGCTTTTAAGACCCCGGACACTACTTACCAAAGTAGGATGTAGAATATTTTCTTTATAAATTATGTTATGCCAGTTGAGCTAGATGTCCCCTGAGACCATGGTCCCCAGCCCTCAGACCAGTAATTTGGTCACTCATGGAGCTTGGATATGTCTATGAAGCTTCCATGACCTTGCCCTGGTCAAGTTGTGCTGACTTCCCCAGTATTGTGTACTGTCTGACCCTTCACCAAAGCTACCACTTATCTATTGTCTAGTTGTGTTTTTCCTTCCTCACCCTCCCCTCCCTCATAACCATCAAAGATTGTTTCTCTCTGAGTGTAAACCTTTTTGTGAGTTTTTGTAATAGTGGTCTCATGCAGTATTTGTCCTTTTGTGATTGACTTATTTCACTCAGGACAGTACCCTCCAGATTCATCTACGTCGTGAGATGTTTTGCAGATTCATCATTGTTCTTTATTGTTGCACAGTATTGCATTGTGTGTATGTACCATAGTTTGTTTATCCATTCATCTGTTGATGGGCGCTTAGGTTGTTTCCATCTTCTTGTTATTGTGAATAATGCTGCATTGAACATGGGTACGTATATGTCTATTCATGTGACGGCTGTTATATCTCTAGGATATATTCCTAGGAGTGGGATTGCTGGATCATATGGTATTTCTATTTCTAGCTTTTTAAGGAAGCACCATATCATTTTCCAAAATGGTTGTACCATTTTATATTCCCACCAGCAGTGCGTTTGAGTTCTAGTCTCCTTGCAGCCTCTCTAACATTTGTTACTTTCTGTTTTTTTGATTAGTGTAAGTAATGACAGTGTGAGATGGTATCTCATTGTAGTTTTGATTTGCATTTCTCTAATGGCTAGTGATTGTGAACATTTCCTCATGTGCCTGTGTCTGTTAGCTGCCTGAATGTCTTCTTTGGTAAAGTGTCTGTTCATATCCATTGCCCATTTTTTAATTGGATTATTTGACTTTTTGTAGTAGAGGTGTTGGATTTTCCTACAGATTTTAGAGCTTAGAACTTTCTCGGATTTCTTATAGCTGAAATTTTTTCCCTAGTCTGCAGGTTCTCTTTTTACTCTTTTGGTGAAGTCTTTTGATGAGCATAAGTGTTTAATTTTTGGAAGATCCTAATCTACCTTATCTTCTGGTGTTGTATATTGTTAATTATGGCTTGTATCCTGTCTATGCCGTGTAGTAGGGCCTATAGCACTGACCCTATTTTTTCTTCTATGACCTTAATAGTTTTTCATTTTATATTTAGGTCTTTGATCCAGTTGGAATTAGTTTTTGTGTATGGTGTGAAGTATGGGTACTGTTTCATTTCTTTGCAGATGGGCATCCAGTTTTGCCAGCACCACTTGTTAATAAAGACTGTCTTTTTCCCCTTTAATGGACTTTGGGCCTTTGTCAAAGATCAGGTGACCTTAGGTGAATGGACTTAACAACTGGGTTCTAGATTTTGTTCCATTGATCAACGTGTTAGTCATTGTACCAGCACCAGGCTGTTTTGACTACCCTAGCTGTATAGTAGGTTCTCACGTTAGGTAGTGTGGGTCCTCCTACCTTGTTCTTCTTCAGTAGTGCTTTACTTATCTGAGGACTCTATCCTTTCCATATAAAGTTAATGATTAGTTTTTCCATCTCGTTAAAGAATGCTGTTGGTATTTGGATTGGGATTGCATTGTATTTGTAGATTGCTTTAGGTAGAACTGACGTTTTCTCAATGTTGAGTCTGCCTATCCATAAGCATGGTGTGTTTTTCCATTTATGTAGGTCTCTTTTGATTTCTTGCAGTAGTGTTTTGTAGTTTTATTTGTATAGGTCTTTTACGTCCCTGGTTAGATTTATTCCTAAGTATTTTTTTTTTTTAGGGGCTATTATAAATGGTATTGCTTTCCTGATTTCCCTTTTGTAGTTCTCTTTACTGATGTAGGAATCCAGCTGATTTTTGTATGTTTATCTTGTATCCTGCTAATCTGCTGAATCTTTCTGTTCCAGTAGTTTTCCTGTGGAGTCTTTTGGTTTCTTCACGATAGAATCATATCATCTGCAAATAGGGATAGTTTTACTTCTTCTTTACCAATTTGAATATGCTCTTGTTTCTTTTTCCTGCCTTATTGCTCTTGCTCAGGCTTCCAGCAAAATGTTAAATAGCAGTGGTGATAAAGGGCATCCTTGTCTTGTTCTGGTTCTCAGGGGAAATGTTTTCAGTCTCTGTTAAAAATTATGTTGGCTGTTGGTTTTGTATAGATGCCCTTTATTATGTTGAGGAATTTTCCTTCTGTACCTGTTGTACTGAGATTTTTTTTTTTTTTTAAATCAGGAATGGGCCCTGGTCTTTATCAAATGCCTTTTCTGCATCGGTTAAGATGATCACGTGATTATTTCGTTTTATCGATGTGCTGGATTATGTTCATATATTTTCTAATGTTGAACCACCCTTGCAAACCTGGTGTGAATCCCACTTGGTTAGGGTGTTTTTTTTTTTTTTTATATGATGCTGAATTCTATCGGCTAAAATTTTGTTGAGAGTTTTTGCATCTATATTCATGAGAGATATTGGTCTGTAGTTTTCTTGTGGTGTCTCTGCCTGGTTTTGGTATCAGGGTTATGCTGGCTTCATAAAATGAATTTGGAAATAGCCCTTCCTTTTCTATGTTCTGAAATAGTTTGACTAATGTTTGGTAGAATTCTCCAGTGAAGCCATCTGGGCCAGGACTTTTTTTTTTTTAATTACCTTTTCAATCTCTTCTCTTGTTAATGGGTCTGTTCAGATTTTCAACCTCAGTTTCTGTTAGTTTAGGTAGGTAGTATGTTTCTAAAAATGTATCCATTTCCGGTAGGTTTTCAAATTTGTTGGAGTAGTTTTTCGTAGTACTCTGTTATGATCCTTTTTATTTCAGGTGGGTCTGTTGTAATGTCCCCCATTTCATTTCTTATTTGGGTTATTTGAGTCCTCTCCTGTTTTTCTTTTGTCAGTTTGGCCAATGGTTTGTCAATTTTGTTGCTCCTTTCAGAGAACCAACTTTTGGTTTTTGTTGATTCCTTCTATTGTTTTTCTAGTCTCTATTTCAATCTTTTTTTTTATTTCATTTATTTCTGCTCTGATCTTTATATTTTCTTTCTTCTGGTGGCTGTGGGCTTCTTTTTGCTGTTCTCTTTCTCTTTGTTCGAGTTGTATAGCTAATGTTCTGACTTTTTCCCTTTCTTCTTTTTTGATGTGTGCATCTGTTGTTGTAAATTGACCTCTGAGCACTGCCTGTGCTGTGTCCCAAAAGTTTTGGTATGGTATGTTTTCATTCTCATTTGATTCTAGGAATTTTTGATTCCATCTTTGATTTTTTCTATTACCTGGTGATTTTTAAGCAGGGTGTTGTTCAGTTTCCATGTATTTGATTTTTTTTCCCTTGCTCTTTCTGTTATTAATTTCTACTTTTATGGTGTTGTCATCAGAGAAGATGCTTTATATAATCTCAGTGTTTTGGATTTTGTTGAGGGTTGCTTTGTGGCCTAAGATGTGATCTATTCTGGAGAACGTTCCATGTGCATTGGAAAAGAATGTGTACATTGCCGCTGTTGGGTGGAGTGTTCTGTATGTGTCTATGAGGTCAAGTTGGTTAACTGCAGCTTTAGGTATTCTGTATCTTTGTTGAGTTTCTTTATAGATGTTCTGTCTTTATGGAGAGTGGTGTGTTGAAGTCTCCTACTATTCTCGTGGAACTGTCACTTTCTCTTTTTAGTGCCATTAGAGTTTGTTTTATGTATTTTGGAGCCCTGTCATTGGTTGCATAGATATTTATTATGGTTATGTCCTCATGATGGATTATCCCTTTAATCATTATATAATCTTCTTCCTTGTCTTTTACGGTGGATTTTGATTTAAAGTGTATTTTATCTGAGATTAGTATTGTCACTCCTGATCTTTTTTGGTAGCTGTTTGCTTGACATATTTGTTCCCATCCTTTGATTTTTAATATACTTGTGTCTTTGTTTCTAAGGTGTGTATCTTGTAGACAGCATATTGATGGGTCCTGATTTTTTTTAATCCATTCTGTTATTCTCTTTCTTTGTAGGTGCATGTAAGCCATTTACATTCAGTGTGATTATTGATAGGTGTGAGTTTATTGCTGTAGTTTTGTAGTGCTTTTTTTGTGGTGCTGCCTTCTTTGTTCCTCTTACACTTCTGTGCTGAATTTTTTTTGTTTGTGGGGTTTTTTTCTTTTGTTTTTGTACATTTTGTGTTTACTGAGACTTTATGTTTTTCTTTATTTTGATGAATTGTTGTTGTTGTTAGGTGCCGTCGAGTCGGTTCCGACTCATATCGACCCTATGCACAACAGAATGAAACACTGCCCAGTCCTGCGCCATCCTTACAGTTGTTGTTATGCTTGAGCCCATTGTTGCAGCCACTGTGTCAATCCACCTCGTTGAGGGTCTTCCTCTTTTCCGCTGACCCTGCACTTTGCCAAGCATGATGTCCTTCTCCAGAGACTGATCCCTCCTGACAACATGTCCAAAGTATGTAAGATGCAGTTTTGCCATCCTTGCTTCTAAGGAGCATTCTGGTTGTACTTCTTCTAAGACAGATTTATTCATTCTTCTGGCAGTCGCCAACACAATTCAAAGGCATCAATTCTTCTTCGGTCTTCCTTATTCATTGTCCAGCTTTCACATGCATATGATGCGATTCAAAATACCATGGCTTGGGTCAGGCACACCTTAGTCTTCAAGGTGACAGCTTTGCTCATCAACACTTTATAACGAGGTCCTTTGCGGCAGATTTACCTGATGCAATGCGTCTTTTGATTTCTTGACTGCTGCTCCCATGGCTGTTGATTGTGGATCCAAGTAAAATGAAATCCTTGATTTTGATGAATAGGGTTTGTTAACTTTCTTTTTGGTTACCTTGAAATTTACCCCTGATTTCCTAAGTTTAAACCAGTTTTTTATTACTTGATATCTCCATGACTTCCTGTCCATTTGAAAGTTCTATACCCACATCATTTATTCCCTCTTTTATCGTTTTGACGTTGTTGTCATTTACAGATTGACTTCTCTGGTTCCCTGTTGTAAATCTTTTAGTTTTATTTTATCCTTGAGAGTTCATTCCCTGGATTGGTATCTGGCTGATGCTGTCCTGTGTCCTAGATTCAGGTTGTTGTCTGATCTTGGTTCTCTAACTGAAGGACTCCCTGTAATAATTCTTGTAAGTTTGGTTTGGTTGTTACATATTCCCTTAATTTCTGTTTATCTGGAAATGTCCTAATTTCACCATCATATGTGAGCAAGAGTTTTGCAGGATATATTATTCTTGGTTGGTGTTTTTTTTTCTTTCAAGGTTTTTACATACGTCATCCCATTACCTTTTTGCCTGCATGGTTTCTGCCAAGTAATCAGAGCTTAGTCTTATTGTTTCCCCTTTGTGTGTGACTTTTCATTTTTCTTGAGCTGCTCTCAGGATTCTTTGTCTTTGGTTTTGAGTTTGATTATGATATATCATGTTGATTTTCTTTTGGAGTCTATCCTGTACGGGGTTTGTTGAGCTTCTTGGATGGCCAGCTTTTCATATTTCATGATATTAGGGAAATTTTCTGTCAGCAAATCTTCAGTGGCCCTGTCTGTGTTTTCCATTTTCTCCCCCTGCTCTGGAACTCCGATCACAAAGAGATTTTTACTTTTGATTATATTCCACGTTGTTCTCGGGGTTTCTTCACTCTTTTCTCTGATTTTTCCTCAAAGTGGTATCCAAGGATTTGTCTTCAATTTTGCCGATCCTATCTTTCATTGTTTCCAATTTACTTCTAAAACCTTCTGTTGCAGTATTTCTGAAATCTTGTTGTCTTTTGGATTTCTAATTGCTGTTTTTGTATGATTTCTAGTTGTTTAATTTGAAATTTTGTTCATATATTATTTTTCTGAATTCTTCTATTGCTTTGTCTTTGTTTTCCCTGATTTTGTCTGTATTTTCCATGATTTTGTGTATTTTTTTCCTGCATTTTCCTTCATCTTGCTCCTAATCTCTTGGAGAGCCGTGAATATTAGAGTTCTGAATTCCCAATCAGGTAGTTCCAGTGCCTTTTACTCTATTGGAAGGTCATCCAGTGTTTTATTTTGGTTGCTTTCTGGAGCCATCCTGTCCTGTTTTTTTTAATATATTTTGATGTTGTCTGCCTTCTCCAGGACATTAAGGAGTTATTTTCTTCATTTATTGATTGTAAATTTGTTTGATTTGTTCTGTTCTGCTTTTTTGTTGTATTTGGTTATTTCTAGGCAGGCAGGCTGGGCAGGTTTTGTTGCTTGCTCGTCTGTGGGCATGATATTTCTCACCACTTTGTCTAGGTGGGCAGAGCTGGTCACTCAACTGTGGTGCAGCAGGGCAGGTCCTCTGGGGAGGGGGAGGAGCAGCGATGGCTCATTTGCAGAACAAACTGGGGCCAATGGGCCAGGGCCAGGGGGCAGTGAAGGGCGGTGTCCAGGGGTCTACACCAGTGCTATCAGGGGCACAGCGCTGGGTGTGCAGTGCAGATTGGAAGGAGGGAAGGGAGAGGGTGTGATGTTTGAAGCTAAATGGGTGAGAGAAAGAAGAGAAACAGAAGTAAAAGAAATGAAGGGAAAAAAGAGAAAGTAAGTAAGTAAAATGGCAGCTCACAGGATTTGGCAAGTGGAGGCAGGGCTGTCTAGCGAGCAGTGCGACCCGGCCTGGTGAGAATGGGCGTGGGTGGCGCATGGGGCTAGGTAGGTGGGAAAAAGGAAAGGAAAGAGAGAGAAGAAACAAACCAAAAAAAAAAAAAGCGACAATAACAAAAAATAAATATGTTGCTGGGGGAGCTGGCCATTGACCGCAGGGCAGAACTGGGGTGGTGGCGAGCTGATGTCTCTCTTGCTGGGCAGTGTGGCAAGGCCTGTCAAGAAGTGTCAGAGGTAGCGCAGGGCCTAGGTGGGTGGGAGAAGGAAAAGGAAAAAGGGGAAATGAAAGATAAAGAAAAAAAATGGTGCTGAGGGAGCCCACCTGTGGGGGCAGCGCAGACCCAGGGAGGCTATGTGCCAGAGGCTCTCTAGCCAAGTGGTACAGCACAACCCGTCAAGAAGGGGTGGTGCAGTACATGGGGCTAGGTGGGTGGGAGAAAGGAAAGGAAGGGAGGGAGAGAGAGAAGAAACAACAACAAAAGATGGCACTGAGGGAGCCATTCAGTGATGGCAGCACAGACCCGGGAAGGCAGTGTGCCAGTGACTCTAGCTGAGTGTTGCAGCATAGCCCTTCAAGAAGGGGCAGGGGCGGCATACAGGGCTAGATGGGCAGGAGAAAGGAAAGGAAGGAAGGCAAAGAGAAGAAACAGAAAAGAACAAAGCAAACAAACAAAAAATATAGCTCTGAGGTAACTGGTTGGTGGGGGCAGCACAGAATGGAGAAGCCATATGCTAGTGCCTCTTTAGCCTAGTGATGTGGTAAGGCGCTTTGAGAAGGAGTTGGGGCTAGGTGTGTGGGCAACAGGAAAGGAAGGAAGGGAGAGAGAGAAGAAACAAAAAACAAACAAGCAAAACAGAACAAACAAACAAATATGGCACTGAGGGAGCCAGCCAGTGGGGCAGCATGGACTCAGGGCAGCTGCATGCCATGTTGACTCTACCTGCTAACTCCACAAAATTTCTTAAAGGAGGTAAGTTTAGATCCAAGTGCTCCAGGAAGTAATTCCACAGCTTGGCAAAATGGAGAACATTCTAGATGGAACAATGTGTGCAAAAATCTAGAGACGTGTATTATTAAGTTTTATATGGAGGAAGTATATAGATTGACTTTGCTGGCAAGAAATAGCTACTTTGGGCCTGTCAGTGGCCATTTAAGATACTCCACTGGTCTTGCCCCTTAAGGACAAGGGAGAATAAAGGAAACTAAAGACACAAGGAAAAGATCAGTCCAAAGGACTAATTGACCACAACTACCACACCTTGTACCAGACTGAGTCTAGTACAACTAGATAGTGCCCAGCTACCACCACTGACTGCTCTGATAGGGATCACAATACAGAATCCTGGACAGAGCTGGAGAAAAATGTAGGACAAAATTCTAACTCACAAAAAAAGACCAGACTTACCGGCCTGACAGAGACTGAAGAAACCCCGAGAGTATGGCCCCCAGACACCCTTTTAGCTCAGTAATGAAGTCACTCCTGAGGTTCACTCTTCAGCCAAAGATTAAAAAAACAAAAACCCATTGCCGTTGAGACAATTTTGACTCATGCAAACCTATAGGACAGAGTAGAACTGCCCCATACGGTTTCTAAGGAGCACCTGGTGGATTCGAACTGCCAGCCTTTTGATTAGCAGCCATAGCTCTTAACCACTACCCCACCAGGGTTTCCAGCCAAAGGTTAGACAGGCTCATAAAATAAAACAAGACTAAAGGGACACACTAGCCCCAGGGCAAGGGCTAGAAGGCAGGAGGAGCCAGGAAAGCTGGTAATAGGGAACTCAAGGTCGAGAAGGGAGAGTGTTGACGTGTCGTGAGATTGTTAACCAATGTCATAAAACAATATGTGTACTAACTGTTTAAAGAGAAGCTAGTTTGTTCTGTAAACCTTCATCTAAAAAAAAAAAAAGAAAAAAAGGATCTGCTTTGGGTATAATTTGGTTATTGTAATTTTTAACCATTAAAATAAACCTTTGAAGTTACCATGATGTGTTAAATAGGATGTTTTTCTTTTTTTTTTTTATATTCTAGCTATCAAAATAATTTCTCTTTCTCACCTTGAAATGACCTGGTCTACCAGAAAGAATTTTCCTGCATTGCTTGTAAGAATCTTATATAAATCGAAACTGCGATACTATGGGAAACCTGATAAAAAGATAACTGAGCCATACCAGGTACAATGATATTATATGTTAAAGTTTATAGATTATAATTTACAGGCCTGACTCCATATTGGGATAATTTTATTTTTAAATAATATTTTATAACTTAACTAAATAGAAATACACATAAATATATATTTTTCCTGTGTAGTTTCTTGTACAAAAAAATTTCTCTCTGTGTTGGTGCCCTTAAGTTCCCTGATCCAACTGATCGCCTTCACTCCTTTTTCTGTATCTTCTACTATTTCTTCTGTACTGGTGCTTTTCACACGAGCATATAAACATACCCTGTTCTCCCACTTTAAAAAAAGAAATTTTATTTCACTAAAGTATTTTCCATTTCTGTTTCTATTTATAAAAGTATTATCTAGTTAACATTTTAGCATTAAAATCATACTTATACAGTGAAACGTGTGAGAGCTGGAATTGAATGGAATTGCTTTGTTTTTCTGGGGTCTCACAAATTTTCCGCCTTTGACAGGGTGCAGTCTTACCACTTTTCTATTGCTGCCTATTAGTGGAAAATGTTTGAATTTTCTTTTTCTGACAGGTTCCATTACCTTATGACTCTGTTTCCTCTCTCCTTCTCTTCAGGCCAAGCTCCTTGAAGAAGTAGTCTATACTAGATGTTTTCACTTTCTTGCCTTCCATTTACTTCTCAACATAAATTAGTTTGGCTTCTTTCTTCAGTTCACCGTTCGCTACTAAACCAAACCCACTGCCGTTGAGTCAATTCTGACTCATAGCGACCCTATGGGACACAGTGTAACTGCCCCATAGGGTTTTCAAGGCTGTAAATTTTTACAGAATTAGACTGCCACATCTTTCTCCTACGGAGCCGGTGGTGGTTTCGAACTGTGATGTTTCAGTTAGCAGTCGATCGCTTTAACTACTGTGCCACCAAGTTTCCTCCCGTTTACTACTAGTGATCTTCTAAGTGTCAAATCTAACTGACACTTCTCTATTATCTTGACTCTGTGGCATATAAGGCTGATGAGAACTTCTTTCATAATAAGTTTGTGACCTTTTTTTTAACTTAACGTTTTACTGTGTTTCCCCACGTTACCAAGAATTATTTTAGGTATTTTATTTAATTTTTTATTACAAAAGTTATACGTTCTTATTATAGAGAATTTGAAAAATGTAGAAAGCTTATAAAGAGAATATTACCACCTCAAATCCTACCAATCAGAGAGAGCTGCTGTTAACAGTAGGGTATGTTTTATTCCCTGTTTTGTGTGTGTATACACACACACATACACATGTATTTCATATATACATCTATCTATCACATCACAAAAAATACCAAACCCATTGCCATCGAGCCAGTTCTGATTCATGGTGACCCCATATGTTACAGAGTAGAACTGGGCTCCATAGGGTTTTCTTGGCTGTAATCTTTATGGAAACAGGCCTTTCTTCTACAGCACTGCTGGGTAGGTTTGAACCACTAGCCTTTCAATTAGCAGCTTAATGCAAACCATTTGCACCATATGTATACCACATATATGTTTATGCACATATACTGTATATTACCTGTGAATGACTATGTTTGTCATATATCACATTATTTTACAAAAGGGGAATTGTGTTGGACATATAATTTTGTATCTTGCTTTCTCATTTAACATTATCTTAAGTATTTCCTCATATCATTAAAAATTCTTCATTTATAATTTTTCAGTTATAGATTCTGTCAAAGAAATATCATAAACTATTCAATAATGCCCCTATAGTTTTTTGCTTCTTCATTCTTGAAATACTTTCTTCCTTGGCTTTTTAACTTCACTTGCTCATTTGCCTTCCTACCCTTTGTGTCTCCATCATGTTGCCCCTGCTTCTCCCTGGTCTCTCCCCTCCTGAACTCTCCATACCCAATAACAGCCAAATTTCCCTACCTAAAATTTCCTAAAAGTAAAAAAAAAAAAAAAATTCTACCTTTCATGCCTTTGCTTATGTTTTTCCTCCTGTCTTAGTTTGCTGCGGTAACAGAAATGCTGCAGGTGGGTGGCTTTAACGAACAGAAATTTAGGAGGCTGTTGTTGTTGTTGTTAGATACCGTTGAGGCGGTTCTGATTCATAGCGAGCCTGTGTACAACAGAACAAAACACTGCTGGTTCCTGCTCCATCCTCACAATCATTGCTGTTTAAACCCACTGTTGGCAGCCACTTTGTCAGCCAATCTCGTTAAGGGTCTTCCTCTTTTTCACTGACCCTGTACTTTACCACGCATGATGTCCTTCTCTAGGGACTGGTCCTTCCTGATAACATGTCCAAAATACATGAGGTGATGTCTTACCATCCTCGTGTCTAAGGAGCATTCTAGCTGTACTTCTTCCAAGACATGTTTGTTTGTTCTTCTGGCAGTCCATGGTATATTCAATATTCTTCACCAACACTATAATTCAAATGCATCAATTCTTCTTCAGTCTTCCTTATTCATTGTCCATTCCTTATTCATTAAAAATCCGTTGCCATCAAGTCATTCTGACTCATAGCAGCCCTATAGGACAGGGTAGAGCTGCCCCACAGGGTTTCCAAGGAGTGGCTGGTGGGTTTGAACTGTCCACCTTTTGGTTAGCAGCCTGAACTCTTAACCACTGTGCCACCAGGGCTCCTGAGGCTGTTGTTGTTGTTGTTGTTAGGTGCTGTCGAGTCGGTTCTGACTCATAGCGACCCAATGCACCACAGAACGAAACACTGCCCCGTCCTGAGCCATCCTTACAATCGTTGTTATGCTTGAGCCCATTGTTGCAGCCACTGTGTCAATCCACCTCCTTGAAGGTCTTCCGCTTTTCCGCTGACCCTGTACTCTGCCAAGCATGATGTCCTTCTCCAGGGACTGATCCCTCCTGACAACATGTCCAAAGTCTGTAAGACGCAGTCTCGCCATCCTTGCCTCTAAGGAGCATTCTGGTTGTACTCTTCCAAGACAGATTTATTCGTTCTTCTGTCAGTCCATGGTATATTCAATATTCTTCGCCAACACCACAATTCAAAGGCATCAATTCTTCTTCAGGCTTCCTTATTCATTGTCCACCTTTCACATGCATATGATGCAATTGAAAATACCATGGCTTGGGTCAGGCACACCTTAAGCTTCAAGGTGACATCTTTGCTCTTCAACACTTTGAAGAGGTCCTTTGCAGCAGATTTACCCAATGCGGTGCGTCGTTTGATTTCTTGACTGCTGCTTCCATGGCTGTTGATTGTGGATCCAAGTAGAATGAAATCCTTGACAGCTTAAATCTTTTCTCCATTTATCATGATGTTGCTCATTGGTCCAGTTGTGAGGATTTTTGTTTTCTTTATGTTGAGGTGCAATCCATACTGAAGGCTGTGGCTAGAAGTCCAAATTCAAGGTACTAGCTCTAGGGGAAGGCTGTCTCTCCATTAACTCTGGGGGAAAATCCTTGTGTCAGCTTCCCTAGGCCCTGTGTTCCTCGGTTCCTTGATGATTTGCACATGGCACCTATCTTTCCCCTATTTGTGCTTACTTGCTTCTGTACCTGATCTGCTCTTTTTGTATCTCAAAAGTGATTAGGTTTAAGACATACCCTACACTAATATGGCCTCATTAACATAACAGAAAACACTGTTCCTAAATGGGTTATACCCACAGGTATAGAAGTTAGGATTCTAACACATTTGTGGGGGAGGGAGGGACACAATTCAATCCATAAGATACGTCTTTCTAAAATTCTGTAATATAAATATCAGGGCTCCCCAACACTTCACAATACCAAGAATCAAGTCAGAATCTACACTTACAATCTCTAAAATGTGACTTGTCTGATTCATTTGACAAGTGTATTATGTGATTACTCTGTGCAAGGCGCTGTGCTAAACTTTATGGGAGAACCAAAGATAAAGATCTGACCTGTACTCTTAGAGTTTATAATCACACATAAGTTAGTAGTACATTCCGGACTTGAAGGCATCTAGTAACAATCTCTCCTTTAGATCACCAGTACTTAGCAGAGTTGACAACTGAATCATTAGTAATAAAGAATTAAAATCGAGGTGTTATTTTATATCAGTCTAAATTATCACAGATAATTATCATCTGTGTAGATATAAGGAACAAATATGTATGTTATTTTACTCTTTTTTTCTTTTCTAGACCTTTTTGGAAGTTGCTGACAGTTCAGGGATGGTTTCAGTCATTATGTGGAATGCCCTGTGTCCTGAGTGGTATAAATCTTTGCAGGTCGGTTTAGTTCTTCTGCTTCGACATTATACCGTTAAGAAGAGTTATCCGTTCAGGATGCAGCCTCCCCCTGTGGATCCACAGATGAAAATAATTTCTAAAATTGGTTAAGTATTCAATGAATTTGTCTTATGGCTATTTTGTTTGTATAAATTTGCAAAGAACCATATCAGGTAAAGGCTCCTGAAAATTACGGAAGCTGTTAAAACTTGAGAAACCTTCAAATTCTTTTATCCATAAAATTTACATTTTTCAGGCAGTCATGTAACTTAATAAGTACATTTACTTATTATTGCATTTATTAAGAAAAATCATCTGATATTAATTGTTGAGTAACAAATTAGCTCCACTTGTGATGTACTTATTTTTGTTTTGTTTTATTTTTTATCATATAATATTAAGTAAATGACAAGTATATTTTGCTGTTAGTATTCGGTGCCATCTTGAAACGATTTGTTAACTTATTTTGAAATAATTTCAAACTTATGTAAAAGTTTAAATAATAGTACAAGGAACTCCCATGTGTCCTTCACCCACATTTAACAATTGTCAACATTCACCTTTCCTTTATCATTCTCTGTGTATGTGTGCGTCTCTTTCTCTCTGTCTCTCTCTGCCTCTCTCTCTCTCTCTACATATACACATACACACGTATATATACACACATATGTACATATTTTTTCCTCTGAATTCCTAAATACTTCAATAATATTTAAGTGTGTATTTCCTAAGAACAAGAACATTCTATTATGTAACCATAGTACATTTATCAAAATCAGGTAATTTACAGTTGATACAATACAAATATCTAACCTATAGTTAATATTTCAAATCTTGCAAGTTGCTACAATCTTGAAAGGGCTTTTCTTAACTAGCATTGAAATTAAAGTTTTGACATCTTGGCATCCCAAATATTTTGGGAACATTAGAATTAATACATTACATGATTGTTTTAACATATGAGTCTGATTTTTTTTTGCATTTTTATTTTTCAGAACTGTAGATAATGGTAGTTAACAAGTTTCTGTTGTTTTGGCTTATAGTACTTTATTACTGGACCTGTGTTTCTGTGTATTCTAATTTCCCCTGCTAATCCATTAAACTTAATTACGTGGAGAATGTTCACATAAATACAGCACTTGGTCATTGTTTTCTGAAATATATGCTTATTTAAGAAAACCTTATATGACCCTTTCTTAAAGTGCTGAGCATTTTGCAGACATTGCTCACATCCTGCTAGATGAAGAAGTTATTATCTTGATAGTTTTGTACAGTTAACCCATTATCTAACTACTCCTTACAATAGAAAGGTGAGAAATGAAACTAATAGAGCCATGACTTACTTGAGAAAATACAGTAAAAGTTGTCAAG
Organism: Loxodonta africana; assembly: GCF_030014295.1. Taxonomy (NCBI): domain Eukaryota; kingdom Metazoa; phylum Chordata; class Mammalia; order Proboscidea; family Elephantidae; genus Loxodonta; species Loxodonta africana. The sequence goes on from NC_087369.1 coordinate 127,071,823, forward strand.
AGGAAGATAATTCACAACATGTATTATTATGTCTATTAAATTATAAATTTTGTCCCACAACCAAGCATATCCAGGTGACAAAATTGCTTTTTATAAAACTGTGGTATTTATCACAGTGTGGTGTTGGTACAGGTGTAGACAAATTGACTAGTGAGTCACAATACAGAGTTCAGAAACAGCCTTAGACATATAGAACTTTAATATATGACAGATGTGCCATATAGATAATCAGGGAATCAGGAACTATTCAGTAAATAGTATTGGGACAATTGATTATATATATATATACATATGGAAAAATATGACATTATATCCCTAATCTCACACCATATAAAAACCAATTTCAGATATATTAAATACTTAAATGTAAAAGGCAAAACTTTTAGCAGAACTTATAGAACATATCATTTTAACCTTGGGATAAGGAAGAAATTCTTGGGTAGGACACAAGAAATAGTAACCATCAAAAAAAGTTTAATAAACCTAACTACATTAAAATTATGAACTTTTTTCCATTCAAATGACATCTTAAAGAGAATGAAAAAACAAACCACAAAGTAGGTGAAGATATTTGCAACTATATAATCCACAAAGGATTAGTATCCAAAATATATGATGAACTCCTGCAAATAAATAAGAAAAAAACAAACAATCCAACAGAAAAATGGAGAAAAAACACAAACAGGCATTTCACAGGAGAGGGAGCGTGTATGGACCATAAGCATATAAAATGCTGTTCAGTGTAATTAGTAATAAGAAAATTGCAAAGTAGGACCACAAAAAATTATTATTTTGCATCACTAAACCAAACCAGGGAAACCCTGATGGCATAGTGGTTAAGTGCTGTGGTTGCTAACCAAAAGGTAGGCAGTTCAAATACACCAGACACTCCTTTGAAACTCTATGGGGCAGTTGTACCCTGTCCTGTAGAGTCTCTCTAAATCGGAATTGACTCGATGGCAGTGGGTTTTGTGTTTGAGACCAAACCAAACCCATTATCATTGAGCCGATTCTGATTAAAGTAAGATATTTGATAATTCCAAAATTTGGAGAGGCTATGGAGCATTGCAACAGTTTTCTTTTCTAAGGGATCATTGCTAGTAGGAATATAAATAGATACATTTCTTAGAGATAATTTAAGATTATCTTGTAGAGTTGAACATTTGTGTGTCTTACAACCCAGGGTTTCCATTCCTAGGAATATAACTTAGAAAAATTCTTTGCTGTGAGCACAGGGAGACATGTACAATAATGTTCATAGCAACCCTGTGTGTAACATCAAAAAGCCTGGAAATAATCCAGATGACACCAATATGATGATAGATAAATATATTGTGGTATATTAGCACCGTGGAATATTAGTCAGCAGTAAAAATGAAAAAAAAAAAACCTGCTACATTAAGCTACAGGGAATAAATCTTAGGACAATAAAGTTGAGTAAAAAAGTAGTCCTAGAAGACTTATATGATATGATTTCACTCACATAAAGTTTAAAAGTAAACCAAACAAAATAATATTTTGTTTGGGCAAAAATACATAAGTGATAAAAACCTTTTTTTTTTTAAATTAAGGAAATAATAAACCACAAAATTCAAGGTATGGTTAACCTTTGGTGGGAGATAAGTGAAAGTGATAGTTGAACATAGAAGAAAGACTAGTTCTTGGGTTTAATAGTGGGTTCGCAAGTGTTGAGTATACTATTTTGCTTGTAATTTATACATATATATCCTTTTGCATCTGTTAAATATCATGTTAATGTACTTGTTTTTCAGAAATCTGCCTGAACCTCCAAGATCCTCCAGCTAATATAAAAATCATTCCGGAAACGCAGGTGCAATCAGAATGGAGATTGCCACAATTAAATCACCGATTTGTCACAAGGTAAAATAGTTTCTTGTGTCTTAAATGTTTAATTATCAGGATTAGTCACAAACATAATGCATTATAATCTGCTCAAAATCTACCCAAATATATGCTGTAGCAATTATGCATTGTCATAATTGTAATTGTAGAATGCTTTTTCACTGTTTAAAGATACAGTATTTATTTAACAATTTTGCTTTTTTAGATCAGAACTGGATAATTTGCCAGAAAATCATCTCTGTGATGTTATTGGGATTTTAGTTTTTGTAGGAAGGGTCCAGCGGTTAAAAAAGAAAGGTAAGGTTTTTAACTCGAAAGTCATAAACTGTATTTCAGTGAATAGTTTTGTGTTCATATGTGTATAATCAGTTACCTTCATTTATTTTAATGTTTTATCCATATAGAAAACAGTGAAGATTTTTGGACATATCGCTGGATTCATATTGCTGATGGGACTTCAGAACAACCATTTATTGTGGAATTGTTTTCTACATCTCAGCCAGAAATCTTTGAAAATCTTTACCCAAGTACTCAGTTCTTATATTTTTATAATTTAATTTTGGAAGTGGGGGGTATTAGCTTTAAGAAAAAGTGGTAAACTGACCTATGGAAGTAGTGTGATACTGAGTTAGCAAATTTAAGCATTCTGACAGCATGTCTAAATCTTTTTCTATATTAATATCATATGTGGTATTATGTATATTAACCACCTACTTTGGAGAAGATTATACTGGTTGTCTATTCAGAATTATTTTGGAGTTGAAACCAGTTTTTTCAGAAAACAGGTGCTTTTGTCAGTTATCATTGTTAGCATTTCATACATAAAAGTCTTAAGAGTCAGTAAAACTAAAACATGGCCAGTCAGTTTCCTTTGTATCCATTTGGAAGTTGACTAAGTAGAACCCATTAAGGACATTGAAGATTTTACTAATGTGGAATTAATTGGTAGAGGATAGACAGACATACTGTATAATTAAATAATGACAATGGTAAGTATGATTCTGTTTGAATACTAAATTAATATTAGATTGATGATGTTATACCAATGTTTTGCTTACTTTGGCATTAACTTTTGCCCTAAAAAAAAAAAAAACCAAACCCAGTGCCGTTGAGTCGATTCTGACTCATAGCAACCCTATAGGACAGAGCAGAACTGCCCCATAGAGTTTCCAAGGAGCGCCTGGCGGATTCAAACTGCCGACCCTTTGGTTAGCAGCCATAGCACTTAACCAGTACGCCACCAGGGTTTCCACTTTTGCCCTATATATGTTTTATTTCTTGTGATAATATGAAATTTAACTTTCTAAGAAAGGTATGTACAGACTCTGGTGAGATTTATTATAGTACAGTAGTTGACAACAGTCACAATTTATTTTCAACTTCTGACCATTAGTGAAGGTATAATACCAAAATCCTTTGGTAGTAGGACATCTTTTTTTTTTTTTCTAATTTTGCTTAAAGGAATGTTAAAAACCAAAGAGAACTAATACTGTGTATTTATAATATACCAGTTGCTTATAGATGTTATCTCATCTTGTATTCCCAGTTACCTTTTAAAGAGTTGATGTTTTTACACATTTGCAGATGAGGCAACTAAGGTCCAGAGGGTTTAAGTAATTTTCTGGATGTCAAACAGCTAGAAAGTGTTAGATTTGACTGATTTTAATGGCCATGAACTTAGAATTAAAGAGTTCTTTAATATTCGTATGTCAACCCCTTTAACCATTAATAGGCACATGTTTGTACAGTTTTTTAAATAAAGGAAAAGTGATATAAATCAATAGAATTATTCTTAGTCATTTGAAAATATTTCCTTTTTTTCATTGTTACAGAATAAAGAACTGGTAAATATGAAGTTTAGGACATGAATTTCTAGTTATCTTGCTGTAAAGAAATTTTTATTCTTAAATGAGAACTTAACTGTTACTGTGTTACTGCAAGTATTTATATTGTAAATATTTCTTCTTTTCCTAGTTTGTAATACCATAACTTTTTTGTGTGTGTAATCAGTTAAAATAAAAAATAATGTTGGATTAATGAACCTAACAACATGTAGGCAGTTAAAAACAATCAATAGCTTTTGAAACTATGTGAAGTCTAAAGACATTATCTCATTTTCAGGGATTTTTTTTTCAGACTATCAAGTTAGTTAGCAAGGAGAAAAGAAAATAAAGAGGTGGCATAAGCCCTGCCAATGAGGCTTAAAGTCTAATTAAGATACACACATGAGAAACATAAACCATTTGTATAAACCCACCACATAAGCAAATACAATTTAATACTGTATCGACCTTTCTACTGGAAAACCAAAACCAAACCAAACCTGTTCCATCAAGTTGATTCAGACTCATAATGACCCTATATGGCAGAGCAGAACTGCCCCATAGGGTTTCCAAGGAGCAGCTGATGAATTCGAACTGCTGACCTTTTGGTTAGCAGCCGAACACTTAAGTACTGGGCCACCAGGGCTCCTTCAGGAGTCAGTAATTTAGGGATCAGTGTTAGATTGGGTTAATCAGTGAAAGCATCGTGGAGAAACTACGATTTTATCTTTGTAGAAATGACTGTTGACAGTTGAGTGCCCTATTAGAATGGCTCTTGCACTCTTCAACTGTGCAGCAAGCAAATGACTTCACTTAGATGCAGTTGGTACTTTCTAAAGGAAAGGTCTCTCATAGAACATAGACTAATAAATGATAGATCCTCGTTGCTCAAAGTGTGGTCAGAGGAACCTATGAGTTTGTTATTAGCACCAGGATCACCTATGAGTTTATTAGAAATGCAGAATCTCATGCCCCACCCTAGACCTTACTGAGTCATAATTTTGCATTTTGACAATAGCCCCAGGTGATGTGATATTTGGGAAATGTTCATTTCATTATGCTCTTTTAAGTTTGAGAAGTATTGTGTTAGGTCCTGATCTTGGCATGTCCTCTTTGAAATATAAAAGTAATTTCATAAGTGTTTTCATTTTCTACAGTGACATATGTCCTGTGTACTCAGTTGAAAGTTGTGAGAAATAATGACCAAGTACCTAAACTGCTTTACCTCACTACTACAAATGAGAGTCAAGTGTTTATTACTGGTGAGTAATTTCTTGGTATGCACTTTATTGGAAAGATATTTTCTTTTCACTAGAACCCTTTAGCGCATATTAAATTAACTTTTACATTACAGCGTTCAAGCACAGGATAACTTTATCTTGATCCCCATTTATCACTATAGGAAACCCTGGTGGCGTAGTGGTTAAGTGCTGCAGCTGCTAACCAAAAGGTTGGTAGTTTGAATCCACCAGGCGCTCCTTGGAAAGTCTATGGGGCAGTTCTACTCTGTCCTATAGGGTTGCTATGAGTTGGAATTGACTCAACAGCAACGGGTTTGGTTTTGGATTTTTTATGGCTATAAGAATGTCTTAACAAAGACTGTTTAGCCAATGGAATATATTGCTCCTGACTTATTTATGATTGAAGCAATGATTTTGTGACTCACTGGAGAGCTGTGTTTATATCCTTTGGGTAACTTTAACCCTTCATTGATGTAGAATGTAGGTATAAATTGCTTGATAGATTTAAGACTGTTAGGCCCTGTACCACAATTCAGTTAACTATATTTTAAAATACTAAATTAAATAAAATGCATCAGATTTCAGCCCCAGAATCTCATATTTTATTTATATAGCAAGAAGAGTTTTGCTATTTGCCTATAAGTACATTACTTTTCTCGAGGCCCTCTGATGACAGGATCCAAATAATAAAGATAAAATTTACCAAATGAGACCATGAGGGAATAGTGTGGAATGGGGTGTTTACCAGAAAGCTACCATGTTAGTAATCAGGAAATTTGCCAAAAAGAAGACACCTAGGAAAGGTATAACACACATCTTTGCCGTGTCCTTGTTTTATATAAGTACTAATAATACCAGATATAAATATGGCATTTTAAGTGTGCTTTAAGACTATAAATTTAAATGCTGAACTATGGCAGTTTGTACGTGATGCCACGCATCTGGGCTAATACATGATTTATAAAAAAATCAGTTTTTTAGAATATGCTAAACATTTGGATTGTTAGAAAAATCCAGATTATTAGTTTTGTTTTGTTTCTTGTGGCTTTTCAGCATCCTGTAGCCAGCTACAGATTAGTCCACTTGAACTCTAATATATCTGATTTCCTTACTATGTTTGGGTAATTTTTGTACGCATATTAAGTATAATTATCAGCTACATAGTAAGGAAGTGAACTTGACTGTTTTGATATTTTTAAACTGTTTTTTGTATTAAAAAGTTTGTGCAGTTTATTATAGGGATTTTTTTTTTCTTTTTCACTTTTCATGCTTTATCCATTTTCACAAGGAGGTCAAAAAGGCCAGCCGTATGCCTACGATGTCAAGGTAAAAAATATTACTCAGTGGATTAAAACAAAGACTGATGCTGGGGAAATGAAGAATACTGTTTTTGGTGGCTATTACCCCTATCCACCAGTGCCGGAGACATTTTCGAAGTACAGTAGTTCTGTTAAAGGTATTAATATAAATGCCAGTCCTTTGTGATATGTTTATAAGCTTTAAGGATAGTATGTACCATTTCAGTTAGTCAACTTTATTTATTTATTTTATTCTTTTTATTGTGCTTTAGGTGAAAGTTTACAGCTCAAGTTAATTTCTTATTCAAAAATTTATACACATACTGTTTTGTGACATTAATTGCAATCCCCACAATGTGACAGCACGCTCCCTCCTGTTCACCTTGGGCTGCCTGTGTCCATTCAACTGGTTACTGTCCATTCTTGCCTTCTCATCCTGTTTTTGGACAGGAGCTGCCCATTTGGTCTCGTATATTTGATTGAACTAAGAAGCACATTCCTCACGTGTGTTATTTTTTGTTTTATAGGTCTATCTAATCTTTGACTGAAAAGTGGGCTTTGGGAATGATTTCAGTTCTGGGTTAGCAGAGCGTCTGGGGGCCATAGTTTCGGGGGTTCCTCCAGTCTGGTCTTTCTATGTGAATTTGCGTTCTGTTCTACATTTTTCTCCTGCTTTGTCCGGGACTTGCTGTTGTATTCCCTGTCAGAGCAGTCAGTGGTGGTGGCTGGTCACCATCTGGTGCTTCTGATCTCAGGCTGGTGAAGTCTCTGGCTCATGTGGTCCTTTAGTCCTTTGGGCTAATATTTTCTTTGTGTCTTTGGTTCTGTCCATTCTCCTTTGCTCCAGCTGGGATGGAACCAATAGGTGTATCTTAAATGGCTGCTCGCAGGCTTTGGAGACCCCAGACACTACCTACCAAAGTGGGATGTAGAACATTTTTTTTATAAACTTTGTTATGCCGATTGACCTAGATGTTCCCCGAGACTATAGTCCCCACGCCCCAGACCCAGTTACTTGATCCCTTAAAGTGTTTGGATGTGTCTAAGAAACTTCTTAGCTTTTGCTTTGGTCCCGTTGTGCTGACTTCCCCTATATTTTGTGTTGTCCTTCCTGTCACCAGAGTTGACACTTGTCTACCTAGTTAGTGCCTTCCGCTTCCCCTCCCTCCCCACCCTATTGATTTTATTTGAGTGAGACAAAGTACACTTACCGGTAATCATTCTGTCTTTATGCAGACCAAAAAATACATGTCATGACCCCTAAAGGTTAATATTTTGATTTTTAATTAGATTGATGAAGAGAGAATGCAGAAGATGACTAATTGGAGATACTAATCTTGATTTAATGCCAGTGAGATCAGATCTAACCTTGGTAGATTTCAACTGCTATGAAGTTATAGAGAGAGACACTGAGAAATTTGATATCCAGATACTGACAACTGTATGTTGCTATTCTTGTGAAATTATATATATTGTGTATAACACAATATAGTGTTAGCTTTAAAAAAAAATGACACCAAGGTAAGTGAGATGCTGAGTTGGAATTAAAGTACTCGTGAGAGGCCTAACATTAATTTACTTTTTAGTAGAATTAAGATATAATCATTGAAAAGTTTAACATAACTATGTTCTTTTTTAAAAGCTGTGGGATAATTGTGTGGTTTCAAAAGAACCTTTGAAATGCTGACTTATGATCATGTAAATATTGGCATCCTCTTGTACTTCATATACTAATGAGATATAGTATATGGGAGGAAATAATTAAAATTTGTGTTTCTGTGCAATAGACGGGCAACACTTTATAGTTTGGAATATGATATATAAATTAGGTTCAATATATAAAGTTTCTAAAGCACAATAAAAATTAAAAAAAAAGTTTCTGTTGCAAATGAAAACTCCAGGCTGGAAGTCTGTATTACAGTTTAACTGATAAAAGCATTTTGCCTATTTTCCAAAAATTACATAAGGGGATGCCAAATATAAACACAAAGACTTACAAATTTCAGTTAATGTAGCAAGTTTTTAATTTTATGTTGTGAAATTGCATTGCAAATCTAATTCTTATTTTTATCATTTCAGTTCTTTAAACCTTACGGTGTCCTTGGAATTATTACTCTTTTGCAGTTGAGTCGCTGTTGACAGCTATAAGTGAAGTGCGGAAGGAGATTGAAGACTTGCAGTATAGGGAACAAAAGCGCATAGCAATTCAGGGGATAATTACTGTTATAAAGTACATCCCCGATCGCCGTGCAACTGAAAGTGCTTCAACATCAGAAACACTTCGGGTATGGTGCCAGAGAATTAACAGTACATCACTGAAAGCACTGTGATAATTACAGTTGGTACCTTGTACATTTGATTTGGAACACACATGTATTGCCTCAATGACGTAAACCTAACAGTAAGAAAAAAAGTTCATGTTTTGTTTTTTGTTTCCTTTTTCTGTCATTTATTTTGGGGCAGGCTAGGCTGAACATCACACAGCCTCTGACATTGCCCAAGTTCCTCAATACTCAGTATCTTGTTTTTGCACTTACTGTCTTATTTTTGCTTTCTGCCTAACTTGAGTATATTATGATTATCTGTTTAAATTCCCAGGTAGTATACATGATTCTTTTCCTACTTTTTGTCCAGGCCAGAACTACAGGAAGGCTTCTTCTCTTGGAAGTTTTACCTCTATATCTCTGGCACGGTAGCCTTCCTCAGGTTCTATAAGAGGTAGCAATGACTCTTGTAGGTTACATGATCTAATAAGAAGAGGCTAGTTCTGGAATCTAGACACAATCAAGATAAATTAGTTAATTTATTCCATGAGTTTATCTTTTTTAAAACTATTTTTAAGATTATTACTGTTCATATGGAAATAATCATCTAATTGAACTTTTCTATTATACTAGGTATAAGTAAGAAGGGTTTTTTGTTTATCTTCCTTTTTAAAGTACTTAATAGCCAGATGGATTCGGATAAATCATGTTCGTAAAAGCACTGTTACAAATGCAAATTCCTATTACAACTCTCAAGATTATGAAAAATGGGTAAACTAAAATTGTCTTTGGAAGGAGAAATAATTTTTGAGAATTAGTTTTAAATGTTTTCTCTGAATCGTTGATTTTAGAATGCTAACCTCCCCACAACATCCCAAGCAGCAAGAGGAGAAAGTCAAAGTCAAGAAAGAGATGGTAAACGGCATCATCATGACGGTGATCCTGTGAGTTCTCAAACGACATCTTCAAGTTTGAGTCCTAGCAAGAAAAAAAGAGTTCTGCAAGGCCCAGATGCTAAAGTGTAAGTCATTTGCATTAAGTATAGTATACCATGTTTTTTCCCTTTGGGTTCTGTCTCTAACCTATAAAATGATCTGTTATAGTAGAAGCCCGCTTATCTGCAATGCTCAGCATGACTAATTGAGAATATGTTTAAAATGGAGAGTTATAAAACTATACATACCGCACTAAGCAAGGGGCATGGTGGGTAAATCCCACCTTCATTGCCTCATAAGGATCAGCATGAATCCAATTTCCAAAGCGTGAAGATGGATCCACTTCTCACCTGCCCACTTCTCCTCCTTGTCACCAGCCACTCACGTGACACACTCTCAACTCCAGCCACCCAGAGCTGGAACAGAGCTCACAAGTTAGATGGACACTGTCTTTCAGCCCTAGCCACTCAGAGCTAGGTCAGAGTTCACATGTTAGAAGGATGCCTTCTTTCAGACTGCCAAGTAGGCAGAGACACCAGTCCCTGCTAGCCCTCACCACCACTGTGCGCTTGTTAATTTGCTGGAACGACTTACAGAATTCATGAAAAGTACACTATACTTACAGCTACAAGATTACAACCAAAAGGGATACAAACAGACACATAGGGGTGAGGTCTGGGAGAGGTCACAGCATCGAGCTTCCATGTCCCAGGGAGGGATGTGCTACCCTCTCCCATGCATGGTCATCAACAGGAGTGGATTAACCAGTAAGCAAGATACGCATGGGCTTAATTGTGTTCACTAATCTGTAGTGCACAATTTCACATGGGCTTCACCACATCTTTGATGTGATAAAAAAACAAATGAAATTATGCAGTACAGATTAGTAAGTAAGTTCAAAGAAGCCTGGGCCTACCTTATTTATTGGGTAATTCGTCCCTGTATCAACCATGAAACTCATCTGAGCCTTAGGGCTCAGGGCTCTTATTGGACTCCCCAAGTGGCCATGATAGATTACATCATGCCTCCTGAGGCTTAGTCAGCATTAAGCCTCCAGGTGTTCCCTCTTGGTCTGGTCAGCCCTAACTCACTGGCCTCAGGTGAAGCAAGAATAAAAGGCTAAAATTGCTTTCTGCAAGGTGATTGCACACCTCACACATACCTTCAACATTTATTAAATTTTATGTAAGCATTTTAACTTAAAACATTATAAAAAAATAAAACAGTTTATATTTATTTACCAACTGATTGAGGATATGTCTTTCCTACATAAACCACATACATAATGAATTGTATATGATTAACAGTTCTGATTTCTTTAAAGTGGCAGGAAAGCCCAGACACTTATGCAGCAGGTAGAATGCAGAATCATTTTTAACTCTAATCTTTTATAGTACCTGTACCCAATTGGGCAGCAGTTTTTGGTATTATACTGACCTTGTATCCAACAATCTTGACAAATTCACTTACTAATTCTAAAAGTATGTACATTTTAAAACTTCTCTATGTACAAGTCATGTAATATGCAAATAATGGTACTTATTCCCGCCCAATCATTTTGCCTTTTATTTCTTTTTCTTGTGTTATTGTACTGGTTAAGATCTTCAGTACAATTAACAGAATTGGTATTCAATGAATAAAATTGGCAGAGTGCATCTCTTTCTCATCTCTGATCTCAGAAAATTCTCTGGATCTCACTTTCTGTAATATTTTGGTGCATAATTTTTGTCACATTAAGGAAGTTTCCTTCCAATCATAATTTGCTCAGTTTTTCTCATGAATGTGAGTTGAATTTTGCTAAATGTGTATTCTGAACATATTTATCTATTGAGTTCTCCTTTTTTCTTTTCATATAATTAAGTAGATTGATTTCTCAAATGTTAAATTGCTCATTCCTAGAATAAATCTTACTTGTTGTTGTTGTTAGGTGCCATCAAGTTGATTCTGACACATAGAATGAAACACTGCCTGGTCCTGTATCATCCTCACAATCGTTGTTAGGCTTAAGCCCATTGTTGTAGCCACTGTGTCAGTCCATCTCGTTGAGGGTCTTCCTCTTTTTCACTGACTCTCTACTTTACTAAGCATGATGTCCTTCTCCAGGGGCTGATCCTTCCTGATAACATGTCCAAAGTATGTGAGTCATAGTCTTGCCATCCTTGCTTTCTAAAGAGCATTGCGGTCATACTTCTTCCAAGACAGATTTGTTCATTCTTTTCGCAGTCCATGGTATATCCAATATTCTTCTCCAACACCACAATTCACACGTGTCAATTCTTCTTCCGTCTTCCTTATTCAACATCCAGCTTTCACATGCATATGAGGCGATTGAAAACACCATGGCTTGAGTCAGGCACACCTTAGTCTTCAAGGTGACATCTTTGCTTTTCAACACTTCAAAGAGGTCTTTTGCAGCAGATTTGCCCAATGCAAAACTTCATTTGATTTCTTGACTGCTGTTTCTAAGAGTGTTGATTGTGGATCCAGGTAAAATGAAACCCTTTACAACTTCAATCTTTTCTCTGTTTATCATGATGTTGCTTATTGGTCCAGTTGTGAGGATTTTTGTTTTCTTTATGTTGAGGTATAATCCATACTGAAAGGTGAGGTCTTTGGTCTTCATCAGTAAGTGCTTCAAGTCCTCTTTACTTTCAGCAAGCAGGGTTGTGTCATCTGCATAACACAGATTGTCAATGAGTCTTCCTTCCATCCTGATGCCCTGTTCTTCTTCATATAGTCCAGCTTCTCAGATTATTTGCTCAGTATATAAATTAAATAGGTATGGTGAAAGGATACAGCCCTGATGCACACCTTTCCTGGCTTTAAACCATGCAGTATCCCCTGTTTGAACAAGTGCCTCTTGATCTACGTACAGGTTCCTCACGAGCACAATTAAGTGTTCTGGAATTCCCATTCTTCTCAATGCTATCCATAATTTGTTATGATCCACACAGTCGAATGCCTTTGCATGGTCAATAAAACACAGATAAACATCTTTCCAGTATTCTTTGTTTTCAGCCAGGATCAATCTGACATCGGCAATAATATCCATGGTTCCACATCCTCTTCTGAATCCGGCTTGAATTTCTGGCAGTTCCCTGTCGATATACTGCTGCAGCCGTTTTTGAATGATCTTCAGCAGAATTTTGCTTGCGTGTGATACTATTGATATTGTTCTATAATTTCCACATTTGGTTGGATCACCGTTCTTGGGAATAGGCATAAATATGGATCTCTTCCAGTCAGTTGGCCAGGTAGCTGTCTTCCAAATTTCTTGACATAGACAAGTACGCACCTCCAGTGCTGCATCCATTTGTTGAAACATCCCAGTTGGTATTTGGTCTATTCCAGGAGCCTTGTTTTTTGTCAGTGCCTTCAGTGCAGCTTAGACTTCTTCCTTCAGTACCATTGGTTCTTGATCATATGCTACCTACTTAAATGGTTGAATGTCAAACAGTTCTTTTTGGTGCAATGACTCCGTGTATTCCTTCCATCTTCTTTAGATGCTCCCTGCATCATTTAATATTTTCCCCATAGAATCCTTCAGTATTGCAACTCAAGGCTTGGATTTTTTCTTTAGTTCTTTCAGCTTGAGAAATGCTGAGCATATTCTTCCCTTTTGGCTTACTACCTCTAAGTCTTTGCCCATTTCATTATAACACTTTACTTTGTCTTCTCAAGCCACCCTTTGGAACCTTCTATTCAGCTCTTTTACTTCATCATTATTCCTTTTGCTTTAGCTAGTCAACATTCAAGAGCAAGTTTCAGAGTCTCTTCTGACATTGATTTTGGTCTTTTCTTTCTTTTCTGTCTTTTAAATGACCTCTTGCTCTCTTCGTGTATGATGTCCTTGAAGTCATTCTACAGCTCACCTGATCTTTGGTCATTACTGTTCAAGACATCAAATCTATTCTTGAGATTGTCTCTAAATTCAGGTGGGATATACTCAAGTTCATCCTTTGGCTTTTGTGGACTTGTTCTAATTTTCTTGAATTTCAGCCTGAATTTGCATATGAGCCAGAAGGCACTCAGCTCTCTCGCTCCGTGGGTCAGCAAGACTAGTTCCACCAATAAGTGCCCAGAAACACTGCACTCTGTCAGGAAGCCTTCTGCCTGAAGGCTCTCGGCTCTTTTGCTCTGTGGGTCAGCTCTCACGGTGTCTCGCGGTAGTCACCTGATTCTACTGCTGCTGCTTCTCAACATCTGTGCCATCTCCAGTGTTACAGCTCTCCTCACTTCCTTCTGAGCCCTCACCAGAATTGTCTTTGCTGCCCACAGTTCCACTAACAGTCTCTTCAAGGCAATCTAGGCTTTTACTATTAAAAAAAAATACATTATTCAATTCCAGAATCACCTCCATATTGTAGGTATCTGTTAGAGCAGCACTCTACTCTCCTTGTACCAAATTCTGTCTTAGTTATCCAGTGCTGCTATAACAGAAATACCACAAGTGGAAGGTTTTAACAAACGGAAATTTATTCTCTCACAGTTTGGGAGGATAGAAGTCTGAATTCAGGGCACCAAGGAAAGGTTTTCTGTCTCCCTTGGCTCTGGGGTAAGGTCCTTGTCACCAATCTTCCCCTAATCTAGGAGCTTCTCAGTGCAGAGACCCCAGGTCTAAAGGATGTGCTCCATTCCTGGCTCTTCTTTCTAGGTCGTATGAGGTCCCTCTCCTCTCTGCTTGCTTCTCTCTTTTATATCTCAAAAGAGATTGACTCAAGATACAACCTAATGCTGTAGATTGTGTCCTGCCTTATTAGCATAACTGCCTGTAATCAGGCCTCATGAACATCATAGAAGTTAGGATTTATACACATAGTATAATAACATCAGATCACAAAATGGAGGACAACCACATAGCACTGGGAGTTATGGCCTAGCCAAGCTGACACACATTTTTGTGGGACACAATTCAGTCCATAACAGGCAGTTTAAATATGATGTGTCAAGGAGTGATTTTTTTTTCTTTTAATATATACTGCCTTGGGTTGGCAGAGCTTCTTGAGTCTTTGGATTGATTCATTTTGTTAGTTTTGGAAAATTATCAGCAATTATCTCTTCAAACATTGTTCCTGCCCCATTATCTCCTGTCTTTCTGGAGCTCCAAAAACACGTATATTATCACTTTTAACTGTTACCCACAAGTTTCTTATACTCTATTCTGATATCTGTCTAGCTATCTATATCTATCAGTTTCTCTGTCTCTCTGTCTATGTACCTATCTGTCTATTCCATTCTTTTTTGCCTTTGTGCTTTCGTTGGTTTATTTTCTATTGACCGGTCTCTCAATTTACTCTTTTGCTGTGTCCAATCTGCTATTAAACTTATCAATTGAGTTCATTAAGTTCTTAATTCCGCTATGCTATTTGTCAGTTCTAGAAAGAGATTTGAATCTTTTTTAGGTATCCTCTTTTATTTTGGTATCTTTTTTACCTTTTCCTCTATTTTGTATATCTTTCCCTCTGTTTTCTTTAGCATATTAGTCATAGTATTTTAAAATACTTGTCTGCCAACTCTAGTGTCTGCATCACCTGTTTGTCTGTTTTTGTTAGTACAATAAGAGTAAATATGACCATTTAAGAGCTTATCTCAACCAACATTTTAATTAATAGTGGTAGAGAGTCAACATAAGTAATAGATACTCTATTGCTCTGTTAGATTTTTAAATGCTAAAACTTAAGAAATGAAGTATAATAAATGGGCATTAAAACCTCTTGATTTCATTCTACTAATAACATTTACTCCATAAACAGAGAATATAAACAGTATCAAGCATAGACAAATTTTAAAAATTATTTTTAGGGTATCCTCCTAAGAAAAGCAGAAGGCACTATAGGAAAGATTTTTAAATAATGTTTCTTATCTGAAAAGCATTTGCCATTTTGAATTAATGATCTTGAAGACTTTAGCATTTTTAATCAGCTATTTCTAATTTGCTTATATTAACAACTCAAAACTGTTTATATTCTTGTTCTTTTCCTATAGTGCCTTCTGTTTTTCTTAGGAGGAGGCATTGAAAATATTCCTTCAGTTGACTGTACAGAGCATTTCAGTATACAAAGCAAGGTCACTTATGTTACCTTATTTGGTCCTCAGCATCCCTGTAAGTTAGCTAAAGGATAATTATCTCAGTTTTATAGTTGAGGAATCTGAAGTTTCAGAGAAGATAAAATAAATGATTTATACATGTGTATATATCTTAAATACTTTTTATTTCTTTGAATGAAAGATACTATGACAATTTTAATTATAGTCCTGTTATATAGATGAGGGAATGGCATATGATAGAATCTATATGACTTGTCTAGGAGCCCTGGTGGTGCAGTGGTTAAAGCGCTTGGTTGCTAACCAACATCGGCGGTTCGAACCCACCAGCCACTCCGTGGGAGAAAGATGTGGCAGTTGGCTTCTGTAAAGATTTACAGCCTTGGAAACCCTATGGGACAGTTCTACTCTGTCCTGTAGGATCTCTGTGAGTCAGCATCGACTCAATGGCAGTGGGTTTTTTTTAGATTACATGACTTGTATCTAAAGTCAATAAATTGGTAATAATGAGGGGAAGTATAGAATACAACTTGTGGCCCCTGGCATAATTTTTGTAATATTTTTCCACTACTCATCATATGTAGCTACTTCTTCTTTTCGCCTTCTTTTCCCTTTACCTCCTCAGTTATCCTTCTGCTCTTCTTTTAATTTTTCCTCTTTCAGTTTCCTCAGTTGATACCCATAGACATTGTTTAGCTCTACTTCTTTCTTTCAGGTTGCTTGTTCACTTAGCCCCTCACTTTTAAGACATTTAAGTCGTACAAATGGATGATTACATATTCCAGTGAGAATCTCCCAAGCCACTTTTTAAAAATTCCATTAAATATAATGATAATGTTAGAGTTTGGAAAACTGTTTCTTTTAATTTATCTAAAATGGGGAAAAATCATTTTGTACCCATACTTTTTATATAAGTATATATAAGATATGTTTTTGTCGTTAAGTGCTGTGGAGTCGGTTACACTCGTGGCGAACCTATGTACAACAGAACGAAACGCTGCCTGGTCCTGTGCCATCCTCACAGTCGTTGTTGTGCTTGAGCCCATTGTTGTAGCCTCTGTGTCAGTCCATCTCGTTGAGGGTCTTCCTCTTTTCCACTGACCCTCTCTTTTACCAAGCACGATGTCCTTCTCCAGGGACCAAGCCCTCCTGATAACATGTCCAAAGTATGTGAGACAGTCTTGCCACCCTTGCTTCTAAGGAGCATTCTGGTTGTACTTCTTACAAGACAGATTTGTTGTTTGTGTGTTAGGATCTCAAAATACATGTAATTTAACTATGTTTTGGTTTTTAGCATTGGTATTTCCTCATTACTAATTTCTAGAAATGCTATGTTTTCATTAATTGAAAAAATTTGAAACTACAACTATAAAATATGTATTTATTTGCCAGAGTTTTGTAGCTAAATGGGTGTATTTTTCCTTCATGAAAGCTACTTCTTTCTAGTTCACTAATAACTGAGTAATAAATGAAGACTACTACTATTAGAAAAGAAAAATTTATTGATAAAAAATGTTAAGCTATATTATGTGGCATTCTACAACATGACATTTCTTTTTCACTTTATGCCTTTAGCTTTAGAAATAAAAATAGGAAAACTCACCACAGAAATATACGAAAAGCCCATATGATGAAAACCTTTCCTTACAAAGGCAGGCTTCTCCTTGGCTTCAAAATAATAATGCTTCCCCTTTCCTCCATTCATTTCAGTTCAGTAAACAATTACTGAGTGCATACCACATGGAGATGCAAAAATAAATAAAATTAAGTCTATACCTTTGCAGAGCTCACAGTCTGGTAAGAGGAGACTGACATATAAACCTGTTATTCCAATTTAGTGTGATAAATGCTGTGATGGAAGTTTATTCATGATGCTTATGACAGCACACACAAGGAGCAGTTAACCCTGACTAGAGATCAGGGGAAGCTTCTTGGAGGGAATAATGCCTGAGCTAAATTTCAAAGGATAATAAGTTAACCAGGCAAAGGTAAGGAGGCATAGGGTTGTTTTAGGTGGAAGGAAAAGCATGAGCGAAAGCATGAAGATTTGAAGTAGCATGGGACTTATAGAAAACTATGAGCAATGTTATTATTGCTGGGATAGTTGACAGTGTGGAAAGTGGGAAATGGTAAGAAATGAAGCTAGAGAAATAGGCTAGATGGTTTTCCAGTATATTTTATGAAAGCAAGTGTGAAAATTGAGCCATTAAACTAATTTTTAAATTTCCTTTATAGAGAATTAAAATATATTTTATTTATAGCTAATGCTTCATAAAGTTGAATATTTTCTTTAGTGAAATACTCCTTAAAAGAAAACTTAAATCTGTTACAGTATTTGAATTATATTATGAATGAATACTTGTTCATAATTATAAGTATATTTTTCTTAAAATTTTAATGCATTCCTTTAAAAACCTAAACCTATATATTTTTTAAATGTATTAAATAAGGATAAATTCTGAATGGAACCAATTAGTAGGTTGTTTGGTTTGTTTGTTTTTTACCATTTAAGTATCTTTTTATAGCTATTAGTTATCCTTTTTTCATCTTTTGTAGAGTTGCTGTACCTCAGCCAGAAACTTCTTCACAAGCAAAAGGAAATAAACCAGACATGCCAAGCACTGTTCGACGTATGTTGCTGTTGTTTATTATTATTGTTTATAAAACCTTTATGGGACAATATTATATGCAGAGTACTGTTGACTTGATTCTGTATTTTTGTGCCATGCCTGCCACCAGTATAAAATAAGTGCTTTATATAGATATATAGTTTTTGTTTTTTAATTTCATTTATTTTAGCTTAAATTCTTGTCAAAATTACTGATCCCAACTTTAGAGCAATCTAGGTAAAAAAAAAATCATCCCAAAAATGAAAGTATAAACAAACTTACCAGTTTATTTCTTTTGTAATGCATCCCTTCAAAGGTACTATTTTTAATTACCAGAAGAATAAGTAGGAAATTTAATTTTTAATTAACAGTAAATTTTTTTTTATGGGCAAATTTTTAAAAAGATAGTTGTACTTCCTTTCTTTGCTGTTTGTTTAGCTGATTTGAACTTTGGATTTATTTCCGAAGTGATTTCATAGTATAATTTAGTTCTGGTAGGGTGTCCCTAGAGTGATTTGGTTTAAATCAGATCTTAAGAGGGGTAATCTGTTTGGACTAGACTCTTTAACAGTTTATCTCCTTCTTGCTTTTGGTATTATTTTGTTTTCATCCTCCACTTAGAACTGATACTGTCATTTTATTCTTTACTGTCTTGTTAAATTTGACGTCTTCATGAACCTTTCTAAATTATTTTAATATGGTTTTTGTTGATTATTACATAATATAAATTTGCACATTTGGAACAACTACATTCTAAGATTTTAAAATATTATTTTTATTTTAATAGTACCAGTCTGAACTAACTTTCTGGAGCCCTGGTGGTGCAGTGGTTAAGAGCTCAGCTGCTAACCAAAGGGTCAGCAGTTCGAATCCACCAGCCACTCCTTGGGAACCCTATGGGCTTGTTCTACTCTATCCTATAGGGTCACTGTGAGTCAAAATTGACTCACTGGCAATGCTTTTGGGTTTGTTTTTTTCTTTGTACTAACTTTATATCATTAGCTAATAATAGATTATCGTTCATTTCTCCTGCCATATTTTAGACAGACTGTTCTTTGAATGGAATCCCTGGTGGCCTAGTGGTTAAGTGCTAGGGCTGCTAACCAAAAGGTCGGCAGTTTGAATGCACCAGCGGCTCCTTGGAAACTCTATGGGGCAGTTCTATTCTGTCCTATAGGGTCGCTATGAGTCGGAATCAACTCGACGGCACTGGGTTTGTTTTGGTTCTCTGAATAAAGGAAAGAAACCCTGGTGGCATAGTGGTAAGAGCTACAGCTGCTAACCAAAAGGTCGGCAGTTCAGATCCACCAGGCACTCCTTAGAAACTCTACGGGGCAGTTCCACCCTGTCCTATAGAGTCGCTACGAGTCAGAATCCACTCAACGGCAACAGGTCTTATGGGTTCTTTGAATAAAGCTGAACACTTTGTCCAAAAGTTTCAATGAGAATTTGAAATGGTTTCAGTAAAAAATGTAATCTTGGATCTCATGAAGAAAAAAATTATTTTTCTTAACTAACCATAATTTGAAATAATAAATGTTTCTCAAAAAATGGATCTTACCTGGACTCTAAATCTACCAATGAAAACAAAAACATAAATGTTCTTAAGCTTTGTGATATTCTGCTGAATATCCACACACACACACACAAAAGATCAGACTTACTGGTCTGACAGAGACTGGAGAAACCCCAAGAGTATGGCCCCCCGACACCCTTATAGTTCAGTAATGAAGTCACTCCCAAGGTTCATCCTTCAGTCAAAGATTAGACAGGCCCATAAAACGAAACGAGACTAAATGAGCACACCAGCTCAGGGGCAGGGATGAGAAGGCAGGAGGGGACAGGAAAGCTGGTAACGGGGAACCCAAGGTTGGGGTGGGCGGAGTGTTGACATATCGTAGGGTTGGCAACCAATGTCACAAAACAGTAAGTGTGTTAATTGTTTAATGAGAAACTAGTTAAACCTTCATCTAAAGTACAATTTAAAAAAAAAGCCTACTAGACCAGTAGTAAAAGGAGGGATTGACTTCTAGTCATTCTGGCAGGTTGAGAAACTTCCAAAAGATCTGAGATCTGTCCCCCCTCTCCAAAAAAAAAAAAAAGGAAATTAAGGGAAAAAACTACAAAACAAATACATACACAAGCTCAAAACAAGAGTGAAAAATCTCCAGATGCCAGAAACAAATAAAAAAGAACTTAAATTCAGTAGTAAGAATGAAAACTAAAACTGTGTATGGACATTTCAGAACTAGAGACCTTCATGCTTACAGGCTGAGGAATAATGACCACATGGGAAGGAGAGTCCAGTCTAGGGCGTCCTACGTGTGAAAAAGTAGAACTAATGTAAAGTTGGGAGGTTATGAAGGGCCATAGAAATTAGGCCCACAAGCATGGGTCAATATCAATGAGTTTCCTGTCCCCCTTGGATCATGGGAAGGAAAAAGCCACAGTGTGACTAAAATGGTGAAGACACTGAGCTAAGGAATTAAATGAGTATCTGGTCCAAAAATGGGTGAAACCCCCAAGGTCTTGGCAAAGACAAGTGTGAAACTGCTTAAAGACAGTCTTGTATAACCAGGGTGCTTAGGATTCCCATGGAAAACAACCTCTACAGAAAATGAATTCATGATTTAAAAAAAAAAAAAAAACTTCTCAAGGAAATAAACTACTTTGAGGCAATGTGATCAGATGTAATAAGTGGAAAAAGTTATACCCTGGGAACTAGAGATACTACACCAGTAAGAAAGAGACTTTAAAATAGTTATGTTCAGAAAGTTAAAGGAATAATCAAATGATGTATTGCATGGGGCAAATCTGCTGCAGAAGACCTCTCTAAGGTGTTAAAAAGCAAAGGTGTCACTTTGAGGACTAAAGGTCACCTGACCCAAGTGATGGTATTTTCAGTCGCCTCATATGCTTGTGAAAACTGAACAACAAATAGGGAAAACTGAAAAAGAATTGATGCCTTTGAATTATGGTGTTGGGGAAGAATATTGACTATACCATGGACTACCAGAAGAACAAACAAATCTGTCTCAGAAGAATTACAGCCAGAATGCTCCTTAGAAGGAAGGATGGTGAGACTGTGTCACATACTTTGAATATGTTGTCAGGAGGGACTGGGTCAGTGAAAAAGAGGAAGATCCTCAACGAGATGAATTGGCACATTGTCTGCAACAGTGGGCTCAAACATAATAGCAATGATTGTGAGAATGGCACAGGAGCAGGCAGTGTTTTGTTCTGTTTTACGTAGGGCTACTGTAAGTCGGAATCGACTCTACGGCACCTAACAGCAACAGAACAACAACAAGTCTCCGGCTAGATTTAAGAAACCAAGCAATAGTCTAGGAATACGGAATAAAGCCTGAAAAGGAAAGTGGTCCATTAGCCACACCAAAACCTTGCTGTTAAAGCCACCTTCTGCCTCAGCAAGGTTTTTTTGTTTTGTTTTATTTTTAATGCTAGGACAAGAATCAACTCCAGGGCAATGAAGCAACTCAGCAACCTTAGTAAACTCTGAAACGGCTAGCAGATCTGATAACATGAGAGTCTTGTTCCAAAATATATTTTTTCTGATTCTACTATGTCTTTAGTTCTCAGGGTGTATTATTCAGTTAATTGTCATTTGTACCAAATTCCTTAACACAGTGTCTGGCACATAATGGGTGCTCAATAATTATTAGTTGAATAAACGAATGAATGCCATAATGTGTAGGAGAGAAATTACATTCTCCCTTACTACCTAAATGTGTTAAATAAATTTTAGATAAATGACAAATTGACTTTTGATGATAGAGAACAATCAAGAATTGAGGGGTCTTTCGATTTAGTTCCCTCTTTTATTTCCCATATGTTATTTATATCTGAAAGGAGTGTCATATATAATAAATAAATGGCCCTTTAGGGGGAGAGATGTATATAGGAAAATACTTGATTTTTCAGGCTACTTTTAGCAGAGATTAACAAAAATTTATTTGAAGTTCAAATTCTACAAATAGTAGTGATAAAGTCCCATCTGTAAGGGTTCTATTCTCATGAATTTTAACTTGAATTTGTCCCCGAATATAATAGGAATATGTGTTTATTTAAGAGCACTTGAAAAATATAGAAAAATTATAAAGAAGATAATTACAAATCTTCATAATTCCAATAACAGAGAAAACATTATCACTTTTAATATTTTGGAGTAAATTTTAATACTCTTTGGGATACTCTTCTTATGTTTTATGAGTGGCTGTTTGATTTTAAGTTAATTAGACAATTTCTCATTAATATGTGCTTTTTTATTGTACTTTGGATGAAGGTTTACAGAACAAACTAGTTTCTCATCAAACAGTTAGTACACACAATGTTCTATGACACTGGTTAACAACCCCATGACATGTCAACACTCTCCCTTCTCAACCCTGGGTTCTCTATCACCAGTTTTCCTGTTCCCTTCTGCCTTCTAGTCCTCGTCCCTGGGCTGACGAGCCCTTTTAGTCTCACTTTGTTTTATGGGCCTGTCCAATATTTGCTAAAGGGTGAACCTCAGGAGTCGCTTCATTACTGAGCTGAAAGGGTGCCCGGGGGCCATACTCTCAGGGTTTCTCCTGTCTCTGTCAGGCCAGCAAGTCTGGTCTTTCTTTTTGAGTTAGAATTTTGTTCTACATTTTCTTCAGCTCTGTCGGGGACCCTCTATTGTGATCCTTGTCAGAGCAGTCAGTGGTGGTAGCCAGGCACCATCTAGTTGTACTGGACTCAGTCTAGTGTGGCTGTGGTAGTTGTGGTCCATTAGTTGTGCTTTTTTTAATAGTAAATGACTTAATTTTGTTAGTTTATAGGTCAACTGTTTCTATTTCTTTGTGTCTTTAACAGGTCAAGAAAGCACAAGCACTCATTCCCTAGGGAAAGCCAGAAAACCTATAAGTGATAAGTGGGAGAGTCAGCTATGGAGAGAAAAAAGGTTTCGTTTAATAGATCACCTACATTATAGCCACGTTTATCCTGAAAGTATTCCACGGAGATTTATTTTCGAACACAGGGAGTTTCTCACTCAGCAGTATAATACTCAACCTTCAAAATATATACCACCAGAAGAAGGGTCCCCAAAACTTGAAGATTTTAAGAGTGCCTGTAGCCTTGGACACTTTGAAGTAACCATCCTAGGTAAGTCAACTATTCTTCCCTTTGAATAGTATTTAAATATAGATGGAAATATTTTGCTTTAGAAAATAAAGCCCAAGATCAGAGGCTTCTATTTGTCTCAAACAAAAGGACTGGAGCCCTAGTTCTCAAAGAAATGAAGCTGTAATTGTGGACTTATTTTAAACAGTGGCAAGTCTATTGGAAAATATTTGGAGAGAGAATAGGAACCAGAGGAACCTTCCTCACCCCTGACTATCTGACTACTTCTTAGACTGTTCTGTTCTCATTTAGCCACCACTTTCTTGCTCATATTCTCTGCCTTTTTCTCAGTGTATCTGAATCATTGAAGGGTAAAGTGTAGGTTAAAGAGAAAAGGGGATACTAACTGAGAGAAGCACCTATGAACAGAGGTCTATTTAACTCTTGAAGAAAATACAATTCTCAAGTAACTTAGGTCAAACAGAGAGAAGCTATTGAAAAGAGCTCTCTTGTATTGGCAAGCTAAAAAGCATAACTGATTTTCCCAGATTGTTCAAAAGTGAGAAGTAGCTGTAGAATGTACAGAACTTTAAAGGAATCAAAACATTTTTAAAGTTAGATTTATTTTTTTAAGTTTGTTTCTAATAAATGTAAAATGTACAGAAAAAAATTACTTCAAAAATCTTAGCCAAAATGAGTTGCTACAGGAGTCAAGGAAAAATTTCATTTGTGTTTATACATTAAAGGAAGATTTTAGCACTGGGTCTGGTTACTGTAACATAAAGGGACAAGAAAAAAACATGAGCAAATTAATTAATATCCGAAAGACAATGCAGTTCATGGATATTTTAGATCTGTAGTACTGGAATGAATTGCGTGACCTTATCAAGATTCTTTTTTCCCCTTTACTCTGTCCCACTCCTTCATATATACATATATGGAAACCCTGGTGGTGTAGTGGTTAAGTGCTACAGCTAATAACCAAAGGGTCGGCAGTTCAAATCCGCCAGCCGCTCCTTGGAAACTCTATGGGGCAGTTCTACCCTATCCTGTAGGGTCGCTATGAGTCGGAATCGATTCGACGGCACTAGGTTTGGTTTGTTTTTTTATATATATATATCTCATAGAAATGATGAGTTTGTCTAGAAACATAGTAATCGAATATTTTTCTTCCTTTTAATGTTACTGATCCATTAAAACAGATTGACTAAGACATCTCAGCTGTCTTATAAGTAATTGTAAACTTTTGTAGCTTCTGGCTACAAAAACAGGAATCAAACGTGAAGAAGACAAATTTATCATTCTTTCTATCAACTCTAATATTAGAAGTATGATTTTTTTTTTCGATTTTATATCCTACCTGTTTTTAAGTAGACTAAGGTGGTTGCAGGGTTAAGGGGCAGTGAAAAATACTCCATTTGTGGATAAAGCAAAAAATGAATGTTCCAAAAAAAAATGTTTCAAAAGGAAGCAGGAAAAGTAGGTGTTACTGAGTACCTGCCAATAACCAAATTACTACCATTTAGCAGTAAATTTCTCTGAGCTTTCTGGCAGAAAGGGAGAGAGGTGAGATTTTTTTTCTGATTAGGTATTTAATTTTAGAGCTGAAACAAACTTGGATGTCCCTGGCTAAGTAGAGGCCAGGACATGATTAGAAAGCAGGCCTCCCGAGTCTCTAAACATATCTTTTCTTGCAGAGAAAACATAAACTCATATGAAGGAACCCAGTTGTTTTTTTCCTTGAACAAAACTCAAGCCTGAATTATTGTATAAATAGCACAGAATAACAAAGCGGGTTGATGTCTTCAACTAGAGTTTTCTTTTTTAAAGATATGCAAATATTCTTCAGATAGTTGATTCTTGCATCAACCTTGTTGTCGTCATTAGGTGCCACGGAGTTGGTTCGGACTCATAGCAATCCTACGTACAACAGAACGAAATACTGCCCAGTCCTGCGCCAGCCATCCTCACAATTATTGCTATGCTTGAGCCCATTGTTGCAGCCACTGTTTCCATCAATCTCGTTGAGGGTCTTCCTCTTTTTCACTGACCCTCTACTTTACCAAGCATGATGTCCTTCTCCAGGCACTGGTCCCTCCTGATAACATGTCCAAAGTAGGTGACACAAAGTCTCCCCATCCTCCCTTCTAAGGAGGATTCTGGCCATACTTCTTCCAAGACAGATGTGTTCATTCTTCTAGCAATCCGTAGTATTTTCAGTATTCTTTGCCAACGCCATAATTCAAAGGTGTCACTTCTTCAGTCTTCCTTATTCATCGTCCAGCTTTCACATGCATATGAGACAACTGAAAATACCATGGTTTGGGTCAGGTGCATCAACTTAATAGTATGTAACCAGTATATAATCATTAGTCACATATTAGTAAGGCATTTCTCTAAAGGAGTATATTTTCTTTTTTTTTATTATATAATAATTATAAAACTTCTCTCTCTAAAGGTTTAACTTGATACAGGGATAGAATCTAGAGAATTAAGATGAATGGCACTAGACTCAGTGATTCTCAGTCATCATTGCTTGGAGGGGGTGGCCTATCAAAATCATTTGAGGGATATGTCCCCACACTTCTTGAAATTCTGGTACACTCTCTGCCCTTTTGAAGGGACACTTATTGCCGCAGTGAACCACTGACAGGAATGTGACCTGTTTGTCAGGTATGCAATAGTAGAAAAAAGGTTGAGAATTACTCCTCTCTCAGTAGTGCCTGAAAGATAGATATTCTATGATGCTGGTTACAATGAGAGCTGGACATCAGATATGAAAGTGGCAAATTTATCATATCTCTTGTGAAAGTATGAACCCGAGTTGTATTACAAAATCAGACAAATGGCCTACACATTTTAAGCATGGGCATAAGCAGTGAACTGAGAAGATGGGATTAAACCTCCTATTAATTTACCATTCCTTAAAAGAATCTGGAGCTGGAAGAGAGGTTTTAAGTGGACCCTGTATTCTAGACCAGGAGGCAAATTTGTTCTGTAAAAGACCAGTTAGTAAATGTTTTAGGCTTTGCAGGCCATACAGTTTCTGTCACAACTACTCAGCTGTGCTTTTAAGACCAAAAGCAGCCGTAGACAACACATAACTGAATGTGTATGACCGTATTTCAATAAAACTTTATTTATGGACATTGAAATTTGAATTTCATATAATTTTCACGTAACAGGAAACAATTCTTTCCATTCTTTTCAACCATTTAGAAATATAAAAACCGTCTAGCTCATAGGCTGTACAAAACCAGAAGCAGGTTGTATTTGGCCCTTTGATCGTAGTTTACTGACTTCTGTTCTTAAGATAAGACTGCTGAAACCAATCCAGGCAGATAAATCTGTATGACTTTTAAAGGCTGTCAAAGTACAAAGATTGTCCACCCTACATTGATACTATCTTCTAGTGGCTTATAATTGCTTTTCAGTACTGTGCTGATTTCTAGAGGACCCAGAAATTTTGAAGTGCCTTATTCTTAGAGCCGGAAAAGTTATTCAGACCGTAACCCTATTATTTGGCTATTAACTCTGACCGGTCTAGGGTGAATCATTATTAAGAATGTTGAACAGGATTATTAGACCTTCCCACAATTCTAATGACTTCCAACAGCCAGCTGGATACTGTGGTAATATCAGAAACCTATCCTGGAAATATCAGTTCTTGTGTTAAAATCCTTGCTACACCACTCCCCTTGTCTCAAATCAATAGATATTATTGTTGCTGTTAGCTGCCATTGAGTCAGTCCCTTACTTGTGGCAACCCCATGCACAGCAGAACAAAATACTGCACCATCCCCTTGACTGGTCGTAGATCAGACCGTTGTGATCCATAGACAGTATTAATAGCTACTAAAACCTCTATTCTTTGCCAGCCATGTAAGACCACATACTTTAAAGTGAAGGTATTGACATAGAATAACAAATTTTCAGTGCCCTTAGCCCAGGTACAAAATTTAAAAATCCATTGGTCATTCTCTCCTTATCTTAAGGATTATTTCTTACCTTAAATATGAGAACCCAAAAACCAATATGAGAAGACACTTTTAAAAAGTTTGATTGGACCTAAGATGACATTGGTATATCATTGGCTCTACTAACACTAATTAGTTACCTGTGAAATCTTCTGAGTCAAAGTTTAAGAGCCCTCTCTTCTATTTGCATTTGACTTAGGCAATGAGGAACATAATACAACCAGCCTTTTGCAGGCCTCTGGACACCCTCTGTCTTTTGGAAATAGAGATATAAACCTCAGTAACAATAACAATGGCTATGATGTAAGGAGGGCTGGTAAAATAATCTTTTCTGAACTTTTTGTCAAAAGATTGGTAAATTGTCATATGGCTTATTCTTCTCATTTTCTCTAAAATACACATAAATGATCATTTCAAACTTTTAATAGCATTCATTGTGCTATCAAGGCCAGTTAATATGCTATAGTTACATTGAAATAATCAGGCTTTACTTATCTTGATTTTTTTCTGCTATTAAAGCAACCAAGCAGACCCACATAATTCCTGTCCTACTTGGTACTAGCCTGTGGGCACAGGACCAATTATTTGTACCCCTGAGGTTTGCCTTCTTCCTTGTTGAAGCTCACTTGAAACTATTAGCTAAGTAGTACTGGGGTCTCTCACTGGCTATGTCCTCAGTATATCCTATCCCACTGGAATATGCTTATTACTCATATCTCGAGTGGAGCAACACGCTTGATTTTATGAGTTCCAGAGCTGAATTACAGCTGCCACACCTTGCCTGTCCTTTATTCTATTGCGTAAAGAAAGTGATTTAATCACTAAACATTAAGTACCTACTATCAAATTTCATCAGTGTAATACATGCTTGTTTTCCCAACATTTTAACATCTTTGAAGATCAGTATACATTTTACATTTGATGTCGTGCCATTGTTTAGTTGGAAGCATTTTTCTCTCCTCAAACCAAACCAAACTCATCACTGTCAATTCCAATTTATAGTGGCCCTATAGGACAGAGTAGAACTGCCCGTGGATTTTCCAAGGAGCAGCTGGCAGATTTGAACTGCCGACCTTTTGGTTAGCAGCAAGTGGTATATAAAATAGTGGTTATCTTATAATCATTGACATGTTAGATTCAGTGAAATGTAGATTTCAAGCACCTTGCTAGATTCTGGAATTACAAATCTTACACACACACCATAGTTTTCATTGGAAAAGAAACTCAGTGATAACAGAATTGAGGAGGAAGATATAAGAGTTGCATATAATATACTTTGTTGTTGTTGTTAGGTGTGGTCGAGTCAGTTCCAACTCATAGTGACCTTGTGTACAACAACAAAATAATATATACTTTACAAGAGAGGAATATGCTCTTGTTTGATTTTGTATTGCCCTATAAACTGGAAAAAAGCCCAAGTACCTTGACAGTAGATTGTAAACTATTTAATTAACACATACTCATTAACAGTAAATCACCATGAAGTGCATTTTACATGCACTTTGTGGGGAAGTTTTTTGTGTTCATCTCATTTGGCAATGAGAATATGAATGAATTCATATTCGAACAGTAATATACTAATATCTTAAAGTGTCCTGTTGGAAAATTGTAAGTAAACATACATAAATGTACATTTCATTTACTCAATTTAACAAATATTTGCAAAGCATCGACTGTATGCCCAACACTATTCTAGATGCTGGGGTTATATGCTGTGAGCACCAAAGATAAAAATCGCTGCCCTAAAAGAACTTACAGAAGAGTGATACAGTGTTAAGTGCTAGTAAAAGGGGCTGCGGAGTACTGTAGTAGGAAGAGGTTAAACTTTAAATAAAGTGATCAAGGGAGGTATCCCTGAGAAAAATAACATTTCACCAAAAACCTGATGGAGGTGAAGGAGCAACCCATGTGGTTATCTGGGGAAACAGCATCCTAGGCACAGGAACAAGTACAGAGGCCCTGAGGCCTACTTTTACATTTGCACTATAAACTCTAGTTTTAACCAAATAACTCAGAACAAGTTTTATTAAGAATGTTGAAGCTAAATCACAGTGTTTTATCATTGAGACAGCAACTCAGAAGAGTATTATTGACACACTGATAATAAAACTACCTTCCTGAAAATATCAGGATTTCCAACTTCTGGTATTTTCTCAATTCTAAAGCATACTTTATTTTTTCACATTTCCAAGTTGCAATGAATCTTACAGTCAATGAGTACATTTAATGCAGCTTCCTTTTTATCAAAAATTGTTATTAAATTGCTGGTATATCTGAGAGGTGAATTTAGTCTTAGAATCAAGGAAATAAGATACCAGCATGTATACATCCACAGTGGTTTTGTAGCATTGCTAAGAGTTGTGGGGTAGCTACATTTCTTACAATACTGAATTGAAATCCTCAGTAAATTCTAGATAACATGATTATTTTAGTTTATGAATACTAAATTTTAGTAATCCTTAAAAAGCATCAAGTGACTCTTAGTTGTATATTAAATTAAAGCTATTAGATTTAGTGTCATTTTCCCATAAAAAGCAAGGAAGGGACTTGCATTTCCAGATCAGTTTGGAGCTTAACAGGAAAACTTTGTTTACCCATCAGTAACATATTCTTCGGTACTTTGAAGCTTAACTGGAAAACTTTGTTTACCTGGGGTAAATAGGGGCAATATTAAGGTGTCCTTAATCTATAGACTAAGAATCTGTAGAACCCAGTGACTGACTATCAGGGAAGAGTGAGATGGAGGAGTTAAGGATAACTACCAGATTGCTGATTTAGGTGACTGGGTGGATTTCATAGAGTTTTAAAGCTGTCCTGTGTGTTCACCCTTGCTCCAACAAGGATGGTCTCTTTACTCTGGCCTATACCTTTGTCTTGTGCTACTCTCTATTCTGCCTGAAATGCTTTCCTTTCTGTTCATCCAAATGCTATCCACCCTTCAGTGCCCAGCTCAAACCCTTGTCTTCCTCTAGGAAGTCTGTTTGAATTCACAGTAGCTGACGTTGACCCACAGAAAGAGATGACAGTCATAGGTCAGGATTCACTTCAGTTGTTCGCCCTTAGCCCTTTTTCTACTACAACTCTACTGACAAGTGAGTGAAACTTGACTTTTATGTTTGAGAACAGATAGGATCTAGTTACTACTATCTTTGGCCTTGCTTGCGTCAGACATTCTTAAGTTCTAATAGCAATGAAGGAACCAATAGCCACCTCTGAATTCTCCTATCCTGTGTTGGTACCTGTCATAAATGACCAAGAAAATTCAGTTGACATGTCTTCATTTACGTGACCAGGCTGTCTTCTGGACAGGAAGATTTCAACCTTCCATCCCTTGGAAAAACATTTTTTTTCCAGCAGTGGTGATAGGTTGTACTGAACTCTTTCAACCAATGGCATGTATTCAGTTTTGAAACAGGTTTTTACAGGTGGTAAGTTAGAATCAAACCAGCAGACTTGACCTCATTAACATCATATACTAACCTACTGAACTTTCAGTGAAGTGCATTTTTTTCTATAACAGGTCTGAACCATGAGATAGCAATCGATGTTGCATTCCTGCCCATGTACTGTCCTGAAGATGTCCAAACATCACAAATAGACACATTACTAACCTGCATGAATTACAGCTGTGTGTTTCCACCAGAAGTGACTGGCAATGACAGACTCCTAGGTCCAAGAGCACTTGCAGGTAAGACAGTCTTAGTGATAAGTGTACTGATTGTTCTTTTCACTTAGAAAATAAAATTAATAAATATTATTAATGGTCCTAATCTTAAGACTTTATTGTGTAAATAGTCCTAGCTTTAAAATTTAACACAGTTTAATGAATGGGTTATTCAGTAAATGTACCCCAAGACTTATAAGTGAGAATATAGTTTTTAAATAAGTTGAATAAATGAATTAAATTCCAGGCAGACATTGAAAATGTTCTCTTAAAATGCAATCCTACATATAAGTATTTCATTAGATGTAAGCGGTATGCACATGGAGCAGTGCAAATTCTACTCTTCTTTTAACTCGGGCAAGATAATTTGCCCTTTTCCCTTATAATTATCCGAGATCATAATACCCCCATAGTATAGTATGTTACAATTGTTTTCTCTTATAAATGTTTAGTTATTCAAGTGCTATGCAATAAATTCCTTAAGGACTACTAGGAGTGTATGTAATCCCAAGAGTGAAACTCTTCAACCAACTAATTGTTCAGGCTCTGCTGCTGCACAAATATATAGAACTTTATATTTACATACACTTTATAAAGTGACTGTCTATGTCCAATTGTACTTACTCTATTCACTTTCTGTTACTTCTATTTCCTAAGCATGTGATAAAATTTCCAGCAGTTTACATTGAGTTTATCAAGAGTACATTTAAAAAGAGCTTTTAAGAAAGCTTTTATTATCTTGGGATTTTGTGGTGGGTTTTTCTAAGCTGATGAAACTCTTGAGTATATGTTGTTTTTAAACCTGAGTCTTGTGAGCATGTATTCAGTTTTGAAACAGGTTTGATGAAGTAACTTTTGGCAGTAATGGTTACTGCAAGTCGAATTTGAGTAGCCAACTTTCTAAGAGATGAGTTTTTTTTTAATTTTGCCCGCAGTCCATTTTAGAGATGATATATTAGTTGACTTGCAATATTATTTCCTAATTGCAGCTCCTTCGACTTCCAGAAATTCCAAATTCCTTTAAGCTGTGCCCTAATACGTAGTTTAAATATTTGTGCAGTCTTGTTCTTGCTTCATCTAACATTCTCTTCAGTCACATTTATTCTGCTATATGTATATGTTATTAGTGATATAAAATATCAGGTCAAAGTTCTCAGCTACCTGTTAATTGCTAGTGCTAACATTCTTCCAGTAGTCACTAGCAGAGTCACTTGAAAAATACCTGGTACCATTCTGTCAAAGCAGTTAATATGTGGGACATGAAGGACAAGTATCACTAGAGGAGAAAAGTGGAGTGGTTATCAAAAGCTTCATTATGAGTAGAATGCCATGTTTTTCATGACAAGGCATTAATAGTAATAACAATAATAATAACACCAGTTAGCTGTGTGCCAGACACTGTGCTGGGCATTTTACATACATGATAATTAATCCTACCAAGAACCTTGCAAGATGAACACTGATGTCTGCTATTTATAGATAATTAAACTGAAAATCAGAGAGATTCACCAGCATGGGTAACAGAGCTAGGATTTGAACCCAGATCTGTGTGATTCCAAACTTATCCATTCCTTCCATGATTCCAAACTGAAAGATAAAAATATTTACAGAATGGTGTAACAAAGTGCCTCATAATATGACCTTGTTGTTGTCTTTTAAAAACATTTTTCATAGTTCCTTTTTATTAAAAAAAAAATCCATACATGCACATAACTTAAAAATTCAAACAGTACGGAAAGGTACAGAGTAAAAGTGAGAGTTCCCTTCTTTGCCTTCCCAGGTCCAGCCCCCTCCACCAACCCACTCTCCTGAGATAACCAATATCAATTTTCTTTGAAACCTCTTAGAAATTATTTTTGTATATAACGGTATATGCACTCACACACAAACACAAACATATGAATTCACACAAATGGAATAACACTAAACAGATGGCTGCACTGCCAGCTTTTTCCCTTTGACAACATATCTTGGACGTGCTCCATATAAGTATGTAGAAAACTATGTCATTCTTTTTAATAACTACAAAGTATTCCACTATGTGAATGTACCACAATTTATTTAACCAAAAATCCTCTAGTGATGGGCATTTAGATTGTTTCAAAATGTTTTTGCAATCAGCAAACAGTACTGTAATGGGTATCCATATATATATATATATATGTGTATATCCATATATATATATCTGTGTATATCCATATATGTATCTGTGTATATCCATATATATATCTGTGTATATCCATATATATATCTGTATATATCCATATATATATATCTGTGTATATCCATATATGTATCTGTGTATATCCATATATATATCTGTGTATATCCATATATATATCTGTATATATCCATATATATATATCTGTGCATATCTATATATATATCTGTGTATATCCATATATATATATGTGTATATCCTTATATATATGTGTGTGTATATCTTTGTGCGCTTATACAAATACATCTGTAAGATAAATTCCTAAAAGGTGCTGACTTAAAAGGTGTATGCATTTAAAATTTTGGCAGATATTATCAAATTGTCCTCCAAAAAAAGTTATACCAATTTATACATTTAACCAAAAGCAAGAGTACCAGTTTGCTCACACCCTTATAAACGGTAGGTATTATCAGTTTTGTTAATCTTGGCAGACTGATAGGCAAAAAAATAATACCTCATTATTTTCATTTTTAATTTTTTAATGATTTCTAAGTCCAAACATCTTCATATGTTTGTTGGCCATTTGTATTTTTTCTTTCTATGAACTGGTAGTTTTATTTTTTCCATTTTTCGTAAGACTGTTTTTTTCTTATTAATTTGTGTGTTATTTTTACATATTTAAAAAAAATGAGCCCTTTGTTATGTGTTGCAAATACTTTTACCTACTTTGACATTTATTCAATGGGAGGTTTATTTTGGTCTTTTAAGAAAATTTTTAGGTACTCAAGTTTATCAGTCTTTTATTTTGTGGCTGCTGGTTTTACATTATGCTCAGAAAAGCATCACCCAGTCCAAAATTATTTTTTAAAATTCAATGGCGATTTTATGCTTTCATTTTTATAACTTAAAATTGTAATCCGTTTGGAATTTATTTGATAAAGAAAGTGAGATAAGTATCCAGCTTTTTTGTTTTTTTCCAAATGGTTAGCCATTTGGAAAGTCATTTATTGAATAATACTTATCGATATGATATCCTAATTGCTGTTGTCTTTAACTATGAAGTATATGAATATATATGCTTCCCACTCTTTGAAAGCATTGAGTTAACTTACCCAATGATAAATATTTCAGAAGTATAACATGGTTCAGAAGGATTAACACATGTAAGAAAACAAAAAATATTATTATTCTCTCAGTAATCAGGGTGTCCCATAGCCTTCCCGTAGACAGGCTTTTCCCAGCCATGATTCAGGAATACTCCTGCTTCCATCTGGTTGCTGTCTCAAGTGGAACAAATACCTTCCAGGATTGCCAGGCAGGGGAAGAAAGAGATGGAGGAGAAACTGGCTTTTAATTGTGTTGAACCAGAAGTCACATATCATTTCCATTCTCATTCTCATTTGCCAGAATTCAGTTATATGATCCCAACCTAGCTGCAAGGGAGGGCAGGGCACTTTGTCTTCCCATGTGACCATGAAGGTAAGCAACAGAGTGGAGAACACAAAGCATTGTCTTTGCCACACTCACCTTATGCATTTGTGATGTTCCTAAAAATGTGCAGTTTTGTAATTTTAACATTTTAAAATGCAAAGTAGATAAGTTCATTATATAGGTAAAATCTGCAGCCCTTTTTAAAGAATTCTTATGTGATATGAGTAATAACATCTTAATTTCATGATAGATTTTCTGTAAGTAAAAAATGATCATTGCTAATATTTGAGTGCTTGCTATATGTCAGCCACCATTCTAGGTGCTTTCCACGTATTTAATTCTCACGACACCCTATGAGGTAAGTCTGGATGAGCAAAATTGAGGCATAGAGAGGTTGTCATTTGCTCAAGGTATTACACAACTAATCAGAGTCACCTAAACAGAAGACTTACTTACATTTTATGATGAAGGTAGTATGTAAGTTATTATTTGTAAAAGTCAAAGTATAACAGCAATTAGTATTATGAAGGCTTGAGTTGCTGCTGCTAGCATCAAATGTGAAAATCTTGAAATCTTTCCAAAGCATCTGGATTAAAGTCCATCCTACTGAACAAAGAAAATTATACAGTGTTAACCGTTGTTATGTTCATTACACTTCAGTGAACTTGCACAATTTTAAGTCATTCATGAGATTTTGTGATGTTACAGCAAAGGTGAATTTACTCTGAACCTAATGAAGCCTAAGCTTGAAGACCTCTCACTTGCATAGGCCCCTTCCAAGGCTTTCTTTGTATTGTTTTGTATTTTGTATTATTTTTCATAAAGAGAGACTCCAAATAGTATTTCCCTTCAGGCCCCCACAAAGCCTAGCTCTACCTCTGGCTCTTAGCATAATTTTGTGGAGATGCAACTCTGGCATAAAGGTTAAAAGTACGTGCTTTGAAGCCAGCCTGTCTGGATTAGAATCACTCTGTGACTTTGGGTAAGTTATTTAACCTATAAGGGTTTCCATTTTCAAATATTTAAAAAGAGGTTAATAATGAATAAAAATTTAAAAAAATAAGACGATCGCGATAAGGATTAAATGGCCTAATACATATAAAACCCTCACAGCCATGTCGTGCATGTAGTAAATACTTAAAACATGCTTGCCATTAATCAGCATCATTATTATCACAATTACTGACTAGGTCTTAGTGTAATTAACAAGATAGAAAGCCTCCAACAAAAGTGATCATTGGAAACAGCCTACTGAAATGGGAGGAAATAACAACAACAAAAACTCCCCCCAAAAGATTTGATTTTCCATATGGTCCTTTAAGTGCCTATAAAATAATTTGTGGTATCGTCACCTTGTCCTTATTTTATATGTGCTTTGTTACATGTAGAGTAGGTAATTATTTGTCTAATACTGTTTGGCATAGATTTCAGTCTTGCTCCATTATTTCTTTAAGAGCTGTTGAAGATTTGACTCAGCTTCTACTTGTTTAAATCTGTTCGTGGGGAAAAATTGCTGGCAAAAATTTTTCCTCTTTTAAAAAAAGTTGTATTCATTGTCTCTGGAACTAAGAGAGTACTTTAGCAATTTTTATTTATTGAGATAAAAGTCACATAAAGTTAACCATTTTAAAATGTATAATTCAGGGGCATCTAGCACATTCACAGTGTTGTGCAACCATCACCTCTGTCTAGTTCCAGTATGTTTTCACCACCCCAAAAGAAAACCGGTACCCATTAAACAATCACTCCCCAGACGCTGGAAACCACCAATCTGCTTTCTGTTTCAATAGATTTGCCTTGTCTGGAGATTTCATGGCAGACATAATACAATATGTGACCTTTTGTGCCTCGCTTCTTTCACTTAACATAATGTTTCAGAAGTTCATCCATGTCGTAGCATGTATAAGTACATCATTCCTTTTTATGGCTGAATAAAATTCCATTGTATGGATATACCACAATTTGTTTATCCATTCATCAGTTGGTGGACGTTTATGTTGTTTCCGCTTCTTAGCTATTGTGAACCTGCTGCTAGGAACATTTATATAAAAGTTTTTGAATATCTTTTTTCTATTCTTTCGAGTATGTACCTAGGAGTGGAATTTCTAGGTAATATGGTAATTCTATTAACTTTCTGAGGAACTGCCAAACTGTTTACCACAGTGACTGCACCATCTTTTATCCCCACCAGCAACATAAGAGGTTTCCAATTTTTCCATATCCTCACCAAAACTTGTTATTTTCCGTTTCTTTTATTATAGCCACCCTAGTGGGTGTGAAGTAGTATCTCATTGTGGTTTTTAATTGCATTTCTCTAATGACTAATGACGTTCAGTACCTTTTTATACACTTGTCGGCCATTTGTATATCTTCTTTGAAGACATGTCTATTCTAGTCCTTTGCCCATTTTATAATTGAGTTATCTTTTTATTGTTGAGTCATAGGAGTTCTTTATATATTCTGGATACCAAACTGAAAACCTATTGCTGTTGAGTCGATTCCAACTCATAGTGACCCTAGAGGGTAGAGTAGAAATGCCCCAGCTGGTTTCCAAGACTGTACCCTTTACAGAAGCAGACTGCCACATCTTTCCCCCATAGGATAGCTGATGGGTTTGAACTGCCAACTTTTCAGTTAGCAGCCAAGCTCTTTAACCACTGTGCCACCAGGGCTCTTTGTATTCT
Source organism: Loxodonta africana (assembly GCF_030014295.1). Taxonomy (NCBI): domain Eukaryota; kingdom Metazoa; phylum Chordata; class Mammalia; order Proboscidea; family Elephantidae; genus Loxodonta; species Loxodonta africana. The sequence continues at coordinate 127,108,924 of NC_087369.1, forward strand.
GGATAGTAAACCTTTATCAGATAAATGATTTGCAAATATTTGCTACTTTTAATTGGAGAGTTTAATCCATTTACACTTAAAGTAATTACTGATAAGGGAGGACTTCTGCCATTTTGCTATTTGTTTTCTGTATGTCATATCCTTTTTGTTCAATTCCTTCATTACTGCCACCTTTTCTGATTAATTGATTTTTTCTAGTATACCATTTTGACTCCCTTCTTGTTTTTTTTCTGTATATTTGTTAGGTTTTTTTTTTTTCCTTAGTGGCTATCCTGGGGATTACAATTAACATCTTAATTTCTTAACAATCAAGTTTGAATTAATATCAATTTAGTTTCAGTAGTACATGAAGACTGCTCCATTACAGAATTAATAACAACTTACTTTTGATGGTATACAAAAACTGCTCCATACAGCTCTGTTCCCCCCTTTATGTTGTTATTGTTACAAATTGTATGTTATACATTGTGTGCCCATTAACACAGATTTATAATAATTGTTCATTCATTAGTCTTTTAAATCATGTATTTAAAAAGAGGAGTTACAAACCAAAAAGGCAATAATACTGGCGTTTATATTAACTATGTAGCTAACTTTACCCATTGTTCTTTATTTCTTCATGTGGATTTAGATTACTGTCTAGTGTTCTTTCATTTCAGCCTGAAGGGCTCCCTTTAGCATTGCTTCCAAGTCAGGTCTCCTCGCAACAAAATCTCTGTTCTTGCTTATTTGGCAATGTGTTATTTCCTTCTTCATTTTTTGAAGGATAGTTTTGGTTGACAGTTTTTATTTCTTTCAGCATTTTGAATGTGTCATCACAATGCTTTCTGGCCTCCATGGTTTTGATGAGAAGTCAGCTGTTAATCTCATTGAGAATCCCTTGTACATAATGAGTCTCTTCTCTTTTGCTGCTTTCAAGAGTCTCTCTTTGTCTTTGTCTTTTGAAAATTTGATTAAGATGTGTCTACGTATGGCTTTTTTTCAGTTTATGGCACTTGGAGCTCATTGAGCTTCTTGAATGTATAAAGTTTTTCATCAAATTTGGGAAGTTCTCAACCATGAATTCTTCAAATATTCTTTTTTGCCCTTTTCCCTCTCTACCTTCCTGGGACTCCAATAATGCTTATGGTGGCTTGCTTTGTGGTGTCCTACAGGTCTCTTAGGTTCTGTTCGTTTTTCTTCATTCTTTTTTCTTTCTGTTACTCAGACTGGATAATCTCAATTGACCTAGCTTCAAGTTCACTGATTCTTCAAGTTCCCTGTTCAAATCTGCTGTTGAACTCCTCTAGTTAATTTTTCATCCCAGTTATTGTCTTTTTCAGCTCTGGAATTTCTATCTGATTCCTTTTTATAATTTCTATCTCTTTATTGATATTCTTTGTTTGGTGAGATGTCTTTCTCCTAGTTTCACTTAGCTCATTTAGCATATTTAAGATTAAAAAAAAACCAAACCCAGTGCCTTCGAGTCTATTCCTACTCATAGCGACCCTATGGGACAGAGTAGAACTGCCCCATAGAGTTTCCAAGGAGCGCCTGGTGGATTTGAACCGCCAACTCTTTGGTTAGCAGCCGTAGCACTTAACCACTATACCACCAGGGTTTCCATATTTAAGATAGTTGACTTAAAATCTTTGTCTAGTAAGTCCAATGCCTGGGCTTCCTCAAGAACATTTTTTATTAATATTTTTTTCCTGTGAATGGGTTGTATGCTTTTTGCTTCTTTTCATGCCTCATATTACTATATGTGGCAACTCTGGAAATCATATTCTCCTCCTTCTCTGGAGTTTGTTGTTGCTACTTGTTGTGAGTTGTTGCTGTTTCTTTAGTGACTATTCCCATCTATTTTTGTAAAGTCTGTGTTCTTTGTCATGTGTGGCCACTGAAGTCTGTGTTCCATTACTTTAGTACTGGTCAGCAAACATTTTGATAGAGTTTCCTTAAACACCTAGATCCAAGAAAAGGGGAAAAAAATACTATCCCAGCCTTTGTAGACTGGCTCTATGTTGCAATGCTCCTTCAATGCCTAGCCAGACCATTTAACATTCTTCTATAGCCTTCAGTTCTTGCTTGTGCAGAGTCTGAAGGTCAGCCATAGGTGAAAGCTTAGGGTCTTCTCAAGCCTTTTCTGAGCATTTGACCAGCCCTAGACACGTGTGTGGCCTTCTTATTTCTCTTGTATATGCAGGAGCTTTTAAAAGTCATTATTCCTCCATGTTTCTGCATTCTCAACCTCTTCCTTACCAGGCTTTTTGGCCTGTCTGTTTCCTCTCCCAACTTTATACCTTGCCCCGGTGCTCTGGCCAATACTATTGCCTTTAAATGCTTTCAGCAAAAGCTGCCTCTGAACCTGCCCCAGCCCTGAGAATGCCTCAAGTTAGGTTAAAAATAAAAAAAGGAAGTCCTTGCACTAGTCCTTTAGGGATCCATCAGACAGGTCAAAACACACAGCCACAATTCTTTAAGAATAGGGCTGCATTGTTCCCTCTGGTACTAGCAACCTGCACCAGGAGTGTGAGCTGCCATCTTTGTGACCTCCATAGATCTGGGGAGGGGGGTAGACTGGCAATTTAAAATACCACAGTGGTTTTACCACAAGGCAGCATCTTCTTTCTTCATTATTTTTCCCCTGGTTGTTGCTTTTGACTATATTCCAGAGTTGTGCAAAAGTTGATTCTGAATGTTTTTACCATCTTATTAGTTGTTTTAGTGGAGGGATGGAGCCCTGGAATTCCCTACTCCATTTTCAGTGGCATCACTCACTTCATCCATTATTGACAAAGCTTCTTAAGAGTATACTAAAATAAGTCTTAGTTAATAAAGCCATTTCAAATGAAATACACTTAAAAAGAAGCTTTAATTACCTATAGTTTTTTGCTTTATTGCTTGTAGATTTTACAAAGAATTGATAAGTCAATTTCAAAATAGAAAAATTAGTCTGTGCACATACTTGAAGTGTAATGGTAACTTTTTGTTTTTTAATTTGGAACCACATAAATGACCTGGAAAATATGTAGATTTACTCAGCTCTACTTAAAAAAAAGAAAAAAAAATACATGGCTCTGGAGTACCAGCCCATATCTTGACATTATTGGTGGCATCTGTTGGATGTGTTCATCTTTATCTTCAGAAGTTACTATAACATAATTTTGGTAAATCTGTGTGAGGAATTAGAGGGAAGAGGAAAGAAATGAAGGATAGTGTTCATATTGTAAGAAAAAAAGTCATCAGTTTATATGATGCCAAATTCAAGTAAATATTTAACTATTTTTCAATACTTACCATCTGCTTTTTACTTTTAGGTGATATTATCAAAGCAGTAACTGAATTGAATAGAGTACATATCATCGGTATCTTGGATATCTGTAATTTGGGTGATGATAAAATAGAAGTCTGTTTGCAGAAAATTTATACTCCAGAGAATATTTATTAAAAGTTGGCAGATGAAATTATTACAGGCGGGGAGCACGGCTTTGAAGCTATTCTGTCATTTCATTGGTAATTTCAGTAGCTGTTTTTCAGCAAAAATTACATGAGCTCTAAAGTTATTAAATGGTTTTATGTTTGTCTTGTATTTAGTGATGACACATTTCATTGTAGATTCAATATTGAAAAGGTCATCAAAACACAATTTTTGTCTATCAAGAAAACTTACTTTTCTTCTACATGACTATTATCTTGACTTGTAAGAATTTATGTTCACTGTCCCATTTGTGAAGTGCACTATTATCCTAAATCATTAGGCATCTGCATGTACAAGATCAACTTTTCATGGATATTTAACATCCTCCCAGATTTAATCACGTGTAATGAGAAAATTTGAATTGCCAATTTGAAGGTTGGATTCTCCTAAGATAGTCAACTTGTGTTGCTCACAACCAAGGTAGATTGTATCATCTTCAAAAGCACACATGGATTGCTATGGTCTAATTGCCCCTGGTCTTTAGTTTGTCAGCTGTAAAATGAGTATGTCAAATTAAATTATGTCTTAAGGTTTCTTTTCACCCCCTGTGGTGACTTCACATGGTTTAAACTTTTTAAATATTTTGATCAGTATATGATGTTAAAGCCGTAGTCTGCTGTATGTCTATATTCCTGCTATATTTGTTTGTATTTTGGTATATGTAATGTTAGGTTAAATAGTTAAATTTTATCTCATGTTAACATTTTATGTGCTCATATTGAAAATAGAAAACAGTAACTAAGGGAATTGATTTTATTCTTGTTGTCTGTTATACTTCATTTTAACTGTAAGTGGCCATGCCACATTTGGGGGCTCTGTGGGTGACATCTGTGTGATTAGTTAGATAAGCCAATATGACCATCATATGAATTTAAAGATTATTCTGTATCAAAATGAATCTGATTGCAATTAAGCTTATAGGATTTCCTTTTAACCCTATAGTTCTGTGACTTTATATGCTATATATTTCAAATGTGCTGGGAAGTCCGTGAACCTAAAGCAGATGCTACAGTTTGTTCATAAATGTGCTCAGTCTTTTGTTATTTATAACTAAGTTTAAATGTTAATTAAAATAGTGGCTCCTCATGTTAAAATTTTGAGTGTACTATTAAAGAAGTTAAAATGCAGTAACTTTTGGTCTGCTGTCTCATTTTGAATGTATTTATAGGGCCCCTCCATATTTTTGCCCTATGATAGATCTGTATGTACTTGCTAGGTAAGCCAAGATGATTCTTCCAAATGGAATTGAAGGCTGTTGTTTATCAAACTGAATCTGGGTTTTTGTGTTAAGGTATTATAAATTTAAAATGGCAGTTCAATTTTAGCGTCAAATAGATGCTGGAGAAGATAAAAATTAACACTTAACAGATAACTATTGACTGTAAACCTCAGACTGAGATTTCAAAACTACACACTTTAGCAGGTTTAATTTTTGCTCATATTGAATGAGAAATAGGAACCATTTAAAAATATTTAGGGGCTTTAAAAACATCTTCCCTGGCAATTTATTTTATGTTCTAATAATGCTTCCATCCAAATTTGGAGTTAAAATCCGTGCCCACATCTGATTGTTGCAAAATTGGGTGGTTACAATGGCAGTTTCTTAAGAAAAATAGCAAACTACCATCAGAATTTATCTTCAAGTGTTAATATGCAGTCATTAAATCCAAAGCAACATAAATATACTACAGTGATGTCACCTTCATATTATCAAATCAATTATTAAATTATGAAAATATTTCATAGTCTACTTGAGGATCACAGCCTTTCACTGAAAAGTTTGTAGTTTTAGGTGGCCCATGAGATATATACATTGAAATCCTTTGCTAAGCTATTAAAGGAAGAATTTGAGCACATGTTCTCTCTGCCAAACACTTTTATTTCTTTGTTGGAACTATCCTGCAATCACTTTATTCATATTAACAAAAGAATTTTTAAGGAATTTGAAATCCTTATCTGGTGATGCTAACAATGTTGTTTGATGTTCTTAGCTAGATAAGGAAAATTTCTGTTAATACAGACTCTAAACTGTAACAAATTATATTATTCTAAAGTCATTTATATGGTTTATAATTAGACTGGCTGCTGTTTCACTGGTTACCTTTTCAGGTACATTTACTTTTTTTAAGCTTTGTTATCCAAGAATTTGCAGGTAAATTGATGGGAGGTGGACTATGTATTAGTCAATCCTGCTTATTTCAGTAATCAACTGTTTTAAAGGATTGTTAAGAAAAGAGGTTACAAAATAATGGTTAAATGAGATTTGGGGATTATCTGAAGATTTCAGTTATTTGAGATTATATTTGAGTCTGGGTAAAGTCTCCAAAATAGAAATATTAGATATAAATTTATCTCGTCCAAGTTATACCATCCTTCATCCTTAACATTGTTATGTTGACACCACTTCTAGCCCCAAGTATTTCTTTTCCCTCGTACTAAAAAATAACAGTAGATTTTGAAATGAATAGATTTAACGTTAGCCATAGCTCTGCCCCTAAGTCCCTGTGGAACCTTAAGTAAAGCCACTCAATATGCTGGGCCTCAGGCTCCAAATTTGTAAAATTTGCAAAATAATGGTCCCATCAGGTTCTGTGATTCTCTTGGTCTATTAATGTAGTTATTAGAACACTGAAAATATCTTGGCATTGTTTTCATGTGTTTCATAAAAATGTGGTTTTCTATGAAGAACAATTTAAAATTTGGATTAGACCACTATTAGTTATAGCAGCTGTCTTAGTTATCTAGTGCTGCTATAACAGAAATACCACAAGTGAATGGCTTTAACAAAGAGAAATTTATTCTCTCACAGTCTAGTAGGCTGGAAGTCCAAATTCAGGGCGTCAGCTCCAGGGGAAGGCTTTCTCTCTCTGTTGGCTCTGGAGGAAGGTCTTTCTCGTCAATCTTCCCTGGACTAGGAGCTTCTCTGTACAGGAACCTCGGGTCTAAAGGCCACTCTCTGCTCCTGGTACTTCTTTCTTGGTGATGGGGTCCCCAACTCTCCGCTTGCTTTTCTTTCCTTTTATCTCTTAAGAGATAAAAGGTGGTGCAGGCCACACCGCAGGGAAACTCCCTTTACATTGGCTCTGGGAGGTGACCTGAGAAAGGGTGGTATTACAATCCCACCCTAATCCTCTTAACATAAAATTACAATCACAAAATGGAGGACAACCATGCAATACTGGGAATCATGGCCTAACCAAGTGGATACACACATTGTTGGTGAGAAATAATTCAATCCGTGACGGCAGCTCATTATAACAAAAAGTAAATAAACGTTTAAATCTTTTTAATCCCAGTTATTTTTACTGATAGTGTTCTTCCTAATTTGTTGCCTGTTCAGTGTTTACATATACATACAATGATCTTACAAAACATAAATCTAAAATACTTCAGCTTTCTTTTTGAAATGATATGTACATTTTCAGTGAAAAGCAAGTAATACTTTTTTTTTTTAACAACTCAAGTACCTCTGATGTTATTCTGAGGTTATTGCATCTGATTTCTAGTAGTTTAAGATCTGGAAGTTTTTCCTGACACAGCATTAGTATCTGTTTTGTATATGGGGAACTTAAAGTGAAACAGACAATGTAAAATAGTCAAAGCAACCAAATTATAAGGTTAAGCTTATAACTTCAAAGTCTATTTCTTTAAACACTAATTTGAGCACAAAGTAAAATTTTTGAATGATAAAAAAATTTCATTTAGTGTAGTTGGGCCACTGTGAGATAAACTTCTCTAAAATCTGGGGGCTCAGAAAAGGATGAGTCAAATTAGTGCAGCATGTATCCAAATGTTTGAGCAGCCACTCTGTACTGAGCGCTGGGTAATCACTAGGGACCACAGTACAAGTAAAAACAAACATGGGCCCTACTGTCATGGAACTTAGTGTTGTGCAGGAGAAAGACATTATTCCAATAATTACACAAATTAGTGAGATAAATGCCACAAAGAAAAGGTATGCACTTTATATTAGACTTTTAAACAAAAAAGGGGAGAGCATCAGAGAAGTTTTTCCAGAGGAAGTGAACTTGAATAGTGATCTAAGGGATGGGGCCATTCCAGACAGATAACGGCATACACAGAGGCCACCAAGCAGAAAATGTGAGGAGTTGAATGAGGTCTGATGTTGCTGGGGTGCAGAAAATGGGATACAAGATGAGGCTAGCAAACGGGTAAGGACTCTTGCAGACTATGCAGAGTCATAGACCTTGGTAAGGATTTTAGTTTTTATCTTAAGAGCACTGGGAAGCCATTAAATGGTTTGTGGCCAGGATATGCCATGACTTGATTCATGTTTTAAAGTGTCATTGTCTCCCAGGAGGAGAATATATTAAAAGGAGGTTGGCAGAGCCTGTTAGTTGTACCCTAACACCTGCTTCCCCCTTGTATAGTAATAAACCAAAAACCCATTGCCAGCAAGTCCATTCTGACTCATAGTGACCCTAAAGGACAGAGTAGAACTGCCCCATAGGGTTTCCAAGGAGTGCCTGGTGGATTCGAACTGCCGACCTTTTGGTTAGCAGCCGTAGCTCTTAACCACTACGCCACCAGGGTTTCCTCCATAGTAATAGATCCCTCAATTTGTATCTGGGCAAATGGCTGCCTACAATAAAGAATACTTTCCCCAGCTTCCTCCGTAGCTAGATATGGCCTTGTGTGTGACTAAGCTGTGGCCAATGGGAAGTGTGATATGTACAATTTCTGAACTATTCCCTCAAATGTAAGGGAGGGATGTTCTCTTTGCTTTTCCCCCTTACTGCTGGTTAGAATGTGAACATAGTAGTGAGACATCTTTGATCATGTAGACAATGAGGAGTACCTTAGGGTTGGCAGAAGAACCCAGGAGCCTAGGCCCCTGATACTGTAGAGCTGTCATGCTGGTTTTGGACTGCTTACCGTCAGGCAGTTACATGAGAAAAAAATAAACTTCTATTTTGTTTAAGTCACCATTATTTTTGTCTCTGAACAGCAGTCAAACCTGTATTTGACTACTGCAAAAGGCAAAAATAAAAGCAACGGACCAGCTAGGAGACTTACAATAGCCCAAGCAAGAGACAATAGTGGCAAATAAAATGGAGAAAAGTGGATATAACTCAATATAAATTTTGGAGGTAACATTGAAATACAGATTCTGGCATCTTGCCTAATTCTAATGGTCTAATTCTTTCTTTAAAAATTCCAACACTCAAAAAAATTTCCCCCAAAAAATCACAAAGACAATTTAAAAGAGTAAAATATAGACGACTTTCAGGTATCTTTGCTGTCATATAGTTATACCATGTTTGGCTTTGAACATCAAATTATTTTATAATATTAGATCTTTGTTATTCCTTTAATTTGACTTGGGCTAATATTAAAATTAATTTTTGTTCCTTTTGAAAATACACCAAGTGAGAGTCACCCAGCCCAGAATTAAAAGCTTGCTATGAATGATCAAGTGTTACCTGTATTCCATTAGAAACACATCCCTGTACTTCCTCATCTTTAAATGGGTTGGCCATAGCTGCTTTCAACCATGTGGAAAAAAATGGAAACATTCCTTGTCCCTTCTCTATGTCTTTATTAAGTTACTTCACCAAGTGATTAAAAAGTCTATAATATTAACAAATGTTTAAAGCAGTGCTATATAGCAGTGGTTCTCAAACTTGTCTTTGTGTTGGTATGATGGAGCTTTAAAAATTACTATGCTTAGGTCTCACCCCTGAGCCTTTAATTAGGGCGCAGCCTGGACATCGGGATAGTTAGAAGTTCCTTTCCTGATTCTGACATGCAGACAAATTTGAGAACCATTTGGTATATATATATAGTACTATCTCAAGCAATTGTTAGTTTTATTAGAGCTCATGCTTTATCTAATACTTTTGTTACCAGAATAAGGTTCTTGCCTCTCAGTGGTCAAGAATGAGCAGGTAAGGCACGTAGTTTTCCACACGAGGAAAGCTTTATTGAAGAGACTTGCAAGCGGAGATGAGGAGGGCTTAGAAGCAACGCTTACCCTCATCTCACAGAACAAAAGATGGGCCTGAGTTTTTAAAAGTTCTTGGGCGGGAAAAGATTCATGTTTATTCATAGGCATAGGCGGGGATATGTTAACTAACGTGCGCCTGTAGTAGCTTTCCGGAGATGGTTCCTGTCCTGGAGACCTCTGGGATTCGTAGCAAGACTTATTATGGGGTATCATGCCTGCGCAGTCTCCCGCTGTCAGGGTTCAATTCCCCAACTGCGGCTGTAGCCTCTCACTGCCCCTGGTGGAAGGTCACACAGCGGTCACAGGTGGATGTTCTGCACATGCCCCTGGGCCTGGTTTTCTCCAGCTGCTTCTGAAAGGCAACTTTAAAGAAGTTTGCAGACTATTTTTAGATACTCTGCCCCATTGTTCTGTGGAAAGGCTTTGTTTCTGCGCCCTGACCCATTTCTTGTTACTTTGTTTGCAGATTTGGGGGCTCCTCTGTTCCTTGTCTTAGAAGTCTCTAGGTTCCACACTCAACCCACTATTACCTCCCTTATAGTATAGTCTATTTCTCTTTTTACTTGTTTCTCCTCTAACCGCACCAGTCTCTTCGCTATTTTTCAAAAGGCATCCTCTGATCTCAGGGCCTTTGCTCCCTGTCTTACTTTGAACTTACCTCCTATTTAGGTGCTACAAGCTCGTCTGCTCTCAATACAGCTTTGAGGATGAGATGAAAGATTTCAGTGCTTCATCATGAATTATACTAATAGAAAGGAAAAAATAAAATTGATTGTTTCTAAAGAACTTCCATTGTCATAGAATTCTAGCATGTCAGATCCCAAAAGTATAGATAAATTGTAGCCCAACCTCTTTTATTGTACAAATGAGGAAACAGGCCCAGAGTGATTTGGATTTTTCTGAGGATACAATACTAGTTGTTGCAGAGTCAGTACATAAGATACTTCATAAATGTTCACAGTACCACCAAAAGTAAAAATAAACACGAAACCTTTATACATTGGAAGTTGAAGCACAATGAGGTTGAAATAAAATGACAGCAACAAATCTGTCAAAATCAGGCTAAATTCAGTACTATCCATCATACAAGCTTATGATCTAAAGTTCTTAAGCTTTAAAGTGTATTAATAGTCACCTGGAGAGCTTACTTACAATGCAAACTCCTAGATTTTCCTCCCAGAGATTCTGATTCAGGATGACTGGGCATGGGACCCAGGAATCTTCATTTTTAATAAGCTCCCAAGTGATTCTGATGTATGTGTTCCTCAGACAAAACTTTAGAAACACTGACTAAACACTAGACCAGTCATCCTCCAGCAAATTACCTTAAGACTTAATAGGAAACTTGCATGGTTGGGTATTTATTGTTGTAGGACTAATTTTATTCAACTGCACATTTTTAAAAATCAATCCACAGTTACTTTGTAAATTATGACTTTCTCTGAAAGCCATTAAAGGAAAACATAAAAAAGCACTTATATACAAGGTATGTAATGGTGGTTATCGTATCAAGTCATGCACTTCAACCTCCAGGGCAATTTTACCTAACATTTTAGTAAAGTCTCTTTAATACACCAGCGCTGCCACAAAGTATTGTTGGAAAGTTGTCGTTTTTAAGGCATATAATGATGTAACTTGTGCAAAAATATAAAAATCTGAAACTAGTATGTTAGGATTATTTTGCAAAATTTTTGACTTCTAATAGACTTAGCTTACTTCTCACTAGTCTGTTTGTAAACTGTTTCATGAGAAATTCTTCCTAAAAACAATTAAATAACTGGCAGGAAAAAGTTAAATCAGATTTCTAGAACTTTACTAACTATCTGCATGTGAAATGCTAGTGTTGAATTTATCACAGGTGTTTGTCCATTAGCAATCAGCAAACTAATGGTTTTGAAGATAATAATCTGCTTTCAGCTTGATGGTTGGTTGGCTGGTTTTTGTTTTTTGTCTTGTGGGTACAGGCTTTATTATGAACTCTCACACATCAAAATGTTAGTGCTAGTACCAAAATAATAAACTGTTTATGTTTACTCTTAAGTAGGTCATAAGCTAATACACATGATCTTTAAACTTTTCAGTTTAATTCCATAAACAGTTATTAAAGTGATGAATGTGTATAAGGTGCTACTGTGCCAAATACTGTGGGGGAATACACAGATGAGTAATTCGTAGCTATGATAAAAAAAAAAAAAAAAACCATTGCCATTGAGTCGGTTCCGACTCATAGATAGAAAGGTTTATATTTGTATTGTGCATCTGTGGGAATTTATTTAGCAGATTCTGCTGCTAATTCCCTGAATTCCTCCCCTCTAACTTGGTTCCCACCTGCAGGATCCACTCCAACATTAATCTCTCAGGTGCCTAGGGGGAGTAGACAGTCTTATGGGTCATCTCCTTCAACAGTGTCTCCTATTTTCCTATCTTCTGTGGCCCTGTCCCCTTGACTCCAGTGGTCTTCCTGATCCTAGGCGACTTGTCTCGGACTTTGGCTCTTTATGCCTGCCTTCCTTTTGACCTGGTGGCTTTTCGCTTCTCTGACAGCCTGATGCCTGTTTGTCTACTTTGCTGACTCTTGCCCAGACTCCTGATACCTCTGTTTGTTTTGGTGCACCTACTCCTTCACCGGACCTTGGTACACATTGCAATCTCCCTATCCCAGCAATTTGCGCAGGTGCTGCTAGGGTCCAATGTACTCCTGATTAAAAATAGAGTTTAAATAAAGGAGGCAGTAAAATAAAACTGCCTATACATTTGAAAGAACTAAGCTGAAAAGTTCTAAATGTTAAAAATTAAACCTTGAAGAGTCTGTTTTTTAGAGTGTAACACATGGGACGTAAAAATTAATGGAATGCAGCAATGCATAGATATCAGTCAATCAACAAATACTTGAGTCTCTACCATGGGCAAGATGAGGATGACAGAGCACGGGGCAGTGTTTCCTTGTGTTGTACATGGGATTGCTGTGAATTGGAACCTTCTGGACAGTGCCTACGAACAACAACATTAAGGGCAAGGCACTGTACTTGAGAGGAAAGAATCTCTAGCCACTGAGATACATTTACTTTTCAAAGAATAAACAAGGCAGCAGAGGATATTCCTTGGGGAGCCTGCAAAGAAAAAAATACACGAAGCAGTAAGAGGGGAAAAGGCTGTAAAAATAAATTTGATTAATACTATAGTGGTGGTTATAGCCATTAAAATTGCCGATCTTAACTTACTCCTGGCTGAACTGGTTGACAGCGTATTTCAGCAGGGCTTGGAAAACCAGTTTGGTGTTTTAGATATTCCGAGAGAGGTGACTTTCAGCCCTGTCACGTGGGATTCCCAAGAGTCCAGTTCCTCATTCCGATCCACTCCATGTTTGTGAAAGTGCATTGGCTGGAACAGTAAGAAGGAAAAAACTTCAGTGCAGGAAGCCATCCAATCCTGATAAGTTGACATGTAGAATAAAGTTGATGGCGTTATTTATTGCTAAGGTAGTCCTGGTTAAGGGTTATGTGTGTGTACAATTGGAGGAGGGGCAGGCAAAGGGAAATTTAGATAAAGTGAAACAGAGCTGATGTATTCAGAGCTTATATTGCTAGAGGTGGGATCTGTTACCTGCTTGCAACTGAAATTTCAAACTTAGCAGGGACGTGAGTGGACAATGGTGACTGATTGTTGGAAATATCAGCAGACATCTTAAATTTTATGCTCAAACAAACGAGCAATGAACCAGAAGAATAAATTTAGTTTTTTCCTGCTTCATGTAATTATCTTTTTATTTAAGATTCCAGCCTCTTTTTCAATGAATGCCTATGTGACTGTGACTTATTACAATGAAACCAGCAACTATACTACAACAGAGACATGTGAATGTGGTGTTTATGGATTAGCCTCACCAGTGACTAACGCTATGGGGGTAGTGGGCATCCCAAAGAACAATAACAACCAGGCTTGTGACTACAACACTGAGTTTACTAACGCTAAGAAGCCATGGATTGCGCTGATAGAAAGAGGTAATTGTACATTTTCAGAAAAAATTCAAGCAGCGGGCAGAAAAAATGCTCATGCTGTTGTGATTTACAATGTTCCACAGACTGGCAACCAAACGATACAGATGGCAAATTTTGGTAAGTAATAACTAACTCCCAAAGAGGGTTCATGTCTTTGTTTATCTTAAAATCGTGTTTCCATCTAGAATTACCTGAGGACCTGGAAGTGAGGTTGAAAAACAATTTTACCTTAAATTTTCTTGCCTTGAACTACTTGGAGTTACTTGATATTTTTAATGAATTTGTCCAAGGATGAGAGCAATTTGCGAAGTGGTTATTTTCTCTCGGGTTTTCTTAGCTGTATTTGTTTTCTAAGTGTGTATTATTTAATTGCTTTTTCAATAAACTGTGTCTCTACCTGTTAATATTAAAGGAAAGATATTTGAATTTCATTATTAATTTGACCTTTTCAGTTTGTTTCATTTTCTCATTCCAAAGACTACATGTATTCGAGTATGTGGCACCTGAAAAACTGATTCATTACTATGAATAAACGATAGCATATTGTGTGTAAAATATTACAGGAATGAGAATTCAACTATATACCATATGCATGCAGGATTTGAATCTATTTGTGGGACTGATACATATAGAACTACTCTGTAAGAGTCATTATCCATTGAAAAGTGTTTGACAGAAATAGAATGTAACTGTAATTTCCATCAAAAGTAAAGGTTTTCCTTATAAATGTTTACTTATCACTTCTTAAGTAAATAGAATCATCTAATTTATTATTTTTGTAAAGGAATTTACTTCTGAGAATTATTATTTTATTTTGTAAAAATGCCACTTTGCAAGTAATATTTTTTAAACCAGGGAAGAAATAGACTTCTGGCCCAAGTTTTCTATGCTGGGGTTATGTATAATTTTTTGTTCCAGATTTGGCAAAAGAAAAAAAAATGGGATAATTTCAAAAAGGAAAGAGCTGATGGTAAATGAATACATAATTGGTGTTATCACCACCAAATTTGGTCTCAGTGAAAACTAAGGCAAATGAAATTAAACAAATTTCAGAATCGTAAAAGAAAGAAAATCAAATTTCTGTTAAGAATGGAGTATTGGTTGGATCATTCCAGGTTCTATACGTACAATGTGGCAGTTTAGTACTAATGTTTGAAAACTAAGCTATTTGTTTCTCTCGGTATCAAAAAAAGAAAGAAAAACCGGGTAAGATGGTCTTTCAGAAGCACAGAATTATTGTAAACATATACAACTCTATGTTGTACCTTTTGTAGCACATTCTGGACATTGCCAGAACTAGGCGTTCTTTTTTTTCCCCAAGTTGAGAGCATTTCATAAGCATTCTCTGCACGTGCCTATATTTTTAGAAGTGACTTTCATTTTTGTAGAAATAAAAATGAGGCAGCTTTCTGATGGAAATTGGGAATCAAACGTTTTATACGGAAGCTACTTCCTTTATATTTAATTTAGAAATTCTGTGTATTCTAGGTTTCCTTTGCATGGACAATTGCATCCTGCTTGTTCACTCCCCTGCTATTTTTTAAAGGATAAAGAGTATCAAACTAAACAATAGCCCAGCTTTCAAAACTTACTTATAACCTGAAGTAGGGACCAACATCTAGTGGAAAGTAGGTACTCAACCATGGAATTTAGAAGATTTACCAAAGGTCACTTAGAGTAAATCTCACCAGAAGACAGATGTAAGTTAGTCATTTGAGTGTATGACTCTGAACAAAGTTTTAAAAGCAAGGCAATTAGACTTATCATTCAAAATATACCTCCAATATAATCAAGGAGATATGATTAAAGACATTTTTAAAATAATTTTATTGTGCTTTAAGTGAAAGTTTACAAATCAAGTCAGTCTGTCACATATAAGCTTATATATACCTTATTCCATACTCCCACTTACTCTCCCCCTAATGAGTCAGCCCGCTCCCTCCTTCCAGTCTCTCCTTTCGTGACAATTTTGCCAGTTTCTAACCCTCTCTACCCTCCTATCTCCCCTCCAGACAGGAGATGCCAACACAGTCTCAAGTGTCCACCTGATACAAGTAGCTCACTCTTCGTCAGCATCTCTCTCCAACCCATTGTCTAGTCCCTTCCATGTCTGATGAGTTGTCTTCGGGGATGGTTCCTGTCCTGTGCCGACAGAAGGTCTGGGGACCATGACCGCCGGGATTCTTCTAGTCTCAGTCAGACCATTAAGTATGGTCTTTTTATGAGAATTTGGGGTCTGCATCCCACTGATCTCCCGCTCCCTCAGGGGTTCTCTGTTGTGCTCCCTGTCAGGGCAGTCATCAGTTGTGGCCGGGCACCATCTAGTTCTTCTGGTCTCAGGATGATGTAAGTCTCTGGTTCCTGTGGCCCTTTCTGTCTCTTGGGCTCATAGTTATCATGTGACCTTGGTGTTCATTCTCCTTTGATCCAGGTGGGTTGAGACCAATTGATGCATCTTAGATGGCCGCTTGTTAGCATTTAAGACCCCAGACGCCACATTTCAAAGTGGGGTGCAGAATGTTTTCATAATAGCATTATTTTGCCAATTGACTTAGAAGTCCCCTTAAGCCATAGTCCCCAAACCCCCGCCTTTGCTCCGCTGACCTTCAAAGCATTCAGTTTATCTCGGAAGCTTCTTTGCTTTTGGTCCAGTCCAGTAAAAACATTTTTTAAAGCTTCAGTATTGCTCCTGTTTTAAAATAAACATGTTAATAAAGATTACAATATTGTTGTTGTTAGGTGCCCTTGAGTTGATTGTGACTCATAGCGACCTACATACATACAACAGAATGAAACGCTGCTCAGTCCTGCGCTATCCTCACAATCGTTGCTGTGCTTGAGCCCATTGTTGCACCCACTGTGTCAATCCATCTCATTGAGGGTCTTCCTCTTTTCCACTGACCCTCTGCTTTACCAGGCATTGTGTCCTTCTCCAGGGACTGGTCCCTCCTGATAACATGTCCAAAGTATGTGAGACGAAGTCTCGCCGTCCTCGTTTCTAAGGAGCATTGTGGCTGTACTTCTTCCAAGACAGATTCATTCGTTCTTCTGGCAGTCCATGGTATATTCAATATTCTTTACCAACACCATAATTCAAAGGCATCAACTCTTCTTCAGTCTTCCTTATTCATTGTTCAGCTTTCATATACGTATGAGGCAATTGAAAATGCCATGGCTTGGGTCAGGCGCACCTTAGTCTTCAAGGTGACATCTTTGCTTTTCAACACTTGAGAGAGGGCAGATTTGCCCAATGCAATACGTCGTTTGATTTCTTGACTGCTGCTTCCATGGGCGTTGACTGTGTATCCAAGTAAAATGAAATCCTTGACAATTTCAACCTTTTCTCGGTTTACCATGATGTTGCTTATTGGTCCAGTTGTGAGGATTTTTGTTTTCTTTATGTTGAGGTGCAATCCAAACTGAAGGCTGTAGTCTTTGATCTTCAACAGTAAGTGCTTCAAGTCCACTTTGCTTTCAGCAAACAAGGTAGTGTCATCTGCATATTACAGATTGTTAATAAGTCTTCCTGATGCCACATTCTTCTTCATATAGTCCAGCTTCTGGGATTATTTGCTCAGCATACAGATTAAATAATCATAGGGAAAGGATACAACCCTGACATACACCTTGTTCTCTTTGAATGACTGCCTCTTGGTCTGTACAGGTTCCTCATGAGCACAATTAGGCATCTGGAATTCCCATTCTTTGTGATGTTTCCATAATTATGATTTATACAGTCGAATGCCTTCACATAGTCAATAAAACACATGTAAACATCTTTCTGGTATTCTCTGCTTTCAGCCAAGATTACATTACATTAGACTAGCATAATGATAGAATTGTAATAGTTAACATTTATTGACACTTACTATGTGCCAGGCACTGTTTTAGGGACTTTATTTAATGAATATTGATCTTTGTTTTACTGTGGTAAAAATATATATAACAAGACATTTACCATTTCATCACATGTTACATATACAATTCAGTGACATAAACTGCATTCATCATGTGCAACCATCACCACTCTCCATTTCCAATTTTTTCCATCACCCTTAACAGAAACTCAGTGCCTCCTAAGCAATGATTCCCCTTTTCCCTCCTCCCTCCCACTCCTGCTAACCACTAATGAACTTTGTTCTTTATACATTTGCCTGTTCTAGCTATTTCATGGGCATGGGATCATACAATATTTGTCCTTTTTGTGACTGTCTTATTTCACTTAGCATAACGTTTTCAAGGTTCATCCATTTTGTAGAATGAATATTGATCTTTAGTATTGAATAATCTCAACAATACAGAATTAAAATTGCAGGTTTAGAGTTTTGCATTATAGACCTGTCAACTAGTATGTCATTAGTTTTCTTTCTTCCCAGAAATTTCCCTTATGTAGAAACTATTACACGAGGAAGTTGACAAACATAAGGACGCAAGTGTGGATATGAAAACTATATGAACAGCCTCTAGGTCATTAAAGACTGAATCATTATCTTATAACATAAGCCAAAATTTTGTTTGTTTTTGCTGTCTTTTCATTAGTGTTTTGTTTTATTTTGGTATGAAAGGTGGGGCCAAAAAGTCATTCTCTCCTTTTCTTCCTCCTCCCAAATCTCATGGCTTCACCTTCTCTCCCTTCACATCATCTTTTATAACCCCTAAAAACCACCTTTTCAGGAAATCACACTGTAGCACCCTCAGGCCTTTGGCACCCTTCAACTCTTCCCTGGCTCCCTGTACCTCTTCATTCCTTCAGTCTCATTTTTCCATGCTAGGCCTTACTGTTGTTGTTAGGTGCCATCAAGTCAGTTCCGACTTATAGCGACCCTATGTACAACACAATGAAACACTGCCTGGTCCTGTGCTATCCTCACAATCGTTACTGTGTTTGAGCCCATCGTTGCAGCCATTGTGTCAACCCATCCCATTGAGGATCTCCCTCTTTTTTGCTGACCCTCTGGTTTACCAAGTGTCTTAGTCGTCTAGTGCTGCTCTAACAGAAATACTACAAGTGGATGGCTCTAACAAAGAGAAATTTATTTCTTCACAGTAAAGTAGGCTAGAAGTTCAAATTCAGGGCATCAGCTCCAGGGGAAGCCTTTCTCTGTCAGCTCTGGAAGAAGGTCCTTGTCATCAATCTTCCCTTGGTCCAGGACCTTCTCCATGCAGGAACCCTGGATCCAAAAGACACCCTCTGCTCCCAGCCTTGCTTTCTTGGTGGTGTGAGGTCCCCAGTCTCTCTGCTAGTGTCTCTCTTTTATATCTCAAGAGATTGCCTCAAGACACAATCTGATCTTGTAGATTGAGTCCTGCCTCACTAATACAACTGCCACCCATCCTCCCTCATTAACATCATAGAGGTAGAACTTACAACATATAGGAAAATCACACAATACCCAGAATCATGGCCCAGCCAAAGTGATACACACATTTTTGGGGGGACATAATTCAATCCATGACACCAAGCATGGTGTCCTTCTCCAGTGTCATGAATTGAATTATGCCCTGCCCCCAAAATGTGTGTATTAACTTTGTTAAGCTATGATTCCCAGTATTCTGTGGTTGTCTTCCATTTTGTGATTGTAATTTTATGTTAAAGAGGATTAGGGTGGGATTATAACACCACCCTTACCCAGGTCACATCCCTGGTCCAAAGTAAAGGGAGTTTCCCTGGGGCGCGGCCTGTACCACCTTTTATCTCTGCAGAGATAAAAGGAAAGGGAAGCAATCAGAGAATTAGGGACCTCATACCACCAAGAAAGCAGCACCAGGAGCAGAGTGCATCCTTTGGACCCGGAGTTCCTGTGCCTGAGAAGCTCCTCAACCAATGGAAGTTTGAGGACAAGGACCTTCTTCCAGAGCCGACAGAGAGAGAAAGCCTTGCCCTGGAGCTGATGCCTTGAATTTAGACTTTTAGCCAACTTTACTGTGAGGAAATAAATTTTTCTTTGTTAAAGCCATCTGCTTGTGGTATTTCTGTTAGAGCAGCACTAGATGACTAAGACATCCAGGGACTGGTCCCTCCTGATAACATGTCCAAATTACACAGTACATGAGACGAACTCTTGCCATCCTCCCTTCTAAGGAGTATCCTGGCTGTACTTCTTCCAAGAGGTTCTTCTGGCATTGGGTAAATCTGCTGCAAAAGATCTCTTTAAAGTGTTAAAAAGCAAAGGTGTCACTTTGAAGACTAAAGTGTACCTGATCCAAACCATGGTGTTTTCAGTTGCCTCATATGCATGTGAAAGCTGGACAATGAATAAGGAAGACTGAAGAAGAGTTGATGCCTTTGAATTATGGTGTTGGCAAAGAATATTTAATATACCAGGGATTTCCAGAGGCCTTAATACCCTTCCTCAATGTGGTATTCTTTATTTTTTGCTGATGTCAATGCCCTTCAGCCAAAGACCGCTAGGAACAGGCCTGTAATTTAAAAGTTGGGTTTATTATTTGTTGTAGCCAGGGAGAAGGCACACTATGGAAAACCATGGGCACCTCAGTAAGGGATGTTAGAAAGGACTTAAAGGATTTGGGCTTGTTTTAGGTGATTTGGGGAAGGGTTTAAGGAAGTAAGCCAGTGACCAACCATTCCATTTTTCCTGAGACTGAGCATTTCCTGGACCATGGGATTTTCAGTGCTAAAACCAAGACATTATTGGGCAAGCTGGGAAGAGTTGGTCACCCTAGATAGCTTTGTTCTGGATTTGTATGCTGCCAGGAAGCAGGGACAATTCTATGATTGGGTATGTTAAGTCTTACCTAGGAGAAGATAAGACTAAAGCCCGCAAAAAACCCGTTGCCTTCTAGTCAATTCCAACTGATAGCAACCCTATAGGACAGAGTAGAACTTCCCCATAGGGTTTCCAAGGAGTGTCTGTTGGACTCAAACTGCTGACCTTTTTGGGTTAGCAGCCGAGCTCTTAACCACTGCGCCACCAGGGCTCTAGGCTAAAGCCGTAATTGGTAAAGAAGCAGCAATCACTCATGTAAAGCCAGGACAGGTGGATGTTTGGTCATTTTTGTGGCTTGTACGATGTTCATATTTTGACTCTGTTCAGACGTGACTATAGAATGATCTTGTTTTTGTCTTGATCCATCGTGGTCACAGAATGGCCTTGTCTAGTGTTAGTGTTCTGTGAGATTGTTTATGTTCACCAAGACCCAACTGATAGTGCCAGGCCAGGTCTAGATGTCAGGGGCTGCTTGTCCCTCTCTCACTGATAATCTGCCCGCTCTCTCTTAGTAGTACGAAAATACTTTATTTTCCCCTGTGTCCTTTTACATTTCTGTGTCTCCTTACCTATAGGCTGCCTTCAAGGGCCTCAACAAGCCTAAGGGATGCTACTGCTTCCTTCACCTCCCATATTTTCATGATGTGGGCACAGAATGCCCTTACTCCTGGACCCAGCTGATTTATAGCCTCCGTACTAGAAGGATTCTTTTTCTGCAGGGGACAACTTTAGTCTAAGAACGGTTCCCACTGACAAGGAATAGTAAATAGCCTAATACTTGAAGGCAGACCATTAATTCAAAGTTTCCCAATTTGCTGTGGGTTTTGACTTGGCATTTTGATGGGATTGGAAGTAGAAGTATCTGCTTAAGCTGTTCTTAACTATGTAACTTCTTAACAACCTTTTCCAAGTGCTGCAGAGACAGCTATCCTGTTCTGTCCCAGATGTGCAAGAAAAGTCAGGACTCTTGAGCTACCCAAGCAGAAAATTCAGAACATGTTAAGGACTTGCTTGCTGAGCCTGACAGTTTTTGAAAATTAAATATGCTATTTATAGGTAAATTGCCTTAGGAAATGCTTCAATTTTAATGTAGTTTATTTCAGCAAAGTCAAGAATTTGGGAGAAATAAAATGGTTCTTTTTATCACTTTGACTGTGCCCAATGAAGTGGATGACAGGGAGAAGTTTGCAGCATTTCAGAATCCCCCAAACTCACTCATTTTAGAGCATGGAAAGGAGGAATTTAGTCTGAGCAGCAAACTCACATGCTTAAGAAAAACATTTTTCTAGAAGTGAAAGGGGAGATACAAGGTTAATATATAAATGAAGTGAGAAAATAATAAAAACTCTTCAGTAAGAATTGGACTCTGATATTTGCATAAAGAAGAGCTCAATTCAGGAAGACTAATCAGTTCCACTTCAAATGAATCCTGACTCTGTCTGGTTTTATCCATCTCTGAGACATCACCCTCTCTATTGTAGACCTTGCAAAAGCCTCCTAACTGATCTCTCTGCTTCTCTGTCTCCTTCCAAACCCACTCTGCATACTACGGCCAAAGCAGCTTTTTAGAAAAGACAAATCACACTCTGTTTAAAATCCTTCAGGGGCTTCCCACTGCTCTTAGCGTAAATTCAAACACCTCTCCATGCCCTTAGCCAACCCTGAATCACCTGGCTCCTGCTAACCACTCTGACCTCATCTCTTATCCTCCCACCCCTAGCTCTAGCCACACAGGGTTCCTTTCAGTCCCTCAATTCCACTAAACTCTTTACTGCCCTAGAGACTGCAGGTAACCCTTGATACCTCCCTGTCCTTCATTCCCACATCTCACTAAACATAAAGTCCTTTCATTCTACCTCCAAACCTTTCTTAAATCCATGCACTTTTTTTCTGCTTCTGCTGATTCTATCCAATCCCAAGCCAAGACCATCTCTCACCTGGACCACTGCAATACTCTCCTAACAGGTCTGTCTCCCTGTTACTCTCGTCCCTACACAGAATCTGACTTCCACGCAGCAACAAGAGTGATCCTGTGGAAAATGTAATTCAGAGAATGTCATTCCCGTACTTAAAACAGTCCCAATTAAAATAAAATCAAAGCTTCATTTCGTAACCTACAAGGCCCTTCATGATCAGCCCTTATCCTGTGCCCCTTTCTCCCATATCACCATGCCCCAGCCACTCTAGTCTTCTTTGTTTCTTAATCAAGAGAAATATGTAAAACCTTTTGCCCTTTCTGTTCCTTCTGCCTGAATAATTTCTCCTTCATATCTTCACATAGTCTTGCCTCCAAAGTATAACCACCTTCACTGCCATCGGTCTAGTGCCAGCTACTATCATCTCTCGTATTGACTACTACAATTAGCCTCCAAACAGGGGTTCCTGCTTCCATCCTTGCAGCCTATCCCACATATTCTCTACATGGCAGCCAGAGTGATCTTCTAAAAACATAGGTCAGATCACATCACTCCCCTTCTCAAAGCCTTCCAGTGACTGTCCATTGTTCCTCTAATGAAACCTAAGCTTAACCATGCCCAAAAGGACTTGCGTGAACTGGCCTCTGCCTACCACTCTCCATCCTAACAGTTCCACTCCCCTCCTCCCTCACAATGCTTCAACCAACCTGACCTAACATTTTCTCCAATACAGGAAGATTTTGATGTATGCAACCCTTTCTACTTGCCTTTTGCCCCATCACCACCATCACTATCACACAAAACAGGCCCTCCAAATCCCAGTTTAAATGTTTCTTATTCTAAGAGGGCTCCCTTGACCATACCCACATTATTCTCCATCAAAACCCACTGGTCTCATGTTTAAGCCTCCTATAATTTGTAACCACTTGTTATGTGCTTATTATCTGTCTTTCCCATTAGACTGTGAGTTACAGGGGGATAGAAACCATGTCTGTCATGTTTACCGTTGTATCCACTATACTGAGCATAATGCATGGACTTCAGTAGTTGTTAAATGAATGAATGCTTAAGAAACTAGTAAGCGATTGCCTTGTATATATAAAAAGATGGACAAGTTTAAATGAAGTTGATTAGGCAAATTCAGCAAACCATTACATTTTGAAATTGTTTTTATTTTTGCTTATATGAGTAATACTTCAATACTGCTCCTTGCAAAACAAAAAAACCCTAAAGATACCATTAAAGCCCCCCCCAACTACCACCCCAATGCTAGCTCCCTCTCAAGAGATAACCACTGCTACTCATTCAGTATGTAACCTTTCAGACTTTTTCTATTCATTTTCACATATACCTATAGGAAGTACATAGTCATTTTTATGTTTCATTTTTAACATGAATGAAGTTATTCTGTAGCTAGCTTTTGCCACTCAACAGTAGACATTCCTGATATTTCCATGTCAGGAATTCAGATTTAGATCTAATTCATTTCTCTTAACTACTGCATAATATTCCATAGTGTGTACACACACACACACACACATAATTTATTTAACCACTCCCCTAAAAAAATTTATTTAACCACTCCTCTAGTGGTGGACATTTAGGTTGTTTTAAACTCTTCTCTTTTACAAGCAATACTTCAGTGAACGTTATTGTTGATAAATAAGGAAGCTACTGATATTGATCTT
This sequence comes from Loxodonta africana, assembly GCF_030014295.1. NCBI lineage: Eukaryota > Metazoa > Chordata > Mammalia > Proboscidea > Elephantidae > Loxodonta > Loxodonta africana. Next base: position 127,132,682 of record NC_087369.1, read on the forward strand.
GCATCCCTATTGATGTTGATCTTGCATCTGACAATCTTTTAATAGCTTATCCATTGATTCTCTTGAATTTTTAAGGTAAAAGATTTTTTTCTACAAGGTTTTGTCCCTTCTTTAATACTAATTATACCTTCTAATTATTTCCAACTGTCTTATTCCATTATCTAAGATTCCAGTAGCAATAATAATGTACTTTCTTGACTTGTTCCTGACTTTAATTTTAAAATGCTCCCACTGTTCCACCATTAAGTGTGTTGTTTGCTAGAAATTTCTGGTAGATACTCTTTATCAAGTTTCAGAATTTCAGTAAGGTTTTTTAATTTTGTTATTCTCATTGGTAAGCTAGAATATGAATACACACACACGTATATACACATATACATGCGTATATTGTTGTTGTTAGGTGCTCTCGAGTTGGTTTCGACTCATAGCGACTCTATAGGACAGAGTAGAACTGCCCCATAGGGTTTCCAAGGAGCAGCTGATGGATTTGGCCCACACAAATTATATAAATATGTTTATATGTATACACACACACATGCACGCACACACATTCACTGTAGGATATGATCCAAAGGGGAAATCCCATAGCTTATTGTCAGGTTGGAGGAAATAATACAGTGGCATACAGAAACAGTAGATTAAAGGGGACCATATTGGTTTTCTTTTTTTCCCCAATATGATTTTATTGGTGCCCTGGATAGAGGAATTGAAAACATTTTCATTGTGTTTACAGATGACTCCAGAAAAAGACATATTTATAAGCAAAAGATTGGACAATCACATTGTACCACAAGTTAAACAAAAAGTGACACAGTTATTTAAAAGGATGATGTGATCATGGAACGTACAAACAAAAGCATAACATCTTAGGTTTGGAAAATAACTCAGCTAAGCTTGGAATTCATCAAAGGCTGCAAACACCATAAACCTTAGTATAACCTGGCTTACAATAACAGGATTATAGTATCATCTACAATCATTTCTCTCACACTCTCACAGAAGTTCACCTTTCTCTCTCTCTCTCTCTCTCGCTCCCTCCCTCTCCTGGGCACAGACATTCAACTATGTTAAAGTGTAAGTGTTTATAAGGAAATCAAGATCCAGTACCTCTGGATGCTGCTTTCCAGAAAAAAACAAAATGAGTAAATTCACTGAGAGCCTCTTAAAGTAAATTTTATATCCCTTTTCTCCATTTTAACAACAAGGAATATTTTGTAAGAGTTTAAACACCTCTTTTTTGTTTATTAACATATTCTTTGATTGGCTGTTGGCCTTCTTCCTCCTAAATTTTTAATGTTTCATTTATTATATTAGTATTTTCTTCCAGGACACAGATTTCCACCAGAATTACTAATAATTATTAGGAAGGAATGAGTGTGTGTGTGTGTGTGTGTGTGTGTGTGAAGACAGACAATGTCTGAACAACATTCGAGTCAATTTTGACTCATAGTGACCCCCTAGGACAGAGTAGAACTGCCCTTACATGGTTTCCAAGGAGCAGTTGGGGGATCCAAACTGCCGACCTTTTGGTTAGCAGCCAAATTCTTAACCACTGCGCCACCACGGCACCTATAAAGTAGGCTAGCTCCTCTTAAGTACTTTCGCCTTCTCTTTTCAGGATTCCATGATTCCTAAGTGCTCTTACCCCAGCTAACCCTCTTCCATCATGTAGGCCTACTGTCATGGATTGAATTGTGTTCCCCAAAAATATGTGTCAACTTGGTTAGGCCATGATTCCCAGTATTGTGTGGTTGTCCTCCACTTTGTGATTATAATTTTATGTTAAAGAGGATTAGGGTGGGATTGTAACACCCTTACTAAGGTCACATCCCTGATCCAATGTAAAGGGGCTTTCCCTGGGGTATGGCCTGCACCACCTTTTATCTTACAAGACATAAAAGGAAAGGGAAGCAAGCAGAGAGTTGGGGAGCTCATACCACCAAGAAGGCAGTGCCGGGAGCAGAGCACGTCCTTTGGACCTGGGGTCCCTGTTCAGAGAAGCTCCTAGTCCAGGGGAAGATTGATGAGAAGGCTGATGCCCTGAATTTGTACTTTTAGCCTACTTTACTGTGAAGAAATAAATTCTTCTTTGTTAAAGCCATCCACTTGTGGTATTTCTGTTATAGAAGCAGTAGATGACTAAGACACCTACCTTCCCTAGGCAGCGGGGACCTCATGTAAATAAATTATATCCATCTCCATCTAAACTTAAAAGTTGTATGTCCTACTCATTTAGGGAATTGTTATATATTCAGGAATTATTTTAATAAAATAATTTAGGGGATATTTTATTTGTTGCATCTGGAAACAACACACCTTAAGCGAAAGAATCCGATTTCTAACTGGTGATAAAATCAGGACCACTGACACAACAGTGGAAGAGTGCATTTGGTGAAACGGTATTTCAGAATGTCCCTCATCACATCGTGAAAGCAACAACCTATTCCACCTATGCTCAGAATCTGCTTTGAGCACATAAATATTTACTAATACAGTAATATTAATTAAAAAGTTTTAGATGTGTATAGTATTTTTATCCAATTTTTTAATATTTATTCTCGGGATGACCTACTGCCTTAGTTTCCTAGAACTGCAGTAACAAAATACCACAATGTGGGTGGCTTTTTAAAGAGCAAAATTTTATTTTCTCACAGTTCTGGAGGCTAGAAGCCCAAATCAGGGTATTTCCCTTGTCTATTCTTTTTGAGGGCTTTGAAAGAGGAACTGTTCATGCTTCTCTCCTAGCTTCTAGTGGCTTCAGGCAATTGTTGGTGTTCCTTTGCTGCTTGTAGATGTATCTTCACATGGCACCTTCTCCCTGTGTATCTCTGTCTTCATTTCTGTTCTCCCATTTTATAAAATACCACTCAGAAGGGATTAGGACCCACCCTACAACAGGTTAACTTAACTGATAAGCCAAAAAATCCAAACCCATTGCCACTGATTCCAACTCATAGTGACCCCATAGGACAGAGTAGAACTGCCCTATACAGTTTCCAAGGAGCGCCTGGTGGATTCAAACTGCCGACCTTTAACATCTGCAAAGAAAAAACCCTATCTCTTCAAACAAGGCCACGTTCACAGGTATAGAGGTTAGGACTTTGTTATGGATTGGATTGTGTCCCCCAAAAATATATGTCAACTTGGTCCATTGGTCTCAACCCACCTGGATCAAAGGAGAATGAAGAACACCAAGGACACGAGGTGATTACGAGCCCAAGAGACAGAAAGGGCCACATGAATTAGCGACTACATCATCCTGAGACCAGAAGAACTAGACGGTGCCTGGCTATAACCAATGACTGCCCTGACAGGGAACACAACAGAGAACCCCTGAGGGAGCAGGAGAACAGTGGGATGCAGACCCCAAATTCTCATAAGACCATACTTAATGGTCTTACTGAGACTGAAAGGATCCCGGTGGTCATGGCCCCCAGACCTTCCATTGCCCCAGGACAGGAACCGTTCCCAAAGCCAACTCTTCAGACATGGATTGGACTGGGCAATGGGTTGGAGAGGGATGCTGGTGAGGAGTGAGCTTCTTGGATCAGGTGGACACTTGAGACTGTGTTGGCATCTCCTGCCTGGAAGGGAGATGAGAGGGTGGAGGGGGTTTAGAAGCTGGCGAAAAGGACACGAAAAGAGAGAGTGGAGGGAGAGAGCAGGCTGTCTCATTAGGGGGAGAGTAACTGGGAGTGTGTAGCAAGGTGTATACGGGTTTTTGTGTGAGAGACTGGCTTGATTTGAAAACTTTCACTTAAAGCACAAAAAAATTATTTAAAAAAAATATATATATATGTCAACTTGGCTAGGCCATAATTCCCTGTATTGAGTGGTTGTCCACCATTTTGTGATCTGTTGTGATTATCCTATGTGTTGTAAATCCTAACCTCTATAATATCAATGAGGCGGAATTAGAGGCAGTTATGTTAATGAGGCAGGACTCAGTCTACAGGATTAGGCTGTATCTTGAGTCAATCTCTTTTCAGATAAAAGAGAGAGAAGCCAGCAGGAGGAGGGGAACCTCCTACCACCAAGAATGAAGAACCAGGTGGGGAGGTTGTCCTTAGGACCTAGGGTCCCTTCGCTGAGAAGCTCCTTGACCAGGGGAAGATTGATGATAAGGACCTTCCTCCAGAGCTGTCAGAAAGAGAAAGACTTCCCCTGGAACCAGTACCCTGAATTTGGCCTTCTAGCCTCCTAGACTGTGAGAGAATACATTCTCATTGTTAAAGCCATCCACTTGTGGTATTTCTGTTACAGTAGCACTAGATAACTAAGATAGACTTTAAAATATCTTTTTGGAGGATACAATCCAATCCATAACATCTACCTAATCACTTTACCATATTGTCAAATAAACTAGTCTCTAGCAATAACCAGTGCATTGGTATATCCTCAGTAGAAAGTAATAATAGAGGCAAATGAAAATTCGTTTAATAGTTCACTTGCTTTTCATTTCTATTTTAAATGACTGTCTCTCAGTATCATTCCCCATAATAATTGGAGCTCTTTTTTCTTTCGGTAATGCATGCACCAAATTCCTTTTTAAAATCTGTTTTTCCTTTTATTAAGGTGGCGCCCTGGTGGTGCAGTGGTTAAGAGTTTGGCTGCTAACCAAAAGGTCTGCAGTTTGAATCCACCAGCTGCTTCTTGGAAACCCTATGGGGCAGTTCTATTCTGTCCTATGGGGTCACTATGAGCTGGAATTGACTCAACGGCAATGGGTGTTTTGGTTTGTTTTATTAAGGCAATTGTTAATAATTACTAATCTGTTAGCTATGTGCCAAGCATCTTCTCAGTATAATAATCTCAACAACCATATGAGGTATGTAGTATTAGTATCCCCATTTTACATATAAGGAAACTGAGGAAGAGAGAGGTTGATTAACTTCCCCACAGTTATACAGCTTTAGTAAGTTGAAAAGTTGGGGTTTGAGCCCTGAGAGCATGACTTCAGAGTCCACGCTCTTAATACATATAAGCATAAGAAGTCTGTAGGTGGTGCAAATGGTTAAGGTACTTCTCTGCTTACTGAAAGGTTAAAGGTTCAAGTACATTCAGAGATGCCTCAGAAGAAAGACCTGGCCATCTACTTCTGAAAAATCAGCCATTGAAAACCTTGTGGACCACAGTTCTACTCTGATACACATGGGGTCACCATGAGTCAGAATCGACAACAACTGGTTTTTTGTTTTGTTTTGTTTTTAACTAAGCAAGGCACTGTACACAAAAGACATGATCGTTGCACTCAAGGAAGGAAGTAAAGTAGGAGGGATCTGACATTTATACAACTAGTAAAAGGCAGAATATGGCAGAACTAGTAGAAGGCAACAGTGTAAATTTATTGGAGCTGAAAGGTTTATGAAATTATGATGTAGGGATGTTGCGTCATCGACATGGACGTTAAAGGTTACAGAAGATGACAGCAGGGAAGTTGAAGATCAGTAGTAGGAGTATGAAAGTGAGAGACTTATAAGGTAGACAGTCACAAAGTGGGGTTTTCTGTTAAGATATCAGAGGTTAAGCAGATCAGAATGACGATAATGTCTAGAGTATGGCCCTGGTAGTGAGATGCCTAAAGTGGAATGGAAGCAGAAGTTCCTGAAGTTGAATCACAATGAGGTCAGAGTGTTAGGTGAGCCCCATGGATGATGGAAGGACTTGGAATCCAGAGGATGACTGGGATCCAAATGGGAAAGCCTTCAATAAATGTTGGGGAAGGGGAAAGACAGGGAGGCTAGTCTAATACCAAACAGGGAGGAAAGAAATAGAGGGTAGTAGAACGAGACATTGTGAGTCCCCAAGAAGAAGGAGTTTTATTTATGAAGGTGGAGGAGTGTGGTGTGGAAACAGCAATGTGGGGGCAAGAGACCGTATAACCCATTGCCATCAGGTTGATTCTGGCTCATAGTGACCCTATATGACAGGGTAGAGCTGCCCCATAGGTTGCCAAGGATGTAATCTTTACGGAAGCAGACTGCCACATCTTTCTCCTGCAGAGCAGCTGGTGGGTTTGAACTGCCAACCTTTTGGTTATCAGCAGAGCATTTAACCACTGTGCCACCGGGGCTCCTGGGCTCTATATAGCCATGAAATATACGAGATGCAGAAGGATGAGCTGCCTCTACTGACAGTAACTGAAGGAGAAAGTGGTATCCTCAAGGAAAAAATGAGTTTGGGTCGAGTCAGGAGACAGAGGGAACCCTCAGTGAAAAGATGAGGGAATTCTACAAGTTAAGCACCTGTCATATAACCAGAGATCTGGAGGACACAGTGGAAGTTTCTGGGAGGGTAGCAGTGGAAGAAGGAAATAATAAGCAGTATGGAGAGGGAAGAAGCACAGGAGTGAATATTAACCAAATTAGCTTCCTTTTGGGTCAGTAACTAAGTATGACATAAATGTGAGGCCAGGTGGAGATAGGGTAAAGATTTCGAAACGAACTCTGGAATAAAGTTGTTTCAGGCAAGTGCAAGCTGGTTTATCAGTGTAGAAGGCTGGCAGAGTATATAACCTCAAGAGAGTTTATTCACAAGAGAGCAGGGATGCTTGAACGCTCTAGAAGGGCAGAGCTGAACAGGATATAGATGAAAATACGAAGAATGAAAGAATTCAGATCAGAGATCCCTAGATCACAGTTCCTAGAGCTGTGATTATAGATCACAAGGAGGAAGGAGAGACAAGTTAATGCTTGGGGAAGGGGGGACAATAGAGGGTAACAGGTACAGAATGACTTGAATATAAAACTAACCTGCTCCAAGTTTCCAAATGGAACTGCTTTAAAATTTTAATCTAGGTTGAGTTGCTGCTGACATTTAGTGTTACCTGAGTGTCTGGAGGTTGTTGCGTAAAAATAGGAAATTATTATAAGGAATGAGCACATGACAAAATTATCTGGGGCCATTTTAATAAGTCAAATATTCTGGGGAGTGATCTGTTTGTTATGACTAACGGTGTAAGTACTTATCTCTCCGTTAAGGAAATGAGGATATTAGCAAAAACTATAGAAACCTATCCAAGGCCGTAAAGGACACCAAAATTTCAATCATCAAATGCCTGGATGTCTTAGTTATCTAATGCTGCTATAATGGAAATATCACAAGTGGATGGCTTTAACAAAGAGAAATGTATTCTCCCACAGTTCCAGCTCCAGGGAAAGGCCTTCTCTCTGTCAGTTCTGGGGGAAGGTCCTTGTCATCAGTCTTCCCCTGGTCTAGGATCTTCTCAGAGTAGGGACCCTGGGTCCAATGGATGTGCACCGCTCCCGGCACTTCCTTCTTTGTGGTACGAGGTCCCCCACCTCTCTGCTAGATTCTGTCCATGTCAAAATAGATTGACTCAAGATACGACCTAATCCTGTAGATTGAGTCCTGCCTCATTAACATAACTGCCTCTAATCCTATCTCATTAACATCATAGAGGTAGGATTTACAACACATAGGATAATCACATCAGATCACAAAATGGTGGACAACCACACTACCAGGAATTATGGCCTAGCCAAGTTGACATACATTTGAGGGGAACACAATTCAATCCATGACACTGGATATTCTGCATTCCTGAATTAAATACAAGCTGCATTTACTTGTGTATATTTTTAACTTTTAAACGGAAATGTACATTGGATTTTTTTTTCCCCAGGGCAGTCAACTCAGTGGAGGAAGAGTGTAGAAACAGTCCAATAGGATGTTTGACAGCATTTTAGCTCTAAAAATTTCAGCATGAACCAAACAACCATTAGTCAGAAATACTTCTTCAACTGATTGTTTTTATTAGCCTCATGTAAGATGTAGCCAGTGTCTAAATGCACGGTAAAGTTAGATGCAGTTGGAGACCACAGTTGTTAATTCTGAGAAATTTACTACCCTTCCAACTGCACAGGCAAATCCTCTTAGAAAATTAGTCTTGTCAAAAAGCCAGGATCTACAAAAAGGCCATATTTACCAAAGGGTTTTGTGAAGAATTCTTGGAGCAGCTCTCAGGTGGAGAGAGGGGCAAATCGCATTTTGGTTAAATGGAAATGTGTAGTTTCTCTGACCATTTCACAAAGAATACATCCTTTCTCACCTGAAACCTGCAGCCCATCTGCTCAAGAAGGGAAGCTTAAAGGCCTAAAGAGAAACCTGATGCACATTACTACAAGCTACCTCATCCACCTGGGAGACCAAGGGGTGAAGTTAAACCCTGGGGTGTAAAGACCTGGAGTGCTATTTGTTCTTGTTTACATATCCATAGCCGGGGCCAAGGGTAGCCCTGCAGTGGTCAGGAGGCGAGCTCTTAGGAAGAACAATCTCTGCCTGACAACTGAGTTTTGTAACATGGGAATAAAAAAAGCCCTATATATTTTATATATATATATATATATATATTTTACAATCTAAAAGGCCAGGATGTACTTATGCAGTCAACAAACATTCACTAGGGGCCAACTAAGTATCAGGGAACCCTGGTGGGTGGAACAAGCGCTCCGCTGCTAACTGAAAGGCTCCGTGGGAGCAGCTCCATGGGAGAAAGACCTGGCTATCTACTTCCGTAAAGATGACAGAACAAAAAACCCTATGGGGCAGTTCTACTCTGTCACATGGAGTCACGGCACACAACAACAACAATTATGTATCAGATACTGTCCTCCTAAGTTTTACATTTCATAGTTCCCTCTTTGAGCCTTCAAGCATGCAGCATGGTTCCTATGAGAGGCAGTGGAGCGTAGTAGTGATTCGGAGCGTGAAAATTGTAGGCAAGAGACCTGCGTTCAAATCCCCGGGCAGCTGTTTGTTTCCTAGCTGTGTAATCTTGGACAAATTACTTAACCTCTCTGAATTTCTTCTCATCCCAGTCATCTCATCTGAAAAACAGGAATACTTTACAGGGTGGTTGTAAGGATTAAATGAGATAATGCGTATAGAGAAAGCACTTAGCAAAGTGCCTATTCTATAGCAGACATTCAAAACACTGCAATGATAATATGATGCTGAGGAGTCTGTCCCCCCTCGGTTGATTCTCCCTCTGCTTCACCTAACCATGACTCTTTATCACCTTTAAATCTCGGGACAAATTTGCCTCCTTCCGAAAGTCTTTTTGGACCAGCAGTTTGCCCTGATCTCTCCTTTACATAGCATCTATTCAACACTTATATGCATAGTTTAGATCACGCTATTTTGCTTTTTTATGGATTCGTATATATTCATTTGTATCTTTCCTAGACTAATAGATTCATAGACTAAACCAAGGCTTTGAATGGGTTCGTTCCAGTCCAAACCATTTGCAATTCCACCCCAGATATACCAAATCAGAATCTACAGTTTAACAAGATCCCCAGGTGATTCTTCCATGTAATAAATTTTGAGAACCACTGCTCTACCAGTGGTTCTCAGACTTTGTCCTTAACTAGCAACATTTGCATTGCCTGGGAACTTGTTAGAAATGCAAATTCTCACCAGGGGTTTGAACCTGAACTCACAGATTGGAAGCCCTGGACTAAACATAAAATAATATCAGCCTTTCACATACTTCAGGAATCCTTTCAAATAAACCCTGTCTGGTGGCCACCTATTTACTGTTTGAGCACTTTCAGTGACAAGGAATCGATTACCTTACAAGGTAGTTAAGTTCATTGCTAGACAGCTAGAGCTTTTAGAAAGTTATTTTTCAAACTGTGCCAAAATATGCCTTCCTCTGTCATACATTAGTCATAGTTGTGCCCTCTTAAACAATATAGAATATTAGATTGTCAGCTACATGAAATTGTTTTCTAGTTACTTTATATCAACCGGTCAATTCTCAATCAGTGATACTGACTTTTTGGCTTTTTGCCAGTGGTACGATTTGAATGTTTTTAATCACTATTTTTTTTCTTGTACTGATGGGGTAGGGCATTCCCTCTACTTTTTGAGAATGGCTTTAGTTTTTGTGTGTTGGAGGAATATTTGGGAGCTACTCACCTGTGTGATGTGATTTGTTGGGTGCCAGGAATCCCTCTGCCTAAAAATAGCTTCCACTCTAGTGATATGCTGTCTAAAATTCCATGCATCCTTATAGCAGCATTTCTTTGTGTTTTAAAGGATAGTCTTTGAGTTACTGTTTAAAAGGCACATAGTCCTGGGAGGGGTAACATCTTAACCTTAACAACTGATACCACCATACCAACCAACCTGCCAGTTGCCATCGAGTCCACTCTGACTCATGGTGTCCCTGTGTGTTTCAGAGTAGGGCTGTGCTCCGTAGGGTTTTCAATAACTAATTTTTCAGAAGAAGGTCAACAGGCCTTTCTTCCAGGTGCCGTTGGGTGGACTGCAACCTACAACCTTTCGGTTAGCAGCCAAGTATGTTAACTATTTGCACCATCCAGGAACACTGATACCACCGTAGGATGAATTTGTTTATAAGAACCTGAGACTAAAATAAAGTAGATAAGGTGTGACCTGAAAGCAGTACTAGTCTGCTGGAGATTCAGGGACCTTGTTTCATTCATCTCAGTTTATATAGCACTTAGTACAGTGACTGACTCAGACTAGGCCCTCAGGAGCTGTTTGATAAAAGAATGCACTAATAAATGAACGAATGAAAGTGGCTGAAAAAGGAAGTATATTTGCCTCTGCAAACAAATATTACCAACTTCACAATTTTACGTATAGTCAACCATGTGTGGTAACACCAGAAAGGTTAGGATTCCTCAGTTTCATGACACCTTTGCTGGCTTTTAACAGAATGTTCTTCTTATCTCTATCTGCTCCCCCTGCAGCTATTTGGCATCTCACCTTCAGTGGCAGTCTGGGACATGACTTCTTTGTTGAGCCGTTTCTATATAAAGCTTCTGGCAATAGGAACTGCCCCCATTACCACCAGTGACTCACACACCTACACAGTGCGCTTATACCCACATAGGGTCATGGAGTGAAGGAACCAGATTCTAGTCAGGTCTTGTTTCATGCAAAATATTGTGGAATTAACGTTACTCTTCTACTTATCTATATAAGCTATAGTAGATGTAGTGATCTGCATAGCACTATGTGAATTTGGGTAGAGTATAATAAAAACAGGAAACCCTGGTAAAGAGCTATGGCTGCTAACCAAAAAAGGTCAGCGGTTCTAATCCACCAAGGGCTCCTTGGAAACCATATGGGGCAGTTCTACTCTGTCCTATAGGGTTGCTATGGGTCAGAATCGACTTGACAGCAATGGGTTTCTTTAAATCATAAAAACAAGGAGCCTTGGTGGTATGGTGGTTAAAGCACTGAGCTGCTAACTGAAAGTTTGGCAGTTCAAACCCACCAGCTGCTCTGTGGAAGAAAGATGTGGCAATCTGCTTCTGTAAAGATTTACAGCCTTGGAAGCCCTATGGGACAGTTTACTCTGTCCTACAGGGTTGCTATGAGTTGGGATTGACTTAACGGCACATAACAACAACAACATAATAAAAAACCTCCTGAATTCTCACCAGTGTTTAAGTTAAAAATGGAAGGTTGCCACTTAGAGGTGTGGGGAGACAATTGACTGCCTTTAGAGAATAGCAACTCAAATTTTTGAATATAGAATATAGAAGCAACTATTTTCCTGCAAACAATCTTTGCCCAATTCATTAAATCAGACCCAGCAGTGCTTCTCTTTTAGTAGCAAATCTCTTTTAGTAGCAATTTGTTTGCATGTTGTGTTACTTAAAAATAATAAAGCTGCATTTTGTATTTTGTTAAAACTTTAAAAGGAAGGCCTATTTTACAGCATAATCTCTGAACTGCGGAAGGGTATTTTAAAAATATATATAACTTGACTATTTTCAGACTTGTGCAATAATGTAATCAAAGCTAATGAAATACAGAAACCTGCTTCAAAGAACAATGTAAATAATTTGAGTTAATAGTCCAATTGCTGTTACGTAAATGAATACTTCCTAAAGCACTAGAAAAATTGGTTTTCTTGTGCAAGGTGACAGTTCCCAGTGCAGAACTTTTATGCACTGTGAAAATACTCAAAGAAGACCCAAATAAGAACAAGCAAAGGCTATTTCTTCAGAGCTTGTATAGCAAGGGAATCAGCCACCATCACTTGCACTTGGCATAGACTCAGAGGCGGGTAGGAGAATGGGAAAGCTTTTGAGTGGAAAAAAGGGAAGGCTCCTAATTAGAGGTTGTTGGCATGGGGAAGCTGGAGGCAGGCAAACTAGAAGCGGGGCATCCTATGTGATTGGCTGTTGTTTTTGTTAGTTGCCATTGAGTCAATTCCGACTCATGGCAACCCCATGCGTTACAGAGTAGATCTGCTTCATAGGGTTTTCAAAGTTGTGACCTTTCAGAAGCATATCTCTAGGCCTGTCTTCCAAGGCACCTCTGGGTGGGTTTGAACTGCTAACCTATCGGCTAGTAGCACTTAGCCGCTTGTACCACCCAGGAACTCCATATTAGACTTTCTCCAGTTGGTCCTAAGTTTGAAGCGAGGACCAAAATTAAGAAAGCTGTCAGTTATTGATCAAGTCCTGGCCATTTATGGCCCATTGTTACAGGGATTGTTTGGCATCCAGGGATAGATGCTACAGATTGAGTCAGACTTCCATTTTTATGTATGGTCTGGCTGTTGTCCGTTTGTTCTCAATCTCTCAGTTTCCTCTTTTGGTCATTCTCTCACTTGATAGAACTTCACCAATTTAGGGAAAGCTAGAGATTCAGATCTTCACTGCTTGAAGATTGTTTAGTCATCTTCATAGTCAACTGTATTGCTAGGTCTTCTTGAACTTTTTATACTTGTATCATTATTGTAATCATCTGATGAGAGAATAGCTGAATGAAAACATTTAAGACTCAATAGAATGCAACAGATCAGCATCACCATCACTATGACAAAAATAAGGACAACGAAAAGTTCGTATAAAACTCTTTGGAACCAGGAACCCCAATTGCCCGACCCAGACCAAGAGAAAAAATTGCATTTGTCATGAAGATCAACCTTAGAGGGCCACATAGCTTTTTCCTTAAGGCTGTTTCATTGATCTAAGTACAACAAGAAGTATTAGCAATGGCACAGACACCACCATGACTTACCCATTGCCATTGAGTCAATTCTGACTCATAGCAACCCTACAGGACAGAATAGAACTGCGCCATGAGGTTTTCAAGGTACAGTTGGTGGATTCGAACCATTGACCTTTTGGTTAGCAACCAAGCACTTAACCACGCACTACCAGGGTTCCTCCACCATGACTAGTCAACAAGAAATCCAGAGTAATATGATAATTTATCACCACTTGTGCCAATGAGCTAAGAGTGATCTGTATTCCATCTAGCACGGAGGTGATATCATTAACAACTTCTACCAGAGTTAGTGAAAGGTTTCTTGCAGTCTTTTCTAGCTGTATGATTCCCACCAATGGAAATACTGCTTTGATTGTTTGCCTAAATTATGAGTCAGTAATTCCCCAGGCAGTATGCCTGAATAATCAATGGCCTCATTTTGGAGCTCACATTCAGGTCAGAATCTCCAACCTTGGTACTTTGTAGAATTAGAATCTTTAGGTACAGACAAATACTATTCCTAAAGTGCATGAGGTATTAGCTTGAGGCAAACAGGACCGGGCATCCTGGCACAAAGGAAGTAGTATCTAGCAGGGCGCAGGAAAAAAGGACTTGTTCACAATACAAGGCCATAACTAAGCCCTTAACACTAGCTGGGTTACATATATGGATTGCTATTAGACTCTTCCAGGTGGTATTTGGCCCATAGCTCCGTGAAGGCTGTTAAGTTCAAGTTTAGAATTATCTAGGGTATGATCAGTATATTGTAATAATAGGTTCTTTTTCTGGGAAATAAGAATATTAGCAAAGTCACAGGTGGATTTGTTTAAGGTCACTTGTCCATGTAGGTGCAAGAGGAAACGTCATTGGCTGTAAATTCCCTACAGTCTCATTCGATGAGACAGGAATTGCCCAGAGGTGTTTATCATTGAAGCCTGGTGATGGATGGCATATCCAGCAGTCAGTAATATTGACGGCAGTGGATACTTACAATATGGAATAATCTAAGAATGGTGTTATGGTGAGTATTTCTGACCTAACAATCATGATAATGAAGGAAGTAAAGAGGAAAAGGGCCATTAAGGGTGGATGACAACAAGGAGTCTGTAGAAAATGAGCAGAAGAAAGATTATAAATGCCCAGATAAAAAAACAAAGCTGGAATTCGATAGAGGTCTTGGTCCAACATCTTGAGCTGAAGCTGTTCACCATCTGCAGTCATCTGCTTTTTCCAGAGTTCTTAGGTCACCTGTCTGCTTCTGAAGATTGGCTGTTTCTGGAGTATCTCTGAGAATTTTCAGTTTGAGATCCCATACTGAAGTAGCCTTCGAATTGTGTAGAATTCTGAGTTACTTCTTTAGTTGTGAAATGTGAACCCAAGGATCGACTCTTTAGAGTTTCACTGCTGTATTTGTTGTTCACAGTACCTGATCAGGTCCCTTCCAACAAGGTTCAAGAGCAGTTTTTCTCAGCTGCCTCTTCCAAAAGATAAAATCCCCTGGTTGAAGATCATGAAGAGGCTGTTTAGGAAGACGTGTGGGACAGCAGCCTTAACCTGTTGGTGATAGGACTGAGTATAGCACATGTGTCCCTTGCAATATTTTGCCATGTCTGCATGCAGTAGAGCAGAGTCTAGTGTCTAAGATAGAAATCTCTAAATGCATAGGCCTTTCAGTTACCAATTCATGAGGGGATAACCAAAGTGCCCCCAAGGGAGTGAACCATATGGGTATAGAGCTAGTGGGAGAGAGAACCTTTGGCCAAGGGAGCTCAAAGTTTTCTGAAAGTTTTGCTAATTTTAATTTAAGAATGTTATTGATCCTTTTAACTTTTCCAGAAGATTATGGGTGGTAAGGACAGTATAATTCTTGAGTAAGGAGTAATGCCTTATAGAGTCCTTTTATAATGGTTCCTACAAAGTGCATGACTTAATCACTTGATATGAAGATTGGGATGCCTTAGGTTGGAAACACAAAATCAAGCAGCTTTTTTCTTTTTTTTAATTTGATTGTACTTTAGGTGAAAGTTTACATTGCAAATTAGTTTTTCATTCAAAAATTTATACACAAATTGTTTTGTGACATTGGTTGCAATCTACACAATGTGTCAGCACTCTCCCCCTTTCTCTTTCCACCCTGGGTTCCCTGTGTCCATTTGTCCAGGATTCCTGTCCCTTCCTGCCTTCTGTTCTTTGCTTTTGGGTAGGTGCTGCCATTTGGTCTCTAGGAAGTAGGAGTACATCTAAAAGCTTCTTAACTTGTCCATTTTTATTGGGGATTCCAGCAGAGGTAAGAAACCCCATTTGTTTCCAAAGCATTCCAAAGTAACATACAACTCAAAAAGTATATATGCTGCCTGTATATATGCTTACTTTCCAGTCTTTAACTAGTTGACAAACTCTAGCAAATGCAGTAAGTTCTGCCGTCTAGGTGGATTTTAGTCCAGGTTTTTTAGAAGACTATATTCTAAAGGAGAGCTTCTATTACTGATAGCACATCCTGATCGATAAACTCCAGTTTCAGGTTTAAGCTATAAACAATCAACAAATATTAGGTCAGCATTCTCAACAGGAGTCTGTAATAAATCTGAGTGAGGTACAGAGAGTCCCCTAACTGAGGTAAGACAGTCATGAGTATCCCCTTCTGGTAGGGGCAGAAGAGTGGCAGAATTCAGAGTATTGCAGACAGGGAGAGAATAACAGAATCTCCTAAGAGGTTAATTGGCTGGCTGCAAAGTGGTGTGTGTCCTCAGTCAGTAGTAACGTCTGCATTGCTTGAGAAATCATGAGCTCAAGCAGGGAGCCTAGAATGAGTTCAGCAGATGCATCAGCAAGTTTTGCACTGGCAGCTATTGCCCTAAGATAAAGGGGATGATCCTTTGCAACTAGGTCAAGGGTGAGGTTATAGTAAGTGATGGGTCTCTGATGGTTCCCATGAAGTTGATTTAAAACCCTAAGGGCTTGACCAGATGGTTCGTGTATAAATAGACAGAAAGGCTTTTTGTAATTAGGGATGCCTAAGGAAGGCGGGGAAACCCTGGTGGAGTAGTGGCTAAGTGCTACGGCTGCTAACCAAAGGGTCGGCAGTTTGAATCCGCCAGGAGCTCCTTGGAAACTCTATGGGGCAGTTCTAGTCTGTCCTACAGGGTCGCTATGAGTCAGAATCGACTCGATGGCACCAGGTTCGGTTTGGGTTTTTTAAGGAAGGAGGCTATTGAAGAATCTTCTCCAGGTTACAGAAGGCCTGTTTATGTTTGAGCTCCCAAAGGAGAAGGTCTCTTACTGAGGACTTAGTCAATTCATAAAGAAGTGTTTCAATCTTAGAAAGAAAAAAAAATTAGCACCCATTGTCTGCAATATCCAGTTAAACCTAGTGTCATCTTGGGAGGGGTCTAGGATAAGTTTGGATAGTCCTTGGTTTTTCAGGAAACAGTATTTTTCCATCTTGAGATCGGTCATGCGCTAACTAATGAACTGTGTTTTAACAAAACCGTAATTTGTCTTTTGAAACTTCATATCCCTTTTCAGCTAAGACTGAGAGTAAGTAAACTGAATCCTTTTTACAGGTGTTCTTGTTCTCTGAACAAAGAAAGAGATTATCTACATATTGTATCAGAGCTGAATCACAAAGGAAATTTAGATCTGTTAAGTCTTCGTTAAGGACCTGGGAAAAGTAGGAGGGGGCTTAGTGAACCTCTGGGGCATGACTGTCTAGGTATATTGTTGGTCCTCCCCAGGTGAAGGCAAAAAGGTATTGACTCTCCTGGTATAGAGGCACACCGATAAAGGCAGAGCAAAGATCCACTACAATGAAGCAAGAGGCTTCAAGAGGAATTGATGATAGGATTGCATTTTACTACTGGAAAGCAAGGAATAACAATTTTATTGATAGCCTTCAGGTCTTGAACAAATTGATATCCTCTTTTTTCCATTTGGTTTCTTCATTTGCAGGATGGGAATGTTACAAGGGTTAGTGCAGAGTATAAGAAGACCTTTGGATATAAGGCTTTCAACTATGAGTTTGAGCCCTTCCTTTGCTTCTGGCTTCAAGGAATATTGGGGAAAATTGGGTAACAGTTTGGTAGGATCTATCTGAACTTTTATAGGTTCTGTTCCAGTTATTATGCCTATGTCAGTGGAATTTCGGCTCATATAGTTTCAGGTATAGTGTCAAGATCCTTACCTGGGATATGCATCAAATATAAAGAAGAAGGCAGAGGTATACCCAGAGCGAACACAGCTTGATTATGAAGAGGAGTCCTCTGGAACCTTATGAAATAGTCCCTCTGGTGTGCATTTAATATTACAATTCCATTTGCAAAGTTAAGTCTCTCCCTACTAAATTTTCCGGGGTGTGTCATACTCCAGGAAGAAATATTTTTCAAAGGCTCAAAAATTATAGTTAAGGGCTAGAAAATAGGGGAAATGTGTGGTTTTTTAAATACCTATCCCCTGTGTGGTATGCCTACTTCAAGAGAGAGGTTGGGCAAAGGTGGCAAGGTTTAATGTAAAAAGAATAACACCCATATGTATCAGGAATTGATGAGGATAACCATCTATATTTATAGTTAATTAAACTTGAATGTTTAAGGGTATGGCAGGATATTGTATACTTTTTCCTTCCTTAAAGCATCCTTGTTGATCAAATTTGAGTACTTTATCTTGGTTTTTCTTTCATAAGATAGGATTACCTTTTTTCCCAGTGTCTCTTCTGTTTACAATATCTACAAGTGTACTTGTCATTATGTGGTCAGTTGGGAAATCGGTAAACTAGCTGTTTGATCTTCAGGGCCACAGGTTTATTTGGGTCCTGTCTCATTTTTGTTCTAAAGCCCTTTCAAAATGTTTTGCCAGGTGTTATAGTTCTTTTTTTTTTATATATAGCTCAGATAAAGGGGCTATTTCCCATTCTAATTTCTGTTTTAGAAATAGGTCTCCGATTTCAGGTTTAACCCCATTGACGAAATGAGATGAAAGAGCTGCTGTTACATCAGTACCTTCTTTAACTTGCGAATGTTGTTGAAAGGTATTTTCTAGTCTATCTTGAAAATCTTCTATAGTTTTATCTTTTTTGTTTGTTCGCTTGTTTATTTACATGACTGAATTATGGTCCAATACATTTTTATCGAAAATGTTTCAGGCTTTTAGGAGACTTTAACATACTTTTTTAGACCATGAGGTTTATTATAGAGAGATCCGTAGGTCCCTTTCAGGTTAGCCCAATCTGCTTTTGCCATCCAGGAATTAGAATCTGAGGTTCTGAACATGTGTACAAGTTGATAAAGGTGAGGTAACCCTGGGTCATATGGACCCAAAAGAATTCTAAATACTTGTATGAATATTTTCTTGTCTTGTCTGGGTTAAGGGAAATATTTGATTATAGCTCTTAATTATAGCTTTTAATCTTAATCTGTAAAGTCAGCAAAAAAGAGGAAGACCCTCAACAAGATGTATTGATACAGTGGCTGCAACAATGGGCTCGAACCTAGCAACGATTGTGAGGATGGCGCAGGACCAGGCGGTGTTTTGTTCTGTTGTACATAGGGTTGGTATGATTCAGAACTGACTGGACGGCACCTAACGATAACAACAATCTCTACTAAATTTACTTTCAGATGATTGTAGTTATTACCTAAATTGTATTCTGATTTCTGACAAGCTAAACAGTAAAGTATCATGTTCGACTGAAATCCATGTTTTTAAAAAGGATCATTGCAATTATTTTAATGTGGGGTTTTCCTGTCCTTGAGTCGGTTTCACCCTTGTCTTTGACATGCTGCTAACACGGATAACAAAAGAAAAGCAATGAAGACTGACAAACACCAAAAAGCAAACTCCCAGTGCTCCAAGCACTACTCTTGCACTTGTTATTATTTATACCATTAAAGTGGCATAAATAGTTGAGTATGATGTTTGAGAAAACTCAGAACAGCTATTTAATTGAGGGAATTAAATGAGTCCAGAAAAATTTTAAGTTTGATTAAATGGAAAAATTTTGAGGTATTAAATGCTGACCGGGATGACTGAGGAAGAAATTCATTAATAAAATAACCAGCTATCTTCTGGCTGATTTCACTTTTTGAATGTCAGTTGACACTGGTGACTGTAGAAAGAATAGTTTCTCTAAGTTCTGTCTAGTTTCATGATTTGCCTCTTCTGAAATGAAAAGTAGGAATATGTGGTCAACCAAAATGTGGGTGATATGTGTACAGTTTATACAACTGTACTGTGGACAATCCCATTTAACTGTGAAGAAAGTTGTGGGGAAGATATTTGTTGGGTATTTTTTACTTTATCACACAGATTGTTGAAAAATATTTTGATCCATGACGAATATACAGATAATTTTTACTAAAGAAAACACTGAATCTGATTCCCCATTGTCTTCCAAAAGTAAGATACCCACTTAATTTATAGGACTATGCACTTATTTATAGAATTAAGCCTCAGACAAAACTCCCACAGTGGTATAGGGGTAGAAATACATCTTCGTAAACCCTGCAAAGATCTGGAATTAACATCAATCTCTTCACAGATATCCTCTTGTGGATGGTTGATGTGTTTAGGTAGCTTACATATTTCTGGAGGTATTATCTGACAATAAGATCATCTTGTTTCATAAAACATGGGGAAATTCCTAAGCACTTAACCAAGGCTTAGATTTGTTGGGCCTAGATGGTATTTTAAACCTTTCTTTTGAAACTAGCTAAATGAGTCAGACCTATCTGTGCCAGAAACACTTGTTAATTTGTTTTTAGGGTGTATTCATCACATGAAGTCATAGTTACAGTGGAATTCCTTTCTTCAACCCACTGTACAACAGGATGACACAGCGCTTTTCTGTTCTAACCTTATAAAAGAAAGGCCCAGCAGAGGGCATGTTGAGCATTTTTATGGCTAATCCAAACACCTTGGTACTTAAACAGATTTAAACACTAACTTGCTATAATTGGCATCTGAAGTGAAATTTCCTATGTGCTCTGACACCATATGGCAACTCTTCCAATTAAGAGGGCACCAAGATACTCAGTCAAGGTCAGCCAAATAGATTTGAATGAAACAAAAATCAATCTAATTGATTACTTTAAAACCAAGCACCTTGAAGATGCAAATAAATTCCAGGAATGAATAAGACCAGTGAGGCCATAGATTCTCTTTAGTGGTTACATGCTCGTGGGAGTAAGGTGATACACAGAATGTAAATATGCTAAGTTATGCCATTAATGTAATTATCTGCAGGCACCTAGTTCACTGGTCTGGCAGTGTTTAAATCTCAGGCTAACTTTCTTTAATAACTCAGCATACTTCAGAATTACCTCTTATGGGTCTGAAGGGAATGCCTGAGTAAAACATAAGATGAAAAACGTCAGGAAAAATGCATTTCAAAGCCAACTGCAAGTGTCCTTTCTATTATTTGCTCTTTTGTATCATCTACATCACTGCTTTCCATCTAGTGGTATGCATAACCACGAGCTAACTTAATTTTTTTTAAAGACTCAAAACCAGTGACCCTGAGAAAACTACATCTTTAATACACTAATTCTGGTGTGTACGTAGGTTTAGGTGGAAAATGGAATTCATTTCAAAAAAGACAAAAAAAGTTGATTTTAATATCTGAAGAGGAAAGCAAGGATATTATTTAGATTTTAAGAACATAGTTTTTCTAATAAGAGAAAGATTATTAGTGCTTTGGTAAATGACTACCAACCTGAGGGTAATGCCCTCTGTTCCTGAATACTTGATAAATTACAATGAACCAGGAAGTCACTTTTTGCAAGACTCAAGTTCCCTTACATTTTCCCCGCCTTTTTTCTATCTAAACACTTAAAATGTTACTCGACTCAGCTATTTATTTTCCCATCACAGCATTTAAAACCTTGCTCTTCTCCCTCCTTCTATTTTAATAACCCTTTGCCACAATTAGTATCATACATGTTTACGTGGCACCAAAATAACCAAAAGACACTAGTCGAGGAGAGCAACTGAGTGGCCCACTTTTTAACCAGTTATTTCAGTGTTATATAGATAAGACTAAGTCAGCTATCTCCTAATATCTCTACTCATCTGTGTCTACGCTTTCCTCCAAAAATACTTCATGCACTTGAAAGAATTCTCCCTATTTTGCAAGTGCCAGCCCTGTATTCTTCTGCCATTGAAATGATACAAATTGGGGATATATAGTCTACCTAATGGAAAGAGGATTTAAGTCAGTCCTTTGATTAAACCCAATATAAAATAAGACATTTATGGCTAAAATAGAATCTATCTCAAGAGGGGTTCTTAGGCTGAGCTCCTTGTAGGTCTGTAGATGGGCCACAGGGGTCTTTATGCAGTTGAAGTATTCTTGAAGTTATGAATACATGGAATTGTTATTTCTTTTTAATAAAGCAACTCATCGTAAATGCTCTAGAACAGCGCTGTCCAATAGAACATTCTGCAAAAATAGAAACTTCTATTTCTGCAATGTTCAATATGTAGCCATGTACCACCTGGCCTATTAAGTGCTTGGAATATGGCCAGTTCGACTGAGGAACTGAATTTTTAATTTTAATTAATTAAATTTAAATACTCACATGTGGTTAGTGACCACCAGATAGGACAGTGTAGCAGTAGATGAACATCGTTGTTATGGTTAGGTGCTCTCAAGTTGATTTTTGATCATAGCGATTCTGTGTGGCAGAGTAGAACTGCCCATGGGGTTTTCTTGGCTGTATTCTTTATAGAAGCAGATTGCCAGGTCTTCCTCCCACAGAGCTGTTAGGTGGGTTCAAACTGCCAGTCTTTCAGTTAGCAGCCAAGTACTTAGCCGTTGAGCCACCAGGGCTCCTTAGATGAATACTAACATGGGGTTATTGGATAAGCTGCGTGAAGCCCAAAAAATTCCTTGAAATTGCACGCAAAATTGTGTGTTTGTGTGTGTTGATTTAATATGTACACAGGTTTCATGAGATTTTCAGAAAGAACTCTGACCCCAGAAAAGATTAAGAACCATTATATCAGAAGTGGGCATTGTCACCCCTGTTTGGGCTCTATGTTTCCTGACAACAAAGTTAAACTAGAAATGTGTGTAATTTTATTTTATTTTTAACTTTGTGTCATAAGAAAACATCCAAATTTCCCGACAAAGAAATAATTTCCTAAAATAAAATTCAAGTAATTCATTATACATTTTTATAATCAACATATATTTCTTTTTTTAACTTTTTATTTTGAGACAATTGTAGACTCACATGCAGTCATAAAAAATGGAGAGATCCCATATACCCTTTACCCAGTTTCCCCCATAACACAACTTGCATAACTATACTATAATATGACAATCAAGAAATTGACATCGATACAATCTTCCCACCGTATTTGGATTTTACCAGTTTTACATGCTTTCATTTGTATGTATATATTTTTGTTGCTGTTGTTAGTTGCTGTCCAGGCAATACTGACTCATGAAGATCCCATGTGTGCAGAGTAGAACTACACCATAGGGTTTTCATAGTTGATTTTTCAGAAGTAGATCACCAGGCCTGTCTTCTTAGGCACATCTGGTTTGGTTCATACTGCCAACCTTTCGGCTAGTAGTTGAATGCTTAACCATTTGCACCACCCAGGGACCCTGGTATATATTTAGTACTATTGTTGTTAGATGCCCTCGAGTCGGTTCTGACTCACATTGACACTATGTACAACAGAATGAAACACTGCCCGGTGCTGCGCCATCCTCACAATCATTGCTATGCTTGAGCCCATCATTGCAACTACTGTGTCAATCCATCTCCTTGAGAGTCTTCCTCTCTTTTGCTGACTGTCTACTTAAACAAGCAGATATCCTTCTCCAGGGACTGGTCCCTCCTGATAACATGTCCAAAGTACTTGAGACAAAGTCTGGCCATCCTTTCTTCTAAGGAGCTTTCTGGCCATACTTCTTCCAAGACAGATTTATTCTTTCTGCTGGCAGTTTCCATGGAATATTCAATATTCTTCTCCAGTATCACAGTTCAATTACATCATTCTTCTTCAGTCTTCCTTATTCATTGTCAAGCTTTCAAATGCATATAAGGTGATTGAAAATACCATGGTTTGGGTCGGGTGCATCTTAGCCCTCAAAGTGACATCTTTGTTTTTTAACACTCGAAAGAGGTCTTTTGCAGCAGATTTGCCCAACGCAATGCGTCTTTGATTTCCTGACTGCTACTTCCATGGTGGTTGATCGTGGTTCCAAGTAAAATGAAATCCTTCACAATGTCGGTATTATCTCTGTTTATCATGATGTTGCTTATTGGTCCAGCTGTGAAGATTTTTGTTATCTTTATGTTGAGATGTAATCCATACTGAAGGCTATAGTCTTTGATCTTCATCAGTAAGTGCTTCAAGTCCTCTTCACTTTCCGCAAGCAACGTTGTGTCATCTGCATATCGCAGGTTGTTAATGAGTCTTCCTCCAATTCTGACGTCGGATTCTTCTTCATATAGTCCAATTTCAGGCATGATTTTCTCAGCATACAGATTAAATAAGTATAGTGAAAGGATACAACCCTGACATACACCTTTTCTGATTTTAAACGGCGCAGTATCCTCTTGTTCTTTTCAAACGACTGCCTCTTGGTCAATGTACAGGTTCCTCATGAGCACAAATTAAGTGTTCTGGAATTCCCATTCTTTGCAACCTTATCCATGATTTGTTATGATTCACACAGTCAAATGCC
Organism: Loxodonta africana; assembly: GCF_030014295.1. NCBI lineage: Eukaryota > Metazoa > Chordata > Mammalia > Proboscidea > Elephantidae > Loxodonta > Loxodonta africana. Next base: position 127,156,383 of record NC_087369.1, read on the forward strand.
TTTGCATAGTCAAAAAACACAGGTAAACATCTTTCTGGTATTCACTGTTTTCACCCAAGATCCATCTGACACCAGCAATGACAGCCCTTGTTCCATGTTCTCTTCTGAATCCGACTTGAATTTCTGGCAGTTCCCTGTTGATATACTGCTGCAACCGCTTTTAAATTATCTTCAGCAAAAATTTACATGCATGTAATATTAATGATATTGTTCGATAATTTCCACATTCTATTTGATTACCTTTGTTTGGAATGGGCACAAATATGGATCTCTTCCAGCTGATTGGCCAGGTAGCTTGTCTACCACTCATCCGTCAGTTTGTCATACTGTGGTGGCTCGCGTGTTGCTGTGATGCTGGAAGCTATGCCACCAATATTTCAAATACCAGCAGGGTCACCCATGCTGGACAGTTTTCAGCTGAGCTTCCAGACTAAGACAGACTAGGAGGAAGGACGTGGCAGTCTACTTCTGAAAAAAGTGGCCAGTGAAAACCTTACGACTATCAGCAGAACATTGTTATAGTGCCAGAAGATGACCCCTCAGTTTGGAAGGCGCTCAAAATATGACTGGGGAAGAGCTGCCTCCTCAGAGTACAGTCGACCTTAATAACGTGGATGGAGTAAAGCTTTTGGGACCTTCATTTGCTGAACTGGCACGACTCAAAATGAGAAGAAACAGATGCAATTATCTATTAATAATTGGAACATGGAATGTATGAAGTATGAATTGGAAAACTGGAAGTCATCAAAAATGAAATTGAATGCATAAAGATCAATATCTTCGGCATTAGTGAGCTGAAATGGGCTAGTATTGGCCATTTGAATCAAGTAATCATGTGGTCTATTATGCTAGGAATGACAAATTGAAGAGGAATGGCATCGCATTGTCAAAAAGAACATTTCAAGATCTATCCTGAAGTACAACGCTGTCAGTGATAGGATAATATCCATATGCCTACAAGGAAGGCCAGTTAATAAGATTATTATATACATTCACGTACCAACCACTAATGCCAAAGGTGAAGAAATTGAAGATTTTTACCAACTTCTGCAGAGAAACTGATCAAATGTGCAATCATGCACTGATAATTATTGGTGATCGGAATGCAGAAGTTGGAAGAGAAGGATCGGTAGTTGGAAAACATGGCCTTGGTAACAGAACAACGCTGGAGATTGCATGACAAATTTTGCAAAACTAATGACATCTTCAATGGCTTATTTCAACAATAAATGGCAACTACACATGTGGACCTTGCCAGATGAAATACACAGGAAATCAAATTGACTACATATGTGGAAAGAGACGATGGAAAAGCTCAACATCATCAGTTAGAGCAATGCCAGAGGCTGACTTCAGAACAGACCATCAATTGCTCCTATGCAAGTTCAAGTTGAAGATGAAGAAAATTAAAACAAGTTGAAGAGAGCCAAAATATGAACTTGAGTATATCCCACCTGAATTTAGAGACTATCTCTAGAATAGGTTTGATGCATTGAAAACTAATTACCAAAGACCAGATGAGTTGTGGGATGACATCGAGGACATCATACATGAAGAAAGCAAAAGGTCATTAAAAAGACAGGAAAGAAAGAAAAGACCAAAACGGGATGTTAGAAGAGACTCTGAAACTTGCTCTCGAATGTTGAGTAGCTAAAACGAGAGGAAGAAATGATGACATAAAAGACTGACCAGAAAATTTCAAAGGGCGGTAGCTGGAGAAGACAAAGTAAAGTATTACAATGAAATGTGCAAAGACCTGAAGTTAGAAACCCGAAAGGGAAGAACACACTTCGCATTTCTCAAGCTGAAAGAACTGAAGGGAAAATTCAAGCCTCATGCTGCAATATTGAATGATTATATGGGCAAATGAATAATTTAGGAATCCAGGCTATATGAAGAAGAATGCGTCCGTCACCAGATTTGGAGGAAGATTCATGAACACCCTGCAATTTGCAGATGACACAACCTTGCTCACCGAAAGCAAAGACGGCTTAAAGCACTTAATGATGAAGATCAAAAACTATAGCCTTCAACAAAAAGACGACAAAAAGCCTCACAACTGGACCAATAAGCAACATTATAACAACCGGAGAAAATATTGACATGAAGGATTTAATTTTACTTGGATCCACAATCAGCACTCATGGAAGTAAAAGCAATCAAGAAATCAAAAGGCATATTGCATTGGGCAAATCTGCTGCAAAAGACCTCTTCCAAGTGTTCAAAGGCAAAGATGTCACTTTGAGGACTAAGGTGCGCCTGACCCAAGCCATGGTATTTTCAGTTGCCTCATAAGCATGTGAAAGCTTGACAATGAATACGGAAAATGGAAGAAGAATTTATACCTTTGAATTATAGTGTTGGTGAAGAATATTGAATATACCATGGACTGCCAGCAGAAAAAACAAATCTGTCTTGGAAGAAGTACAGCCAGAATGCTCCTTAGAAGCAAGGATAGGGAGGCTTTGTCTCAAGTACTTTGGACATATCAGGAGGGACTAGTCCCTGGAGAAGGATACCGTGATTGGTAAAGTAGAGGGTCATTGAAAAAGAGAAAGACCTTCGATGAGATGGGAAGGCACAGTGGCTGCAACAATGGGTGCGAGCATAGCAACAATTGTGAGGATGGCGGAGGACTGGGCAGTGTGTCATTTTGTTGTACATAGGGTCGCTATGAATCAGAACTGACTTGATGGCACCTAACAACAACAACATTGCTGATAATATAGATGCATATATACCAAAAAAAAAAAAGGCTCATAAAACATTTCTTGAGACAATTTACCCCTATTAGACTGAGTTCCTTAAGGGCAGGGACCCTCTTGTATCCATCTTTTTATCTTCCTTAGTAACTGTCATAGAACTTTGTAGACAGCAGAAGCTCTAATAAAAAATGTTTATTATTTTAATGAATAAATTGGAGAATGAATGAAATAACGGAAACTCCAAAATAGAAAATTATAATTCTTCTATTCCCAGTGATGGTTATTCCTTAACAATTTTGCATGTGAGATACCGTAGAGCATCAAGTTTCATAAAAATGTTTTATTCCTACGTTTGTATACTGACTTCAGTGATCAGATGGGATTAATCTAGCACATTTTTCTCAGCAATGAAGTATTGTTTTATTGAAACTCTGCTTTTTCTTTGTTCACTGCTACCTAACATAACATGAAACTCAAGTAATTGACAATTGCCTCTGTCTTGGAGCTTGGAAACCTCTGCTTAAGATGCCTTACGTGAGGCATCTTGAAGCATTGCAAGAAGTTAGCCTGCTTCCTGGCATGTGTGTACGGAAAAGTTTTCATTCTGCTTTGAATTCAAACAAATAGAAGGCAGGATGCTGTGCCCTGAACACTGTATAGATCCCAAAGCTATCCTCTCATCAGGTCTGTAAACACCTCACCCATCATCTAAGAAAAACTAAGACATTTATGAACTAGTGGGATCATTGGAGATAAACTTGATAAGCCTCTTCTTCAAACAAACAAGAGCTTAACGCTTTCAGTTTCTGCATCCCCCTCCCACCCTTTTTTTTTTCGTATTCTGTGAAAGGCAAACATTGCAGAGCCACTAGATTGCCTCTGGTAAAAGGCCTTCTGTGGCTCTAACGGTGACAACATGCAGGCAAGTTCCAGCATATTAAGCAGTCATTGACTTCTGTATCTGAACAAGTTTGTTACAAAGTACATAGAGTATACCGATGCCACCTGCACTCAAAGTACACAGGGATAGCTTAGAAGAAAAAGTGTACCTACCCCCTTGCTAGTTGAAAGATTATCAGCTATAGGAAAAGTGATTTTATGGATGCCCGGGTGTGTATCTGGGCATTTTTTCCTTTTGGTGTACCCATTAGTATCTTTCCCTGTTAAACTTCCTATATTTTATGCTGCATGATTTGTGGTGAAGTCAAACCAAAGTAATTTTTGTAGCCATAAAATAAATACCCTTTTGTTGCAGGCCTGCTTGCCCCTTGCCTGTTTCCTGCTACCAACACAACCATAATATTTATCTGATTCTGGTGTGACAGAACTTAATTACTATGTGAGCCATGAGAGGCAAGCCAGCCAATTTTAGTTGTTCCAACTCTGTGCTAGCACCTGGTCACTTATTGCCAGATACTTGTTTACTCCAAGTTATCGGTCAATTTTGAGCCCTCGGCAGCTGCAGCTAATCCTAATGCATATAGTTGGCAGCTGTGTATTTTTGACTTTGCCCCTTGGAATACAAAGGCTGCCTTTGCCCACACTCATGCAGACTTTAGCTTCTAAAGGGCAAGCCTTAGCCTCAATAGGTGATTATGATTATGTACTACAACAGAAGTACAGTATGCTTATTCTTGAATTGCTTTTTCAGAAGCCCCAGCTTCACTAGGAATTATCAAATTATGTTCCTATTGAAAAGGAATCCCATTCTGTAGTAGGTTAAAAAAAACTTACTGCCCATGTGCATTTTTAAGAACTTAACCAGTACCGGTTGATTCAAGCTGATTCTGACATAGGGTTTTCAGTGGATGATTTTGTGGAAGTAGATCACCAGTCCTTTCTTCCGAGGTACCTCTGCGTATTCTCAAACCTCCAACCTTTTTGTTAGCAGCCGAGTGTGTTAACTGTTTGCACCATCCAGGGACTCCTTTTAAGAACAACTCCTCCCTAATTTACAAAAATGATCTTATCCATGCCTGCCAGGCCCACTCCCTTCTACAGCTCTTCTGTCATTTGTCCTAGGCGGTGGCAAGATCACAGATATTTATATTAGATATACTATCTGATTTGTTAGCCTTTAATGGAACATTAAGTGATTCAAAGTATATCTATACAGACAGTTTTTTAAATTATCATTATCCCTATTTTGTCATCGAGAAAGAAGAAATAGGGACTTCCTTGGTATCATGCAGACAATCAATAGCAAAGCTAAAAATAAGAACAGAGACTGGAACAGGGGAGTTCTGTGGATCTAGTCTACTGAGATGCATACTAGATCTAATGAATGGAATAGAAATAAACCTCAAATATGTGGTCATATTTGTATGGCACACTCCATTATAAACATTTTTCTCATCTTCCACAAGTCTTTGTTTTTCTTTGTTTTAGTTAACATATACATAAACTCTCTCATGGTCACAAATTTAATTCTTTTGGAGTCTTCATCTTGCTAGAAACCTGAAAAGGAAAGATAGGAGACTGCGTGACATCGGATGAGTTTCCCCACTAGGTTGTCCTGATACCACCAAAAACCAAACCAAACCTGTTGCTGTCGAATCGATTCCAACTCATAGAGACCCTATAGGACAGAGTAGAACTGCCCCATAGAGTTTCCAAGGAGTGCCTGGTGGATTCGAACTGCCAACCTTTTGGTTAGCACTTAACCATTGCACCACCAGGGTTTCTTCTTGATACCACAGTGGAGGGTAAAGACTACTCATCTCCAAAGCTCCTTCCAGCACCTCCCATGCCCAGCTTTCTGCCCAGGCCATTTCTGCCCCCATGCCTTGGGCTCTTACCCACTCATCCCTATTCAGCAACCTGTGATCCTCTCAGTCATCTCCCTAAACTCAAGATTGCTACTCTGATCCCAGGTAGTCTTCAAGTGGGCACTGTAACTGAGTTCTCTGAAATGTTCTCCACCAACATAATTCCTTTCTGTACTAGCTTTCATCATTGGGCATCGTGATGGTTTAGGTTGTGTATCAACTTGGCTGGGCCATGATTCTATGGTTTGGCAGTTATGTAATGATGTAGTTTGGTAGTTATGTAATGATATAGTTATCCTCCATTTTGCTATATAATGTAATCACCTCCATGATATGATCAGCCAATCAGTTGTAAGGGGAGTTTCCTCAGGGTGTGGCCTGCATTCAATATATACGGATGTTCTGGCAAAGCTTGCTGGCTTTTGATCGCTCTGGATCCTGCATCCGGCTTGTCATCATCTGACCTTCAGCTCTTGGGCCTTGAGCCAACGGCCTGGCATTATTGCCTGCTGATCTTGGATTCATCAGCCCCCTGCAGCTACGTGAGTCAGGAGAGGCCTCCGGCCTGACACTTGACCCATATGTACGCTTCACTGGTTTTACTTCTCTAGAGAACCCAACCTAAGACCAAAACCCAAAAACCAAACCCACTGCCATGGAGTTGATTCTGACTCATAGCGGCCCTATAGGACAGGGTAGAACTTCTCCATAGAGTTTCCAAGGAGCACCTGGCGGATTCGAACTGCCAACCTTTTGGTTAGCAGCCGTAGCACTTAACCACTACGCTACCAGGGTTTCCCAGCCTAAGACAGGCATAAAATATCCTTTCCATACATAACACATGTGCAGATATACTCCTCTCCACACATTCATGTGAGTGAGCCTGTACAACTGAAGATGCAGACATTTATAAATGACTATAAGGCACTTGACCAGATGTATTCTCAATCTCTGTTATTTAGGATTTCTGTGGCTGCTCAGCAGAACATCAGAATACTCTTATGAGAGGAGTTTTAGTATGCTAAATATATTACTGGATGTGCCTGAAAAACACCCATTCTTTTCACCTTGTAATAATATCCTTACTATGTATTTGAAGAGGTAGCATAGCAGAGTGAAAATGGCATGGAATTTCAAGTCATACATACCCTGGTGTGAATTACAACTCTGCCACTTACTAGCCATGTGATCTTTGGCAAGATACTTCACCTTTGTGAACTTCATTTTCCTCATCTGAAAAATCAAAATTATAATAGGATATTATTACTTCATAGGACTGTTGTGACTATCAAATGACATAATGCATGTAAAGTGTCTGGCACATAGTAGGTTCTCAATTAATGTAAGTTTCCTTCCTACCTTTACTTTTGAAGGTAGTGTTGATCTCCAGGTCTTTCGTCCCATGGGGCAATTGTTGGGTTCGAACCTCCCACCTTTCAATTAGCAACTGAACACTTAACCATTGCACCACCAGGGCTCCTTCTCTTAAGGATTGCAGCCTAGGAAACCCTATGAGACAGTTCTACTCAGTCATATAGGATTGCTATGAATTGGAATCAACTCAATGGCACACAACAACTGTTTGTAAAGCCTCTCTCTAAAATTCTGTTCTTTCTTTGGGTGCATGAAAGTTTTGCTTAAAAAAAAATCACCTATTTTCTCATGGTTGTATACCAACTTGAGCTGACCAAGGTTTACCTGTATTTGTAAACAAGTATGCTGTGGCATCACATTTTGGATTTTTGTTTGGGTTAGTTTGGTTTGGCTGCTCCCTCTCTCCACACTCCCATTATTTTCTTCTTGCTACCTATAGAGTAGCTGCCTAGAACGGACATTTTGTTGCCATCCCTTCTTTATACATTCTCTACACTGATATTGTTGAGCTGTATAGCCACAGCATTTGTTAGATACCCAAGCACTAGTTGTCCCAGGTGGTGCCTTGCTAGTCATTTAATGGTAAGAAGCCAGATGTGATGTCTCATTTCTTGCAGACATAAATTTAAACGCTGAACACTATCGTCCATCTCCATGCCGCTGCAGAAACTCAATGTGATCAGAAACTTAATCTGCCACAGTGGTGTCCTGCTGTTGCTCCTGCAGGCTGCTGCTGTGTTTATCAGTTCAACATTAGATAGCGTACTGCTCAGGGCATCTTTCGGTTTGGTATTGCTGATACAGATATTTGACAGGGTAGCATTTGGAGAAGGAGCCCTGGTGGCACAATGGTCAAGCGCTTGGCTGCTGACCAAAAGGTCTGCAGTTCAAACCAACCTTTCCTAGTAGAGCCTAGGAAGCCCCATGGGGCAGTTCTACACTGTTATATGGGGTCGCTATAAGTCAGAATTGACTCAACGGCACACAACAACAACTGCCTTTGTGATAGGATTTAAGGAATTCAGAAAGGCTCCTGGCCCAAATAGCTCCCTTACAGGTCACAGTGTCTGAAACACAAACAAGAAATAGTTCACTTGAAGTTTCTTTGGGATAAGGCGATGTTAAAATGTAAATGCCACTCTCCAGAGGAAAGATACTGCGTCATTACAGGTCATAAATACTTAGAGTCAAACCCGTGTCAGAATCCTCATTCTGTTACTAACTATATGATCTTGTATAATTTATTAACCCTCTCTTCTGTAAAATGGGGATAATAATAGATAGCTGTGAGGATTAAATGAGATAATGCATGTTACAAAAAAAAAAAACTGTTGCCATCGAGTCAATTCTGACTCATAGCGACCCTATAGGACAGAGTAGAACTGCCCCATAGGGTTTGCAAGAAGTGGCTATTGAATTCAAGCTGCCGAACTTTTTGGTTAGCAGCTGTAGCTCTTAACCACTGTACCACCAAGGCTCCAGTGCTTCTCAAAAGCTGGTGTGCATACCAATCACCTGGGGATCTTGTTAAAGTGCAGGTTCTGATTCAATACGTCTGAGGTGGGACCCGAGATACTGTATTTCTAATAAGCTCCCTGATCCCTGATGAAGCAGATGCCCGTGATCAACATACGTCACTCTGAGTAGCAAGGTTCTGTTGCAGCTTGAAAATAACTCACAGTAAAACAACGGGATATGGCTGGGGAAAGCAAGAGGGTTACTCATTCAAGCCTCTGTAGAGTGGAAGGAACTTGATGCAATCATGATTTACAGTCTGGTTCTTAGTTTTGTAAGCTTTGAAATGTGATTGGAAGCATAACCAGAGACTGGGCTCCTGGGCACTGACTCACACTTAACCAAATCCACAAGAGACCAATATATAAACCAGAATGCCAACTGATTAATTTATAATGAGAAGTATAACTTCCAAGTGGACCAGATACTAGTGTTTGCTGATCAGTGCATTATCTCCCTGTAGGCATATTTGCATGGGGAGCTAAATGATAATAAGAAGGTTGCTTGGTGAGGATAGACTCAGAGCAAGGAGTTCATAGGATGATTTTAATTGTCCACGTCATCAAGTTATGATAGTTTGATGCCTCCATCTCCACTATTAGGCTAGACCTCCAGAACAGTACTGAGACATTAGCCTTCTCGTCAGCCTCTCTGCCTCCAGCCTTGCCCTCACATAATCTTTCTTGACAATGTATCTAGAACAACCTATTTTAAGTTCAGATCTGATCTTATCACTCATTTGTTCCACTGATTTCAATATAAAGTTCACAATTTCAAACTTATTATTACAAAAAGTTGAAAAAAAATAGTACAATGAACGTGCATATACCCACCATCCAAATTCAACAATTGTTATCATTTTGCCATATTTGCTCTATGTGTGTGTGTGCATGGGTGTGTGTGCAACTGAGTCCACAACTCTTTAAACACTTTTAAGAGTTTTCTGAACTCTTCCTGTTCTAGCTCAGCCTACTTGACTAACTTCACTTCCCCTTTGCACCCAATATCCCAGTCATAAAAAACTACTGAATGCTAGTTCCTTGAATATTTCCTGGTGTTCTCATACCATATGCTGGTTCCTCTGCCTGAACATCCTTACTCTCTTCTTTGCTTGGGTAATTCTACTTGTTCTTAAAGACTCAACCCTACCTATGTGTCCATAGCCCTCAAAACATTGTTCCCATAACACAAGCATAACATATATCACATTGTACTGTTATTTTCTGTTTACCTCACCGACAGTCCCACTAAACTTTGAGCTCATTGAGACCAGGGACTCTTTCTTTTGTTTCTGTAAACTCCCACCTCTCCAGCTCCTTGAACATAGTAGGTGTTCAGAATCAGAAAATCCAACAGTCTACAAACAGTTCTACCTAGTTGCATCTTAAATCCATTGCCGTCAAGTCGATTCCAACTTATAACAACCCTATAGGACACAGTAGAACTGCCCCATTGGGTTTCCAAGGCTAGAATCTTTATGGAAGCAGATTGCCACATCTTTCTCCCACAAAGGGGCTGGTGGGTTCGAACCACTGACCTTTCAGTTAGCAGCTGAGTGCTTAACCACTGTACCATCAGGGCTACCCAGTTACACCATCAAAAAGAAAATCCAAAACCCACTGCGGTGTAGTCAGTTCCAACTCACTTAAAACCCTATAGGACAGAGTAAAACTGCCCCATAGGCTTGCCAAGGCTGAAATCTTAACGGAAGCAGACTGCCACATCTTTCTGCCCCAGAGCAGTTGATGGGGTTCGATCCACTGACCTTTTGGTTAGCAGCTGAGCACTTAACCACTGCACCACCAGGGCTCCTTAGTTTATATCATAAAAAAAAATTTTCATAGGCACCTCAAAATCAACATGTCTAAACTGAACTTATCTCGCCTCCTTGCCTCTCTCCACATATAAAACCCTGCTCCTCCTCCTGTATTCCAATTGAACACCACCCAGTTTTCTAAACCAAAATCTCAGAGTAATCCCTAACTCCTCCTTCTCTTTTATCTTCTAAGCCAAGTCCTATTGATTCTATCTCCAAAATGCATTCCCTGTCTACTTCTCTCCATTTCCACTTCCAGTCTAATCTAGGATAGTTTCATCTCTCACTTGGAGCACTGCCAACAATCTTCTATCTGGGTTCCCAGCTTCTACTCTTGTCCACTCCAACATATTATCCAGAAAAGCCATAAAAAAAAAAAAAACCTGTTGCTGTAGAGTTGATTCCGACTCACAGAGACCCTATAGAAAAGCCATAGAGATCTCTAAAATTCAGATCTGATTACATCACTCCCTGCTTAAAACCCTGATTATATCATTCCTTGTTTTTGGATAAAGTCCAAACTCCCCAGCTTTTCCAAAGGACCTCAAGAACCGGGCCTTGTATACTTCTCCAACTTTGTCTCTTACCACTCTCCTTATACTTTAGGATCCAGCCATTTTGAATTATAGGGCCTGTAGTTTCCCAACATTTTCTGTTTCATGCCTAGTTGCCTTTCCTTGTGTTGTTCTCTGCCTAGAAAGCTAACTCCCTGACAGGTAAAACCTTCTCTGGGAAGCTTTCCCTTACTTCCTGATCTGGGTTAAGTGCTTCTTTCATATTATCCACTACTGAGGTATCCACTGTGCATACCTCTATCATAGTATTTACACTATGTATGTAAGAAGAATATCGAATATACCAAGAACTGCCAAAAGAACAAACAAGTCTGTCTTGGAGAAATGCAGCCAGAATGCTCCTTAGAAGGAAGGATGGTGAGACTATGTCTTACATACTTTGGACATGTTGTCAGGATGCATTTTACATTAGGGCTCATTCTTGGTGTTGTATAGTCATATGGGTTTTGGAAAATGCATAATGTCATATATGCACCATTACAGTATCATACAGAATAGTTTCCCTGTCCTTAAAATCCCCTGTGCTCCATCTATTCATCATGCCTTCATCCTCCTGGCAACCACTGATCTTTTCACTGGATCTATAGTTTGGCCTTTTCCACATGTCATATAGTTGGAATTATACACTGTGTAGCTTTTTCAGACTGGCTTCTTTCACTTAGCAATATAAATTTAAGTTTCCTACATGTCTTTTCATGGCTTAATAGCTCATTTCTTTTTATTGCTAAATAATACCCCAATGTATGGATGTACCACAGTTTATCCATTCAGCTCTTGAAGAACATCTTGGTTGCTTCCAAGTTTTGGCAACTATGAATAAATTTGCTATAAACATTTGTGTGCAGGTTTTTATGTGGACAAAGGTTTTCAATTTATTTGGGTAAATACCTAGGAGTATGATAGCTAGATCATATGGTAAGCCTATGTTTAACTTAGTAAGAAACGGCCAGACTGTCTTCCAAAGTGGCTGTCCAATTTTATACTCCCACCAGCAAGGAATGAGAGCTACTGTTGCTCCACACACTTACCAGCATTTGCTGTTATCGGTGTTTTAAATTTTAGCCATCCTATTTTTTTTTATTTTAATAGGTGTTCAGTGCCCCTATAATTTTTACCATCTGCCAAGCACTGTTTTAAGTAACTTACATATATGTACTCATTTAATCACCTGAACAACTCTATGAGGTAGGTATTGCTATTCCAATTTTACAGATGAGGAAATTGAGGCACACAGAAAGTAAGTTCCCCAAGGTCAAAAGTTATTCATAGCTGTCAGACACCAGGTGTATTAACTCAGTTTTATCCAACACACATTTATTGAACACCTACGATATAATGGAGCCCTGGTTGCACAGTGGTTAAGAGCTACAGCTACTGGTCTGGTCAGCAGTTCGAATCCACCAGGTGCTCCTTGGAAACCCTGTGGAGCAGTTCTACTCTGTCCTATAGGGTCGCTATGAGTCAGAATCAACTCCACGACAACGGGTAAGGTAAGGTAACAATGTAATAGTTGACAGGGTAGACAAAAACTGTACACTTAAAGATAAATCATAATGAATAGTGTCATGAGTGAATTGCTGAGGTGGGGCAGAGACTGCTTTGAGTTAATTGGAAATGGAGAAAGGTTATGTAGTAAAGGCCATGAATGGTGCGGGTGTATCCATTTGGGTAAACCTTGTTTGTGGAAGGTGGAGAAAAAGAGGTTTAGTTTTAGAGTGTGTAAAACGGGTAATTCCTTTTTGAGGACAAAGATTGCTTTAGAAGGGGTGTCTGATGCAGTATATTTACCCTAGGGTAAGGGTAAGAAGGAAATAAATCTGTTTGACGCTTATTTGGAGCAGGTAAAGAGAAAAATGCCAATTGGGGCCAGCAAAGAAGGGTTAACAACTTGCTTTTCCTGCGGGCCTCTCCCTCCACCCCGCAACTCTCCGTGCTCTCTAGAGAATCAGTAAACAGCCTGCCTCTGGCGCCACCCACCTACCCAAATTCTCCTAATTAAAACTCAGACCCTTTGCATCAGCGCTTTCAGACTTACTTTCACATTCTAGCACTTAAGTCTCAAACGCCCTTGTAGGCAAATGTTAGGGAGGGAAAATGTATTCTTGCAAATTCAAAACGGACTCGAATCCTAATCAGAAAGCTGGTTCTATAGTTCCTCGCCTGTCCATTTTTTCACAAAACGACTCAACACACCTGGGCACACGGTCACAGAGCCCACTCACTCTACTGCCTTCCCATCCTGTTACCCTTTTAAGAGGCGGATCCTGCAGTGTCCTTTCCTCCCTCCCAGCCACCTCTACCCCCAGTCGGCTGGGCGGAGCTTCAAGCTAAAGCCCCAGAGCCCGACTTGGCCTCGGCAGTGGCGAAGGAGACTGGAGCTGCGAAAAGCTGCATCTGCGGCAACATCCCTACTGGTGCTACGTGCGTCTGGGTTGCGAACGAGGTCGCGGCGTGCGCCAGCCTCTCCCCGCCCCCTCCCCACCTGGCGCACACCTGGTGGAGGCCGGGGTCCTGCCAAGCGCAAGGAAGGTGTGTGCTAGGGGCCCTTGGGAGCCGCGGAGCGCGCGCGCCATGGGGCCGCCGCCGGCGACCGGGGTCTCCTGCCGCGGTGGTTGCGGCTCTTCCCGACTGCTCGCATGGTGCTTCCTGCTGGCTCTGAGTCCGCACGCCCCCGGCTGCCGGGGGGCCGAGGCAGTGTGGACCGCGTACCTGAACGTGTCCTGGTGGGTTCCGCACACCGGAGTGAACCGCACCGTGTGGGAGCTGAGCGAGGAGGGCGTGTACGGCCAGGACTCGCCGCTCGAGCCCGTTGCTGGGGTCCTGGTACCTCCCGACGGCCCCGGGGCACTCAACGCGTGCAACCCGCATACGAATTTTACGGTGCCCACGGTCCCGGGGGACTGGGGGAACAACGTGCAAGTCTCATGGTTGGCCCTCATCCAGCGCGGCGGGGGCTGCACCTTTGCAGACAAAATCCATCTGGCTTACGAGAGAGGGGCGTCTGGAGCCGTCATCTTTAACTTCCCGGGGACCCGCAATGAGGTCATCCCCATGTCTCACCCAGGTAAGTGCAGCTGCTAAATTGCACTCCTCCAAACCCCTGCCACGTCCAGTTTCTCTTATTTTCCCCAGCGCCCTTCTTCACCATTCCCTTGCTCCAAAGGAAACGAGTGCCTTTTCTGTACCCACCATGTGGGGCAGAGGCCTCCCCTCGCCGAGATTACGCGTGGGGGCTGGGCGGAAAAAATCCTTCAGAATTTCCCTCCCTGATGGAAAAGGATAGAACAAACGGGATGCGGAGGCTGGCAAATCGGGAAGAGGGAGTTTGGGCTCTTGGCGTCCCCTTTACCAGGCATTTCACACGAATGCCTTGTCTGTGATTACCATAAGTGGTTGGTGGGCAACCACTTTTCACCGTAAGCGGTGAAATAATTGAGAAGACTGCCTGGAAATCCCTTTCGCACTCTGTCCTGCTCAACAATCTCAGGCTGGCAGCACATTTTCCCCTCCTCTCTCCCTCTTTTTCTCTCCATGTTTCCTAGGTATCAGGTAAAAGATTGTGTTACTGTGCCCTGTTAACCTCGTTGCGATTTTGGTGGAAACTTTACTTAGCTCTCGGGCTCTTCTCTGCCCCTCTCAGGTCCCAAGTGAATGCTCCTATCAACGCTTTTGTTTTCCTCTGAAAAACCTGATCGAGGTTATTGAGTTGCAAAACAGGTGATTAATGTTATTGAAAAAGAAAAGGTTTGTTATGCATGAGAATAACAAAGGCCTAGACTCGACTGCACTGGGTGGTTCTGGGTAGACTTTGGAAAAAGTAGTCTGGGTAGTTCTTAAATTTGTGGAGCTGTTGTGAGTTAAGCTGTTTTCCGCCTTTCAGTTATCCTTCTACAAACCTTCTCCATCTTTGTGATAGGGATTGGTTTTATACATACATATAGGATCTGTATAGATATGTAGGATTTACATATAGATACAGGATCTATAGATATATTGTGTGTATAGATATATAAGTAAATATACTGTTTATATACAAAATATATATATACTGTTTATATAGTACATGTATAAATCTGTCATATATAGATAGGACAAAGAAAAAAATATTTGGAGAAAAAAGTGGAAACATATAATAACAGTATAGTGGTTAAAAGCTGGGCCTTGAATCAGACCTTGGTTCAAATTCCAGCTCTATTGCTTACTAGTACTGTGACCTCAGACAGCTTACTTTATTTAAGTCTTTTGAGTCTGGGTTCCTTCGTCGGTCAAGTGGGAATGAATAATAAGAGAGAATTACTCCACAGGTTTGCTATGAGGTTGAAGTGAAATAATACTGGTCAAGAGTTTAGTACAGAGCCTAGCACATCATCCACTCTCAATAAAGACTAGCCAGTAGGATTAGCTTGCGAGAGTCCTTGGAGAGATGAATCTGCTCGTTTAATTACTGGAGGTTTTTTGTTTTGCTTAAAATAGTATTTCAAGCTCTGCCTAGAGAGCACTTGTATTGAGTGGTTGGGTGGCATAATAGAAAGAGCACTGAACTGGAACTCAGAGATTTGAATTCATTTAGCACCTTCTTTGCCTCTATCAGCTTTGTGACCTTGTACCAGTTACTCATATGTCAAATGGTAGTATAGGTGTAGGGGGTGGAGGCCAAGTTGGCAGTGTACAGATACAAAAATGAACCAGATGAACTCTAAGATCCCTTCCAGCTCAAAAATACTGTGGTTCTTAGATTTTATGTTGATTAAAGGAACAACTGTACATCTCTTGGTTGATAATTCATTGATGAGAATGAAATTATTTTTAAGAAGCTGATAAAAATAAAGACGTGGTGATTTTTTTTTAACTTTTAAAGCCTTTAAATTTCAATTGACTAAATGCAAGGGTTTGGCTTTGAATTTCCTCTAAATGAGATTCATTCATATAAATGATTTGGAATTACCTGTATCTGTAGACTGGATTCCGACTCATAGCCACCCTATAGGACAGAGTAGGACTGCCCCATAGAGTTTCCAAAGAGCGCCTGGTGGATTCCAACTGCCGACCTTTTGGTTAGCAGCTGTAGCACTTAACCACTACGCCACCAGGGTTTCTTGTAGTCTAGAGTGGGAATCAAATTCTAGATTTGCTACATAACAGCTTTGTGTCCTTGGTCACATTATTTAATTTTGCTGAGTCTCAGTTTCCCCATCTGTAAAATGGAGGTAACATTGTTGTGATTATCGAGAATGATATATGTCAACTACCTAGCACATGGTATTTTCAGTCGCCTCATATGCATGTGAAAAAACTGGGCAATGAATAAGGAAGAACAAAGAAGAATCGATACTTTTGAATTATGGTGCTGGTGAAGAACATTGAATACACGATGGACTGCCAGAAGAATGAACAAATCTGTCTTAGAAGAAGTACAGCCAGAATGCTCCTTAGAAGCAAGGATGGGGAGACTTCATCTCATATACACTGGACATGTTATCAGGAGGGACCGGTCCCTGGAGAAGGACTTCATGCTTGATAAAGTAGAGGGTCAGCGAAAAAGAAGACGACTGTCAATGGGAGGGATGGACACAGTGGCTGCAACAGTGGGCTCAGACATAGCAATGATTGTGAGGATGGCGCAGAACTGGGCAGTGTTTCATTCTGTTGTACACAGGGTCTCTATAAGTTGGAAGCGACTCAACGGCACCAAACAACAACAACAACACCTAGCACATAATAAACACTCAGTGAATGTTATTATAATAGGTTAATGGTAACAGGATGCAAAAATTTAATATACAAATATATGACTGTGCAACTGTCAAATTGCGTACGTGAATACACTGGTAATCCAGTCATGGTTCTCTTGTTTCAGGAGAATATGAAGGACTAAAGCCTTAAGTACTGATCACTTAAACTATGCTCAGAAAGGTATTTTGACATTTTAAAATTTTATTATTATCCAAGATGATGGCTATAGCAAAGCTTGCTGTAGAATAACTAGCTAAAAATAGCTAACAAATTACTTAAAGTATGGAATCACATTTCTCCCTTGCACTGGAGGAACTACTTCTCAACACAGGGAAAAATCATGTTGCATTCAGTAACAAGCGTTACTGAATATTTGTAAAGTGGTTTATTGTTTGCTTTGCTCATTCTTTAGAGTAAGTCTAGGGTTCATTGTAATCTCTGGTCAAAAACTACTTATCTTGAATCATAGTGGTAGGTAGGACTGGAGTTTAAGTATTGATTAACTCAGTATATATTACCATGAATTACACAAGGGCCACCAAATATGGAAAAAAAACCCAAAAAAGCCAAACCCAGTGCTGTCAAGTCGATTCTGACTCATATGGAAAAGCCAAACCAAAAACCAAACCGGTTGCGGTAGAGTCGATTCCAACTTGTAGTGACCACATAGGACAGAGCAGAACTCCCCCATAGGGTTTCCAAGGAGCGGCTGATAGATTCGAACTGCTGACCTTTTTGGTTAGCAATCGAACTCTTAACAACTGTGCCACCAGGGCTCCTATGGAAAAGCCATTGCTGTCAAAATCTCTCTTGAGGGTTGGTAACCAATGTCACAAAACAAATTGTGTATTAACTGTTTAATGAGAAACTAATTTGCTGTGTAAACTTTCGCCTAAATCACACATACATCCCCTTTAGCCTATCACAGCCCTGTGACTATGAAGACCCATTTATTTCAAGTAACGGAACTAACTGGTTTAGAGCAGTTGCTTTAAAATTTGTTACTGGAGAGAAGCTCCACTAATAAGAGCAATTAGTTAGGACAATGAGGCTGTTTAGATGTGTACCCAAATTTGACAATAGGTAGTTGGAGCCTTGCATCAGCAAAATTTTTATCTTAAGTATGAAAATCAGATAAGAAGCATTCAAAAGTTAGAGTAAGCACTAAAGCCATCTAAAATGTAGGATTGTCACGATGAGACATGTTACACGTGCTCCAGTTATTGCACAACAAACTCTTCCCCTTTTCTCTAAGCAGATGGACCTGAGCTTTGCCTGCCTTCTAACTGAGCATAGCCCACGGGTTGAAGTTGTGTGTACTTGCACAATTTTCCTTGAGTGAACGTGTGCAGGCATGAATTTAGTGAAAGATCTGTGTGGAGTTACAACTTTTGCAATCCATGACAACATATGCAGAGGGATAGCAGGAGAAGCATTATTCCTTAAAAAACCAAAAACCAAACCCATTGCCTTCAAGTCCATCCTGACTCATAGCAGCCCTCTTCCTTGTTGTTGTTGTTGTCGGGTGCCGTCGAGGCGGTTCCGATTCATAGCGACCCTATGCACAACAGAACGAAACACTGCCCGGTCCTGAGCCATCCTTATAATTGTTGCTATGCTTGAGCTAATTTTTGCAGCCACTGTGTCAATCCACCTCGTTGAGGGTCTTCCTTTTTTCTGCTGACCCTGTACTCTGCCAAGCATGGTGTCCTTCTCCAGGGACTGATCCCTCCTGACGTGTCCGAAGTATGTAAGACGCAGCCTTGCCATCCTTGCCTCTAAGGAGCATTCTGGTTGTACTTCTTCCAAGACAGATTTGTTCCTTCTTCTGGCAGTCCATGGTATATTCAATATTCTTTGCCAACACCACAGTTCAAAGGCATCAACTCTTCTTTTGTCCTCCTTATTCATTGTCCAGTTTCACATGCATATGAGTGATTGAAAATACCATGGCTTAGGTCAGGCACACCTTAATCTTCAGGGTGACATCTTTGCTCTTCAACACTTTGAAGAGGTCCTTTGCAGCAGATTTACCCAATGCAACGTGTCTTTTGATTTCTTGACTGCTGCTTCCATGGCTGTTGATTGTGGATCCAAGTAAAATGAAATCCTTGACAACTTCAGTCTTTTCTCTGTTTATCATGATGTTGCTCATTGGTCCAGTTGTGAGGATTTTTGTTTTCTTTCTGTTGAGGTGTAATTCATAATGAAGGCTGTGATCTTTGATCTTCATTAGCAAGTCCTCTTCACTTTCAGCAAGCAAGGTCGTATCATCTGCATAATGCAGGTTGTTAAAGAGTCTTCCTCCAATCCTGATGCCCCGTTCTTCTTCTTATAGTCCAGTTTCTCTGAATAATTACTCAGCATGCTGACTGAATAGATATGGTGAAAGGATACAAATCTGACCCACACCTTTCCTGACTTTAAACCACTACTATCCCCTTGTTCTGTCCAAAGAACTGCCTCTAGATCTATGAACAGGTTCCTCATGAGCACAATTAAGTGTTCTGGAATTCCCATTCTTCGCAGTGTTATCCATAGTTTGTTATGATCCACACAGTCCAATGCCTTTGCAAAGTTTATAAAACACAGGCAGACATCCTTCTGGTATTCTCTGCCTTCAGGCAGGATCCATCTGACATCAGCAATGATATCCCTGGTTCCACGTCCTCTTCTGAAACCGGCCTGAATTTCTGGCAGTTCCCTGTCGATATACTGCTGCAGCCATTTTTGAATGATCTTCAGCAAAATTTTGCTTGCGCGTGATATTAATGATATTGTTCTATAATTTCCACATTCGGTTGGATCACCTGTCTTGGGAATAGGCATAAATATGGATCTCTTCCAGTCAGTTGGCCGGGAAGCTGTCTTCTATATTTCTTGGCATAGAGTGAGCACCTCCAGCCTGTTCCTTAGGGCTGCCAAAAAAAAAAAAACTGAAGGAACCAATCAGTTCAAATTATGATTTGGTGGTCTCCAACAGCATACAGTTTGAGATATAATTGGTTGCTTGTAACATTATAAAAAAAAAATTTTTTTGTAACATTGTTGAAAGACAGTAGAGCATATTGGTTAAGATGTTGGGCTCTGCCATTGACTGTTTTTAAAATCTTAGACCATTATTTTACTTCTCTAAGTCTCAGTTTCCTCCTGTGTTAAGATGGGCATAATAAACTTGCCTCATAAAGTTGCTGGGATTCAATGAGAATACAAATGAAGTGTTTAGCACAGTGCCTGGCATATAGACACTGTTATTATTTTTAATCAGTTTTTAAGATAGTTAAATGTATTTTAGAAAATAAAAATGGAATCATGTTTTTAGGACGTAATTTGAAAATAAATAGTCTAGAGTACTTCAGAGTACATATTATCTGAAATCTTAACTTCAAAGCTTTAGGTACAGGGCGAGTAGACTGAATTCTTTACAAGGAAGTCATCTCTTGGCTCTCCTGCATTTGTCATTCTTTTCTCAAATAACTGCTTCCCCCTCAAGTTACCAATCTCTTTTCCATTCACGAAGGACTTCCGAATTTTACAGTGATTTCTTACCACTAATCGCCTCTTCCCTGGAAACCCTGGTGGCGTGGTGGTTAAGAACTATGGCTGCTGACCAAAAGGTTGGCAGTTCAAATCCACCAGGTGCTCCTTGGAAACTCTATGGGGCAGTTCTACTCTGTCCTGTAGGGTTGCTATGACTCGACAGCAGTGGGCTTTGGTTTGAATCGCCTCTTAGGAAACCCTAGTGGCATAGTGTTTAAGTGCTATGCTGCTAATCAAAAGGTCCATAGTTTGAATCCACCAGGTGCTCCCTGGAAACCGCATGGGGCAGTTCTACTCTGCCCTACAGGGTCACTATGAGTCAGAAGCGACTCGATAACAACAGGTTTTTAATTGCCTCTCAACCTTTTTACATTTAGTTTTCCAGTTTTTTACTGAAAGTTGACTTTGAAAACACCTTTTTTTAGTAAAATGATTGGTACAGAAGAGGTTGAAAAGGGATTGGATGGTGATAACCGTCATAAAATAGCATCCCAAAAGCTATTTCCAAATGCATCCTTCTTGATATCTCTGCAGTACTGTATTGATACTGTTGACCACCCCTTCTTGGAAACTCTCGCCCACCCCCGCCTTTTTACAGTCTCTTCCTTCTCCTCTTGCCTCTTTTTTGTTTTATTTCTGTTATTTTATTCATTCACCTAACACCTCTTCTTCCTTGCATCTACACCCAGGCTGTTAACAGTCTACCTCCAATAAATAGCTGCCATATCCCATTGTTTCTATTATTTTAAATCTCACTTATGTCCCCTTCTCTCTTGCAACTGTTATTAGCCTGCCTTCAGTCCTTGTGTCTTCTCATGGAGCAAATACCTTAGCCTCTGGAATGGTCTCCCTGCCTCCAGTCTTCTCCCTCCAATCCTTCCTCCACATCGCCACCAGAATACAGCTCTGATCACATGCATACCATTGCTTAAAAGCCCATTACTTATAAAATTTAGACTACATTTCTCAGCATGGCCTACTGCAAACCCGTTGCCATCGAGTTGATTCCGACTCATAGCGACCCTCTTTATAATGTGGCCCCAGCCTACTTTTGAGGCTTTATATCTTTCTCTCATGGGAAGTACCCTGTAAAAAAAAAAAACAAAACAGTTGCCATCAAGTCAGTTCTGACTCATGGTGTCCCCCTGTGTGTAGAGTAGAACTGTACTCATAGGGTTTTCTTGGCTCTGAACTTTTGGAAGCAGATCTCCAGGCCTTTCTTCCAGGGTGCCTCTGGGTGGGTTTGAACCTGCAACCTTCAGTTAGTAAGTCAAGCACTTAACCTTTTGTACCACCTAAGGACTTCTGAATACCCTGCCTGTGATCTCTAAACATACTGTATTCTCTCCCACTGTGTTCCATTGCTTGTACTTCTGCTTTTGCCTGCATATCCTTTACTTCCCAGCTCTGCTGGTCAGAAACCCACTCGTCCTTCAAAACCCAACACAAATGCCTTCTCATCTGTGAAACTTAATTCTTTTTATCTTCCCACCACAGCCCACAGCCAAAACAAAGTAATCTCTTCTCTTTTTCTCCTTCTCTTACAGCACTCTCAGCATTTTGCTGGCAGTTATTTGCTTACATATTTTACCTTCCTACTGGACTGTGGAGCCCTGGTGGCGCCAGAGGCCAGCCGCTCCTTGGAAACCCTGTAGGGCAGTTCTCTTCTGTCCTGTAGAGTCGCTATGAGTTGAAATTGACTCAACAGCAATGGTTTACTAGACTATAGTTATTTTAATTTTTTTTTAATTTTCATATTCTTCATAGGAACCTTTGTACTGCTTGCGCTCTAGAAATGCTTATTGAATTTCTTGAACACACAAGTGCTCTAATGCCAGAGAAGTAACTAATGGAATGGGATTAGAATTCAGTTCATTTGAGAATTTATCAAGGATCTATTGTATGATAAAGTTTGTCTGAGTGGTGCAAGAGGCTGCCTGCTAACAAAAAGGTTGACTATTTGAATCCACCCAGAGGCTCCATGAAAGAAAGGCCTGATGATCTACTTCCAGAAAATCAGCTATTGAAAACCCTGTGGAGCACAGTTCTACTGTGATACACATGGGGTGGCCATGAGTAAGAATCAGCTTGAAGGCAACTAGTGGTACAGTATGCTAGGTACTGCGCTTGTTGCTAGAGGGTACGGAATAATGAAGATCAAGCCTCGGCCCTCTTAAGGAATGTTGAGTTTAGTGGGAGGAATCAGAGTTTACAAATACGTCAAGATTGCATGCTCCCTAATTTCTATGGTGATCACCATCATGGGCCAGTTAACGGGTTGTACTCTCTTATGGTTTTTAATGGCATAATAATGACCTAGGTTACGTGGAAATAGTGACAAATGTGTTTTTACATTGAACTTTCCCTGTGTTACTAAATATTTTTTGATGTTTTAAGAACTATCTACACTGGCATTCAATTTATGTCTTTAAATACAATGTTTTTATTGAATATATTGGTAAACGTGGACTTTCATAACGTAAAATGTAACCTTTTAAAAAAAAGGAAATGTAGCTCGATCAGCAAATGGTTTCTCTAAGCACATAAAGAACATTTTATTCCCAGTCTCTGCAACATGTGTGTTATCACATACAGAATGTCACATTTAATCTCTGTTTCCAGTCTTAAATGGAAGAAAGAGAGGAGAATACCAAAGATGTTTACTAAGTTATTTTCTGATTATAAAATTAATCATGTGCCTTGGAGGAAACTTGGAAAACACAGAGAAGTATAAAACTGAAACTAACAATTACCAATAATTCCACTGTGCAGTGATAGCACAACTAATATTTTAGTGTACTTTTTTCTTGTCTCTTTTTCCATGTGTAGGTATAGTTTTGTATCCTACTTATCATAACGGTTATGAGTATTAATGGAAAAAAGAAGAAAAAAATCTGTAGATGTAATTATTTTAGCATTTTGGTGTGTTTTCATTGTCTTTTTTATCTTTTGCGCTGCATATATGTTATTTCAAAAAATTGTAATCATGCCGTATGCCCAATTTTGTATCCGGCTTTTCCCATATCATTAAAAATAGGAAGTGGGTTTACTTATATTTGAAGGTTGTGGCCTTTGATTCTGGGGGATTGAGCCTCTCTTCTGTTGGCTAGCAAAAAGGAAGTACAAAAATGGTGATGGGGAGGGGTGTGAATTGGGGCATTTAAAATAAACAAAAATATGCTCCACCAAGATTTATGTAAAAATATACTTACTAGCCATGAATGTCTAGTCTAACCCGGAAGCATTGCCTATTATGGCTTTGGTCTTTTAAAGGATTTGATTAGCATTTGTTCTTTAGTTCCTTTTCTCTCACAATATTCCTATTGGTGATGCCTTTGTCACAGTTGGAGTTTGAGCCTGGTTTCCTTGTTGCTTTGGTTAAGTAGTACCTCATTGACTAAAATGGCTTTTCTTTTATCATGATAACCACTGAACTGTAAACCATTGCTGGGGTTTTCCCCACAGTTTATTTGATTGGGCAGTGGTATCACAAATATTGCCCGAGGAAGAATAATTTTTTGTATTTGTAAATTTGAAGTTGTTATTGTACGACATACATACCAAAAAGGTACATAAATCATCAGTGTACAGCTCAGTGAATTTTCACAAAGAAAGCATACCTGTGGTAACCAGCACCTAGACCAAGAAACAGAACTGTACTGGAACACCAGAAGCCCCCACTCCCAGGCTAAAATGAAGAATTTTTGATGCAATGCAGTGGTTAGCTTTATCTCCTGAGGGAAGGACCTCGTGCAGCATGTGGTGGGAGCCTAGTCATTCACAGAAACAATCTTCTTTACTGCATTGGAGCCATGTTATCGTAGTGATACTCAGCTCCCTAATACTGTAGGGAGTTACTACCAAGCACAGTTAATACCAAGACATTCACTTTTTGAGGCAATTCCTAAGCCAGTTCAGAGTTGCCATACTTTGCTGTTAACACCACCCACCTTGAAGCCCTATGGGCCAAGCAGAGCACAAAGGCTCTTTGTTATTCCATTTCCTGTTCTGTATTTTTCTCTTTGAGCTGTATGCATGCCTTTCTGTACGTTATGATGTATGGTTACTGCTTGAATTTACCCATGGGCTTATAGCAATATTGATTCCTTTTCTAGAAGAAAGTTTGGTGATTCACGCTAAGTTGTGGGAAACTTGATTGGGGTAGTTAGGTTTAGAATCTACTCCTAATTTACTTTGCTTTAATATTTCAGTGTTCAACTTAGGTACAGGTCAATGACTTTGAGTTAACATATTCATTTTGACTTTTGAAAGAAGGTATTAAAATTGATATGTTGATATGTGTGTGTGTGTCTCAAAGATATTAACTTGTCATTTCAGACAAAATGTTAAAGAGGCTTACTTAAATGCTGCCTGCAACTAAAACGTCTTTGTTGTTCTTATGTGGCATCGAATTGGTTCCGATAGCAATCCTATGTACAACAGAACTAAACACTGCCAGCTCCACCATCCTCACGATCGTTGCTATGTTTGAGCCCATTGTTGCAGCCACTGTATCGATCCATCTTATTAACAGTCTTCGTCTTTTTCACTGACCCTCTACTTTACCAAACGTGATGTCTTTCTCCAGGGACTGGTCCCTCCTGATAACTTATCCAAAGTATGTGAGATGAAGTCTTGCCATCCTTGCTTCTAAAGAGCATTATGGCTGTACTTCTTCCAAGACAGATTTGTTCATTCTTTTGGCAGTCCGTGGTATATTCAATGTTCTTCACTAACACCATAGTTCAAAGGCATCAATTCTTCCGTCTTCCTTATTCATTGTCCAGCTTTCAAATGCATGTGAGGTAATGGAAAATACCATGACCTGGGTCAGACACATCTTAGTCCTCAGAGTGACACCTTTGCTTTTTAACACTTGAAAGAGGTCTTTTGCAGCAGATTTGCCCAGTGCAGTATGTCCTTTGATTTCTTGACTGCTGCTTCCACGAGTGTTGGTTGTGGATCCAAGCAAAATGAAATCCTTGACAACTTCAGTCTTTTCTCTGTTTATTATGATGTTGCTTGTTGGTTCAGTTGTGGTTTGTTTTCTTTATGTTAAGGTGTAATCCATACTGAAGGTTGTGCTCTTTGAACTTCATCAGTGTCATGGATTGAATTGTGTCCCCTAAAAATATGTGTATCAGTTCGGTTAGTCCATGATTCCCAGTGGTGTGTGATCATCCACCATTTTGTCATCTGACGTGATTTTCCTATGTGTTGTAAATCCTACCTCTATGATGTTAATGAGGTAGAATAGGCAATAGTTAAGTTGATGAGGCAGGACTCAATCTACAAGGTTGGATTGTGTCTTGAGCCAATCTCTTTTGAGATATAAAAGAGAGAAGCGGGCAGAGAGACAAGGGGAACTCATACCACCAAGAAAGCAGCACCAGGAGCAGAGTGCATCCTTTGGACCCGGGGTTCCTGCGTGAAGAACTCCTAGTCCAGGGGAAGATTGATGACAAGGACCTTCCTACAGAGCCAACAGAGAAAGCCTTGCCCTGGACCTGTCACCCTGAATTTGAGCTTCTAGCCTACTAGACTGTGAGAGAATAAACTTCTGTTAAAGCCATTCACTTGTGGTATTTCTGTTACAGCAGCACTAGGTGACTAAGACAATCAGAAGTGCTTCAAGTCCTCTTCACTTTTAGCAAACAAGGTTGTGCCATCTGCATATCACAGGTTGTGAATGAGTCTTGTTTCATGCCCTCTTCTTCAAATCCTGCTTGAATTTCTGGCAGTTCCCTGTCAATGTACTGCTGCAGCCATTTTTGAATTATCTTCAGTAGAATTTTACTTGCATGTGATATTAATGATATTGTTCGATAATTTCCACATTCTGTTGGATCACCTTTCTTTGGAATGGGCACAAATATGGATCTCTTCCAGTTGCTTGGCCAGGTAGCCATCTTCCAAATTTCTTGGCATAGATGAGTGAGTGCTTCCAGCGTTGCAACCATTTGTTGAAACATCTCAATTGGTATTCCATCGATTCTTGGAGTCTTGTGTTTTGCCAGTTCCTACATTGCAGCCTGGACTTCTTCCTTCAGTACCATTGGTTCTTGATCATATGCTACCTCCTGAAATGGTTGAACATTGACCAGTTCTTTTTGGTGCCATGACTCTGTATTTCTTCCATCATCTTTTGATAATTCTTGCACTGTTCAATATTTTGCCCGTAGAATCCTTCAAAATTGCAACTGAAGGCTTGAATTTTTTCTTCAGTTCTTTCAGCTTGAGAATTGCCGAGCATGTTCTCCCCTTTTGGTTTTCTAACTCCAGGTCTTTACACACTTCATTATAATACTTTACTTTGTCTTCTGGAGCTGCCCTTTGAAATCTTCAGATTAGCTCTTGTACATCATCATTTCTTCCTGTAAAAACAGCATGGGGGCAGTGCCTGACCGCCTCTAACCCTACAAGGAGGAAGGAGAACCAAGATCAACAGTGCAAGGTTGATTCCCATGAGGAGGAGGCCAGACAAGCCTCCTCTCTCTGCCATCTTTACTAATTCTGACACCAACTGTCCCTCCCACAGCACTCTACTTCTCAGCTAAGTTCAGTAATTCATTGCAATGGCCACACCAAACTGACAGACCATACTCACCATTATGGGGCTTATTAGGGAAGTAACAGGTTACAATTCTGGCTCAAGGACACTCGAGGATACAGTTCTTCCATCAGGACAGCCTCTTCCCAGCCATGCTTGCAGGCTCGCCTCTCCCTGGCCCTGGGCCTCTCCCAAAAGGCACTCAACTTTATCTCTGCTTATCTCTGCATGGGCAGGGAAGTCTACTGTGCCAACTCCTGCTCCTGGGTCTCTGCTGCTTGTTCTTTTCTGCCACCACTTCTCACTGTCTTCAGAGTTACAGCTTGTTCTCTCTCTCTCTCAGTCTTCTGCTTCCAGGAGCTTCTCAGTGCAGGGATCCTGGGTCCAAAGGATGTGCTCTTCGCTTCTGGCTGTTCTTCCTTGGTGGTGGTAGAATCTTCTCTGCTCTGGAATTGGCTCTCCTTTAAGACAAAACTGACTGATCCACTTGGTGGGCCACAATTACTGTATCACACAGTCCCAACCAATCACCTAGATGGGAGTTACAAGGCCATGGCTTGAAAGGCCATATTAAGTAATTCATTACACCACACTTCCATTTGCATTAGCTACTCTACATTCAAGACCAAGTTGCAGAGTCTCTCCTGACATCCATTTAGGCCTTTTCTTTCTTTCTTGTCTTTTTAATGACCTTTTGCTTTCTTCATGTATGATGTCCTTGATGTCATCCCACAACTTATCTGGTCTTTGGACATTAGTGATCAGTACCATCAAGTCTATTCTAGAGATTGTCTCTAAATTCAGGTGAGATATACTCAAAGTTGTAATTAGGCTTGTGAACTTGTTTTAATTTTCTTCAGCTTAAACTTGAACTTGCATATGAGCAATTGGTAGTCTGTTCCACAGCTGGCCCCAGGTTTTGCTCTGACTGATGATACTGAGCTTTTCCATCATCTCTTTCCACAGATGTAGTTGATTCAATTCCTGTGTATTTCATCTGGCGTGGTCCACGTGTATATAGTCACCATTTATGTTGAAAAAAGGTATTTCCAATGAAGGTTGTTGGTCTTAGAAAATTCTATCATGCAATCTCTGGTGACTTTTCTATAACCAAGGCCATGTTTTCCAAATACTGATCCTTCTTCTTCGTTTCCAGCTTTGGCATTTCAATCACCAGTAATTATCAATGGATCTTGATTGCATGTTTGAGCAATTTCGGACTGACTGCAGAAGTTGGTAAAAATCTTCAATTTCTTCATCTTTAGCTTTAGTGGTTGGTGCGTAAATTTGAATAATAGTCATATTAACTGGTCTCCCTTGTAGGTGTATGGTTATTATCCTATCACTGATAGTGTTGTACTTCAGAATAGATCTTGCAATGTTCTTTTTGACAACAAATGTGATGCCATTCCTCTTCAATTTGCCATTTCCAGCATAGTAGAGCATATGATTCAAAATGGCCAATACCAGACCATTTCAACTCACTAATACCTAGGATATCTATCTTCAAGCGTTCCATTTAATTTTTGACAACTTCCTGTTTTCCAATTCATACATTGTGCATTCGACTTTCCGATTATTAATAGATGTTTGCAGCTGTTTCTTCCCATTTTGAGTGTTGCCACATCAGCAGGCGAACATCTCGAAAGCTTTACTCCATCCAAGTGATTAATGTCGACTCTACTTTGAGGAGGCAACTCTTCCGCAGTCATATATATATATATTTTATTGTGCCTTAAGTGAAAGTTTACAAATTCAAGTCAGTTTCTCATACAAAAACACACACATTGTTATGTAACTCTAGTTGCTCTCCCTACAATGTGACAGCACACTCCTCACCACCCTATATTTCCCGTGTCCATTCAACCAGCTCCTGTCCCCCTCTGCCTTCTCATCTCACCTTCAGACAGGAGCTGCCCACATAGTCTCATGTGTCTACTTGAGCTAAGAAGTACACTCCTCACCCGTATCATTTTAAGCCTTATAGTCCAGTCTAATCTTTGAAGAGTTGGGTTCGGGAATGGTTTCAGTTCTGGGCTAACAGAGTCTGGGGACCATGAACTCTGAGGTCCCTCCAGTCTCAGTCAGACCATTAAGTCTGGTCTTTTTACAAGAATTTGAGGTCTGTATCCTACTTGTCTCCTGCTCCATCAGGGATTCTCTGTTGTGTTCCCTGTCAGGGCAGTCATTGGTGGTAGCCGGGTACCATCTAGTTCTTCCAGTCTTGGGCTGATGGAGTCTGTGTGGCCCTTTCTGTCTCTTGGGCTTATATTTTCATTGTGTCTTTGGTGTTCTTCATGCTCCTTTGCTCCAGGTGGGTTGAGACCAGTTGATGCATCTTGGATGGCCGCTTGCTAACTTTTAAGATCCCAGATGCCGCTCACCAAAGTGGGATCTAGAACGTGTTCTTAATACCTTTTGTTATGCCAATTGACCTAGATCCCCTGAAACCATGGTTGCCAGACCCCCGCCCCTGCTACTCTGTCCCTCGAAGTGTTTGATTGTATTCAGGAAACTTAACTTTTAGTTTAGTCTAGTTGTGCTGACTTCCCCTGTATTGTGTGTTGTCCTTCCCTTCACCTAAAATAATTCTTGTCTACCATCTAATTAGTGAATACCCCTCTCCCTCCCTTCCCACCCTTGTAACCATCAAAGAATGTTTTCTTCTGCATTTAAACTTTTTCTTGAGTTCTTATAATAGTGATTTCATGCAATATTTGTCCTCTTATGACTGCTAATTTCACTCAGCATAATGCCTTCCAAATTCCTCAATCTTATGAGGTATTTTATGGATTTGACATTGTTCTTTATGGTTGTGTAGTATTCCATTGTGTGACTATACCATAATTTGTTTATCCATTCATGCATTGATGGGCACCTTGGTTGTTTGCATCTTTTTGCTATTTTAAACAGTACTGCAATAACATGGGTGTGCATATATCTATTCCTGTGAAGGCTCTTATTTCTCTAGGAGTGGGATTGCTGTATTGTATGGTAGTTCTATATCCAGCTTCTTAAGTAGCGCCAAATCGATTTCCAAAGTGGTAGTACTATTTTACATTCCCACCAGCTGTGTATAAGTGTTCCAGTCTCTCCACAACCTCTCCAACATTTATTATTTTGTGTTTTTTGGATTAACGCCAGCCTTTTTGGAGTGACATGGTATCTCATTGTAGTTCTGATTTGCATTTCTCTAATGACTCGATGGCACTGGGTTTTTTTTTTCAATGGCTAATCATCATGAGCATTTCCTTATGTATCTGTTAACTGTTTGAATGTCTTCTTTGGTGAAGTGCCTGTTCATATCCCTTTGCCCATTTTTTAATTTGGTTATTTGTCTTTTTGTTGTTGAGGTTTTGCTGTATCTTGTAGATTTTAGAGATTAGACACTGACCAGATTTGTCATAGCCAAAAATTTTTTCCCTGTCTGTAGGTTGTCTTTTTACTCTTTTGGCGAAGCCTTTGAATGAGCCTAAGTGTTTGATTTTTAGGAGCTCCCAGTTACCTAGTTTCTTTTCTGGTGTTTGTACATTGTTAGTAATATTTTGTATACTATTTGTGCCATGTATTAGGGCTGCTAGCGTTGTCCTTATTTTTTCTTCCATGATCTTTATTGTTTTAGATTTTATATTTAGGTTTTTGATCCATTTTGAGTTAGTTTTTGTGCATGGTGTGAGGTATGAGTCTTGTCTCATTTTTTTTGCAGATGGATGTCCAGCTATGGCAGCACTGTTTGTTAAAGAGGCTGTCTTTTGCCCCATTTAATAGACTTAAGGCTTCGTCAAATATCAATGGCTCATAGGTAGATGAATTTATGTCTGGATTCTCAATTCTATTCCATTGGTTTATGTATCTGTTGTACCAGTTCCAGGCTGTTTTGACTACCATGGTGGTATAATAGGTTCTAAAATCAGGTAGTGTGAGGCCTCCCACTTTGTTCCTCTTTTTCAGTAATGTTTTAGTTATCCAGGGCCTCTTCCCTTTCCATATGAAGTTGGTGATTTGTTTCTCCAACTCATTAAAAAATGCCTTTGAAATTTGAATTGGGATTGCATTGTACCTATAGATTGCTTTGGGTAGAACAGACATTTTCATAATATTGACTCTTCCTGTCCGTAAGCAAGTTATGTTTTTCCACGTATGTAGGTCTCTTCTGGTTTCTTGCAGTAGTGTCTTGTAGTTGGTTAGATTTATTCCCAAGTATTTTATCTTTTGGGGGGGGGTATAGTAAATGGTATTGATTTGGTGATTTCCTCTTCGTCATTCTCTTTGTTGGTGTAGAGGAATCCAGCTGATTTTTGTGTTTACCTTGTATCCTGATACTTTGCTGAACTCTTCTTCTATTAGTTCCAGTAGTTTTCTTGTGGATTCGTTAGGGTTTTCTGTGTATAATATTATATCATCTGCAAATAGAGATACTTTTACTTCTTCCTTACCAATTTGGATGTCCTTTATTTCTTTTTCTAGCCTAATTGCTCTGGCTAGGACCTCCAGCACAATGTTGAATAAGAGTGGTAATAAAGGGCATCCTGGTCTGGTTCCCTTTCTTAAAGGGAATGCTTTCAGACTGTCTCCTTTTAGGAAGATGTTGGCTGTTCAGCTTTGTCTAAATGCTGTTTATTATGTGGAGGAATTTTCCTTCTGTTTCTATTTCGCTAAGAGTTTTTATCATGAATGGCTGTTGGACTTTTTCAAATGATAAGATCAATTGATAAGATCAGGTTGTTCTTTTGTTTTATTTATGTGATGGATTATATTGGTTGTTTTTCTAATGTTGAACCATCCCTGCATACCTCGTATGAATCCCACTTGGTCATGGTGAATTATTTTTTTGATATGTTGTTGAATTCTGTTGGCTAGAATTTTGTTGAGTATGTTTGCATCCAAGTTCGTGAGGCATATAGGTCTGTAATTTTCTTTTTTGTGTGTTGTCTTTTCCTGGTTTTGGTATCAGGGATATGCTGGCTTCATAGAATGAGTCTGGTAGTATTCCGTACTTTTCTATGCTCTGAAATACCTTTAGTAGTAGTGGTGTTAACTCTTCTCTGAAAGTTTGGTACAATTCTCCAGTGAAGCCATCAGAGCCAGGGCTTGTTTTTGTTGAATTTTTTTTTTAATTACCTTTTCATTCTCTTCTTTTGTTATAAATTTATTTAGTTGTTCTATCTCTGTGTTAATTTAGGTAGGTAATGTGTTTCTAGAAATTTGTCCATTTCCTCTAGGTTTTCAAATTTGTTAGAGTACAGTTTTTGATAGTATTCCGTTATGATTCTTTTAATTTCAGTTGGGTCTGTTGTGATATCACCCATCTCATTTTTTATTTGGGTTATTTGCTTCTTCTCCTGTTTATCTTTTATTAGTTTGGCCAATGCCTTATCTATTTTTTGTTGATCTTTTTAAAGAACCAACTTTTGGTCTTGTTAACTCTTTCAATTGTTTTTCTGTTCTCTATTTCATTTAATTCTGCTCTAATTTCTATTATTTGATTTCGTCTGGTGCCTGAGGGCTTCTTTTGCTGCTCTCTATTTGTTCGAGTTGTAGGAATAGTTCTCTGATTTTGATGCTTTCTGCTTTTTGGATGTGTGCATTTATTGCTATAAATTGGCCTCTGAGCATTGCTTTTGCTGTGTCCCAAAGGTTCTGGTAGGAAGTGTTTTTGTTCTCATTTGATTCTATGAATTTCTTTATTCTGTCCTTAATTTATTCTATAACCCAGTAGTTTTTGAGCAAGGTGATGTTCAGTTTCTATGTGTTTGATTTTTTTTCCTTGCTGTTTCTGTTATTGATTTCTATTTTTATGGCTTTATGGTCAGAAAAGATGTTTGTAATGTTTTGATGTTTTAGATTCTTTTAAGGATTGCTTTATGATCTATATGTGGTCTACTCTGGAGAATGTTCCACGTGTGTTGGAAAAGAAAGTATACTTGGCTGCCGTTGGGTGGAGCGTTCTGTATGTCTCTGAGGTCAAGTTGGCTGATTGTGACATTTTGATGTTCTGTGTCTATTGAGCTTCTTTCTGGATAATCTGTCCTCCACTGAGAGTGTTGTGTTGAAGTCTCCTACTATTATTTTGGAGCTGTCTATCTCTCTTTTCAATGCTGTTAGAATGTGTTGTATGTATTTTGGAGCTCTGTAGTTGGGTGTGTAAATATTTATTATGGTTATATCATTCTGTTATATTGAGCCTTTAATTATTACATAGTGTCCTTTCTTATCCTTTGTGGTAAATTTCACTTTAAACTCTATTTTGTCAGAAATTAATGTTGCCACTCCTGCTCTTTTTTGATTGTTGTTTGCTTGATATATATTTTTTCCATTCTTTGAGTTTTAGTTTGTGTCTTTAAGGTGTGTCTCTTGTAGGCAACATATAGATGGATCATGTTTTTTTTAATCCATTCTGCCACTCTGTCTCTTTATTGGTGCATTAAGTCCATTTACATTCAGCATAATTATTGATAAGTATGAGTTTAGTGCTGTCATTTTGAAGTCTTTTATGTGTATGTGTGTTGCTGACAGTTTCTTTTTCCATTTAATTTTGTGTACTGAGTCATTTTTGTTTATATATTGTCTTTTCCTGTTTTTCATTGTTGTTGCTTTTGTGTCTGCTGAGTCTTTATGTTTTCGTTTTTTTTTTTTTTTTTTTTTTTGATGTGTAGGATTGTCAGTTTCCTTTATGGTTATCTTAATATTTACCCCTCTTTTTCTAAGTTTAAACCAAACTTTTATTTCTTTATATCACCTTGATTTCCTCTCCATATGAAAGATCTGTGACTACATTTTTTAGTCCCTCTTTTTTTATTTAATGTTGTCATCTTTTACATAATGATGTCTCTGTTTTCTTGTTTTGAGAGTTTTAGCTTTGGTTTATTTTTGTGATTCCCCTGTCTGGGTTGATACCTGGTTGCTCTGTCCTATTTTCTAGTCTTCAGTTGTTGTCTGGTGGTATTGATTTTCTAACTGGATGACTCCCTGTATTATTTCTTGTAGGTTTGTCTTGGTTTTTGCAAATTCCCTAAACTTCTGTTTATCTCGAGATGGCCTAATTTCACCTTCATATTTGAGAGACATTTTTTCTGGATATATAATTCTTGGCTGGCAGTTTTTTTCCTTCAAGGTTTTATATATGTCATCCCATTACCTTCTTGCCTGCATTGATTCTGCTGTGTAGTCCAAGCTTAGTCTTACTGAGTCTTCTTTGTAGATTACTTTCGTTTATCCTTAGCCGCTCTTAAAATTCTTTATTTTTGGTTTTTGCAAGTTTGGTTATTATATGCCTTGGTGACTTTCTTTTGGAATCTACCTTGTGTGGGGTTCAATGGGCACCTTGGATAGATATCTTTTCATTTTTCATGATATCAGGGAAGGTTTCTGCCGACAAATCTTTAACAGTTCTCTCTGGACTTTTTGTTATTCCCCTCCCCCCCAATCTGGTACTCCAATTACTCGTAGGTTATTTCTCTTGAAAGAGTCCCACATAGAGTTTCTTCATTTTTTAAATTCTTTTATCGATTTTTCCTCAAATATGTTGGTGTCAAGTGCTTTATCTTAAGTCTCACTAATTCTGACTTCTGTTGACTCAATTCTGCTCCTCTTTCTATTGAGTTGTCTAATTCTGAAAATTTTTTTAATCTTCTGAATTTCTGTTTGCTGTCTTTTTATGGATTCTTGCAGCCTCTTAAATTTTTCGTTATGCTCTTCTATAGTCTCCTTATAACCAAAGGGATGGCAGTTCGAATCCGCCAGGCACTCCTTGGAAACTCTATGGGGCAGTTCTCCTCTGTCCTATAAGGTCGCTATGAGTCAGAATCGACTCAAGGGCACTGAGTGCTGGGTATAGTCTTCTTAAGTTCCCGCTCTAATGCTATATCTGTGCGTTCCTTGGCTTGTTCTGTGTTTTGCCTGATCTCCTGCCGAGTTCTGTATATTAATCTTCTGTATTCTACCTCTGGTAGTTCCAGGAAATTCTCTTCACCTGGAAGATTTCTTAAGTCTTTGTTTTTGGAGCTTGCTGAAGCCATCATGGTCTGCCTCTTTATGTGATTTGATATTGACTGTTGTCTCCGAGCCATCAATAAGTTATTGTATTTATTTATTTTATGTTTGCTTACTGTGGCCAGGCTTCTTGTTTTGGTATGCCCAGATAGGCTGCTCAAGTGAGCTAGTTTGATTATTGGTGACTTTGAAGCTCTAATATCCTGTTACCAGGTGGTTAGAGCTGTTACTAGGTATATGAGCCCAGGAGTCCGTTTACTTTTCTTGTATGGATTCAGCTCAGGTGTCCAAGTAGTCGGTCACTAAGTGTCTGGTACAGGTTTTCACCGACAGCCGTAGACAAGCAGGGATGATTGGTATAGGCACAGGTGTATGGATGTAGTAGGGGGTCACATGCTGAGCTAGGCAGGGGACTGACAACTGCTCCGAGTGCCTGTGAGGAAAGTGTCTCCCTGTTCCCTAGAGCACCTAGGTGGGTGGGTTTTGCAGCCAGACTATGGGCACCCAGTGCTATTGGCTGTAAGGACTGGGAGGCACCGCTTATCTTTGGACCTCTGTCGAGGGGGTAGGTAGTGTGGGTGAAGCCACCAGTCCTCAGGCCCCTAATGTGGGTAGGTGAGGACCCTCCGTTATAGGCAAAGCAGTGTCAAGCATCATGAACCTGCCTCTCCACCATATAGCTGAAACAGTAGAAGTTAGACTTCAGACATATACACTGTTTTACTGTGCTAATGAGGGCCTATGCTGTTGAAATGGGCCCACACAAGTCTATGCAAGGGTGGAAGGCATTCAGAGTCCTTGGACCACTTATGCCTGTGCCTAGGTAAGGGAGCTGTTTCTGCCGTGAGTTCCCATCTTAGGGGAGGTGGCAGATTATTTTTTCCTGTTTGTTAATTTGTTCCTTCTCCAAAGCCAGGAAGATGGCTCATGGTGCATGACAGGTCTTATGTCCAGCCCAGGGAAAGCAACTATCACTGAAGCCTGCTTGGGGTCCGGTGGGGAGTGGGGAGGGGTCAATTAAATGGGAGAGAGTTTTTTCCAAAGGGGTGTTTTTTGGTCCATGCTGTAGATTAAAAACAAGTACTTATTTTGTGCTGAGAGTTATGTTCTTCTCTGACCCTGGAGGCATGAGTGAATTCTCTGCAGCTCAGTCTCTCCCGATACGGAAAATGCATCCCGAACACCACTGCTTTTCTCACTGCCCTCCCACCGCACCAGTGGATTCGGCCTGCTGGGTACCAGTTCCCAGCAGGTCAGGTCCGGCAACTCCTTGCGCTTCTGAATCGTCTCTCCCTCCCCCTGCTGCTCAGTCCGATTCCTCAACTTTTCCTTTGATGTTCAAGGCTCGTAGATTATCATATATAATCGATTCACTTGTTCTTTCAGGTCTTTGTTGTAAGAGAGACCACTGGAAGCATCTGACTACTCCACCATCTTGGCCAGCACTTCCCCAGTCATATTTTGAGTGCCTTCCAAGTTGAGGGGTTCCATCTTCTGGCACTATATCAGACAATGTTCTGGTACTATTTGCAAGGTTTTTACGTCAAATTTTTTAGAAGTAGATTGCCAGGTCCTTCTTCCTTGTCTGTCTTAGTCTGGAAGCTCTGCTGAAACTGTCTACCATAGGTGACCCAGCTGGTATTTGAAATACCAGTGGCATAGCATCACAGCAACACACACGCCGCTGCAGTACTGCAAACTGCAGACAAATGGTGGAAAAATGTTTTAATTTTTGAAAATAAACCAAGATGTTGACATTGGTTATTTTTGATTGGTGGAATTATAGGTCACTATTGTTCTCCTCATTATTCTTTTTCCATGTTTTCTGATCTGAAAGAGCATTTGAATGAATATGTTTTACTTTTATAACCAGAAAAATTAGTTATTAAAAAAAAAAGTTCCAACATTATTGCTAAATCCTAAAGAAAACATTAGTAATGTCACTGTAGAACAATAGGAACAAAGCATACCTGGTAATAGAAATGATTTACAGACTATTAGGATAATTTTAAAAGAATTTCTTTGGCCTTTTGAATATATCTAACCCATATTATTTTCACTGTGAGTCTTTCTTGTTAACACTAATTGGTTTCTTTATTTGTAAAACGAGCCTCGAACAGTTAAAGAACTTTAAGGACTGACTTTTCTAGCTTTAAAATGGGATGTTTCTCTTTTCTTTACCCTTTATATTACTATTTACATTTTTTTCTTTTTATCTCTCTCCTCCTCCCCACACATACCCGTCACTTTTCTTTGTGTCTTTGTTTCTTTCCCATAAAAGGCCTGCTTACCCTCACTGTTTTTAGCTTCCATGGAGTCGACTCTGACTCATGGTGACATTATGTACAACAGAATGAAACATTGGCCAGTCCTGCATCATCCTTGCAATATCTGGCATGTTCCAGTCTGTTCTTGCAGCTATTGTTCCAACCCATCTCACTGAGGGTCTTCCTTGCCCTCCTTTATACTCTACTTCACCACCCATGATGTCCTCCTTCAGTTATTGATCTCTCCTGATGATATGACCAGAGCAAGGGAGTTGGATAACATTCTGTTATGATTTATAACGTTTTCATTGGCTAATTTTTAGAAGTAGATTTCTAGGCCTTTCTTCCTAACTGGAAGCTCTTCTTAAACCTCTACACCATGGATAACCTTGCTGGTATTTGAATACTGGTGGCATAGCTTCCAGCATCACAGCAACACACAAGCCACCATAGTATGACAAACTGACAGATGGGTGGTGGGCTTACCCTCACTATCTTCCTTCATTATCCATTCAGTTCAGTACTTTTAAGAGTAGTGCTAAGTTTAAGATTTTCGTAGGAAGAATTCAGTATATTGGCAATTTTTACCCATGGGACACTGAGTTCATCTGATGACAATAACTTTTGTTATTCTAGAAAAAAGGGGGATTTTTTTATGAGAATAAGAGTAGAGGGAGTAATGGTGTGCTTATTTTATACTTTATTAATAATACGCAGAACATATAACCTTAGTCAAACTTGCATTTCATACATCATTAAAATTGAATTACTTGTTTTTAAATTAACGTTTCCTTAAAATGATATTCTGCTATTAAAAAAACTCCACCAGTTGGTGGTTTGCACAAGAAGCTGTCAAATTCAGGGGTTGCTGCTATACCGCTTCTTTTTGAAGAACACATTTTGTGTCCTACTTTCTATCCCCTTGGAAACCCTGGTGGCGTAGTGGTTAGGCGCTATAGCTGCTAACCAG
Organism: Loxodonta africana; assembly: GCF_030014295.1. Classification (NCBI taxonomy): domain Eukaryota; kingdom Metazoa; phylum Chordata; class Mammalia; order Proboscidea; family Elephantidae; genus Loxodonta; species Loxodonta africana. The sequence goes on from NC_087369.1 coordinate 127,194,188, forward strand.
AAGGTCAGCAGTTCGAATCCACCAGGTGCTCCTTGGAAACTCTGTGAGGTAGCTCTACTCTGTCCAATAGGGTCGCTATGAGTTGAAGTCAACTCGACGGCAACAGGATTGGTGTTTTTGGTTTTACTGCCTCCTTCCTCCGCTTTTCATAGCTTTATTCTACTTTAGATAATCTTATATAAGCACACACCCTCCTGGAGTCCCTTCTTCCTTTTCAAGATTTTTATGCTTCCTTCTATGTGATTCCCCATCTTTTGACATGAAATTAAACATTATAACAAACTAGTGCTCTCAGACTCTTAACAATCTTGAATGTGTTTGTAACTCACTCCAATAAACGCCACAAAAATCTTGAAGCCATGTAATTCTCCTGATTAAGTCTACATTTTCTTAAATATTTGTTTTGCTTTAGGTATTGCAATTACAGTATATTGTTTTCTGAAATTTTTTTACAACTATGATGTAAGCTACACTGTGGATTAAATAATAATTTATATTTGCATTGCACTTTTTAGTCCTCGAAGCATTTTTAAATGCAGTAATCTGTGGGCTGCTGGTAATTTGGGAACCCAAGCATTGTTTAGTAACATTAAAAAAAAATTAGTAACATTACTGTGGGAAAATGTGTTGTCCCTAGTTCGAAACAACTGACTTACAAATGAACTTTTGAAATACAACCCATTAGGGTTTCTGTTGTGGTTATTGCTTATAATGATGGCCTCATGAAGTATAGTATATTATATTTTTCCCCATCAAGCTGGTTTAGAGTTTTCTCTACTCAGTTTCTTTGTAATATTGACCGAAGCTCTCTACCTCACCTTCTCCGTGTGTTTCACCTTAAGGACTCTGCGTTTCGTTTTCCTAATCTATGATATCAGAAAATTTATCTGAGAACAGAGTTCAAACAAGGTTCTGTTTTATTTTTTTGTTCATTTTAAACTAGTTTTTTAAAAATTATTTTGCTTTAAGTGAAAGTTTACAAATCAAGTCAGTCTCTCATACAAAACCTTATATACACCTTGCTATATACGCCGGCATAATGGTTAAGTGCTACGGCTGCTAACTAAAGGGTCGACAGTTCGAATCCACCAGCCATTCTTGGGAAACTCTGTGGGGCAGTTCTACTCTGTCCTATAGGGTCACTATGAGTTGGAATCGACTCAACGGCACTGGGTTTGGTTTTTTGTTTTTTTTTTATATACTCCTGGTTGCTCTCCCCCTAATGAGACAGCACGTTCCTTTTCTCCACCCTGTGTTTCCTTGTCCATTCAGCCAGCTTCTGTCCCCCCTGACCTTTACATCTCCCTGCCAGACAGGAGCTGCACACATAGTCCCATGTGTCTACTTGACCCAAGGAGCCCACTCCTCACCAGTATCATTTTCTGTCTTATAGTCCAGTCCAATCCCTGTCTGAAGAGTTGGCTCTGGGAATAGTTCCTGTCTTGGGCCAACAGAAGGTCTGGGGACCATGATCTCTGGGGTCCCTCTAGACTCAGTCAGACCATTAAGTCTGGCCTTTTTACGAGAATTTGGGGTCTGCATCCCACTGCTCTCCTGCTCCTTCAGGGATTCTCTGTTGTGCTCCCTCTCATGGCAGTCATCGGTTATAGCCAGGCACCACCTAGTTCTTCTGGTTTCAGGCTGATGTAGTCTCTGGTTTATGTCAGGGTTCTGTTTTAATAGCATTTTAATAACATTCAGAATGTTCCTAAATGTTTAAGAACGTATCTGAACTTTGATTTGTGGCTTAGTCAATAGATTTTCAAGTAGGCACACCTCTTCTTTAGAGGAATTCAGCAGTTCATTTGGATCAAGGCTAGAAAGGTGTGATTATAATGAGTGAGGTCTTTACTCATAGAACCATGAGCAAAGTTGCTAAATATTTTGAGTTGGAAAGGTGTTTCAATCAAATTCTTGTTTTCTACCATCATCATTTAATTGTGGCAAGAGGTCAGGATATGTAAGAGAGTAAAATTAGCCTAAGCAAGAGCATCAGTCACTTCCCTTGCCCCAACTCCCAACCCCCACCTCCCAACCCCCACCCTTTCTGCTGCTTCTGTCTGGCTGGTCGCTATGAGTCAGAATCGACTCGATGGCAATGGGGATGGGTCTGGCTGATGCCTTTTGGTTGAACTGGCAAACAAGAAAAGGGACTTGGTATACCTTGAGTAATGTAATTAGAGGCCAACAGATTACCCTTTGATGGTAAGGAAAGCTATAGGATTGCTCTTTTATTTCAATCTGTGGTACCAAAGGCGAATGTTCTATTTGGAATTGGGAGGCAGCATATTACAATGGAGGAGCCCTGGTGGCGCGGTGGTTAAGAGCCATGGTGAGCTATGGCTGCTAACCAAAAGGTTGGCAGTTCGAATCCACCAGCTGCTCCTTGGAAACCCTATGGGGCAGTTCTACTCTGTCACATGGGGTCGCTATGAGTCAAAATCGACTCCACGACATCTAACAACAATAACAGCAGTTCGACTTGTCAGCAGTGAGTTTATGTGGGATCAGAGTGACAACAGCAACTCAAAAGATTAGATAGGAGCCTTAGGGGGAAGTGATTTTAAGTTAATGAGGAAGGAACAACTCAGAAAAGGAGGGTGAGAATGGTTGCACAACTTGAAGAATGTAATCAGTGGCACTGAATTATACATGTAGAAACTGTTGAATTGCTGTGTATAGTCTTAACGATAGCAACAACAAAATATATAAAATTAAAAGATACTAAGCTCTAATAAGGGAAATGACTGGACTTTTTGATGGTACATTAGTTAAGAGAGAGGAGTTAGTAATCAGATGACCATGATTTGAATTCCAATTCTATCATGTACTAGCTTTGTGACTTTGGGCAAGTTAGCCTCTTTACGACTCAATTTCATCTGTGGAATGGATGGGGGATGATAATTTTAGCTACCTCATAGTGTTATTGTTAGGGCTAAATTAGATAATATATATAAAGTGCTTAGTATACAGAGCTTGGCTTGTTAAAGGATAGCTTAACCACCTTCACACTACCATGTATAGCCCTGTCTTGGAGCTTGGCAGTGCCTATTACAGCATGGCTTCTCAGAGCCTTTGATATGCTAAAGAAACCTTTTTAACTTTGTTCAGTGCAGCATTTTCTAAATTTATTTATCAATAGAACCTTTTTCTTACCAAACACTTAACATCTAGCATGTAACTTGAGAAATGCTGATTGTCATGCACTTGACAACTTCTCCTTCTCCCTTCTCTCCCTGTTTTTTCTAGGCTGGCCTCATATTTTAACTGTATCAAGGTTTTCTCAAGGTCAAAGAGTGACTAAACCAATAAAGTTACCTCACTATGATAAGAACAGAATGTTTTCAACTGTGATGACAAACAGTTATATTTCTTTGTACTAATATTGTACCTTTTATATCAGATCAATGTGGCTTCAAAGTGTAGTTTTACAGGCTAGGTTTATTCTCTTTATTGACTTTCAGAAACAATTTATTATGAAAGGATAAAAACACAAGTGAGACACGGTTCATGTTTATTTTTATAATTAATGCCTAGGCCTTAGTATAGAAGCTAGCTTTTGTAACATTTATTACAGGTGGAATTGCATATTTATGAATTTAATATACTATAACCCATTGCAATCGAGTTGATTCCGACTCACTATATGATACCAAAATTCATGCAGAGGCATACCAAATTCTCTTTTTCTCTAATTTAGACACCTAATAGACCACTAACTATTTGAATTTCTGGAACTTTTGCACCCTTTGGCTCTTGTAGCCAGGTTAAAATTAATACTCTAGCTCTCAACATAATGTTCTTCCTAACTTTAATGATAAATGAAATTTCTAACCTAATTCCCCATTAAGAAGCCGTGGTGGTACAATAGTGAAGCCTCCTCTGCTAACCGAAAGTTTGACTGTTCAAACCCACCCAGTGGTTCCGTAGGAGAAAGACCTGGCAATCTGCTCCCATAAAGATTACAGTCCAGAAAACCCTATGGGGCAGTTCTGCTCTGTCACATGGGGTCACTATGAGTCAAAATTGATTCGATAACATCTAATAACAAGAACAGCAGCCTCCCCCAAATAAATTATATCTAGTGAAAATGCCTCCATAAAAGTTTGAATGTCTCTTTATGACCAGCACTGTGGTCTTTTCAGGGAGCTCACATTTTGTTTTTGTTTTTGCTAATAAAGATATTTCAGTCTAACATCCACAAATATCAACTTAGCTAGGGCTTTCAGATCTACACAAAATGGCACTGTCTAGAGTTTGGTAAAATTTAAGGTACAAAGTGCATGTCCTTTGCATGCATAGTTGTGCTAGCTTCACTAGTCTGAAAGGTTGAGGGTAAGGTAGCAAGTGGTGGACACCATGTCCCAATTTCATTGAAAGTCTAGGCTATGGTCTGGTCTGTGTCTATATTTTTTCCCCTGGATACAACAAGAATTTATTCACTGAAATCCTCCTTCCCAAGGCCTCACATTTCAGAAAAATAGAACCGACTAATACAAGCACAAAACCAAACCAAACCATACCATACCTATTGCCATCGAGTCAATTCTGACTCATAGCGACCCTATAGAACAGAGTAGAACTGCCCCATTGGGTTTCCAAGGCTGTAAATTACGGAAGTAGACTGCCACATCTTTCTCTTGTGGAGCAGCTGGTGGGTTTGAACTACTGACCTTTTGGTTAGCAGCTAAGCACTTAACCACTGCACTACCAGGGCTCTTTACAAGGACAAAAGGATCATCATAATTTGTAATGTTCATTTGTACAAGCTTTCTTTCTCTGAAACTCCTAAATTCCCATTTATCCTTTTTTACTCCCCAACAAACAGTCTCTAATTTTTTGTTTAACCTGTTGTATATATCTTACTGGAGTCCTTGGTTAGTGCAAATGGTTAAAGTGCTTGGCTGCTAACTAAAAGGTTGGCAGTTTGGGCCCACCCAGAGGCACCTTGGAAGAAAGTCCTGGTTATCTACTTCCAAGAAAATCAGCCATTGAAGACACTGTGGAACACAGTTCTACTCTGACACATGTGAGGTTGCCCTTAGTCGGAATCGACTCAAAGGCAACTGATAGATGCATGAACCAAAACCAAACCCGTTGCCGTCGAGTCAGTGTCGACTCATAGTGACCCTAAAGGACAGAGTAGAACTGCCCCATAGGGTTTCCAAGAGCACCTGGTGGATTTGAACTGCTGACCTTTTGGTTAACAGCCGTAGCTCTTAACCACTATGCCGCCACAGTTTCCATATATATGTGTGTGTGTGTGTGTGTGTGTGTATATGCAAGTACTGACTAGCAAGAAATATATATATATATATATATATATATATATATATATATATAGGGTCGCTATGAGTCGGAATCGACTCGACGGCACTGGGTTTTTAGTTGGTAGTTGCTTCATCTTGTATCGTCAAATCTTACCAGATTCTAAATAGCTCTGGATATTACACAATCTATTATCCCAAGGAATGGAATACATTGATGCTGTGAAATTTACTGACTAGCATTCGTCCAGAAAACATTAATAAATAGTAATGGCAAATGTTGAATATGGTTTCTAGAAACCTTACCACCCCAAAACAAAAACTATGACAATAGAAAACACTAGCATAAAATTTTAATACAATTACAGAACACCCTATTAAATAACATACACACTACAACTTTTGCATGGCCTTGCAACAACGTGCTTTATTATGTTCTCTTCCTCAGTATCAGCACGAATTCAAGGTTGTACAGAGTTTCAAACTGTTTCAATCGCTTCGAGCCTTCTCTTTCATGCTCTCTGAACCTACTCATAAGTACTCAAACCATCACTCTCCTAGTGAACTAGGATGACTGTATTCTAACTTGAGCTTGAGGCTAAAATGCCATGTGTTCTAGCACCTGAGTGTAACCCTGAAACTGAAGTATAGCTGAGCCCAGTGGGAGAGAGATTATTGCCACCATTAGTGCTACTCTGGCAGTATGGTAATTTCAGTGGGTCTGCATTGTGGCAGTATACTTCACACTAAACCCAAGGTGTGTAATGTAGGATTCATGTTTAACTTTTTATCTATATATAAATTGTCCTTGCTGTGGCAGACATGTCCTGCCTAGATATGCCTTCTTTGAATATAGGTTATTTACGAAATAGAGGAGTTTCTGAAAATGTTTCAAGATATTTTCATGGTTTTCCTATTGATCTTCATTTTTTCTAATGGAAATTATTTCTCAGAGGTACATGCCCTGTAGATTTGGATAAAAATCAGGTTTAAGATTACAATAAAAATTTAAAAATTGCTCTTTTAGCTATCTCTTGCTATGTACCAAATTACCACAAATAACCAGCTTGAAACAATGCACTTCTATCTCATGGTGTCTGGGTGTCAGGTTTCTGGGCATGGCTTAGTTAGGTCCTCTACTCAGGGTCTCACATGGCTGAAATCAAGGTTTCAGCTAAGCTGGTTCTCATCTGGAGGCTTGACTAAGAAAAATCTGCTTCCAAGCTCACACAGATTGTTGACAGAATTCATTTCCTTGCTGTTGTAGTACTGAGGGCCTCAGGTTCTTGCTGGCTGGAGACTGGTTGTCACCCCCAGCTCTGAGAAGATAACCCCACCCCTAGAGGTGGTTCACAATTTCTGGAGGCCACCTGCCATTTCTACATGCTATCCACGGTTTCTGGCCATGTGGGCTTCCCCAGCATGGTCACTTACTTCATCAAGCTGGTAAAGAGAGTCTCTAGAGTGAGTCTGGTGGCATAGCGGTTAAGAGCTGTGGTTGCTAACCAAAAGGTCAGCAATTTGAATCCACCAGGCGCTCCTTGGAAACCCTATGGGGCAGTTCTACTCTGTCCTGTAGGGTCACTATTAGTCGGAACTGACTCCATAGTAATGGGTTTGGTTTGGTTTTGGTTAGGATGAGCCTGCTCGCAAGATGGAGTCTTATGTAATTTAGCATAATCGTGGAAGTGACATCACATCTCCTTTGCATATGCTATTGGTTAGAAGCAAGTCACAGGTGTCACTCACACTCAATGGGAGCATATTCCACAAAGGTGTGAACAACTGTCAGTGGGGATCATGGGAGAGGGAGGGGTACCTTACAGTCAGCCCACTACAATTGTCTTTAAAAGGATGCATTTGTTTTCAGATTGAATCAAGATTCAAATTATGACTGAATATAGCATACTTAAAATTGCATTCATCAGACATTTATTTGACAAATGTTATGTGCCAGACATGTTGTTAAACACTGTAGATTCAGTGATGAAAGGCCTAGTCCCTAACTTCAAGGAGTTCATAGTTTCATGAGGGACAGGTAAACCAGATAATTTCAAGGCAAGTCTGTACTAGTGCTAAGGCAGAACATCTAAACAAGATGGGTCAGGATCTTTAAAAAGGAGCTTGAACTTTATTCTGTAGAAGAAATGGAGTGCTTTAAGGGTGTTTAGCAAAGAAATAATATGAACCTTTTTCCATTTTAGAAAGACTTCTCTGGTAGCCGTTAGAACTAATTGGAGGGCCAAGACTAATGACTTGGAGACCAGGTAGGAGGCTGTTACAGTGGTTTAGGTGAGATATTATGGTGAAAATGGAGATATAATAGGAGAGTAGTAGTCCTGTTTCTGATATGGATAATTTTCATACTTCTCGGTATTGAAGTACATTATTTACTGATAAAAACAAAACCATTCTATTGGTAGAGTTTTCTATGGATGGTGAAGAGTTGGGGTTGATCTGACCAGAGTTGCTAGACCACTATCTTGAAATTTCTTAACCTTAACAACATTCAAACTATAATCAAACTCCAGCCCAGTGTTTCTGAAAGTATGGGCTACAGACCACCTGTAGCAAAATAACCTACTGAACTTGTTAAACCTGCAGATTCCTGAGCCCCACCCCAGACCAACTGAATCAGGGAATAAGGTCCAGGGAGCTCAGTGTTTTAACAAATTTCCCAGGTAGTGTTCATAACATATTAAAGTTTGGGGGAGCCCTGGTGGTGCAGTGTTTAAGAGCTGGGCTGCTAACCAAGAGTTCGGCAGTTTGAATCCACCAGCCACTCCTTGAAAACCCTACGGGGCAGCTCTGCTCTGTCCTGTGGGGTCACTACAAGTTGGAAACAACTTGACGGCACATAACAACAACAAATTTTGCGGATCATTGATCTAGCCCAACAGTTCTCAAAATGTGCTCTGGAGACCCCTGGCCCCTAAGACCCCTTCAAGGGGTCCATGAGGTCAAAACTTTTCATAGAAATACTAAGATGTTATGTGCCATTTTCACTGTCTTGATGTTTACACAGGTGGTGCAGAAGGAGTGGTGGGCAAAACTTCTGGAACTTTAGCACCAATTAAGTTAGGGGTACCAAACTATATTAATTTTATTCTTTTCCTCCATGCACTTGCTGTAAAAAAGAAAATGTCAGTTTTATTTAAGAGTATCCTTGATGAATCAGTGAGAATAGTTTATTAAGTCTTTACCCTTTCGTACACAACTTTTTTTTTTAATATATAGTCTGTGTGGTGGATGGGAAGTAGGCATAAAGCATGTCTGCAGCATACCAATTGTTATGGATTAAATTGCGTCCCCCAAAAATGTGTGTCAACTTGGCTAGGCCATGATTCCCAGTATTGTGTGGTTGTCCCCCAGTTTTGATCTGATGTGATTATCCTAAGTGTTGTAAATCCTAACCTCTATGACGTTAATGAGGCAGGATTAGAGGTAGTTATGTTAATGAGGCAAGACTCAGTCTACAAGATTAGATTGTATCTTAAGTCAGTCTCTTTTTTAGATGTAAAAGAGAATCCAGTGGAGAGGAGGGGGACCTCTTGCCACCAAGAAAAAAGTGCTGGGAACAGAGCACATCCTTTGGACCTGGGGTCCCTGCACTGAGAAACTCCTAGATCCAGGGAAGATTGATGACAAGGACCTTACCCCAAAACCAACAGAGAAAGCTTTCCCCTGGAGCTGGCACCCTGAATTCTGGCTTCTAGCCTCCTAGACTGTGAGAGAATAAAATTCGGTTTGTTAAAGCCACCCACTTGTGGTATTTCTGTTACAACAGCACTAGATAACTAAGACAGAATTTGGTACTGGGCGCGGGGCACTGTTCTGACATATACCTACAATGCGGAAGCAGTTTTGGAATTAAGTAATGGGTAGAGGCTGGAAAAGTTTTAAAGTGCCTAATAGTAAAAGCCTAGATTGCCGTGAAGAGACTGTTGGTGGAATTATGGGCATCAGAAACAATTCTGGTGAGGACTCAGAAGCAAGTGAGGAGAGCTGTAACACCAGAGATAGCGCAGACAGCGAGAAACGGCAGCAGCAGAACGAAGAAGCTGGCATGAGATGGTATGGGAGCTGACCCGTGGAGCAAGAGAGCTGAGTACCTTTGGGCAGGAGGCTTCCTGGAGGAGTGGGGTACCTCCAGGCACTTGTCAGTGGGGCTAGAGAACTTTGGAACACTTGCTCCAGCAGGGCAGATGCCAGGCTTGCCCAAGGGCCCAAGGGGCCAAGGGTCTAAGGAACCAGGAAGCAGAAGCCAAAGAGACAAAGAGCACAGGAAGCAGAGCTGCCTCAGTCTCAACGGGTAGGCCATGAGCTCTGGAATCTCAAAGGGTGGAACCACGGCCTGCTCGTCCTCAAAGGGTGTGGCCATGACCTGCTAGGTTTCAAAGAGTCAGATCTTCATGAACTTTGTTCTGGAGTGTGGGGCTGCCATGCTCAAGGGGCAGAAGAAAGGGGCCTGCCAGGGCTGAGGGGGTGGGGTTCCCACTCAGATGGACTAGGAGAATGTGGCCACCTAAAGCAGAAGGAGCAGAGTTGCTGTCCCAGTGGGCCTGGAAAGCTGGGCTGAAACTCTGGACTGAGGGGCTTCCACTCACAATCCGGAGCATGTGGCCAATACCCAGAGTCTAGAGGCCAGGGCCATTGCCTAAGTGGTTTCAGCGAACAGATGAGAGCTAATGCATTCTGGTGAATTGCTTGGTACCTGTTATCCCTTCTTTCCCTCCAGTTTCCCCCGTTTGTAATGGAAATGTTTACTTTGTGCTTGTTACACGGTTGTTACTTTGGAAGTAGATAACTTGTATTCTAGATTTCACAGAGGAAGAGGAATTTTGCCCCAGGGTGGAATTTGGACTTGGAGTTGATTAAAGACTTTTGTGAAGATATGATGGGGTGAATATGCTTTACATGTGGCAAGGACACGAATTTGGGGGGCCAAATGGCAGAATGTTATGGATTGAATTGTGTCCCCCAAAAATTTGTGTCACCTTGGCTAGGCCATGATTCCCAGTATTGTGTTGTCGTCCACCATTTTGTGATCTGATGTGATTATCCTCTGTGTTATAAATCCTAACCTCTATGATGTTAATGGGGCAGGATTAGAGGTAGTTATGTTAATGAGGCAGGACTCAATCTATAGGTTAGGTTGTATCTAGAGTCAATGCTCTTTTGAGATATAAAAGAGAGAAGCAGACAGAAAGACATGGGGGACCTCATAACCACCAAAAAAGAAGTGCCGGGAGAAGAGCACATTCTTTGGACACAGGGTCCCTACGCTTAGAAGCTGCTAGACCAGGGAAAGATGATGGCAAGGACCTTACCCCAAAACCAACAGAGAAAGCCTCCGCCTGGAGCTGACACCCTGGATTCTGGCTTCTAGCCTCCTAGACTGTGAGAGAATAAAATTCTGTTTGTTAAAGCCATCCAGTTAGGGTATTTCTGTTATAGCAGCACTAGGTAACTAAGATACCAACTGTCTCAAGGCAATACTTGTGCTCTTGTTTGAGTTGTAAGCTAAATTACCTATTTTCTTTAAATAACTTTTTAACTTGATACAATAACGAACAGGCAGTGATCATTCAGAGAATTAGATATTCGGACAACATTTTCTCATAAATGAACTAAATGAGCCTGTCACTTTTTTTTTATTGTGCTTTAGATAAAGGTTTACAGAGCAAATTAGTATTAAACAATTAATACAGATATGATTGTGACATTGGTTGCCAACCCCATGACGTGTCAACACTTTCCGCTTCTTGACCTCGGGTTCCTCATTTCTATTTTTCCAGCTTTCCTGTCCCCTCCTGCCTTCTCGCCCTTTCCCCTGGGCTGCTGTGCCAATTTAGTCAGCACTGTGCCACCGAAGCTTCACATTTAGGTGGTACTTAAAGCCATAGACTGGATGGGATACTTATGGAGTGAGTGTGATTGAGAGAAGAGATCAGTTTACTCCATTATCAAGAGGTAGGAACTAGTAAAAGAGATTGAGAAGGGGGGGGGGAAGACAAGAGATTGTGGGGTTCTTGAGCCAAGGAAGAAAGTATATCAAAGAGAAGGACGATCAATTGTGTCAAATGCTGCTGATAGGTCAAGTAAGATGAGGGTCACAAAAAGATGAGGGTTGATTTATTGATATAAAGGTCACACAAGGGTAGTTTAGGTGTAGCAATGGTGGTGGAATAGATTAAGAGAGAATGGGAGGAGAGGAATTAGTGACAGCAAGCATGGTCAACTCATTTGAGGAGTTTTGCTGCAAAGAGAGCAAAAAAAATGGTACTGTGGCTGAGGGTGAAGAGTGGAATAAAAAAAAATTATTTTTAAGGTGGGAGAAAGAACAGCAGGTTTTATCCCTTGTTTACTATTTGCTTTTTGAGGTGGTTTTTATCCTTTCCCTCTTTCACTATTTTAAGTTTGGGCTGTTTTTTATGACAGTTTTTTTTTTTTTTTAATTTTTATTGTGCACCTGTCACTTTAAGGAAAACTAACAGTATTTGTAGCCAATGATAAAATATAGGTTTTCAAGCAAAAATTAGAATTTTGGAAAACTTTTATCCACTACATGAGCTTGACAGCTCTCTGATACTTAGACTTTCTTGCTGAGATCAATGGTGATATTAATGGCTGATTTTTAAAATATTGTTTAATCTTGAAATGAGTCACCATTTGGAAGATCTGCATAACTCAGGGAACAAAGATTTTCCAAGTGACCAGTGTATGGTATTTCAAAATCATGCATGGAAAAAATATCCCTTCAAAGTACAAGTTCGACCAGTGGGTTTTCATTTAATCAAGTACAAAATTTATGGTTTCAAATTTTACTCTGTACCTAACTACCACTTGTTGAGTTTTGATGTAGTAGTATCAAAGAAGACTATCTACAATTATATTAAAACACTCCTCACTTTTCCAACTACATATTTGTGTGAGGACAGATCTCTTCCATATATTTTAAACAAAACAACGTACCACAGAAGATCTAATGCAGAAGCAGATATGAAAACCCTGCTGTTTTCTTTGTTAGACATTAAAGGGGTTTGCACAAATGGTAAACAATGCCACTCTTCTTAATACCTTTTTTAAAAAATGTAGTTATTTATAAAAAAAAAAGGTTAATTATACTAAGATGTATTTGTTTTTTATTAATATACACAGACATATATACACTTATTTTCTTATTTATTGTACCTTAATCAACCAGGATATAAACTTCATAGGGGTAGGGACTAGGGACTTGCGTCTGTTTCACTCGCTCACTCACTCTTTTTATATGGAACGCAGCAGAGCACCTGGGACATAGTATCTGCTTCATGAATGAGTAAAGTTATTAGTATCTACTCTGTGGTATATTCTAGGTGTTGGAGGTAGAGAACTGATCAAAACATCAAAGATTCTGGCCTTACTGAGTTTATATTCTAATGGGAGTAACAACAAAATGATAGTGAGTGAGCAAGAGAGCAAATGAGAGAGAAATACATAGATGAATTTATATATTATGTCATGATAAACGAAGAAAAGATTGAAATTCTCAAGGATTTCATTTTACTCAGATCCACAATCAATGCCCACGGAAGCAGCAGTCAAGAAATCAAACGACATATTGCGTTGGGCAAATCTGCTGCAAAACACCTCTTTAAAGTGTTTAAAGATGTTACTTTGAGGACTAAGGTGTGCCTGACTCAAGTCCTGGTATTTTCAGTCACCTCATGTGCATGTAAAAGCTGGACAGTGAATAAGGAAGACCGAAGGACTGACGCCTCTGATTGTGGTGGCGGCGAAGAGTATCGGATATACCGTGGACTGCCAGAAGGACGAACACGTCCGTCTTGGGAGAAGTACAGCCAGAACGCTCCTCAGAAGCGAGGATGGAAAGACTTTGTCTCACGTACTTTGGACATGTTATTAGGAGGGACCAGTCCCTGGAGAAGGACACCATGCTTGGTAAAGTAGAGGGTCATTGAAAGAGAGAAAGACCCTCAATGAGATGGATTGACACAGTGGCTGCAAAAATGGGCTCAAACATAGCAATTATTGTGAGAAAGATGCAGAACCGGACAGTGTTTTGTTCTGTTGCACGTAAGATTGCTATGAGTTGGAACCAACTTGCTGGCACCTAACAACAACAGGCAGATATATTATGTCAGGGACTTGGAAGCATGAAGAGAAATTATACTGTGTTTGGATGTTAAGAGACATAATTCATTGATTAGCCTGAGCGACATCATTCATTCCTTACTGACTGTATGAAGATTAATTAGTCTCATTCAAATTCCCTTTCCTGAAAGATCAGAAGGGATGTTTTTCCTTGGAGGCTCAGTCTCTTAGTTTTCTAGGGCTACTATAACGGAAGTACCACAAGTGGATGGCTTTAACAAACAGAAGTTTATTCTCTCACAGTCTAGTAGGCTAGAAGTCCTAATTCAGACAGCCAGCTCCAGGGGGAAGGCTTTCTCTCTGCAGGATTTGGAGGAAGGTCCTTGTCATCAATCTTACCCTGGTCTAGGAACTTCTCGGCACAAGGACCCCCGGTCCAAAGGACATGCTCTGCTCCCAGCTCTTCTTTCTTGGTGGTATGAAGTCCCCCTGTCTCTCTGCTAGCTTCTCTCTTTTATATCTTAGTCACCTAGTGCTGCTATGACAGAAATACCACAAGTGAATGGCTTTATCAAAGAGAAATTTATTTCTCTCATCTAGTAGGCTAGAAGTCCAAATTCAGGGCGTCAGCTCCAGAGGAGGACTCTGTCGACTCTAGAAGAAAGGTCTTTGTCATCAATCTTGCCCTGGACCAGGAACTTCTCCGCACAGGAACCGTGGGGCCAAAGGATGCACTCTGCTCCTGGCACTGCTTTCTTGGTGGTATAAGGTCCCCAACTCTGCTTGCTTCCCTTTCCTTTTATCTCTTGTAAGATAAAAGGTGGTGCAGGCCACACTCCAGGGAAACTCCCTTTAAATTGGATCAGGGATGTGATCTGAGCAAGGGTTTTAAATCACACCCTAATCCTCTTTAACCACACGGAAAGATTATGATATAGGAAAATCACAAAATGGAGGACAACGACACAGGTTGGGAATCACGGCCTAACCAAGTTGACACATACTTTTGCGGGACACGTTTCAATCTATGACATATCTCAAAAGAGATTGACTTAAGATACAACCTAATCTTGTAGATTGAGTCCTGCCTCATTAACATAACTGCCTCTAATCCTGTCTCATTAACATCATAGAGGTAAGATTTGCAACAGGAAAATCACTTCAGATGACAAAATGGTGAACTTGTCATAGAATACTGGGAATCAGGGCCTAGTCAAGTTGACACACATTTTGCAGGGACAGAATTCAAGCCATAACACTCAGGAGAATGTTTTCCAGAGGATAATGGAATAGAGTCTGGGAAGGCAACAATAGCAAATATCCAGTGTAGTATCAATGGCAATCTTGTTCTCTCACTCAACAAATATGTACTAAGTGCCTAGTATGCCCTTGGCACTTTACCGTGTCCTTGAGATCATTGAATATCTTAGTCTAGTTTCCAAGAGGGCAGAGCATGAAGCAATGTCAAAAGCATTCTGAGAACAGAAGCCAGGAGAGGGAAGAAAGGAGAGTCAATATGAGGATGACTCCCGCTTTGTATCAAGTATTTGAGAAGCCATACAAACAACTTCTCTGTACTTCCTTGCTGGAGAAGAAAGAATATATCCACAGGATCCCATCTACCCTTAGTATCAGATTCCTTCCCTCCATTTCACCACCTCTCCATCCTACCCTGTGTAATCCTTCAATTCTGGGCAACCTTTCATAGAAACCTAGCAATAGGGAGCTATGGGGCATGATGT
Source organism: Loxodonta africana (assembly GCF_030014295.1). Taxonomy (NCBI): domain Eukaryota; kingdom Metazoa; phylum Chordata; class Mammalia; order Proboscidea; family Elephantidae; genus Loxodonta; species Loxodonta africana. Next base: position 127,209,297 of record NC_087369.1, read on the forward strand.
TAGGGAAGTGTAGTGTGGGCAAAGCAGGTCACTATAGAGTGATGTACAAGTGAAGTTGTTCAGAGACCACAGAGAATAAGCTTCAGCTGATGCCAGATCAAGTCACCAGAATCTTGGAGGCAGATGAGACCAACAGGATATTAAGTGATGAATTAGCAAAAGAACGGTCCCTGGCTGCATGGAGCTTATATTCTCAAGGATAAACAACAAACAATAAACATAATAAATTAGCACATTCTAAAATACACTAATAACTATGTGTCTATTAATGGAATAAAATGAATTTGTATTGGCATAATGTGTGCTTTTTTTCTAAGTTTCCAAATAGCAAACGGTCTAATAAATTCTACCTCTTTAGTGGTTTTTTATATTATAAAGTTTATGTGTAACCTTTATTGTTAGTAAATTTTATTGTAACTGTTATTTTCCCAGTTTGCCTTTTCAAGTTTGGACATAAGCCTTATTGCCCCAGGATTGCTAAGTTAAATACACGGGTCTCTCTATTAGTCCTGTACCTTTTCCAACACTTCATATCTAATAATTTTATGCAATTTGTCCCCTAATATTCACTGTCATCAGTCTCTTTTAATCTTTTCACTGAAAATAAATTGACTGAAATCTCCAGTATTTATGATTATTTTAAATGAATGAATACATATTTTAAAATTTTTTCAGTGTTAATTTCTAGTATGGTAAATATCGATAGAAATAATCTACATAAAATTATTTAGGGAGCTCAATAACCTTAAAGATTATAAAGGGATCCTGAGACCAAAAGAAAGAGAAATGCTAATTTAGTCTATGAGTTCTTCATAATATACTAAACCTACCACTAGTACAAATCAGAATAGTCAAGGCAAGACTCGGTATTTTTATAACAATTCTAAGACTTATTTACCTGCAAGTGTGACATGTCATCCACAGATTATTCATCTGTGACGTTTTGGACAGTGTTACTTCTAATTCCCTACTGTCTTTAATATGCTGTTTCCTGAGAACTTCATCTGCCAGAGATTGTCTTTTATGCAACATCTAGTCTGTCACCAATTCACTAATGTAGTTTTGCCTTCAAAAACTACAGCAAAAGTATATGGGGTACAGGGCAGAAAGTAAGCCAACATGGCTCTATGTCTGTCTCATTTTTTGGGTTTTACTCTTTTGGTGAAGTCTTTTGATGAGCATAAGTGTTTAATTTTTAGAAGAGCACAATAATCGAGCTTATCTTCTGGAGTTTGTGTGTTGTTGGTTGTCATGGATTGACTTATGTTCCCCCAAAAATGTGTGTATCAATTTGGTATTGTATTATTTTCCTACATGTTGTAAATCTTGCTTCTGTGATGTTAATGAGGAAGGATGGGCAGCAGTTGTGTTAGTGAGGCAGGATTCACTCTACAAGATTGGATTGTGTCTTGAGGCAATCTCTTGAGCTATAAAAGAAAGAAGTGAACAAAGAGACAGTGGGACCTCATACCACCAAGAAAGCAGTGCTGGGAGCAGAGTGCATCCTTTGGACCTGGGGTCCCTGCACAGAGCAGCTCCTCGTCTGGGGGAAGGTTGATGAGAAGGACAACAGAGAGAGAAAGCCTTCCCCTGGAGATGACACCTTGAATTTGGACTTTAGCCTACTTTACTGTGAAGGAATAAATTTCTCTTTGTTAAAGCCATCCACTTGTGGTATTTCTGTTATAGCAGCACTAGATAACTAAGACTTTGCTTATGGTTTGTATCCTGTTAATGCCTGGTATTAGGGCCTTTAGCGTTAATCCTATTTTTTCTTCTATGAACGTACATAGCTTTTGGCTTTACATTTAGGTCTTTGATCCATTTTGAGTTAGTTTTTTGTATATGATGTGAGGTATGGGTCCAGTTACATTTTTTTGCAGACGGACATCCAATTTTGCCAGCACCAATTTTTAAAAAGATTATCTTTTCCCCATTTGGTGGACTTCGGGCCCTTGTTGAAGATCAGGTGACCATAAGTGGATGGATTTACATTGGGGTTCTCAACTCTGATCCATTGGTCAATGTATTTGTCATTGTACCAGTACCAGGACCAGGCTGTTTTGACTACTGTAGCTGTATAGTAGATTCTGAGGTCAGGTAGTGTGAATCCTCCTAATTTATTCTTCTTCAATAGTGCTTTACTTATCTGGGGCTTCTTCCCTTTCCGTATAAACTTAATGATTAGTTTTTCTATCTCTCTAAAGAATGTTATTGGTATTTGGATCTGGATTGCATTGTATTTGTAAACTGCTTTGGGTAGAATTGTCATTTTCACAATGTTGAGTCTACCTACCCGTGAGCATGGTATGTTTTTCCGTTTATGTAGATCTCTTGGCTTCTTGCAGTAGTGTTTTGTAGTTTTATTTGTATAGATCTTTTACATCCCTGGTTAGATTTATTCTTAAGTATTTTTTTTTTTAGAGTCTATTATAAATGGGATTGTTTTCCTGATTTCCTTTTCATCGTTCTCTTTATTGGTGTATAGGGATCCAACTGATTTTTGTATGTTTATCTTGTATCCTGCCACTCTGCTGAATCTTTCCATTAGTTCCAGTAGTTTTCTCATAGAGCCGTTTGGATTTTCAATGTATAGTATCATACCATCTGCAAATAGGAACAGTTTTACTTCTTCCTTACCAACTTGGATGCCCTTTATTTCTTTTTCTTGCCTTATTGCTTTAGCTAGGGTTCCAGCAGTGTTAAATAAGTGGTGATAAAGGGTGCCCTTGTCTTGTTCCCCTTCTCAAGGGGAATGTTTTCAGCCTCTCTCCATTAAGAATGATGTTGGCTGTTGGCTTTGTATAGATGCCCTTTATTATGTGGAGAAATTTCTCTTCTATACCTATTTTATTGAGAGTTCTTATCAGGAACGGATGTTGGACTTTGTCAAATGCCTTTTCTGCGTCGCTTAGGATGCTCATGAGATTCTTTCCTTTCTTTTTATTTATGAAGTGGATTACATTGATTGATTTTCTAATGTTGAACCATCCTCGCATACCAGGCATGAATCCTACTTGGTCATGGTGTATTATTTTTTTGATACGATGCTGAATTCTATTGGCTAGAATTTTGTTGAGAATTTTTGCATCTATATTCATGAGAGATACTGATCTGTAATTTTCTTTTTTTGTGGTGTCCTTGCCTTCCTGGTTTTGGTTTCAGGGTTATGCTGGCTTCATAGAATGAATTCAGAAGTATCCCTTCCTGTTCTATGTTCTGAAATAGTTTGAGTAGTACTGGTGTAAGCTTTCTCTGAATGTTTGGTAGAATTTTCCAGTGAAGCCATCTGGGCCAGGGTTTTTTTTTTTTGGTTGGGAGTTTTTTTTTATTACCATTTCAATCTCTTCTCTTTTTACGGGTCTGTTCAGATTTTCAACATCATTTTGTGTTAGTTTGGGTAGGCAGTGTAGTTCTAGAAATTCGTCCATTTCCTCTAGGTTTTCAAATTTGTTGGAGTATAGTTTTTCATAATACTCTGTTATGATTTTTTTAAATTTCGGTTGGGTCTGTTATAATGTCCCCCATTTCATTTCTTATTTGGGTTATTTGCACCCTCTCCTGTAAGAACCAACTTTTGATTTTGCTAAGTCTTTCTATTGTTTTTCTGTTCTCTATTTTATTTCTTTCTACTCTGATCTTTATTATTTCCTTTCTTCTGGTGGCTGTGGGCTTCTTTTGCCATTCTCTGTTCAAGTTGTGTAGCTAATGCTTTGATTTTTGTCCCTTTCTTCCTTTTTGTTGTGTGCATCTATTGCTGTAAATTGACCTCTGGGCTTTGCCTTTGCTGTGTCCCAAAGGTGTTGATATGATGTGTTTTCATTCTAGTTTGATTCTAGGAATTTCTTTATTCCATCTCTGATGTCTTCTGTTACCCAGTGGTTTTTAAGCAGGGTCTTATTCAGTTTCCGTGTAATTGATTTTTTTCCCTACTCCTCCTGTTAATTTCTACTTTGATGGCATTGTGGTCAGAGAAGATATTTTGTATTATCTCCATGTTTGGGATTTTGTTGAGGGCTGTTTTGTGGCCTTAGGTGTGATCTATTCTGGAGACCATTTCATGTGCTAGTGGAAAAGAATGTGTACTTTGCAGCTCTTGGGTGGAGTGTTCTGTATATGTTTATGAGGTCAAGTTGGCTGATTGTGCCCTCTAGCTCTTCTGTATCTTTGTTGAGTTTCTTTCTAAATGTTCTGTCCTTTACGGAGAGTGGTGTGTTGAAGTCTCCTACTATTATTGTGGAACTGTCAGTTTCTCTTTTCAGTGCTGTTAAAGTTTGTTTTATGTATTTTGGAGCCCTGTCATTGGGTTATGTCTTCATGATGGATCATCCCTTTAATCATTATATAGTGCCCTTCTTTGGCTTTTATGGTGGAGTCTGTTTTAAAGTCTCTTTTATCTGAGATTAGTATTGCCACTCCTGCTCTTTTTTGTAGCTGTTTGCTTGATATATTTTTTCCCTCCTTTCATTTTTAGTAAATTTTCATCTTTGTTTCTAAGATGAGTCTCTTGTAGACGGCATATTGATGGATCCTGTTCTTTTGTCTGTTCTGTCACTCACTGTCTCTTTATGGGTACATTTAGGGCATTTACATTCTGTGTAATTATTGATGGGTGTGAGTTTATTGCTGTCATTTTGTAGTGCTTTTTTTGTGGTGCAGACATTTTCTTTGTTCTTCTTACTCTCCTGTGCTGAATTCCTTTTGTTTTTGAATTTTTTTTAACTTCTTTTGTTTTTCTAGATTTTGTTTTTATTGAGACTATATTTTTCTTCTTTATTTTGATGAGTAGGTTTGTTAACTTTCTTTGTGGTTACCTTGAAATTTACCCTTATCTTCCTAGGTTTGAACCAGTGTGTTCTTACTTGGTATCACCTTTTTTTTTTTTTAATCACCTTGCTTTCCTTTCCATTAGAAAGTTCTGTACCTACACTGTTTATTCCCTCTTTCATTGTTCTGACGTTGTTGTCATTTACAGATTAACTTCTCTGGTTCCCTGTTGGAATTGTTTTGATTTTGGATAGTCTTTGAGAGTTCATTTCCTAGATTGGTATCTGGCTGGTGCGATTTTGCATCCTAGATTCAGGCTGTGGTCTGATGTTGTTTGTTCTCAGACCGAAGGACTCTCTTTAATAATTCTTGTAAGTTTGGTTTAGCTTTTAATTATTCCCTTCATTTCTGTTTATCTGGAAATGTCCCAATTTCACTGTCATATTTGAACAATGGTTTTACAGGATACATTATTCTTGGTTGGCAATTTTTTTCTTTCAAGGTTTTATATATATCATCCCATTGCCTCCTTGCCTGCATCATTTCTGCTGAGTAATCAGAGCTTAGTCTTTGTTTCCCTTCTGTATATGACTTCGTTTTTCTCAAGCAGCTCTCAGGATTCTTTTTGTCTTTGGTTCTAGTGAGTGTGATTGATATGCCTTGGTGTTTTTCTTTTGAGGTCTATCCTATATGGGGTTCATTGAGCTTCTTGGATGGTCGGCTTTTCAACTTTAATGATATTAGGGATGTTTTCTGTCAGCAAGTCTTCAGAGATGCTCTCTGTGTTTTCCATTTTCTGCCCCTGTTCTGGAACTCCGGTCACTTGGAAATTTTTGCTTTTGATTGTGTCCCACATAATTCTCAGGGTTTCTTCATTCTTTTTTTTCCTGATTTTTCCTCAAAGTCATATCCAAGTATTCCTCTTCAATTTTGTTGATTCTGTCTTTCATTGTTTCAGAGCTGTTCCTCAGCCCTTCTATGACACTGTCCATTTCTGAAATCTTGTTTATCTTTTAGATTTTTAATTGTTGTTTTTGTATGATTTCTTGTTGTGAATTTATTTTAACATTTTGTTTCTATATTATTTTCCTGAATTCTTCCCCCCCCCCTTTTTTTGGTCTGTATTTTCCATAAACTTGTCTGCCTTTTCCATGAGTGTGTCTATTTTTTCCTCATTTTTGCCTGCTTTTTGCTTCAACTCTGGGATAGCTCTGAATATTAGAGACTTGAATTTTCTTTCAGGTAGTTCTAGTGCCTTTTCTTCTACTGGAAAGTCATTTGGTGTTTTATTTTGGACGCCTACTAGAGCCATCCTGTCCTGGTTTTTTTTGTATGTTTGATATCATTTGCTGTCTTCAGGACATTCAGAGGTTATTGTCTCTATTGATTGTAGATCTGTTCGTTTCATCCTGCTTTTTTGTTTTTTTTTTTGGTTATGTCTCTGCAGACAGGCTGTGTGTTCTTTATTGTTTGCTCGTCTGTGGGCATGGTATTTTTCACCTCCTTGTCCAGTGGGCAGGGCCAGCTGTTCAGCTGTGGTGCAGAAGGGGAGGGGTTGGGATGGGTTGTTTGTGGCATGTGCTGGTGCTGACAGGCCAGGCCAGGGGTCAGTGCAGGGCAGGTTCCAGTAGGCTGTGCCTGTGTTGCTCAGTGGTGTGATGTTCAGCGCATGATGCAGGTAGGCAGGAGGAAGGGGAGAGATTATGATGTGTAGAGCTAAAATGGGTATGGGAAAGGAGAGAGAGGAGAGAAAAACAGGAGCCAAAAAACCAAAGTGCTGAGGGAGCTTGCTATTGTAGTGGAGAGACGGGAAACTGAGAAATGAAGAAAAACAAAAGGAAAAAAGAAAAAGAAATAAAAATTTTAAGAAAGGAAAGAAATGCCCCCAGGTATCCCACTGGCAACCAGGGATATGGCTCCCAGGCCTTGGGGCACAGCCTGTCTAGAAGAGGTGAAGATGGTACACTATGCCAGGTATTCAGGAGACAGGAAAAAAAAGGAAAGCAGAGAGATATGAGAAACTGAGAAATGAAGAAAAAGGAAAAGAGAAAAGGAAAAAAAAAAGTCCTCCAGGGATCCCACTGTCGCGGGTGCTCAGACCAGGGAAGTGACTCCCAAGCCATGCAGTATAGCCCATCTAGAAGAGGCAGAGATGGCGCATAGTGTCAGGTGTTCAGGAGACAGGAAAAGAAGGTAAGCAGAGAGAGAGAAGAAACTGAGAAATGAAGATAAAAAGAATGAGAAAAAGCCCCCAGGGATCTCACTTTCACGGGTGCCAGGTATTCAGGAGACAGGAAATGAAGGAAAGTAGAGAGAGATGAGAAATGGAGAAAGAAAAAAAAGGAAAAAGGAAAAAAGAATGCCCCCAAGGATCCCACCAGGGTGGCTGTGCAGACCGGGCAAGTTGCTCTCAAGCCATGCAGTACAGCCTGGCTAGAAAAAAAAAATGCTCCTAATCCTCAAAAAGAAAAAGAAAACAAAGAAACAGACTGAACAAATAAAAAAAAGTCCCCATGGATCCCACCAATGTGGTGGTACAGACCAAAGATGCAGTTTCCCAGCACAGTGACACTTCACAGCCTGTCAAGAAGAAGCAAAGATGGCAAACCGGAGCCAGGTGTTCAAGAGAAAGAAGGGGGAGGAGGTGAGAGGCAGGGAAGAAACTAGAAAAAGCAACATCAGCAACAATGAAATGGCACCTGAAGGAGCTGGCTGGTGTGAATGGGGCAAATCCAAGCGGCACGGAGTCGGCGCCTCCTGCACTACAGTTACTCGGCCTCCTGGGAAGCAACAGAGGCTGAGCAGGGAGAAGAAGGATGGGGAGTGGGAAAGTGTGTATCACTGGTATTGGGTGCTCTGTCTCTTGCTGGTAGCTCCGTGAAGCTGTTTTCCTGTACTCCTTGCCTGCCGATCTCCCACAGGAGTCCAAGAAGGAGAATCCATGCTGCATTAGTTGATAGGGAACCTCTGTTCATCTCTCTCCTCGGTGCCTGTTCTTTGTCAGTTTCTTATCCCAATCGGTGCCTCATTGAGTTCTTTATCGTTTTTTTTTTTTTGATGCTTAGGGTTCCAGGATAGACGTTTGTCTGTGTTTTACTTAGTTTTTCGGGTCTTTGCTGTGGAAGGACAGCATGATGCTTCTGTCTATAGTGCCATGTTGGCTCCACCTCCTCTCCTCAAATACTTTAGATAGCAGAGTGAAAACGTGAAAAACTTGAACCATGTTTTGTTTACTATTAATGATCTTTAAGTAAAAAGTTCAAGGATTCCTTAATCAAATGATGTTCCTATCTTTGTGGTATCAAGTTTAGTGTTGTTTAAGTTATACTAGACCCAAAAGCTTGTGTTTAAGTAGCTAGGGTCCAGATAAGCTATTCTTTATCATTTTCCCATTGTAAAATAAAGATAAAACATCTCTCACAGGGTAGGTGAGGGATTAAATTATATGATATGTATATATAAAATTATTTTATAAGTTTTCAAATATAAAGTGGTCTTAATAAACTATTTATAAAAATGACAGCTTTTTCTGCTGTTCAACTTTGAAATTTCATTCATCAGATACAAGGCATTAACATTCATGAATAAAGTGTTGGTTTATGTCTACAAGTCAAATAGTTAGGCATTTAACTAATATGTTTTAATTATATTGTATAACAGTCCAGGAAAGAAAAGGGTGTAAATGGGCTCACAAATCACCTTTGGAACAAAGCTCAAATCCTGAAATGACAAATGTTCTGTGACTGGGGTTTAGGCCAAAGTGGTTTGTTGTCCAATTAATGGTCAGTTTTCCTCATCAGCCACTCTTAGCAAATAAAAGAGTTTTTTCTTTTCTTTTTCTTGGAAAGGGTACTATGTTTTTTAGAAAAACAATGTGAAATTAATAGCTGAATTGGAGATCATTTAAAGATAGAAAAAGAAACATTTCTTTGCCAGACTTGTTTATAAGAACCATAGAAATCTAGTACACCCTACCTCCCTCAGGGGGAAGCTGCAACCCTATATCCTAATTCCCACTTCAGTGTTGTTTTTGCTACATCGTGCTGCTTCCCTCGGTCAAACTCTAGGCTGTTTCTAGTTAGTAATTTTTAAATAAGGAACACTACCCAGTGAGAAATATCAAAACAGGTACAGTTATTTTACAAATTATTGGACATTGAAGAAAAACTAAGTTTTGTTTTTTTATGTATGACTATACAAAAAAAAAATCTTTTTTTTTTTTTATATTCTACTAGGAAACCCTGGTGGTTAAGATCTACGGCTGCTAACCAAAAGGTCAGCAGTTCAAATCCACCAGGCGCTCCTTGGAAACCTTGTGGGGTAGTTCTACTCTGTCCTATAGGGTGGCTGTGAGTCGGAATCAGCTCAACGGCAATGGGTATATTCTACTAACCCAGTATTAGTTTGGAATGTGATTTGGAACTTATTTTTTTCTACTCCTGATCATGATAATGGATATTCACAATTCAGTTCACTGGTTTAGATCACATTCTTCCTAGTGGTGGATGGCTAATGTATAAGAGACATTTGCATATACTTAGAGGGCAGGGACTGTATTTCTTTCTCTAGCCTCAAGGCCTAGCGCAGTACCTGGCGTGTTTGTAGATACTTAAAAATTACTTAATGAATGAGGTTAGGGGTACTATCTGTCTTCTGTATAAGTGGTCCACAAGAAGGTTAATTAATTATAGCCTTGATGGCTCTGAGTCGGAATCTACTTGACGGCAACAGGTTTTTTTTTTTGTTTTTTTTTTAATCTCACTAGAACTGTGTTTTAATCAGCTGAGCTGTGCAAGTCATTTTGGCTTCTTAAGCCTGGCACTTTTCAAAGGAGATAGCTGTTATAATGAAAATTTTGGATAGAAAAATAGACAGTTCTAGAACCTGCACAAGAGTCTGTTAGTACATTGCCATTGTTCTTAAAGAGCAACCGTAAGAATATTTTGAGGATATAAAAAAAAAAACAGTGCCTTCGATTTGAGGATATAGCAGTGATTTTACAGACTGTGGTAAAATTGTATCTATTTAATATGTTCTACTTTTGTTTTTGTTTACTGTAAGAGAATCAGCTGAAAAGCAAAATTCTGTAACATAAATGACATAGGTTCATTATCTGTTAATTGAACTTGGTTTCTTGAGGGTCTGAACTCCTGTCTTCAAGGAAGGTCAAATCTCATAGGCACTGAAGATGTTTTGAGTTTCTCTAAGAAGGTAATAGCAGTACCTCACCCTTTCAAATAGGCAAAAGATTATATTTTAATCATCCCTTAGAAAAAAAATATTGTCCTTCACATTTTCCAAATCTAGTTTAAGAGGAGAAAAGCTTCTGACCTTTGTGTATATTTTAAATGTTTCCTGAATTTCCTATTCTCCAACACACCAGAAATCAGGGAGGTAAAATGTTCAGAATAAGTTTCAAATATGACCATAACTATACTGTTTTTAATAAATGGTTAACTTTACACACATAATATGTTTTATGATCTTTTATAAAGATCACTTAGAAAGACACTAATTTCAATTTCAGCAGTTTAGAATCAGCTGAAGAATAACAGTAGCTCCTTGGGTCTTTTCATATTTTAAGGACAGAGAAAAGCTTAAGGGAGAAAAAGACTCAGCAAGGCTTGATTTAGCAACACCCCCAACCCACATATACACACCACTCAGAAAAGGTTTGTTTGTTTGTTCCACAAAAAGAAGCCTGTTGTTCTTTGGGGTATCAGAGTACATTTCTTATATTGTGGTTTTCAACAGAGTTAGAAGTAGAAAAACAAATATAACCTGGGATTGTACGTGGACTTTGGTTTTTTAAAAGTAGATATGAATAAGTGAAAAGAGTAAGCAAAGTACATTTGCTACAAGTTAAATTTTGAATTGTATCCTATTTGTACTTCAGTTTTGACAATTCAGAACTATGATGTGTTAGAGCTGGCTTGTTCAGCCAGTTTAACCCATGTCTTCCTAACTCTGCGTTAATGTGGTCATGGTGGGAGTATTTGATACCATGGAAATTGGTGCACAGTACAAATTAGTACTTCCTTCCCCTACCCCCAGTTTCCAGTTGTTAAACATTGACCACTACACCCCTGAATGTACCTATTTAATTTTCGTTTTTATAGTTAACTTAATAGCGTTAGGTTTCATTGAAGATGGAGAGCTAACATACAATGGTGGTGAAAAGCAGAGGCACTAAAGCCAAACTGTCTGGGTTCAGTTACCATTTCTGTACCTTATTAGCCTGTGTTATCCTAGACAAGTTAGTCAATCTCATTTTTTAACGGAGATAATAGCAACACCGACTTTATAGGGTTGGTGTGAGGATTAAATAGGTTAATGCACGGAAAGCACTTAGAATAGGGCCTAGTTCATTGATAAACCCAGTCACTTAGCTGGCAACCTCAGTTATCCAGAGCATAGCCAGGATTCAGGAAGTAAACAAAAATGTCAGTGAGCAACCGATATAAATGTCAGAGAGCACTTGCACCGAAGCCCTCAAGGTCCCTCTAGAAGCCTATTTTATTCTGTCTTTAGACCCAAGTTTGATCATTTTTTTTTTCAGAGACAACCATAGATTAAAAGTATCAAATTAGAAAGAGAGGAGAGCTGTTGCTAGAAACAACAAGTTAAGCAAGAACTAAAAAATGAGTCAGACTGTATAATTCTTAGGCCTCCAAAATCATAGCAGTTTAGGGACAAATAACATTACTTACTGTATTAAATAATGGCTTATAAAGATGATCCAGTGTCAACAATAAATCAGAATCCATATATCCTAGTTAAGAAAATGGGGCAGTATAGGTTACTTTTTTAAATGTCCATTCAAAATTGTTAAAATTAAATATTTGTGTAAAGTGGCAAACTTTTGTTACCTGAAAAATTTGCTTATATAGAACACCTAATCCCCTGACAATACCAGATAAAAGAAGGCATTACTGTAGCTAATGAAGAAACAATCTGTTTATAAAATGTTCTTAATCTAGAAAAGGAATAAGTCATGCCAATTGAAATGTAAAACAAAATATGAGGTACTGGATAGAGGTTAAAAGCCAAGCAAGCGTTAGGGGAACAAAGAAGGAACATTTACATTCTCACTTGCAATTTAGGAGACTGTATAAGAAGCCTGGTGGTGCATTGGTAATGTGCTCAGCTGATAACAAACAGGTCGACAGTTTGAACCCACCAGCCACTCCACAGGAGAAAGATGTGGCAGTCTGCTTCCGTAAAGATTTACAGCCTTGGAAACCCTATGAGGTAGTTCTATTCTGTCCTGTAGGGTTGCTATGAGTCAGAATTGACTTGACGGCAGTGGGTTTGGCTTGGAGGCAACATTTGAGCAGGACTTGAGTAATAAGTAGGAAGAGAAGGAGCAGGGCATATCAGAGCAGATGTGTAGGACATTTTAGCCTGAGGAAAGAATAAATAAGGGGAGAGGTATGAGAAGTGAGTAACTCTAATATTTAGACAGTCTCATGTGGCTGGATCTTACTGTTCAGAAGGTGGGAAGTAGTAGAAATATATCAAACTGGAAAGGTTAGTTGGGGCCAGATCATATAAGACTTTAAATGCTAGGCCAAGGAGTCAGACTTTAATGAGTAATAAGTAACCACTAAAGACTTTTTGAGCTAGGAAGAGGCATGATTCAAACAAGTGATGACAAAGTCAACCAGGAAACTCTAATGAAACTTTAAGGGGAGGGGGAAAATTGCATATAGGGAGACCAGTTATAGGAGGGTACTGAAATAGTTTAGAAAGGAGCAAGGAACCCTGGTTGCACAGTGGTTAAACCCTGGGCTGCTAACCAAACGGTTGGCAGTTTGAACTCAACAGCCACTCCGGAAGAAGATGTGGCAGTCGGCTTCGGTAAAGATTATAGCCTTGGAAACCATACGGGGCAGTTCTACTCTGTCCTGTAGGGTCAGTATGAGTTGGAATCGACTGGACAGCAATGGGTATACTAAGAGAGCAGGAATGGAAAGAAAGATCTGATGATGGGAGACACCAAGGAAGCAACATCTACATGACTGACTAGATAAGCAGTGAGGATTCAAACATGGTTCTGAGGTTACTAACCAAGGTGACCAGAAGGGTTGTCATGCCATTAACAGTGATTAAGCACAGTGGAGGGGGGACAGTTTTTAGATGATTGCAAGTGTGGGGGAAGAAGAGATATATATCTTAATGGTTAGGATCGGGGCTAATTCAATAGATGTTTTATAGTTGGGTTATATATAATGTATGAATATGGATTGAGGGGCTTGAAACACAGTATTGTTCCTAATGTGTAGACTATGTACATGTCTGGACTATCCTTGTTTTTTACTTTCCATCTGACCACAATGGCCAGTATGTTCCTGAGCACCCAGCCCTGCCACCCACCTCATATCTTCTAAAAGAATAAAAACTTACTTTTATTAGTCAAAAAACTTAGTAGAAGGACATACGTGATTTAAAAAGAGATCTTTAAAGTTATGATATTTCAAAGCCTGATCTTTAAATTATCTATGCTTTCAGAGACTATAGTTTACAGTATCAGAAATGAATCCTACATTACGTAGTCAAAATTGTATAACCAGAAATTTTCCTGATAGATGGCTTGTAGAAAAAGGCAAATAATGACAAAATAGAATTAAAATAATGTCTATGCTTTTAGTGCCATAGCTAGATATTTAAAGTCCCCCAAACAATTTGAAAAAAGAGCACCTCCCTTGTAAAATAACCAAAGCTCCAGGCTCGTAAGGGATATTTGAGTCATGTTATACTGAAAAAGGAAAAAAGATACTACAGAAGGTATCTGTATCTCAGACTCCTTCGTTCCCCATTTCTTTTGAAAATTTCACCACGTAACCTAGAACAGAGTGAGTCATTAACTTCTGATAGAACTGAGTGATCTTACATGAGTCAGTAAATTTATAAAAGAGTTTAAGTGGCTATCATATGTAACAAATAGTCTTTTGGAACTTTAAAAATCTGTGATAATACCCTATGAACATTTTTTTGAATTAATAACTTCAAGTAAGGAGAGGATCCCAGCTAGTGTATTGTGAGGTATTTTTGTTGGGCCTAATCTTTTGTAGACTCTGACCACCCAAAAAAACAAAAAACCCAGTGCCATTGAGTCGATTCCGACTGTGACCACCAGGAACCTCAAATTGAAGGGATTACTTGGGTGATGATTCTGCTCTTTACATGGCTTTTTAAGATTTTTACTCTTAATTTGATCATTGAAAGTATGAACACTATTTTAATATAGTACTTTTCTGTTTAAATTCTAGTCTGAAGGTGCTTTTTAGAGTCCTGTGAGTGTATGTGTTTCTGTTTATTCCAGATTAGAGTTTGATCATTAACCCAGATTAGTACCTTAACCTAATATTAGTGGGAGGTTTCTCTGGTTGGCAATCTCTTAACATTGAAAGCGCTCTTTTCTTTTGCTTAAGATTATTGGTTTTAGGTCATACAAACCAGAAGGGACATAAACATTGATAAGCATTGAAATGGCATGAGTACTCTGACATTCTTACAACACTGGGAAAGATGTTTGTTCTTTATTTTTTTCACAAGACATATATCGTTGGGGGTAGGAGGGTATTATAAATATTGAACCTTCAGTAATAAGTGTGGTCTAATTTCAGGCTTGTTTTTAATTGACGTTGAATAGAAACATACATTTCTATCAGTTTTTCTTGTTATCCTCACTGCTAACCTGATTAGGTCCACGTGAAACTTTAGAGTACCATGGACAAATTTTATAATACTTTTGAGGGCATAGAAAAATGACACTTCATGGACATATGTATAGGTTTTACATTTGGGCTTGTGAACATTATTTATCTCAGATTACTAAATTCGATATGTAAATCCTTATACATTTTGGTAGTGAGTTCACGATATAGTCTATCACCTTATAAATTAGGAAAGCAATAGTTAAATATTTCTATATTTCCCAAATCTCAGATTCTTCAGGATGTAAGCCCCATTTTCTGTCATTCAGGGGACTATTTAGTTGTCTTTAAGCAAGCCTTCATATAAGATGCAAACGGGGCCCCATATTCGAGTTAATCTGAGCCAGGGAGGAGATATTTTATTTCTTTGTTTTATGTCATAGCTTCCTTATTAAAATATGAGTTCCTTAAAATCAGGAACCAAGTCTCAAGTAGCTGATATCCCCTACAATTGAGGTGTTAATTGAATGAGTAAGTATCCTTCCTTTGTCTCATTGGGATTCATTTCAAATCACCTTAGCAACTGAATGTTTATGCTAAGGAGGCTTTACCACACTAAAATTGAATTCCTTTTCTTTTACAGGTGCAGGAGACATTGTTGCAATCATGATTGGCAATCTGAAAGGCACAAAAATTCTACAGTCTATTCAAAAAGGCATACAAGTCACAATGGTCATCGAAGTAGGGAAAAAACATGGCCCTTGGGTGAATCACTATTCAATTTTCTTCGTTTCTGTGTCTTTTTTTATAATTACGGCAGCAACTGTGGGCTATTTTATCTTTTATTCTGCTCGAAGATTACGGAATGCAAGAGCTCAAAGCAGGAAGCAGGTTTGTAATGGTCCTTTCATCCAATTTTAAGATATTTCTGATGTTTTAATTGTAGTCTTAGTGTCATGCATTTTAATGTATTTCATTTGCTACACAATGATCCATGCATGTGCTTTATGAGCCCTGCTAGTTTTTAAAAGTATACCAGTTCCATCATCTCAAATCTTTATTTTCTGTAGCTTGTCAAGGAACTTAATCCTGTTCGATCAAGTCTTCTAACACCTCATTAGGGAGCACAGCCAGCATTTAATTATATACGGGTATAGATACATATGTTCTTTTAAGTAAACATTTTTTGTTAATTATAAAAACAATACATACTCAATATAGAAAATTTAGAAACTAGAAAGTATAAGGGAAAAAAACCTTCACACAAAACCCCACATAAAATAACTAGTCACCACCCAAAAGTAACCATTGTTATTTTGGTGTGTGCTCTTTCAGTTTTTCTTTTGCATCTATGCGTGTGCTTGTGCATGTGTGTATTTGCATGGGGGTGGGGTGGGGAGAGAAACTAGTTTAAATTTGTGTATGATACAGTGTTAGGCTCCAAACAGAATCACCTGTTCCTAATTCCTACCCTAGTACAACACTGATGTTTAAACAGGAACGAAATACCGAAATAATAGAGCAAAAATACCAAAGCATTATTGAACAGGGAAGTACCCGTGTTTGTGTGTCATTGACCCTACCACCTTCAAGCTGTCCTTCATCCCCCTGATATCCTCACTCTTCTTCTTTAAAAAAAAAAAGTTTGCTGTCGAGTTGATTCTGACTCAGGGTGACCCCATGTGTTGCAGAGTAGAACTGTGTTCCCTAGGTTTTTCAAGGCTTTTACTTTTAGGAAGTAGATCTCCAGGCCAAGGTGCCTCTGGGTGAGTTCAAACTGCCAATTTTTTTATTAGTAATTGAGCTCTTAACCATTTACGCCAGCCATGGAGCCCCTTTTTTCTCCTTACCCAAGTTAAATTCCATGGTCTCTGCATACATCTTCAGTTCCCTTGCTCCTTGATGGCAAAGTACAACCTTGGTTAAATCCTACTTTCCACATACTCTGTGCCTGCATCTTGGACAGTTGAAGTAGCAGAGAAACATTTACATCTATACTGACTGATCTCACTTTAAATTCATGCCCACAAACTTAGAGTAACCCCTTAACGCTACCCAGCAATCATACTGTCTGTGTTTTCTTAGCCATTTGCTCTTCTACTTGCTTAGGTAACTAATCCTACGTGTTCCTTTCTCCTTAAACTTCTAACACCTCCTCCAACTTTACCCTCAGCTTGTATCTTGTACCTTACTCCACTGAGCAGATTGAAACAATCAAGAGTACTTCCACAAGCACCTACCACATCTACTATGTATCTGCATCTGTGTCTATATCTTCTGCCTTGTCTTGTGTTATTATGAATGAACTGTCCCCCTTGCAAAGGCTCACCTCTTCACTTGAATACAAGATCCTTATCCTCTTTGTCTACTCACAAAGACTTCACTCCAGAAATTGTCCCCTTTCACTGTCCTACTTTAACAATTTCTCCCTTTTCTCTGAATATTTCCCATCAACACTCAAACATCCTATTATTGCTCCCGTATTCAGAAGAACTTCTCTTGACCCCACCACTCCCTCCAGCCACTTGCCCCATTTCTCCCCTTTCTTTTACAACAAAACTGCTTCAAAGAGTTGTGTATATTCACTATCCAATTTCTCTCCCTCCATTCTCTTTTGAACCCATTGCAGTCAGACCCTGACCCCCTCGTCATTCCATAGAAAACTGCTCTTTTTAAGGTCAGTGGGGACCTGCGTACTGTTAAGACAATGATCTTTTCTCAGTTCTCATCTTGTTTGACTTGGCATTTGATACGGCTGATCCCTTCCTCCTTCATGAAACAGTTTCTTCACTTGTCTTTCAAGATACCACACTCTCTTGGTTTTCCTTCTGTCTCTTTAGCCATTCCTTCTCAGCCTCCTTTGCTAGCTTCTCCTCATCTCCATGACCTCTTAACATAGGAATGCCCTGTGACTCAGTCTCTTGATTCCTCTTTATCCAAATTCCTTTGGTGAGCTCAGCCATTTTCATCTATACATTTATAACTCTCAAATTATACCCCCACCCCAGACCTGTCCTCTGACCTTGAATATCCAATTGCTTACTTGACATCTCCACTTGAATTTCTAACAGACATCTCAAGCTTAACATGCCCAAACTGAGCTCCTCATCTTCTCCTCCAAACCTGTACCTCCCTTAGTCTTCCTCATCTCAGAAAATATCAGCTCCATTCTACCAGTTGCTCAAGCCAAAACCTTGGAGTTATTTTGATTGTTCTTTTTCTCTGACATCCATATAACCTCCATCAGCAAATCCTGCTGGTCCTACCTTCATGATACATTCAGAATCTGAGTACTTCTCACCACTTCCATTGCTTCCACCCTGGTCCAAGCCACCATCATCTCTTACTTGCTGTGAAATTGGACTATTAGTTGCTTCAGAATCCAACTTCAGGGGGGATAATGTGAATCAGGATCAGCCCAAAGCTGATCCCTGTGAGGTGGAAGTCAGGCATACCTCCACTCTCCAACCTTTTTACCAATTCTGACACCAGCCATCCTTCCTACAGCACTCTCTACATCTCTTCTGGGTTCGATAATCCATTGTAATGGCCACACAAAACTCACAGACCATACAGTGGTTTATTAATGAACAGGGTACAACTCAGGATCAGGATCAGGAAGCATGTAGGCAAAGTCTCCATCAGCTCAGGACAGCCCTCTCAACTCCTTTTGGCTGTGCAAGCCTCCTTTCTGACCCCTCGGGACAAGGTCCTGTGGGGCTGGCTGTCTGTTGCTGCTGGCTCTGCTGCTGGGCCCCTTCTGGGCCTCTGATTGTCTTCAGTAGTTACAGCCCTTGACCTGTGTTATAGCTCTTTTTGGAGATTCCTTGCCTACTCTCTCTCTCTCAGCTTCTTTCTGCTTCTTCCAGCTGCTTCTCTTCCTGCTTCTTTCTGTCTCTAAAACCTCTGTGGGGCTGGCTGCTTAAATACACAAACACCTTGTCAATTTCAAGGCATGGTACTCCCACCAGGGCCACGAACTGACCAATCCCCTCTCAGTAGTCCACAGGCACTTCATTTGTATAGTAGGCTACAACTTACCTCATTTACATAGTCTATTGACCAATCCCTGCAAGGTGCATACCAGTCAGAGGGCAGGCTGCAGCCCAGGACCAGACAAAAAATATCAAACCCAAGTTGTTTACAGTTTGCCCAGGAAATGTTAATCAACCTTGACAAAAGTAACAAACCCTCTGGAGTAGAAAACTAAGACAAAGGTAACTCCTCAGGGTTTAGGGAAAAAAAATCTCTCAGGCTGTGTTTCCAAATAACCAAGGCAAAAGGCCACATAAAGGAACTCATTTCACTGTACTTGCCCAACGCATAAATTTATTTTCAACACAACAGAGTAGTGTGCCACTTTTCCAGAATGCCCAGTAGGGATTTAATGTTGTCAACTGATCGTTTAGTAGGGGCAACAGAATATATTTTTATATATATGAAGAAATCTCTCCAAATTCAGTGAAATCCTGGCCACTTCAAGCTTTCTTTCTCCAACAAGCAAAGAGCAACTCTATTTTTTGGGGTACTGGGTGTGGGAAGGATTTCTATTTAGAAAGAAAGTTAATTGAATTTAGGAATATATGAGAAATTGAAATCTTATCATAAAACTTTCATACAGAATAGACATCAGCATATGGTAATGAATAATTGCTATCTCAATGTTTAAAGTTAATTGACTTCTGTCCCTCTCAGAGAAGCAGCTTATCACATTGGTGGCAGGTTCAGCCTGTTACTGGCCATGGTCAAAAGGATGTTTAAAATTCCTGGGCCATGTGGTATCTTCACACTGTGTTAATATTTGACATTTGTATATTGTGCTGTTTTTATCTCTGAGATTGGGAAAAAATTGATGCCCAGTATGACTAACTATTCAGAGGTTATAGTTACAATGACAAGTGTTTGGTGTGTGTATGTTTGTGGTGGGTATGTGTTTCTGTATTATAACTGCTATCTGTAATAAATCTATTAACATGGCATTAAACCCCATCAGCACGTAATAAGGTTCATAAAGAACTTTGCCTGGTATTGTCTAAGTTTCATTGGACATTTAACTCTGATCTCATCATTCATTTAAGTAATTTTCATATATTTTATAAAATTTAAATTCTGTACAAATGGTTGAGAATTGCATTAAAACTTCTCACATTTTGAAGAAGGCTTTTGAAAGAGCTGCTTTTTCTACTAAATGGACTATATCTGTTTATTTGAGGACTAAAGGATTAAAGTACAGTTGATAATCGCTTTTGCTTGTAAATATTTGAGAGTGCTAAAATGGCATTTACATGTTATTTAATTTTTATTTTCCTTGACTTCCTATTTTTAATAGGTAGAGCTTGATGCATGTGATGGTAATAACTATCGTTAAACATTTATTTGCATTTTCATCATTTTATTAGTAGAAATGGTGATGAAACTGACTTATAGAAGCTTATCCTTCATTAAAGTATTAGGAAAAATTAAGTATATCCAGTAATTTCTTCCTCTGAGCCATTATGATGCAAAGTATATAATGTCAGGCAAATGGATAACTGTAATCTGTAGCTGTAAATTTTGATGACCATGTGCTCAGATGGGTCCCCAGATGTATAGTAGGCAGCACACAGGAGCTGCATGCCCAAGATGTCATAGAAGAACATATTTCCATTTTGTGGGTGAAAACTTTTAAACAGGATAGAAAGTATTAATAGGTTGGGGATGAAAATAACATATTAGGGATTACATGGTGGACTCATGTTCCTCCTAGGAACAACCCTAACCTGAGACAAGGAAGATTATGGGAAACCTTATGGCATACTCAGACTAAACTACATTTGAGAGTGATCACCATACACTTGACTCCAGCATGGGGAACCCAACAGTTTTGGGGTGTAGTACATGTATCCTGACTGTACTCAAGCAGTTAGTACTAAATGGCAACAACATGTGGTAGACTAAACAAAAAAAGGCTCCAAGTGAAATAGGAGCTAGCTTAGGTATGATGGGGCAATATGAATTCAATTTTAATGAAGAGTGACTTTCAGAAGAAAAAGATTTACTAGCTAAAATAGATTGTAAGGAGTCATCTTCCAAGAGGTGGGAATCCACATTTAAAGATCATAAAGCCTTAATAATGTGTTCACTCAGACCCAATACATAATGCTATAGAATGCTGGGACTCAATATTGGGAAAGTTTGTACTCTGACACAGCAGAGTCTATTAACTATTTTACTTCATATGGAAGCCCAAGTAGTCATGGGGTAATAGCCTTCCATTTTAGCTGTGGAGGCCCAGGGAGAGCATCTTTGGAAAACATATGGATCCCCAAGTTTATAGACGTTTTCTGGGGGAAAGTGTAAGTTACATTGCTGAATCCTGGCTGATCTTGACCCAAGGATGGACCAAAATAAGACCAGCTAGTAGAAATAGGAATAATAACAATACTCGCGTGCACCCCATCAGAGGTAGATGGACCTTGCTGAACAACAACACTCAATGGGAACCTATAAACTGTACAATAGTGTGAGTTGAGACAAATGATTGGCTTTGTCCCCAACTAACATGGAATCTAGAAATGACAGAATCATCACCACTGGTGACAACACCTCTCCATAATAATATCTGGCATATGGGCAAAGGCCAATTCTGCTGAGAAGGTTTAATAAACACTTCTGTGATATTCTGAATTATTCTGTAACCAAACCCAACTGTATCTTAACCATACTGTGATACAATGTAGTGCTGGTATTATTGATAAAATTCAACTACCTTATATAAATAAATCATATGATAATACTGATATTGATGATCAAATGTATTGGGAAACTGAATAAAGCCTCCTCAGGATGGGATACCAATACAGAGTGATTGGCCTAAGGAAGAACTAGTTTTAGTTCATTACTGTATTAAATAGCTCTGCACAAGTTTATTACAGAGTTCAAGAGGGTAAATGGATAATTTAAATTGGTACAACAATATGGACTTGTTTATAATGGACTTGTTTATAATGGTCTTGTAGGTTAGGTGAATTGTTTTGTTGAGCCTTTTCCTACCTCTCATTGGCTTTTACAAGTATTAAGTAAACTTATGTTGTGGGTCTTACTGTACTTTATATGTAAATCTTGTGCTAACTGTAGTTGCCTGAATAATTATGACCCTTTTGCTATAAATAGGCTTTGACCAAGGGTAAGGGGATGGATTGTGAGGAGTGGGATAACAGAGCATGTCTAGTTGCTTACTCCTTGTTTGTCTCCAAGGGAACCATGAATGGCCTTTTCCAACACTGGGAGTGTGGCCCTTAAAGTGTTCCTTATGTGAGTGATTGGTTATTTTGTTATATACACCTGGAGCAATGAACCATGTCCTACTGGCTTGTCGGGGTTGCTTTGTACAACAATCAAAACTGATGACGTGCACCTGGTTTCATTGTTCTGTTCTTGAGTTTCAGGCAACAAGGTTGGGTGCTAGCCGAATGTGCCTGTGTGACCAGTCTACTCATCTGAGCCTTGGACTTTGAGACTCAAATGAGCTCCCTGGGCAGAGATATTCCACACATGTCCTTATAGTTCACTGTGAAAGAGAAAGCACTCCTGTATGGCCCTAGACAAGGAAGAACTAGCTTCCATTAATGTCTTAAAATTTGTCCTTGAACTTAAAGCATGACTAAGAAAGATCTGAAATATTTCTGGTTACATTAAGTTTTCTCTCTACATTACTAGTAGATTAAGTTAACTGAAAGATTAATCAAATGTCTGAATACTGTGCAACTATCAATATATACACATTGTGGTGGGTGTGTGTATGTTATCTGTTCAGATCCTTTTTTGAAATGTTGGAATTTTGGCTCTTATACAAGCAGAGCAGATTAAACAAATTCTTGTCTAAGTGGGACCTAGTTTCACAGTGTTTCTCTGACTTGCTCACTGAACAAAAGGCAGCTCTTATAATGGGCCCCAGAATTTTCATATAGTCACTTACTCTTATTCTGTTCTTATGTTGCTAATTCTAAAGGTGTTGATTGTCTTTGAAAAATGCTGTAATCTGAGCCATACCCTATCTTCTGAGTCTCCTTGCTCTTCTGTATACTGCATTTCCTACAGTCATAGTGATCACCTTCATGGGAGTGGGCTGTACTCCTATTTCTCCCCATCTCTGTAGTTCCATAGACTTATGGGAATCTGTTTTATACCCTTCATCTCCTGTTACCTTTAGGAATACTTTCATCCAAATGTTATCATAGGTTTTTATTTAAAAAAAAAAAATAGATTTCTCAGATTTCTTTCAGTTTTCATATACCTAAATAGCCACACGAATCAGACATTGATTTTGGTCACAGGAATAGATCTGAGAAAAATAACTCTCTGATTACAATTCTTGATTTTAATGGTCCTGTTTTATAGAGCTCTGAGCCAAATTTTTATGAGAAAAAATTACTTTAAAAGGGTGGTGATTTAAGTGCAGGAAAATCCAGTTTGCTTATATCAGCCCTTCTCATTTTTTTGCTCACCCTGCCGCCTCCCCCCCCCCCCATCAAGTAATTAGGTGTGACTACAAGCCTGGTGTCATTCATATGGATGTCAGTTAAGCTCAAGCCTGAAAGCTGTGGAAATAAAAACCACGCTGACAAATCACTAGACTGAAGTATGTATTTTTTACCTAGTTCATTTGTGTATTTATATCTAGTTGGATTATAAATACACGAATGAACTAGGTGAATATCTTTAAGTTCACTATAATTTTAAAATTTCACATGTAATATAAGAATTGGCCTGACTTTTCATTTTCAGCCCCAATAAAGTTCCAGTCAGAATTAAAAGAAAAAACTCTGTAACAGATTATTCAATGACTAGAGAGATCACAGTTTTTGACTAGTCAGAGTAGTGTTATTAAGCTTCTGTTCAGAAAACTGGCTAACAACCAACTTCTTTGAATGAGTCTTCAACTCTACTGCCAAATATTCTTAGACCAGATATCTCTTAGGATTGGGAAGGAGTAGGACAGATAAATGCTATTGGTATGAAATACTTTTTTTAAAAAAATTTACCCAAATCACAGTAAATAGCCGATTTAGGAAGAATTGCTAGATTGGGTAATAGCTGACCTGAGGTTTTTTGGGGTTTTTATCCCCCCTTATTCCTTTCATTTATCTTCTTCACAAGGAATGTGAAGCCTTTTAAAGGCTTCTTTGCTGTTACACAATGGACGCAGTGTACTACAGTGGGGCAATCGTGTGCGTTAAAGCCAGATAGAACCTGGGCTTCATTTGAATCACAGCTCTGCAACTAACCAGCTGTCTGGACTTTAGTCAAGCTTCTGAACCTTACTTTTCTTGTCTATAAAACTTGGATATTAAAATACCTATTTCATAAGATTGTTAATGATTAAATGAGACAACACATGCAAAAAGCTTAGGGTTGAACCTGACACATGGTAGGTGCCCAACAAATGTTCTCTGAACTTTTCCCAAATTTAGTGGAGTAGAGGCTTTTAATGAGTAAGACTGAGAAGTGATTTGGGTGAGAACATCATGACAGTTTATTTCTTTTTTCTAAATTTGGAAAGTATTCATGAAGCAACGACTAGGCACTATGGGAAATACAGAAATGATTAAGGCTACTTGGTCCTAATGCTGTTCTCATATTTCAGTTTTTAGAGGGAGGAATGCATCTTGGAAACTCTTAGTATCAATGTGACAGTGAAATATTTTGAGAACTAATGGCACTTTTACCAGTGACCTTCATTTGAGTTCTAAAAATACCAGTTTGTTCTTTTGACCAAAATTACTTCTCTTGCATCCATATTTAAAGAAAATGGCTTTTCTTTTCTTTATGTAAGCTCAGTAGGAGCTATGGGAAATATCCAAATTTCCTTTTAAACATGTTTTTGACAGAGCTGCTTTGTTAAACATTGTTTTGTGCTATGCTACAAATCTTTTAGAGATCCTTGAATTTACAGATCTCTTGGAATTTTTGCTTAGGATCTTTTGGCATCTTGGATTTTACCCTAAATTGTTTTCTTCCCCTCACTCCATTTCTTAGCATTGGTATTAATGTAAGTTCTATTATCCTCATGGGCATAGACTCAAACATTATATTTAAAGCTTGTCTTTGATCCCTCTTCCAAATTAATTTGCATTGCAGTCTAGACTATAATTAAAGAAGGTTATATATTTAACAGCACCCTGGTGGCGCAGTGGTTTAGAGCTACGGCTGCTAACCAAAAGGTTGGCGGTTCAAATCTACCAGTTTTGCTCTGTCCTACAGGGTCACTATGAGTTGGAATCGACTCAACGACAACAAGTTTGATTTGGTATATATCTAACATTTGTTCCTGGTAAATTGATAAGCACTAGTACCGGAGACTCAGGCACTATGTTACGTTGAATGGAATACTTTAGAATGAGAAATAAATCAGACTATATAAACTTAAGGTCCCTGGGTGGTACGAACGGTTTAAACTTGGCTCTACTACTAATCTAAAAGGTTGGTGGTTTGAACCTACCCAGTGGCACCATGGAAGAAAGGCCTGGTGATCTGCCAGAAAGATTACAGCCCAAAAAACCCTATAGAGCAGTTCTACTCTGTAACACATGGAGTCGCCATGAGTTGGAATTGACTAGACAGCAATGATTTTATATGCATGTGTGTGTGTATATATATATGTATATATAAATATACATATATATATATATACAAGGGAAACCCTGGTAGCGTAGTGGTTAAGTGCTACAGCTGCGAACCAAAGGGTCAGCAGTTTGAATCCTCCAGGTGCTCTTTGGAAACTCTATGGGGCAGTTCTACTCTGTCCTATAGGGTCTCTATGAGTCGGCATCAACTGGACAGCAACAGGTTTGTTTATATATATGCACATATAGACTTAGTCAAGTAAATACACTAGAAATGTATCCCTTTCTTATGAGTGCATTTCCCCAATTCTGTCATATTGCCTGTTGCTTAAACCTAAATCAGAAGTGCTCTAAAGACAAAGAGCAAAATGATTGTCAAAAACTTATCAACTATATTACTTTCTCTTGTTGACCATTTTTTCTCATTTGGATCTTTCTCTTGTCTCAATGTCTAAGTAGCTTATGATCTATGGGAAAAGAAAGTAGTGAAGTTTGGCAGGACCCTATGGATGTGTGGTTGTTCACCCTAGGACCAGCCAGTTTGGCAGACCATAGAATCCAGGAGTTTAAAGAACCTCAAAAGGTAGCTGAATTATGGACCAGTGTATTGTGATGGGCTCTTAGAATATGAAAAGTATAGTTCCAGTACCAGCTCCATCTTTTGGACAAGTTATTTAACTTCTCCAAGCCTCTGCTTGCTTATCCTAAAATTTTATTTAACTTCTCCAAGCCTCTGCTTGTTTGTCCTAAAAATGGAGATATGATACCTTGCAGGGGTTGTTCTGAGTATTCAATGAGTTAATGGCTATAAAAAATTATTTTAAATTATAAAATAACTATATAAATGTAAGAAAGCAGTAGTACTAGCTTTTTGCTCCAAGGTATAGTCAAAACAAATCACTACCTTGATGTAAGGGAAAGGAACGCTTAACTCTAGGCTTCAGTGGGACTGACACTAACCAGCTCTGAGACTTTGAGCAAGACATTCTTCCTCTTTGGGCACCAGTTTTCTTATCTGTCAAATTAGATATTGGACTAAAGTGAACTCTGCATTAGCTCTAAAGATACAAATGTACCTCCTTTCACTGCCACTCTACTATTTACTTATGATGCCAGTAAGAAAATAGAAGGGGAGAGGTGCTGAAAATCAAGTACTTGTGCTCAGAATAAAGCCCTTCATAGGATTCCCCTTGTGAGTTAATTAACTCACAGCTAAGTCCCAAAATAGGAATGGAAGGGCCTTGGCTACCACCTTTTTCCTTCTAAGGATCTAGACCTGTTTCTATTAAGCTATATTTGCTGGTCTGCTGAGAAGTTTCTGCTCTTCCTGCGAAGAAATCATTTGGCTAGTAATTCCCTAGGCAGTAAGCCTTTCACAAAATTATATAGGAGACAGGTTTGGGCACTAAGGAGATTCCTCACATATTCCTCATGGTCCATATCATGGATCGTTCCTTCCAAAATACTTTTGTTACCAATATGGATAGACATGTTATGCTTATTGATGAATGGTACTTTGTTTTAATTTAGTGAATTATTTTATTGAGTGTCTGCTATATGCCAGACATTGTATTAGATACTTTATTTATATTATCACTAATTTTCAAACTAGATGTCACATGGGGCTCTCCCTGCTAGGGGTGAGGGGTACATTTAGGGGCACAAAGAAGCAATTTACATCCTCATAATCACCTCTGGTTCTGAGCACTGACTTTTTGCTGAATTTCTGGTAAAATAGTTCATTTTGGTTCAAAATAGGAAGATTGCTTATCATCTTGCCATGCTGCACGTATCACTGTTCCACACAGCTTCCATCCAGGTGTGAAACCTAGCCTCTTCTTCAGTTTCCACATATATTCACCTGAGGCATTTGTGCATGTGGTTAATTTTACTGAAACGGAAGGAAAGACTTGCTCCCAGCATGACAAATTGCTTCAAATTAACACTGACTTATAGCCTTCAGTATGGATTACACCTCAACATAAAGAAAACAAAAATCTTCACAACTGGACCAATGAGCAACATCATAATAAATGGAGAAAAGATTGAAGTTGTCAAGGATTTCATTTTACTTGAATCCATAATCAACATCCATGGAAGCAGCAGTCAAGAAATCAAATGACACATTGCATTGGGCAAATCCGCTGCAAAAGACCTCTCTTTAAAGTGTTCAGAAGCAAAGATGTCACCTTGAAGACTAAGGCGCACCTAACCCAAGCCATGCTGTTTTCAGTCACCTCATATGCATTTGAAAGCTGGACAGTGAATGAGGAAGACCCAAGAAGAATTGACACATTTGTATTGTGTTGGAGAAGAATATTGAATATACCATGGAGTGCCAGCAGAAGAAACAAATCTCTTGGAAGAAGTACAGCCAGAATGTTCCTTAGAAGGGAGGATGGCGAGGCTTTGTCTTATGTACTTTGGACATGTTATCAGGAGGGACCAGTCCCTGGAGAAGGACATCCTGCATGGTAAAGTAGAGGGTCAGTGAACAAGAGGAAGACCCTCAACAAGATGGATTGACACAGTGGCTTCAACAATGGGCTCATACACAGCAATGACTGTGAAGATGGTACAGAACTAGGCATCGTTTCGTTTTGTTGTACATAGGGTTGCTGAGTTAGAACCAACTCGATGGCACCTAAAAACGTCAGTGTCTTATACCACAAAGGACCCCTGGTGGTGCAGTGGTTAAGTGCTCAGCTGCTAATCAAAAGGTCGGTGGTTTGAACCCACTAGTGGCTCTGCAGGAGAAAAGACCTGGCTATCTGCTCCCATAAAGATTTTAGCCTAGGAAACCCCGTGGAGGCAGTTCTACTCTGTCATATAGTGTTGCTGTGAGTTGGAATCGACTCAACGGCATACAACAACAACTACATCTTATACCACCACCTGTTTGGTGTTTGTCATACTGTGGTGGCTCGTGTGTTGCTGTGATGGAGGAAGCTATGCCACCAGTATTTCAGATACCAGCAGGATCACCAATGGTAGACAGGTTTCAGCGGAGCTTCTAGACTAAGACAGACTCAGAAGAAAGGCCTGGTGATCTACTTCTGAAAATTAGCCAGTGAAAACGTTATGGATCACAACAGAACATTATCCAACTTGCTTGCTTTGGACATGTTATCAGGAGGGATTAATCACTGGAGGAAGACATCATGTTTGGTGAAGTAGAGGGGCCAGTGGGGGCCTGAGATACTGTTGGTAAAATGAATTGGCACAATAGCCACAGTAGTCGACTTGAACACATCAGCGATCATGAAGATGACACAGAACTAGGCAACATTTCATTCTTTTGTACAGAAGTCACCATGACTCAGAGTCGAAGTCAACAGCAGCAATCTATCTACCTAACTCATACCAGCTGGGATTTTTTCCACTGAACAGTTCACCCCACATAGTCTCTCATTGACTCCTCTCTTCCTCATCTTTCTGTCACCTCCTAGATTCCTCCCAACCCCCAACTTCTGATTCACTTGTGTATATCATTTTAGTCGTTATTCCCTAAATGAGCCTTGGATTTACCTTTGTATAAACAAACTCATCAAGATATATATGTTCAGTGGAACAAAAAAAAAAGACCTATTTTACTCTCAGAATCTCCCCTCCGTATAAGGCAGTATTGGTTGTAAATAGCGATTTCTTCTTCCTGATAGCAAATAGCACTGTAAAAAAAAAAAAAAAACCTGAAGGGGAAACAGGCTTTGCGAGGCCAAACATTAGCGCCCTCATGTGGTCCACTAGCATACTAAACAACAACAACAAAAACCCGTTGCCATCGAGTTGATTGATTACTACTCATAGCGACCCTATAGGACAAGTAGAACTGCCCCATAGGGTTTCCAAGGAGCCCCTGGTGGATTCAAACTGCCATTCTTTTGATTAGCAACTGTAGCTCTTAACCACTACACCTATTATTCTCATTTTATAGATAAGGAAACAAGCTCAATGAATTAAATGACTTGCTCAGGGCTTATTCATTTAGTAAGTAACAAAGTAAAATTTTGGGTATAGATCCATTGAATTCAAATCCTGTGCATTTTCTACCAAACAAGACATGATTCAAAAAATAAATGGGAAAAGATGCACTTTAAGGTCCTCTGAGCTTGAAAATAGGAAAATTACTTTGAAAAAGTGTAGCATCCAAATCCATTTGGTATAAAAACACATAGCCTTACCATTGTGGTCCCAAAGGTGCCTGTTTAAGAAGGCAGGAAAATATGATAAGTGAAAAGTTTCAGTAATCTGAAAAATCCAGCCTGATACCAGATAAATGGGGGTATTTATTATGGTGAATTAAATACTTTTATCTTTTTAAAATTCATTTATACATTGGCTTTTACCTATAAAAATATTTCATATTTTCACATGTTATTTCTTTTGAAAAATAGTTTAATACCTGCTTTTTTTTTTGGTTACAGAGGCAATTAAAGGCAGATGCTAAAAAAGCTATTGGAAGACTTCAACTGCGCACACTGAAACAAGGAGACGAGGTATATGTTGTATTAAAGCAATGCTACCTGGCCTTTGTTCAAGTTAAATGTTATTATAAACTTTGTTTTTCACTGGCATTTGTAAATCTTACTGACTTCTCTGTCTACTTGAATGATGGCCCCCAAAGATAGCCAGGTCCTAATCCTGGAAGTTGTAAATGTTACCCTGTGTGGCAAAAGAGACTTTGTAAATGTGATTAAATTAAGGATCTTGAGATGAGGTGATCATCCTGGATTAACTGGATGGACCCTAAATGTAATTACAAGTGTCCTTAGGGAGGGAGGCAGAGGGAAAGTTGACTACAGTTATAGAACTTGTACCAATGGCATTTTGTGAATTGAAAAATCTTTCAAATCAGTGCTAATGTTTCTCTTTGTTATGTTCCCATTTTGATTGATTTTCCTTTATCTTTTAACAATCCAAATAATTTTAAATGACTTATTGAAAGTTTATAGTTACATAGTCATTTAGTGATATTTAGCGATATGATGCTGTTCCCTCTAGAGGAGTTTATACTGGTTAAATACATGTATATTCTGATCTTGCTCTGTCATTTAATGTGGTTTTCTTACTATTTGCTTATAGGAAATCGGCCCAGATGGAGATAGTTGTGCTGTGTGTATTGAACTGTATAAACCGAATGATTTGGTGCGAATCTTAACCTGCAAGTAAGTTTGATTTTCTTTTATATCATCACTTAGATGAACTCAAAAATGTTTGTGATGGAGGAAAACTTTTGAATGTCTCCAAATTGATGTAATGAAAGTGTTTACTTTTATTTTTATTTAAACATAGAAGAATGCTTGGTTTTTTAAATAATACTGAAATTGATATGTCTAATTGTTTAAAGTTTCCATAATCTGGTACGATTTGTTCTAGACTATTCCATACAAAATTGAGAGCTCAACCAGCACAACACTTATATGTATAATAAGGTAGTAATGGCTTATTTAATTTTAAATTCATTTAGAATAACAATCCTTTTGAGAAAAAAATGAAATAAAATCAACTTGTAAGCACATACATAGAAGTCTTCACTCTTTAGATTTTATTATTATTCCTCTCCTGAAGGTTGAGGTTAGTATTTTAGCTGTTAAATAATGGTTTTCTTGAAATGTATCGCATTTCACATTGCCTAAAATATCAGTACTATGTTGTAGTCAGTACTATATTGTATTATATTATTGAAAATGACAAACTGTACCATTTTACAGTTAGGGAATGACAAGATAATTGTTTCAGATCTGAAATACTGAACAAAGTTTCATCTCGGGTAGCATCTTAGCCATTTTTCAAATAATGAGTACTAAAAATGGTTTTTTGAACCTAGAGTACCCAGTAAAAACCCAGTGCCGAGAACCTAGAGTAGTGAGGCCTTTATAGTTCAAAGTACTGTATTATAAAATTTCCAAAATTTGCTTCTGTGGCTCCTTCTTAGTATTAATGCTATAATAGAGTTTAAAAAGAAAGAAAAAGGCATCCATTAAAAAACTAACTAAAATTACAGGGTAACCTGTTAGTATATTAGGCAAAGTGTTGTTACTATTTCCCAACTAAATTTATGTGTTTTTTCCTAAATTAGCCATATTTTCCATAAGACATGTGTTGACCCATGGCTGTTAGAACACAGGACTTGCCCCATGTGCAAATGTGACATACTCAAAGCTTTGGGAATTGAGGTAAATATTGCCCCTTTTTATATGAAAGAACTTAAGCATTGTGTTATTTATGTACCTAGGCCTCCAGGAAAATAACATCCTTATTTTTTAGATATAGTTTATACCTAAAATTGGAAATCTGTATGTCATTTTTTATAGAGACAGTGAGGTGCCATCTTGGTCCACCTCCATTTTCCTTGCTCTTCCCTCTCCCCAAATGTACATATTATTTGGTCAGAATTTGAAATGGTGACCACATAAACTATAAACTTGGCTTTTGACCCCTTTGTTTTTTTTTACTTTCTTATTGTTACATAGTATTAAAACTTACAGTTAAGTGAGCATGTATAGTGTGAAAAATCATATTAAATTATTTTATGTTTAATAAATAAAAACCCACCTATTTTCATAATATACACAACAGAAAGTTGAGCTCAACTAAATATTGAGTTGAGATTAGTAGATGACAGTGATTCTCAGGTCCCCTAGGGGGCAGTATGAAGTTTTGATTTTTTTTTTTTTTTTTTGCTTTTTTGTTTGTTGAGTGCCTACCTTGTACCAGGCATTACGTTAGGAAGTGCTGGGATCAACCAAATGAACGTGTCCAATGTGAGGGCAGCCTGCCGGTATCGTCTTTCTCCCCACTAATGGACCCAGTTACCCTAACTGCTCTGGCTGGGGCCAACAAAGAGATTTTTGTGTTCATTAATAGGTTATAGGTTGAATTGTACATGTAGAAATTGTTGAGATGGTGTATATTTTGTTATGTATATTTTTACCACAAAAATCTTTTTTAAGAAGAGATTATAGTTTTAAAAGATTAAGAAACATTGCTCTCATGAGTCACCTACAAAGAAACTTGTATTATATCAATGAAAAATGTATTCTCTGAGACTCTTTGGATTTGCTTGTTTTCCACAGGTGGATGTTGAAGATGGATCAGTATCTTTACAAGTGCCTGTATCCAGTGAAACATCTAATAGTACCTCTCCTCATGAAGAAGACAATCGCAGCGAGACTGCATCATCTGGGTATGCCTCAGTACAGGGAGCAGATGAACCACCGCTGGAGGAACACGTTCAGTCAGCAAGTAAGCACCATACGAAGGGTCAGCGAACGCCCCCCACGTGATCCATTGCGGATCGTATACCCTTCAGAATAGGCCAGCTTTTTTTAAGCGTATGTTCCATTCTTCCATGAACACATTCAGAGTTTTCTCTACTTAAAAGAATGCAATACAGGGTGTACCCCTACCTTAACTTAATATACACATATCCAAATGTACATGAAGCATGAAATACATCAGGGGTGGGGATGATTCAAAAGTGTTAACTTATTAACTACTTACAGGGCTAAGGAGAAACTTTAAACTTTATAAGTCATTGTTTATTGCAGGTCAATCATAAATTAAGATAAAGGAATCTTGAAATAATAAAATAGAATTCAATTTACAAAAACTTGATTTACATACAACTTCTCAGGAGCCCATCTTTTGTGCAGATAAGAAACTATGTTTAAAATGGTATGGGCCGCCACCTGTTGGCTATTTACCATGAAATGAACAAATCCCAGAAACTAAAATTGAATGTTATTTTCAAAATTCATGTGAATTAGTATTGCAACGAAGTAATTCTATGCCAATAGAAAAATTTTAGGATATTGTTACTTTTTTTCCCTTGAAAGAGAAAACTCCTACAAAAAAATTATTCTTCATTTCTTTAGCCTCAAATCTTTTTCAGGTTTTTGTGTGTGTGTGTGTGTGTGTGTGTGTGTGGGTTTGAAAGAAATTTTTCAATCCTCATTTTAAGATACTTTAATTCTAGCATAAAAGTAGGAAAAAAACTCATCGTCAGGATGACTGAGGAAATTTTCAGCATCCTATGACATAAACCTTTGTCATCCAGGCTTATCAGTGCCGTAGGTACCATTTCTGAAGGTGTCACGGGGAATACTACTATGCAAAAGCGGGCCTCATATTTCTTATAATCTAATCTTTAGACATTACCTAGAGTATAAAGTAGTCATAAGAATCTTAATGATCTGTGGATTATTCTATGTGTAATAGAGAATCATTGTCTATTTGCCCCGGATGATCTTTTGCTACCATAACTATGTGATAATAGAATTCAGTGAAGATAAAGGAGAACATACAGGATAATTCAATATATTGCTAGACATAAAAAAAAAAATGTTCGAACCTAATTTTTTGTGTTTTATTCTCCGGGGGAGGTGTAAGCAGAACAGATTTTGCATGGAATTTGAAAAGCAGATGAAATAATAATCAGTGTTCTTCCTCTTATATTGTTTATCTAAATAAATGGTAGTGCCACCACCAGAAACTAGGAAGATCCTAGGTTCTTCCCTCTCCTCCTTCCCACTGATTCAACATCTTTTTTTTTTTTTTCTCAAATTCACCCCCTAATTTCTAACCTTAATTCCACCGATAAGTTTGAGACACTGTCTTCTCTTTGCCCATTTCTTCCGGTCTTCCTCCTCCAAGAAATTGTGAAAACTCAGTCTAATTCCTATTCCTCCTTAAGATTCACCCCCCTTTGAGAAGCCTTCCTTATTCACATGCATGGCCCTAGGTCTGTTTGCATTGAATTTCTATCATTGCAGTATTGCACTAAATTGTGTTACAACTTTTGTAGTTACTTGGGGTAGGGACAATGTCTTACTATTCAATAACATCATACACTCAGCATCTAGCACAGCCTGCCACATAGTAGATACTCAAATATGTGTTGAATGGATGACTACCTAGAATAGATTTAATTTTATCTATGATTATGTGCATGTCATCTATTATGAATTACTAGTTTAGGGATCCTGCATATAAGCCATCGATTATGATGATGATAGTTGATATCCGTAACTTTTTAAACACAGAATTGATTAGTTCAAATCTGTATGTCACATCATTGTTCTAAGTTCCATTGGAACATTGGTTTTCAAACTGTAGCGTGAATCAGAGTCACCTGGAGGGTTTGTTCAACACAGATTGTTGAACACTACCACAAGAGTTTCTGACTCAATAGGTCTGGGGTGAGGCCTGAGACTTTTCATTTCTAACAACTTCTCAGGTGATGCTGTTGCTGCTGGTTGGGAACTATTGTGTAAAAACATGAGTTCTCAACTTGGCTGAACATTGCAATCACCTGGAGAGACTTTAAACGTATACCTGGGCTCTACCGTAGAGCAGTTAAATCAGAAACCATGAGGAGTGAGGCCCAAACACAGGTTTTTTTGTTTTTTTGTTTTAAATTTTGAAATAATTACAGACCGATAAAAAGTTTCAAAAATAGTACAGAGAATTCCTGTATGACCTTCACCCAGCTTCTCTAAATGTTAACATCACACATTTATGAAATAAAACCAGGACATTAACACTAATACAATGCTATTAACTAAACTACAGACCTTACTCAAATTTCACCAGTTGACTCACTAATGTTCTTTTTCTGGCCCAAGATCTCAGATTGCATTTAATTGTCATGTCTCCTTAGTCTCCTCCAATCTGTGACAGTTCCTCAGTCTTTGTCTGTCATGACCTTGACACTTTTGAAGAGTAATGGTTGGTTATTTTGTAGAATGTTCCTCCATTTGGATTTGTCTGCTGTTTCCTAATGATTAAAATCATCCATTTTTGGCAAGAATACAACAGAAGTGATATTGTGCCCTTTTCACAGTCTCATATCAAAAGGCACATGATATCCATATCTTTTCACTGGTTAAAAAAAATATTGTTACACAAAATAATCACTTTTATTTTATGACTAACTTTGATCACTCGGTTAAGGTGGTGTCTGCCAGATTTCTCCTTTGTGAAGTTGCTATTTTTGTAATTACTAAGTATCTTGCGGAGAGACACTTAGAGCCTATGCAAATATGAGATTGTCCTAGATTTGGCCATTGAGAACTCCTTCAAGTTGACTTCGGTGTCCTTTCAACACGCCCCCATCATTTTTTTTTAATCACTTCATTACTTCCTGGCACCACAAGATATTCCAGGCAAAGGATTGGCAATCTTTTTCTGTAAAGGGACAGGTAGAAAATATTTCAGGCTATGAGGGTCATTAGTCTCTGTCGCATATTGGTTTGTAGGCTGACCGCTAGGCTAGAATCTAGATTAATTTCATACTCTTCCCTGCCCTAGCCATGGTTCCTTTTATTGGAGAATGATAATTCAAAAACAAGATTTAGGCACTAGATATATTCATTGCTACTGGGGCATGATTGCTATAAACCAAAAAATCAAACCTGTTGCCGTCGAGTTAATTCTGACTCATAGTGACCCTATAGGACAGAGTAGAACTGCCCCATAGGGTTTCCAAGGAGCGCCTGGTGTATTCAAACTGATGATCTTTTGGTTAGCAGCTGAGCTTTTAACTCCTGAGCCACCGGGGTTCTGTGGTTGCTATAGGCCCTTTCAATGGACAGAGCTAGACAATACAGTAGGTACTCACATACATATATACATACCTCTACATCTATTGCTCTGTCCATCTATCTGTCCATCTATATAGTGTATGTGTAAAACAGTGAGCTCAGACTGACACATCTGATTCCAGTCCAACATCACAGAGTTCATTCTACTCTCTCCTTCCTTAGTTGTAAATCCTTTCTCCAACAGTGGGAAACTGGCTGTCATTATCCACAATATAGTTACTTATTTGTTCAGTCCTAGAATATACATAAAATAGTTTCAGCATTGCTAAGTCACATCCCTATGGAAAACAAATTAACTAACTAGTGTACAGTTCTTTATGTCTTTAGCCTTACAGGATACAGTGTTACAGGATATAGCCTTACAGGATACGGTTTTTCCCAGAGTTAGATTAGTTTTTTCTTCTCCACCCTCTTCAGGATGGTTATATTTCTCATTTGTAATACAATTAGATTCATTCATTACTGTTCATATTCCATTTGGGGTCTCCCTTCCTGCCCTTCCTGGTTAATTTTAATTATTTATTAGTTTGGTATTTATATATTGCATATGAAGCACAGGTAACTTTTTAAAGTTCCCCAGGTGATTGAAATGTGCAACCAAAATGAGAACTGATATATTTAGGATAGAAAAGAAGCAGAAGACATGACTTTTGCTCCTAAGGAGGCTATAATCTAGGTAGAAGTAAACACATATACATGAATCAACAAAAGAGTAATTGCAAATCAATATAATAATGCCATACATACTTTATGTAAGACATAGAATAAATTATATAATTATTTTTAAAAAAGGAAATAAGTGTAATAATCAGAGTTTGATGGAATTAGACAAGAAAAGCTTCTAGGAAATGAGTGTTGACTTTTGTTTTAAAAGAAGAAAAGGGTGAAATCATCCTAAAATTGCCCTTTTTTTTTTTTTTGGCCATTTCTGTGTAAAGATGAAAATCTCCAGCTGGTAAACCATGAAGCAAGTTCCATGGCAGTGGATGTTGTTCCTCATGTTGACAACCCAACCTTTGAAGAAGATGAAACTCCTGATCAAGAGGCTGCTGTTCGAGAAATTAAATCATAAATTTTGTGTCAATAGAAAACTTGAACCTTTAGTAATAACAGAACTGCTAATCAGGGCCTAGTTTACTGTTAATGAACTGGATAAATTTAATAAGATAAGGATGCTACTGAAAGTGCTGAGATGACTATTATTATGCTATAATTAATGGCTTAAAATATTTAACCTATTAACCTTTTCCCATTATAATGTTTTTCATAGGCAAATTTCCTCTCAATGGTGATAGCAAAAACATTTTTAAACATTCAGAACTCTCTTCAAGTAGTCACGTTTTTCATTTATAACAATTTTCTTATAAAAACTTCTTGCTTTTAAAATGTGAAGTAGCTGTAATCGCTTTATTTTGTGATTGTATCTTAATTAAAAAATACTACTACTACTTTAGCTTTGGGCTATACCTGTCAGGGTTTTTCTCCAGGTGCTTGTATTGGTCTGGAACTGTAATGTAAAAAAGCAATGCAAACTTAGGCTACTACTTCATGAAACGTCTATTTAAGCTACCTTAAGTTCATAGAACAAGACTAAAGCAAAATATTCATTTTAACCATTTCTTGTTTTGAAAATTAGGCTAAATGTACTCTATGTGTGTGTCAAGCATACTTTATTGAGAATATGGACCGAATAGATTGGTATATTAGTGACATCAATTTGACAAAAGATTATAGACAAAAAGTTTCCTTACAAAAATGCTGTGTAATTATTTCTCAAACTTGTGGGATTTTCAAAAGCACAGTATGTATGTAAATTACAACGCTATTTGAAAATGGTGATGTGAAGGGGTAAGTCACAAAAATTGGTCCTTGGTCTTTATGTCTGAATTCATCTAAAAAAAAGTGCTGTCAGAAATTAATCTGTAGGAAATGTTTTCCAAATAATGTT
Organism: Loxodonta africana; assembly: GCF_030014295.1. Lineage (NCBI taxonomy): Eukaryota > Metazoa > Chordata > Mammalia > Proboscidea > Elephantidae > Loxodonta > Loxodonta africana. The sequence goes on from NC_087369.1 coordinate 127,246,879, forward strand.
GACTTGGAAAATTGCGTTTACATTTTATCTCAATGGGCTAAAATTAGATAAACTAAAATTCTGTCCATGTACCTATAAATTTTGTAAATGCATTCTCTTGGTGTTTGAAAAATAATTAAGGGGTGGGGAGAGAATTCCAGGTGCCTTACTACAAAGTTTGAAGCTTCATCCACCAAAGTTAAATAGAGCTGTTAAAAAAATGCACTTTATTTGTATTCTGTGTGGCTTACCTTTTGTTTTACAGTTTTGTTTCCAGTATAGTTTCCAGCAGAATTTAGGCAAAAATGGAATAGACGTGTATTTTTGTTTGCTGAATGTAGAATGGATGAAACCATTGCATTCTTGTACACTGATTTGAAATGCTGTAAATATTTCACAATTTGTATTGATTCTCTTTAAATATAAAATGTAAATAAAATATTCCAATAAAAGTTTGTGTCTGAGTGTTCAGTTTAGTTGTCATACTAATCTTTCACATGTAGTATGCCTGGATTTGGGAGAAAAAATGGTTGTATGTAAATGGTCATTGATCCAGTTGACCAACTAAAAACTAAAACTTTAGTGTGATACGTAGTTACGTATTATACGGAGAGGAACTGCTGCCATTGTAATATCACTGAGCCTACCATTAATTTTTTTAATGTAATCAAGATAATGAGGTTGATTAGTAATACTACAAGGCTAGAAGAAGACCTTGATGCTGGTCCACCCTTATACTATTCAAGACATTAAAAAAAAAAAAAAAAACAGTGCCATTGAGTCGATTCCAACTCATAGCGACCCTATAGGACAGAGTTGAACTGCCCCATAGGGTTTCTAAGGAACACCTGGTGGATTCAAACTGCTGACCTTTTGGTTAGCAGCTGTAGCTCTTAACCACTACAGCACCAAGGTTTCCCTATAGACCACAGTATAGCGTAATTATGACTTTTATATGCACTTGTTGTTATGTGCCGTCGAGTCGGTTCCGACTCATAGCGACCCTATGCACAACAGAATGAAACACTGCCCGGTCCTGAGCCATCCTTACAATCGTTGTTATGGTCGAGCTCATTGTTGCAGCCACTGTGTCAATCCACCTCATTGAGGGTCTTCCTCTTTTCCGCTGACCCTGTACTCTGCCAAGCGTGATGTCCTTCTCCAGGGACTGATCCCTCCTGACTGATCCCCTGAAAAAAAAATATACATATATATATATCCCAGGTAAATTAGTAAAAATACGTTTAGATATACCATTGGAATGCTAGGAACATACCTTCTTCCCTTTCTACATCTAGTTTTTGTTCATTTATGAGATATTTTAATTGTATAATGTCTGGAGAAATTTTATCATCTTAGGATATAACAAATTTTGAGGAATTTACCTTGCTCATTGCCTCTTCTGTTGGGAGTGGGATTTTTATACACATGAAACAATATAAAATTTAGATTAACATACTACATTAGACTTAAATTCATGATTATGGTGGGTACTTTGATCTCCAGAGATAAATGTTCATTGTCCTCTACCATTAGAGTTAATTCAGTAGAAAGTTTGAAAAACACTACCCCTGTAGTTCTCAATCTTTTTTCGGCAGAAACATAGATAGCATGAATCTGAGACACTCATGGGCATACCTAGATTTTGATGGTTAGGCAGTAGTGTACATAAGTAAGGGCTAGCATGGATAGTAAGTGGCAGTTTTTTCCCCCTAGTTATACTCCAAATGATACCCCAGTTCTCAACCACTGCCTGAGAAAATTTTAATGGGCATAGCCCTGATACAAGCTTTTTAAAAAGCAATTGAGTCATTTAAAATTCATTCACAGCTTATTTTCAAAAAGAGGCCTATGTCAGTCTCCTGGAAACGTGATTAATCACCCCCAATTTGTTTGCTGTAGAGCTCAATTTTCAAATATGTAATTTTCTTCAAAACAGTGCGTCTAAAACTAATCTGCCTACAAATTACCTGAGGATTTTTTTGAAGTGGACATTCAGATTCAGCAGGTCTGAGGTGGAGTCTTAGATTCTGAATTTCTAGCAAGCTCCCGGGCGATGCTGATGCTGCCAGTCCGGCGTCCACGCTTTGGAGTAACGAAGATTTAAATGGCTCTCCTCTAGCAGCAGTGTTCCACTTGCTTTGAATCTTACCAATGCTAAATCTGCTGCAGCCTGTACAAAAGCATAAACTAAGCTAGCAAAGAAGTTCATGTCAAATTAGAAGCCAGCAAAATCCTGAATGACAGCCTCACAGCTTTTCCATAGCACAGGGTTTAGATTTGCTATTTAGAAAGTTCCCCAGTGACTTCACATAGGTGTTTGAGGCTATGATTTAGAAGGCTGAGTCTGCAGGAAGAGTGACCTTCAGATAAATGAGGTATTATGATTCATATCTACACGATACAACACTGTGTCCATAAATTTGTGGCTTCCATAAACCAGAAATCAAGAATGGAATCAGACATGATTAGGAAGCTTTTACAATCGTATAGCAGGAAAGTGATGTGAGGCTAAGCTAAAGCTGTAACAGGAGGATGGGATGAATTTTGGAAAGAGAAGTAGAGGGATGTGTGTGTGTGTGTGTGTATGGTGGGGTGGAGGAGTAGGGTAGGGGTGGTGAGGGAAAGAAGTCTAAAATTATCCCAAGATTTCTTAGCTTGATCATCTTGGTGAATAATGACACTATGAACTAAGAGAACCTAGTAGGAGAAACAACTTGGAGGGGGGATGTTGGAGAAATAAGTTTGGCTTTGGATTTGAGGTGTCCATGTACCATATACATAGGCAATATAGGGTCATGGTTTGTAGTCAGGCAACCTAGATGTAAAACCCAGCCCTCCTCCGCTGCTAATCAAAAGGTCGGTAGTTTGAGTCCACCAGGTGCTCCTTGGAAACCCTACTGGGCAGTTCTACTCTGTCCTCTAGGGTCACTATGAATTGGAATCAACTTGACAGCAATAGGGCCATTTATTTAGTTGTGTGATCTTAAGCAAGTTGTTTCTCTGAGCCTCTGTTTCTTCATCTGTAAAGTAAGGATGTAAAGATGTACAAGCTTGTTAATGAGGATTAAATGACATAATACATACATACATACCCAAAACCCAATGCCGTCAAGTCGATTCCGACTCATAGCGACCCTATAGGCCAGAGTAGAACTGCCCCATAGAGTTTCCCAGGAGCGCCTGGTGGATTTGAACTGCCAACCCTTTGGTTAGCAGCTGTAGCACTTAACCACTATGGCACCAGGGTTTCCAACACATACATACATATACATATGTGTATATATATATATATACACACTCAGTACCAGTACAGGACATGATAACTGCTATTATCCAAGGTAGTCTGTAATCCTAGTCTTCTTTCTGTAAGCAATTTACATTTACATACACAATTGAAAGCTGAATAGAGTGGCACGCTCTATGCTCTATTTTTTAAAGCACTTTCAGAAAAATACTTTTAAACAAAAGACTTGAGTTAGATTGTTTTTGATCAAGCTAAAATTTTACACCAGAGAAGTAACTTAATTTGAAAACTGTTTTCTTTACATAACCAAGATGAGCTGCTTCTTGTTACTAAAGCAGGAATTCTCTTAATGTCCTGCTTTGAGCAAAAAGGGGGCCTGAGCCTGTAACAGAGTGGATCTGGATGGAATTGCAGAGGAAAGAAGCAGGGGGAGGAACCATCCAGTTCTGAACAGCTCTTGCCACAATTCTAATTTTTAAGAGTCTTGAAAAAGAATGTGGTTTGATGAGGACGGAAAGAAAAAGGGGAAGGAGAGGTAAAAAGAGAGAAGGACACCTCACATCTCTCTGCCTTTGCAACACTGACTGATCTTTCACCAGGAAGATGGAAATACAGTATCTTCCTTAGTATATGCATCCATATTGGGACCTCTTAGGGGATAGGGGCTCTGGGAGGACTGCCTTTTCCCATCCTCCTATCCAGAAAGCTTTCTTGGGGCTACTTAACTGCCTTTTAGTAGGTGAGAATTCCAAATTGTCTCTTTGCTCAGCTGCAAGAAAACACACACACGCACACACACACACAACCCTGCTTGTAGCAGTACCTTCCTTTGAGAGGGTGCATCCTGGAAGCTTCATTCTCAAAACAGCATGCCAAGAGCTCCTTGCTTATACATTGCCTCCCAACTCTTTCCTTCCCATGAACCTATTTTCGCTTTCAGAGCACTCTCTAATTCCAGTGAGTTAAGTTATGGCAATAAAGTGCCCCTCAAATAATTCCTCATATGGATATCGTGCAAATCACTGATCTCGTGCATCCTAGTGTTTTAAGCAGCTGCGTGCGATTGAAAGGATTCTAAAAGGTGAAGGCTGCCCCATAAGGGATTCTTTTTTTTTGTCCCTTAAAAAGTCTTCAGAAAGAAGGAAAAAACTGCTCATAAATTCTTTAGGCCCAGAAAATGAAAGCTGAACAAGAGGTTTTCTGTGGCTTATTACAGTAGCTGAATAGATAGATTGGGGTGTCGGTTGGGGGAGGGAGAGACGCACGGCATGAAGGAAACAGTAACTTCTGGAGATTTTATATTCTTCCTGTACCGGCAGAAAGAGCTTAATCTAGGCAAGAATTTTGGAATTAGACAAGGAATAGAATCAGACTCCACTTAATTGTATGACGTTGGGTAAGTCACCTCACTCGTCTAAGCTTTCGTTTACTAATGTGCGAAGTAAGGAATAACACTTCGCAGGACTTCTTTGAGGACTACGTGAGATAATGTACGTGAAATCGCCTTACAAACCCGTTGCGGTCGAGGCAACTCCGACGCATACCGACCCTATAGGACAGAGTAGAACTGCCCCATGGAGTTTCCAAAGACCCCCTGGAGGATTTGAACTGCCGATCTTTTGGTTAGCAGCTGTGCACCAAACCATTACGCCACCAGGGTTATAGCCTTTGCACATAATAAATGCTCATTAAATATCCGGGGCTCCTACTGCTGATTCCCAGAAGGGGCTGTTAAGCCAAAATTTCGGGAACTTTGTTTTCTTCAGTTTAACGCCCTCAGCTGGAAAAGGATGAAAAGGATGAAGAAATACCTTTATACCTGGGGCTCACACTTACCTGACCAATAAACCGCTTTAAACTTTGCATAGGCAAAATCACTTAACTGGTGGCGGGACCCGCTTTGAAAGTACCCCCTCCCGGTCTTCACTCCACTGCTTTCTGGGAATTGTAGTCTCTGGCTACGGCGGCGTGAGTACAGAAAAAGCAGTTAGGAAACTACAAGTCCCAAGAGGTGAAGAAGCAGGACTATTTCCTCGTCGGGCTGTAGCGCTGTGGGAGGGTATTGGCAATTGCTCTGCCTACGTGGGAGAGTAGGGAGGGTTGGGGAAATGTGGAGAACCTGAACCTGAGGCGCTACCGCCAGAGGAAGGTTTGCTGGGAGGAGAAGTAGAAGGGAAAACACGGGTGGAGGGTGAGGTGAGGAGGACATCTAGGTTGCTGCTTCTGGGCGGCACAAAGTTCTTCACGATGTGGCTGAAGCCTGAGGAAGTGCTCCTGAAAAATGCGCTGAAGCTGTGGCTGATGGAAAGGTCCAACGACTACTTCGTGTTGCAAAGGCGTCGGGGCTACGGAGAAGAAGGCGGAGGAGGGCTCACAGGTAAGCTCTGGCCTCCCCCATCTGCCTCAGGGCATTGTTCGCGGTTACTTGAAGGGTGGTGAGGAAAACAGGTACTTCTTGCCGCCCGCCACCCAACCCTAAACCCTGGGCGAAGGGACTGGGGTTCTTCTCCCGCCACCACCAAGTCCTAAGAATGCCTCACTGGACAGCAGTTGCTCTTTGAGTGGGACGGGGAGAGGGAGGAGGGTTCTTTCTGGGGCAAAGGGAGAATTGGGGACCTGCCCTCTCGCTTCCCCCGGGAGGAGGGGCTGATGACGCGTGTTAGACCCAGGTGGGTTTCGTTAAGGCTGGTGACAGGGGCCAGTTCGTAGTTGTGGACTTAAAAAAAAAAAAAAAAAAACTGATAACCACCACTTCGGGAAGTTTAAGTGTCTCTGTGTTGGGGGAAGGGGGGTTGAGGAGAAAAGGGAGGAGCCCCAATCAGATCCTGAGAGATGGGCTTCAAATGAGAAATTAGGGAATAGGGGTGAGGGGTGTTGTGGGGGGGGGGTCGAGAATACTTACTCAGAATTGCTGACTTCTCCCAATTCGACATCTTTTACTTTGTTTCCAAGTTTTTGGCCCTTAGGATCTCCTCTGAGAAGGCTATTAAAACCATTAAAAAAAAAAATAATAAAACACTGCCCTTGATTCTAGTTCGACTCATAGTGGCCCCATACGATTTTCGAGGATATAAATCTCTACTGAAGCAGACCGGGCTGGTGGTTTCCAACCGCCGGTTTCCAGTCGATCGCTTTAACTACTGCGCCACCAAGGCTCCCATGAGAAAGCTATTACAACGTCGGAATTAATTTCTGTACTGAGTATTTGGAGCCCTGGTGGCAGAGGCTAAGAGCTGGCTGCTAACCAAAAGGTCTGCAGTTCAAATCCACCAGGCGCTGCTTGGAAACCCTATAGGGCAGCTCTGCTCTGTCCTATAGGGTCACTATGAATTGGAATAAAATCGACGGGCAACCAGTTTTTACTGAGTGGCGCTGCTCCTTCTTTCAAAGCCCTAATTCTAAGCAAAACCAATAAAACAAACGAAAGTTTCACTCTTCCTGCCTATCCCATCGTGCCCTCGATTTTCATATTAAAAAAAAAAAAAAAATTGTTCCTCGGCCAAGTGTTTAAAGCCTCTTGAGAATGTTATTTTGAGACCATTCGTCTTGTGAGGGGCTTTCAAACTTTTGGACTTAAGAGTGACAAAGGTTCTTTTTCATGACAGTTTCTAGTTTGATATCTTGGCCTCAAAATGGTGGAGCAGGCTTAATTTAGGCAGCGTGAAGTACTGGGAAGAGGGGTGAGTTAGAAAACCTTTATTGTAGTCCTATGTGCATCTCTTACCTGCTGGATGACATTCCACAAATTTTTTTTTCATTTATTCAACCTTAAGCACCTACTTTGTGCTACGTGGAATGCTAGCATACAATTAAGATTCCCTTCGTTGCTTTTGAAGCGCTCCTCATCGAGACAAACACGAGGTGGCTGAACTTGGATGGGGGGAGGAGGAAGACCCACTAGTAAACCAGGCAAGTTGTGATTAGAACCAAAGGACTGGAGGATTGGTTAAAGCGTCACGGAGGAGGTGACACTGCTTTTCCGCTTCTGTAAAATGGTGCCTGCCTCACAGAGTTGTAAGGATAAAATGAAACATAAACCAAACCAAACCTGTTGCCCTCGAGTCGATTCCGACTCATAGTGACCCTATAGCAGAGAGTAGAACTTGCCCCATAGGGTTTCCAAGGAGCAGCTGGTGGATTCGAACTGCCGACCTTTTGGTTACGGCCGATTGCTTAACCACTGAGCACCAGGGCTCCAAAATGGAATATAACTTAAAACTCAGTGTCGTCGAGTCGATTACTACTCATAGCGACCCTATAGGACAGAGCAGAGTTGCCCCATAGAGTTTCCAAGGAGCACCTGGCGGATTCGAACTGCCGACCCTTTGGTTAGCAGCCGTAGCACTTAACCACTACGCCACCAGGGTTTCCAAATGGAATATAATAGGTGCCAAATCAGTGTTAAGATGGTGATAAACGTGTGCTGTGATTTCCTTGTTTTTTAAGCCATCTCCAGGGTGGAGAGAATCCCCAGGCTCTATACCAAAAACCAAACCCAGTGCCGTCGAGTCGATTCTGACTCATAGCGACCCTATAGGACAGAGTAGACCTGCCCCATAGAGTTTCCAAGGAGCACCTGGCGGATTTCAACGGCCGAGGCCGACCCTTTGGTTAGCAGCCGTAGCACTTAACCACTATGCCACCAGGGTTTCCCCAGGCTCTATAGGACACTTTTTTTTTTCATCTTGCAAACCCTGTTCATCAATCCAGTTTCTAAAAAGAGCTTCTTGAAAATATGGCAACAAAAATTGCTTCAATAAATTTGACATGTCATTTTCTGATTTTTAAACATTGAAAAAAAAAGTTGCTGTCCAGTCGGGCTGGTGGATTTGAACTGCTGACCTTTTTGGTTAGCAGCCCAATGCTTAACCACTGTGTCACCAGGACTCCTTTTAAACATTAGAAGTATTATTTTGTAAAGGAGTCTTTTCATTTAATAGATGCAAATATTTTCCAGATTAAAATTTGAGAATTGATTTCCGTAACTGCCCAGTGATGCAAACTACCTACCTGAGTCTCTAGCAAATAGATCAGAATATATTTAAAATAGATCATATAGCCCTGTGTTACAACCTCAGAAATAGTCTTCTAATATATTTTGGTTCTGCATCATTTTACTTGACCAGTTTTTTATAGTGCTCCTACCTACAATTAACAAAGAAGTGTATTTCTCTTTGTGCACCTGTGTTCCTGAAAAATAATAGGTAAATCAAAATCTTGTGAATCAAATCACTGTAATGTAGTATAAAATGATCTTTGACTTGTTGCAGGTTTCCTTTAAATAATCACTCTTTGCTTTCTATGTTTGAATTTTGATATAATAGGCTTACTGAAAGTTTGGGCCAATTGCATCAGTTTCTTATCTATCTCCCATGTACTCCCATTTACTGTTCCCCATATCCCTAGAATAAGAAGAAATTCTACCGCATATGTTGTGACGAGCCATAGCGCCATTTTTGTACTTCCTGGTCAGTTTATATGATTGTTTTCCTTGTGGTATTGTCAAGATGTTTGAAATATACCACATGAGACCTGCCACTATATTCCATGCAAATTAAACAAAAAGGATAAGAATGGAACAAAAAGATGCTTTTAAAGTTTATTTGGTTCTTTTGGTCCAGAGGAAAAGTGTGTGCCGATTTTCATGGTTGCTCAATTACTGTATTCTTACTTAAAATGTGAAGCCAAGAGCTTTGCTATGCTTTACCACAAATCCACGTTTGGATTAGTTCTCCCAGGAGCTTGAATGTGTGCCAACATAAGCTTGCCTTTGTTCATTTTGTTTGCTAAAATCCAATATTTTGTGCTTTCCCTTTAAAAGATTATACATTTCGTGTAATGAAGAAAAGATAATGACCATCTAGAAATGTTAATAACTGTACTTTCTTTAAGATTTCATATCTTTGCCCTGTGATAATTGGCAATAACTACCAGTAGTGTAATGACTTTACATGTGAACTTGGTGAAGTTAGTTGGCTACATTTTTTTTTCTTGTAATAGAATTAGCACAACATAAAAGCCTAGGATGGTTAAAGCAGTATACTGGTTTGGAGTTACAATTATGTTGCCCTTTTCTAAATTTTTGAAATATTTATACTGGCTATCTGGTAGACTACTTAACCATTTGCCTAAGTTTATCTTACTTAATTGTTCTGGCTCACAGCAAAGTGGACTGTTCTGTGGGCATTTTTGTTATATATAAGGTTATTTTACAGAAAAAGTGATTTTCCTTCATTTAGAGAAGTAATTCGTTCTTCTGGATTCTTGTGGTTACTTACATCATCCCTTGCTCCTCTTGGCTGATAAGGGTAATGACTTTTCTATGGCACCTAAATTTAGCACTTGGTTTTATATAATTAAAAATAATTTATGCGTATTTGGGTTATTATGCAAAAATCAACAATTGGTTCTGCTTGGCAGATGGAATCTACTACACTGATGAAATTAAGGAGCTACATTCCATTAAGTATTCTAGTGTATGGGACTTAGGAAGATCTGCCAATCAGAGAGCCTTAATTTAAGTAGTTTACTGAGAATATTTTACTCTTGAATTTTCTGTATCTGAATAGTGGAAGCAGTTTCTTGGGCATTGGATTGATAATCTCCCTCAGGGGATCTTATTTAGGTGGTATAAAACAAAACTAAGAAATAAAATTTATTAAAATAGAGGATTTTTAGGCATTCTCTTTCCTAATTTCTTTGATCTTGGCATCATAATTCTGTAAAAGCTAGAACACGATAATGTTTGAAATAAGTTGTTCATTTCAAAATGTTATGATATGTATATAAGCTTAACAAGTCACTGTGTAAATGGTTTGTCATAATTAAACATACATATTAAACAGTAAAGTAGCCTTTTAAAAAAACTTCTTAATGACCAACCCTTGAAAATATAAAGCTTTTCTCCCCTTTACTCCTATTCCTACCCAAGGAGATGAACTCTAAAAATGTTCACATTAAGTATTTCTTAGCAAAACATCCCTGCATTCCATACTCATGAAGGAACAATCTGATAAAAATTTTGACCTCTCAGGCACCTCATTACTGGGAAAACCCAAACCCAAACCATTGCCGTAGACTCAATTCTGTCCCATAGCGAACAGAGTAGAACTAACTGCACCATAGGCTTTCCAAGGAGTGACTGGTAGATTCGAACCGTAGCTCAAATGGTGGCCCTGATTTATTTTAGGTAAGGAAAGGTATACGCTCCAATGAACTAGTAAATTATCATTTGAGCTTATTAAAAAGAAAATCCCCTAGGCCAACCCCTAGGGAGGGCGCATCACACTGTGTGTCTCCCCCTCCCCCCCCCGAATATTTTGATTCCCGTACAATCAGGTAAAAAAAAAAAAAACACCTTTAAAGATCTCTCTGAATGACCAAATTGAAGGAGCCTGGGTGGTGCAAACGGTTAAGCTCTCCACTACTAGCCAAAACGTTGACAGGTCTAACCCACCCACAGGTGCCTTAGAAGACAGGCCTGGCGATCTGATTCCAAAAGGTCACAGCCTTGAAAACCCTATGGAGTAGTTCTACTCTGCACATGTGGGGTCGCCATGAGTCAGATTGGACTTCACGGCAACTAAAAACAACAGAAGATTTTGTGAAATGAAGGATGGAGGATGTCATTACTTTTTCTTGGTAGTAGTGGAAGAATTATTGACTGTATACTTATGACCCTTGAGGCTTTTTTATGTTGGCACATTGTCCTCTTGCCTTTCCCCTACTTTGCTTGCTGCTGGGGCCTTTCCTTCCTTAAGCATAGGCTGGAATATACTTCAATTCGATTTAGGGCCCTGAATTCCCAATCCCCAAAAGTTAAAGTCTAATGATATGGATTATATGGAAAAGTTTTTTTTGTTAAGATATTGGATAGTTATAATGTAAGTAGAAAATTAAAAATTGCTATCAAGTCGATTTCAATCTAATGGGGAGAAAAAAAAAAACCCAAGACCAACACACATACAAATATGTGGATACACTGCCGAATCTAGTGATCCCACTTACTCCATTAACACTGCTTCCTTTCTCATCCTTGATTCTTTAATTTTTTTTATGTCTCTATTCAGTTGTAATTATTTTATAAAGTCTTAGTTTTCTTATCCTCACAATGTGCTTAAAACTTGTTTTTCCTATCTCACATAATTATGTGGATCAAATGAGTTCTGAAACCTGTGAGCATCTATACAAACATTTGATGTTCATTTATCTATTGATGGAAGACTAAGATGTTAAATGAATTTTCTGTGACTGAAGACCAAAGAAGGCTATGCACTTACATGATTTTTCCCTAGTAATTACTTTTCCCATGTTGTATATAAAAATTTATTTGGAGTAGCAACATTGAGTATGTCCAATCTACAGTGATTTCATTGTAAAAGCAAAACACTGATAGTTAATTATTCAAGAATTTTAGTATGATAGTGATTATTCATTTATGATTTATAATCAGAATAGTGTACAAGAATTAGAATAATTTATGATGGCATTTCTTTTTGATCTGTAATTGCCTGAAACCTAGAAGTTCTTTAACAATGCCTTTATAGATGTGTCACTTGTCGTCTTGCTGAGTGGTATTGAAAAGGACATATAACTTTGATTGCTTTAGTAGTTTTTCTCAAAACATAATACTTGAAGAAGAAATAATTCTGCAGGTGGTGAAAGCCCATACTGCTTGTGGACTGTTGTGAAAGGACCATGGATGTAAGATAAACTAAAAAGTAATAATAAAAATAAAAGGCACTATGTTTGTCACTGTGGGGTGAAGGACCTAGTTTTACCCTAAGTAAGGTGACCTTTGTCCTTGGCACTGGAGAAATAACCCTTGGAGTAATTGGGATGTCTTGGTCTGGGACTTCCAGGCCATACCTGAGAATTTGTGCTGGTGAATGTGGGCTGGCCAGACCAGAAAAGACTCACTTGGGAGACTTATATCAACTAGCCTCAGGAGGCATGGTTTAGCCTATAATGCAGGACTGGCCAATACAAGCCCTGAACGCTAAGGCTCAAGAGAGTTTCCTGGTTGACAGGACATCTGCTCTTGGGAGAGAGAGTACTGCTTCCCTTGGGACATGGACGCTTCAGGTTGGGAAGCCTCCCAGACCTCACCCTGTGTATCTCTCAGTTTGTATCCTTTTTTTTTTTTTTTTTTTGCTATTATATATCTGTAGTCATAAGTATGGTATAAAAACAACAGCAGCAAAAAACCAAACCCACTGCTGTTGAGTAAATTCCGACTTGTAGTGACCCTATAGTACAGAGTAGAACTGTCCCATAGGGTTTCCAAGACAGTAAATCTTTCTCCCACCGAGTGGCTGGTGCATTTGAACTGCCGACCTTTCAGTAGCAGCTGAGTACTTTAACCACTGTGCCACCAGGGCTAGGAAACAGCAGGTCAGAAAGTAAGGGTGTTGTGTGGACTCCTAAGCTTGCAGCTGGCATCCCAAAGGGGTCGTGGGAAACCAGCCCAAAATTTGTGGCCAGCAGGTCAGAAGGTTGGAGTGTTGTGTGGATTCCCCATACTTGTGGCTGGCGTCTACCTATTTGGCAGTCTGAAGGACAGTGTCCTTTTAACTTGTAAACCGTGACCTAGCTCCTGGTAGCTAGGTCAGAGACAGAGAGAGAGAGAGCTGTGGGAGCAGCTGGTGAAGAGGATGGAGAAGTGGAAATATGAAGACTGGATCCATCTTCACATTTTGGGGATTGGATTCATGCTGACCCTTGTTGTGCAGCCACATTGCTATACCGCTATGACATGGATTTTATATTGCCTTTATTTATTTATTTTTTTATGTTAGAAGGAAACCCTGGTGGTGTAGTGGTTAAGTGCTACAGCTGCTAATCAAGAGATCGGTAGTTCGAATCCACCAGGTGCTCCTTGGATACTCTATGGGGCAGTTCTACTCTGTCCTATAGGGTCGCTATGAGTCGGAATCGACTTGATGGCAGTGGGTTTGGTTTTATGTTAGAATGAGCTCTGGTGACATGGTGGTTAAAACTATGGCTGCTAACCAAAAAAAGATTGGCAGTTCGAATCCACCAGCCACTCCTTGGAAACCCTATGGGGCAGTTCTACTCTGTCCTATAAGGTCACTGTAAGTCAGAATCAACTCAACGGCAGTGGGTTTTGGGCTATGTTAGAAAGTTCGGCCAGTTTTCCACCTTTTGCTGCTGCTATATAACCACAAAAGGTAAGAGTAAATCCTAAATGGTATGGTATACAATACATACATCCAACAGCTGTTTACTGAGTGTCTTCTAAAAACAAGCACTGTTTTAGGTGCTGGAGATAACAGCAGTGAACAAAACAAAGTTCTTAACTTTCATGGGGCTAACATTCTAGTTGAGGGAGACAAACAATAAATAGTATGGCTGTGGTAACAATGATATGAAGAAGAATAAAGCAAGGTACAGTGATAGAGAGGACAAGAGGTTGGCAGTTTAGATAAATTGGTCTGGGGAAGCCTCTTTGAGGTGAATAAGGAAGACCAAAGAAGAACTGATGCCTTTGAATTATGGTGTTGGCAAAGAATATTGAATATACCATGGACTGCTAGCAGAATAAACAAGTCTATCTTGGAAGAAGTACAGCCAGAGTGCTCCTTGGAAGTGAGGATGGTGAGACTTCATGTCACATATTTTGGACATGTTATCAGGAGGGACCAGTCCCTGGAGGAGGACATCATTTCTGGTAAGGTAGAGGGTCAGCAAAAAAGAGGAAGACCTTCAACGAAATGGGTTGACATAGTGGTTGCAACAATGGGCTCAAACATAGCAATGATTGTGGGGATGGCGCAGGACTGGTCAATGTTTTGTTCTGTAGGGTCACTATGAGTCAGAACCAACTTGATGGCACCTAACAGCAACAACAACAATGAGCAGAGACCAGAAGGACTAGGGTATATGAGCCAAGCAGATATTTTGGAGCAGAGTGAATATAGATAATTATTTCTAGAAATTTTGCTGCGAAGGGAAGCAGAGAAATGGGGTGGCCGCTGGCCACTGTCCTTGGTGTTGAGTATACAGGTGGATAAAACAAATAGTTCCTACTCTCAGTTTATAATCTGGTGGGACAGATAGACAATAAATATAAATAAGCAAACAAATGTATAATTACTGAGATAGCCACTAATGATATCAGGCTGGTTTTGTTGGCTTATAAATCTCCATGAATGAGGGGGTATTAGAAACTCTTAAAGCAATTTCCCAAGGCTAGCTCTGGTGTAAAGTATATTTATCAAATGTCCTGTTCAGTGATACAAAGGTTTCCTAAAAGCAGTGATTAATAATAAGTGGTGTACTGGTGGCAGAATTCCAGTGTGGCATCTGTGGGGCATGTTGCCAAAATCCAGCTTGGATTGTTTTTGAATTAAATCAACCATCTAGGAGCACTAACAATAATCTGGACGTGGTTTGGTAGAGAGAAGTGAGGAGGACATTCCAGGTGGGAGGAATAATGTGATAGTACAAAAGCAAGAGATGGTAGTTGTTGGGGATGCAGCAAATATCCGAGATTCATTTATTTGGATTTGAAAATATGAGACTCAAGGTATAGTGCCCTTAGCAATTATAAAAAAGTTATTGAAAAGCAATAGCCTCATGGATGTAAGAAGAAAACCTGAGATAGAACATTAAAGGGAGATGAGAATTAAACCTTTGTTGTTTTTTTGTCTCCTCTGCTATTTCAAATCAATTCTAGATGGCTTTGTTTTTCTCCCTTACTCTGATATAAAGAAGTGAAGCTTTAAAACAAGTGATAATCACTTTTTTTGTTTTTATTATTATATTAGTTGTCCTCTTGTTTTAAACTAACCAAAGGAATGCCTAGGTTTGGTTTTTCTAGATAATGTCTTAATAGACCTATATTATATATGAGTTTGTTCATTTGCTGCCATACCTGCTTTTTGCTTTGCACCTAGGAATTTGTTTATTTTGTTGTTGTTGTTACTTTTTTGTACATTGATACATAAATTTTTAAGAGTAAGAAGTGGTTGTAAATAAAGATGGTAGCAATTCTTATATTGTCCTATGTTTTCATTTTTAGAAATGTAGCTGGGTTTGGTTAATAATTCATCTATTCTTGTTTCCCAAATGACATTGTAATCTGCCATTTGTGGCATCAGTTCCTTCCCTAGAAAAATTCCAAGTCTTTTAACGAACAAAGATTTCAGTTAGAGAAGGAAGTAAGTGCTTGCATGTATCCAGTTTTCAAGTAAATGCTTTTAAAAGAATGCAGAGAGAAAGAACACAGGACAAAAGAATAATTCTGTTTATTAACAGTTTTCCAAGCTCTCAGTGTAAAGTTGGCAGCTTTCAAAATGCCAACTGTGACTATTTCGTTATTTTGAAATAACCATTCATAGTCCTGTTTGGCAGACTTGGGTCTAATAGCAAGATAATAGAGTCAGGAAAATCCACAACCTTTATTGACCGCACTACTTTCTCTTATTTGAATGTATTTCCTACTAAGTGTGTTGTCAATTTACTAATTAGTTTGTTCATTAACATTTAATGAAATTGAGATTATAAAAATTCAGTAAAGGTATTCTTGTTTGACTTTATAAGCATGGCAATATATGGAAAGATGGAATCCTTTATAAGGTTCCAGCAGTCATTTCTATGGCATAAATTTGTAATCAAATATTTTACTTAGAATGGAAATAAATCTTGTTTGTAATTAGGAAATTTATTTAAATGACCGTTATACAGTTAGCACAGTGTTGCCTTACACAATGTAGGACATAGCGCCCTCAATCTAGTTTATAAACAAAAAGAGCCAATTTGTCAAACTAAAACACACTTTAATTTGTATGGTAAACTAGCACATTGACAGTGAGTACCATCTTCAAGCTGTGGCTCTTTCAGTGGCCTCGCCTCCAAAACTCAACTCTGCTCCTACCTGTTGATCATTACCATTGACCTAAAAAAAAAAAAGAAATGTTTATCAAATTTGCAGGTGTCTCAAAATTGCAGGGTGTACTTGATACCATAGGTCAGTGGTTCTCAATACTGGCTGCACATTAGATTTAACCGAGACCTTTTTAAAAGAAACTAGATGGCCCTGGAGTATTGTGAATAAAATGATATGTCATGTTTGGAATTTATTTTCAAATATTCCATGGAGGGATAAATGAAAGAAAACTAACAATGTTAGTAGCTATTGAAGCTAAGTGATGAGCACATGAATGTTCCAATATAGTATTCTATTTTTAAAGTATGTTTTAAAGATTTTGTAATACAAAGTTAAGGAAGAAATAGGATGTTCAGGTCAATGAAATCAGAATCCCTGAGGGCTGAGCTTGAGTAGTTTCAAACAAATATTTAGCAGTTTGGGTTTGCAAATCACTATCATGAACAATAAAATAAAAATTCATAAAGATCTGGACAAGTTAGAATGCTCATTTGAAATCAGTGAGATAAAATTTAGCTTGGGTAAGTGTAAACTGCATTTAGGTTTAAAAAAATAAGCTGTACAGAACAGAGATATTTGTGAAAAAGTTCAAAGTAGGTTAATTGACCACAAGATGAATATGGTATTATGGTGTAGTGGCTGAAAAAGCTAGTATCATTTTAGACTGCATTAATAAAACCAAAAAACCTGTGGCCATCAAGTCGATTCCGACACATAGTGACCCTATAAGACAGAGTGGAACTGCCATATAGGGGTTTCAAGGAGCAGCTGGTGGATTCGATTGCCTGCCTTTACTTTTGGTTCTCAGTTGAGCTCTTAACCACTACGCCACTAAGGCTCCACTTTAATAGGACCATGGAGTCCAAAATGTAAAAAGCCTTCACTTGTTTAGGCCATATCTAGTGTTCGGGTTTGAATGCCATATTTTAAAAGGGATTTTGCCAAATAGGTTTGTTAAAAGAGTAGTGGAAGAAATAATAAGAGGCCTAGACGATTGCGTACAGCAAAAGTAAGGGGAAACAAGATCGCTATAATTAAAATATTTGAAGATCTGTCATGCTGAATAGAGTACATGTTTTGTATTGCCCAAAGTTGGAAGGAAGAAATGTTTTATTTACCTTAAGAAAGATGTTCCTTTTTCTGTATTCGGTGTGTAAGAAACAGCTTTGTTTTTCTATCATAAAAGTGAAAAAATATTCATTGTAAAAATGTCAGAAACTATGTATAGGTATAAAGAAAAAAATAATCATCACCCATCATTCCACTGCCCAGAGATGACCACTAAAACGAGGACTGGCTATCTCTTTCGTGGGGCTCAGTGCAAAACGAAAATTCAGGGCCCCTTGTTAAAAAATGATTAAGAATTTCAAGACAGTGACGCCAGAGGATTAAACCAAGCATGGGGCCCTTCTGAGCACAGGGCCCTGTGCATAGGCCACAAGCCCATGAAGCCAGTCCTAACTAAAACATTCGGATATATAAATCCCTCCATATTTTGAAAAGACTTTCTAATTTATGGAAAATCCTACCAATGCCATGGGCTGCCTTGGGAGAAGTAACCTCTTTGGAGTTATACAAGAAAAACCTAGGCTTTCTATCAGGGGTACTGTAGAGAAAATGAATGTGTTAGGAGGTGGGATTACATGAACTGTTAGGATGTTTTTCTGCTCTAAAGTCAGTGATCCTCTATAACTAGCCAAAAACAATTGATCAGTGGACAATAATCATGGTATGCAAATTCCCTATTGTGGAGGAACCTCACTTTTTTATTATCTTCCTGTGCCATTTAATAAGGAGCCCTGGTGGCACAACAGTTAAGCACTGGGCTACTAACTGAAAGATTGGCAGTTCAAACCCACCCAGTGGCTCTGCACGAGAAAGACCTGACGATCCACTTCCCATAAAGATTATTACAGCCTAGAAAATCCTATGGGGCAGTTCTACTCTGTCACATGGGGTCGCTATGAGTCAAAATGGACTCGAGGGCACTAACAACAACAATGCCATTTAATACAAAGTATTACACATTTTTTTTTTAATTATGGTGTTGAATTCTCTTCAAAAGTTGGATGTGACTTGTATGTCAGAATGCTACCAAAACTCTGTAGACCTTTACCAGTGTCTAGAACATTGGTACTTTACTTATAGTCATTCAAAGGATGATTTTAATTTCTTGATATTATTCAATTTTTTCTGTTATGCAACTGACAGAAATTATCAATTCTCATTTTGAATTTAGGATAGCTATAGTATTTCTCGTGTGTGGGCCGATTCATGACCTTGGAAGTTTAGGCCGTTACATGATAAACCTCTGTGTATATAGAATAACAACCCAAGTCATCTCCTGGTTTGCTTGTACTTTTAGAACCCAGACATTGGCATATTAATTCTTGAATGATTTTCAGGGACTTGATGGTGATTACAGCTTAATAAGCTAGAAGAGTTCCCTAAGTAACTGGAAATGTATTCTACTACTAGCTTCTAAATTATTTGTTGCATAGTTTTATACTAACTGCCTTTTTTAATGCACTTTAAAAAGCTGAACAATTTTTTTCGATATAGTGTAAAAAAAAGCACCTATAATCTTAGACATATTTCTGGTGCCAAAAAATTATCTTTCTTGCTAGTGATTTTGGCCACCTTGTCCCCGGCCTCAAAACTTTGTATCGGACAACTAACTGATATTTTGCCACTCAAGAATGGTATCTAATGGCCTCTCCTTCGCTCACTGCCTCCTTACACATCCCCATTTCCAGTTACTTTTCAGTTGAGCCAGTCTTTACCTCTGTGTTCTTCCTCCAAATCTCCTAGTACTACTTTTCCTAGTGTATATAAAAAAGAAAATAAAATTTGAGGTAGTTTTATTCAAAAAGTAGTAAAGGTGAAATGAAGGAGCCCTGGCGGCACCGTGGTTAAGTACTCAGCTGCTAACCGAAAGCTTGGTGGTTTTAACCCACCAGCCACTCTGCAGGAGAGAGATGTGGCAGTCTGCTTCCATAAAGATTGTTGTTGTTGTTGTCAGGTGCCGGGAAGTTGGTTCCAATTCATGGCAACCCTGTGTACAACAGAATGAAACACTGCCCAGTCCTGTGCCATCTTCACAATCAACTATGTTTGAACCCATTGTTGCAGCCACTGTGTCAGTCTGTCTCATCAACGGTCTTCCTCTTTTTCATTCACCCTGTACTTTACCAAGCATGATATCTTTCTCCGGCGACTGATCCCACCTAATAACATGTGCAAAGTGCATGAGATGTAGTCTCACCATCCTCGCTTCTAATGAGCATTCTGGCTGTACTTCTTCCAAGACAGATTTGTTTGTTTTTCTGGCAGTCCATGGTATATTCAATATTCTTCACCAACACCGTAATTTAAAGGCATCAATTCTTTGGTCTTCTTATTCACTGCCCAGCTTTTGCATAGATATAAGGCGATTGAAAATACCGTCGATTGGGTCAAGCACACTTTAGTTCTCAAAGTGACATCTTTGCTTTTTAACACTTGAAAGAGGTCTTTTGCAGCAGATTTGCCCAATGTAATGCATTGTTTGATTTCTTCACTGCTGATTCCATGGGTGTTAACTGTGCATCCAAGTAAAATGAAGTTGTTGACAACGTCAGCATTTTCTCCATTTATCATGATGTTACTTATTGGTCCAGTTGTGAAGGGTTTTTTTCCCCATTATTTTGAAGTGTAATCCACAAAGATTACAGCCTCGGAAACCCTATGGGACAGTTCTACTCTGCTCTGTAGGGTTGCCATGAGTCCGAAATCAACTCAATGGCAACAGGTTTTGGGTTTAAAGGTGAAATAAATGGTTTTCTTGCAGATTTGAAAATACTTCTTTTTGAAGCACTGTTTTAGAATTTAAATTCTTGGAAGGCAAAAACTGTCATAAATCTAACAACTAAACTGTGGTGTATTTAATAAGTTCTTTTATTTGAAGTTGTTTAATAAGTTCTTTTATTTGAAGTTGTAATTTATTTTGACAATTGTCATGTTATTATATATCCACATGCACGTTTTCTTGATTTCCTTTTCAATCCGAAGATAGTTACCTTTTTTATTGTCCTTTGCTATAACGCTTTTAACTTCCTTTTGAATATTTTCGTTCTCCTGTCTTCAAACTGAGAACATTCCCCTTGTTTTCTCCATTTCCTGAGTAATTTCAGTCATACCATTCTGAAGACACTATCTGCATATGTTTAGCTCCCACTTTTCTTTATTCTTGACCTCTTAGCCAAATCTCCAATTTCTCACAGTTACTACTTCATGCTGAATGTGATAGAATTATTTTTCCTTTATCCCTAAACACTCCAGTAATTCCCTCATTATTATTTGAAGTATAATCATTTCCTCTGTCCCTCCTCCTCATGCCCATTCTCTTTTCCCCAGGACCTCTGCTTTCAGAATAGTTGACTGGCACGAGGTGTGGAACTCCCTTGTAGTAAACAATTTGGCCTTTGGCCCTGGTTCCTGCAAGCCGTACCACACATGAGGCCAATGAGTGGGGGGCTGGCCAGACCAAGAAGAACCACCTGAGGGCCTGATGCTGACTAAGCCTCAGGAGGCACGATATAATCTGTCATGGCACACGGGGAGGCCAATAAAGGCCTTGATAGATGGAGGCTCAGTGGAGCTTCTGGGAGGTGAAAGTAAACATCTGCTCTTGGGAGGGTAGGAGTGTTCCCTGGAAACATGGAAGCTCTGAGCCAAGATCCCTCCCAGACCTCGCCCACTGTATTTGTATCATTTTTTTTCTGCTAGATTAAAGATAACCCTTCCTCTGGAGTTTGTGAGTCATTCCAGTGGATTATGGAATGTAAGAAACAAGAGAAGGGGCCAATACCTGCTGACCTAACCCTGGGTGAATGGGGATGAGAGAGAAAGGGATGTGTGGAGCAGCTGGAGTCTAGATGCAGTTGGCTTGGAGAGTGGAATTTATTACCCACCACAATTACCATGGAAACCCTGGTGGTGTAGTGGTTAAGAGCTAAGGCTTCTAACCAAAAGGTCAGCAGTTTGAATCCACCAGGCACTCCTTGGAAACTCTATGGGGCAGTTCTACTCTGTCCTGTAGGGTAGCTATGAGTTGGAATTGACTTGATGGCAACAGGTTAATGGGTTTAATATTTGGCATCAGAAGTGAATGCTCTCAACCTCCCTAGACTGGTTTGCACAGTTGGTGCTGTGAGCCGGCTTAGCTAGAGAGAACCCTGACTGTGCAGCTGGGTTGTATCGTTTGTTTCTTAAACAAAATCTTCAATTCATACTCTAAGTTTTTTCCTATCAGATAGCTCCTTTCCTCTATAATCTGTACACATTGCCATTGCGAAGTTACTCTTTCTTCATACTTTACCCCTACCATGAAAACCCTCTGTCAGATTGCTAATTGCTATTATGCCGCATTTGTGATCCTTACTTTTCATCTATTTCTACATCTATTTTCCCATTCTTACCTTTCAACTAAGTCACATCTCCCCCTCTTCTAATTTACCTCCCTCTACTCTTTTTTAGTCTATTTTTTTTATGCTTGTAGTTCCTTTTTGACCCAAACAATTATCTTTTAATAGATGAATTTATTTATGGGGATAATTGTGGTTCAGTGGTAAAATTCTCACCTCTCCCCTCATGTGGGAGACCCAGGTTCGATTCCTGGCCAATGCACCTCATTTTGCTCTGATGCCGAACAGGTTTCAGCAGAGCTTCCAATCTAAGCCAGACTAGGAAGAAAGGCCTGGTGGTCTACTTCCCAAAAATAGCCAGTGAAAACCTTATGAATCACAATAGTGCAATCCGCAACCAATCACGGGGATGATACAGGACTAGGCAGTGTTTCCTTCCATTGTACGTGGGGTCACCATTAGTTGGGGGCCAACTCAATGGCAGCTAACAACAACAATAACAGGCTTGTGATAACATCCTATTTCACATGTGCCAAGCTACTAATATTCTGGGTACTAGAGTCCACATTTTTATTTGCTGTAGAGACAGTCTTGTGAAACAGGTGCTGCAAAATATATTGTCAGATGTGGACAACTAAGCCTGACTTACTGAAAGATAATTTTTGTCAAGCACGACTTATATAGGCATACTTCATTCAGAATACATTTTTTCTTTAGGAAAAATCTCTGTGAGGATTCTTTGGGCTAAAAAAGTAATTTAAAATAAGTTTATTAGTTCTCACATGAAGTGATACTGATTTTACTTGTCTCTTATGAAACCCTTATTCAACAATCTATCACAACAGGGCTTCTGGTTGGGACTCTTGATTCAGTCTTAGACTCTACTGCTAAAGTAGCTCCATTCCGCATCCTACACCAGACACCAGACTCTCAAGTTTACTGGTCAATTGCATGTGGTAAGTATGATTTTTCAAAATGTATAAATCAACATTAAATAAGGATACTAAGAAATGGAATATTTAAACTTAATTTAATTAAACTTAGGAGCCCTGATGGCGCAGTGGTTAAGAGTTCGGCTGCTTATCAAAAGGTTGGCAGTTCAAATTCACCAGCTGCTCCTTGGAAATCTTATGGGGCAGTTCTACTCTGTCCTATAGGGTCTCTATGAGTTAGAATTGACTCGGCAGCACTGGGTAGTAGTAGGCAGTAGGAAATTTTAAAATTTAAAACAACTATTTCCCTAGTTGTTTTGATATTTAGAAACAAGTTAAATGTGCAACTCTGCTTTCTGAGAATAGCAAGAAATCTAATTGTTTACTTAAGATTACAGGTTATTAGGACTTAAAAAAATTCACTGGTGTGAGACACCTAAAGCATGTGTTCCAGCAATACTGATTTGGAGCATATTTTGGTCAGTGCTATTACTTTATGACTTTTCTTCAATTTAACTTCTCTTGCCTCCTCCAAGTGCTGGGGAAGATGGGAACTTTCCTAGAAATGTTTTATCATTAATAACAGATAATTCAGATTAGAAGAATCTGAAGTTAACTGTGAGCCCGAAATTTAAGAATTGTGCCCTAAGGATATATAAGTAGAAAAAATTAACTTTTTTTTTTATCACGCCCCTACTTTCTCACAAAAGGCATTGTATTCTTGAAATATGAAGAAATGTGTTGCAGGTTAGTACTGCATATTCATTCATGCTGAGGTGGTTTAGATGCTGCCACCTATATATTGTGGATGGATAAGGAATGAAGATAATTCTTCCTTATAAAGCAGTTCAAAATAAAATATATATAATGACAGTTTATTTCTTTATGATTTCATTATAATGTTGGTCTAATTAGAATCCCAGAATTCTAGCCTTTTTAATGTTGAAAGGCTGTCTTTTTCATTTTCTCGCCTCCCTTTCTCTTAAGAAAAAAAGCACATGAATTTTCTAGGCAGTTCATATGTGTGAACGTACAGCATACAATTAATTTTTTTAAATACGTGGCTTGTTTTTTGATTTACCTCTAAATTTCCTTTAATGCTGCTGATGAGTCTTTTCTCCTGGCCCTTTTAAATTGAACGCCATTTAAACTAAATGAAGATGTTACACCTGCTGGTATCACTAGAATTGTGTATCTCAGCTCTAAATCTGGTTGGTAGAAATCATTTCAAGAAAAACATCCATTCTATTTTTGATGAAAATGAAAGGATATTACATAACTTAAATCCCCCAAATTAATCTGATGCAGAAATGTGGTACTGGTTACTTACTGATGAAGCTTCCTTATATATAAAGGACCAAAATAAAAGCCTTAAAATTTCCCCGCAGCTTTCAATTGTGTTTCATTAAATAATGTTATTATGCTTGGGATGGTGACTTCAGTAAGATGAATAAATTCTAAGTGAGTAATGAGGAATAGTTTTTCAGTGTCAATAATTTGTTTTAATGTATCAGTCTCCATACATCATAAAACATACTGAGAAGTGAAGATATTTCTTTTGAATGAGATTTGTATAATCCACAATGCTAGGAAGATCTCAAAGGTATGTGGTGATAGGAGGAGGTTGATAGATATTGAAATGTTTTTCAAAGCAACCCAGAGATAACTGTAATATTTTATCTGACCTCCAACAATCCATGTAACACTGATCAGAAAATTGCTACAAATTTTCTACCCTCCTTAATGAGATTTCTGTAACTTTACTAGTTCTGGTAACAAATGGGTTATTATGGATTGAACTGTGTACACCTCCACCCCCCAAAGTATGTGTTATAAATCCTAACCTCTATGCCTTATGCCTATGGTTATCATCCCATTTGGGAATGGGTTGTCTTTATTGTGTTAATAAAACGGAATTAGCATAGGGTGTATTTTTGTCAATCTCTTCTGAGATGCAAAAGAGATTAAAGGCAACTAGCAAGCACGGATACCAAGAGACAGGAAAATCACCCAGGAAGCAGAAGCTCAAAAAGACAAGGACCTTCCATTAGAATCTACAGAGAAAGAAAGCCTTCCCCTAGAGCTGGCACCCTGATTTAAGACTTCTAGCCCCCTAAACTGTGAGAGGAAACCCTGGTGGTGTAGTGGTTAAGTCGGCGGTTCAAATCCACCAGGCACTCCTTGGAAACTCTATGGGGCAGTTCTAATCTGTCTTATAGGGTCGCTGTGAGTCGGAATTGACTTGGTGGCAATGGGTTTTTTTTTAAGTGTGAGAAAATAAATTTCTGTTGTTAAAGCCACCAATTTGTGGTATTTCTGTTACAGCAGCACTAGGTAACTAACACATGGGGTGACTCTGAGCAAAGGCTTCACACTTCCTAAGATAGAATGGCCACCGTTGAAATCCACATTTACACAGCATGCATAAGATTGTCATGTACTTGCTGTTTTCAGTCACAGATTATTTGAAGACCAAGGATTGAATTATGTGTATGTATTTCCTGGTAACTCTACATAATCTCTTATAAGATACTGGTTACTGTAGATACCAGTTAGTGGCATCTTGTTTTCAGAATTTTATATCTTTTCTCATGATTTGTATTTACTTTTCTCCTCTTTCATTAAATATTTTATTCTTTCTATTTATAATAAAAAATACCGTTGGTCCCCACAAGTAGAGAATAAATATAATACTTTTATTCATTTGTGATCATCATTTTTGAAAGTGAACAGATATTCTATTCCTTTTTACACTAAGCTTGTAAATGTTAAGAGCAGTTTTGTTGTAGAGTTTTCCTTGAGCCTCTTATTTTCATGTGCTATTAATCAGGAGCCAACAGAGAAGAAATAACTAAGCACTGGGATTGGTTGGAAGAAAATATTATGAAGACCTTATCTGTGTTTGATTCAAATGAAGATATTACTAATTTTGTACAAGGAAAGATCAGAGTAAGTGTCATGAATATATTTTGTAGATAAAAAAATTAAAAAAATTTTTTAAATTATGTTTGACCCTCTTATATGAGGGTCAGAAGTTGAATGGAAAATCATTGTTTTACTGGCACTTTCAGGATTGATCAAAGCATACATGCGAATGTCACAATTAGTGCTAAAGAAAATTGTAAAGTCATTCATTTGTTTTTGGTACCATTGTAAGTATTCTTAGGTGTATTTTAACTTCAATATCTCTTGAATTTGGAGTTTGAATGAACTTTAGTTCATTTGAAAGAATATATTTAGTACCTATATTTGTGGTAACTCCTTGTGAGATATCAGAAACGCCTAGTTACAAAACTGAAGAAAATCTTCTGGCCTCTATCCTAAGAGAAGTATGTACGTACACACATACTGTGTTTTTATGCAAATAACGCACCTTCTGTGTTTGTTTGCCAGCCATGCCCTCCCCTTATGAGGTATTTTCTGAAGCGCGCTATGCTAATTTTTTTACAGCAACATGTGGAAGAGGATTGGCTTGGCGGGTGCCTCCCCGGGGGGAGGATGCAGCTGGCAAGCAAACTCAGAAGGTGTGCATTTTTGCATAAAAATACTGTATATACATATGATATATGTACCTTTATAGAAATATACAGTGGTATATGATTAACTATTTAAAATGAAATATGTGAAATATATTTTTGTTGGCAAGTGGTGATGAGTTTTCAGGAAATGTTTCATCTCTTTTAGGGATTAATTGCTGAAGAGGGAAAGCATTCTTTTGCAAAAGAAGATGATCCTGAGAAATTTCGAGAAGCCCTTTTGAAATTTGAAAAATGTTTTGGCTTACCAGAGCAGGAGAAGTTAGTGACCTATTACTCATGCAGTTATTGGAAAGGACGGGTTCCTTGTCAGGGCTGGCTCTATCTCAGCACCAACTTTTTGAGCTTCTATTCTTTTTTATTAGGATCAGAAAGTAAGTGGTTTCTGTTGCTTACCATGACTTTGAACTTGCTGACTATCAACTCTATGGTGGTGTTAGGTTTATATAAAGTAATGGGGTTGATATTAAGGGTAATTAAATTGTACATTAAAAAGTTAACTTCATCTAGAGAATCCTTCTAAGGCTGCTTGGTTAATATATGAACCATTGGACATGTGTATAGAGTGTCTTGCATACTATGTGAAGTGAATGGATATTAAATGATGATGGTTGACTGGCATATGACTGCTTTTTGCCCCTTGTTATAAATTGCCTACTTGTTTCTATCCTTGTTTTAAACATACAGCATAAACATAATAGCCATAGTACTATAATGGCCCCCATATAATTTTGTGGCCAAAAAGAAGAATCAAGCAGTATTATTTATAGTACACATGCAGTTTTTAATCATTGGTTATTGAAAAGTTATTTTCTCTAATTATGTAAAGACACAGATTTATATATCAAGTCATAATAGTTTTTAAAATTTCTTTAAAATTATTTCTTCAAAATTTTAACAAGTCTTGGATCTCTGCAGTATTTTAGCCATTCATAGCTTTTTTTTTCCAGGTGGTTAACTGTTGTCCCAAAAGACCTGATTAATAAACATCTATCAATGTTGAGAAAGTTAATCATACCTCCTTATAACTCTTATTTGCAGTAAAACTTGTTATCTCCTGGGATGCAGTCTCAAAACTTGAAAAGGCTTCCAATGTCATACTGACAGAGAGTATTCATGTATGTTCCCAAGGGGAGAATCACTACTTTTCAATGTTTTTGCACATTAATCAAACATACCTTCTCATGGAGCAGCTGGCGAATTATGCTATAAAGAGACTTTTTGATAAAGAAACGTTTGATAATGATCCAATCCTTGATGATCCTCTGCAAATCACCAAGAGGTATTTGGAGCTTAATTAGTACTTACTTTTTATAGTTTGATCATAAGAATGATGGTGCTGATTACCATTGAAATGTAACTGTTCTTTCTTATATGGTAGTTTTTTGGAGCTGATCATCAATATGTGTGTTTTTTGTGTTTATTCATATGCATTTCACAAATAATAATCTCTCCACGAAATTTAATCCTACAAAATACTAGAAGTTATTTGTTACCTGTTGTGGTTGAGTCGATTCCAACTCATAACAACCCTATAGGACAGAGTAGAATTGCCCCATAGCGTTTCCAAGGAGTGGATAATGGATTTGAACTGCCAACCTTTTTGGTTAGCAGCTGAGCTCTTAACCACTGTGCCACCAGGGGTCTGAAAATTATTTCTGGAGATTCAGATAGGATTTGCCCTGGAATGCTTTTAGAAATGTAGCGATTTGTATGTGTGTGTGTTTAGTCTAACTCTAAATTTCTTTCTGAGTGGTATAGGTAGTTTCAGGTCTGAAATTGTTAAATTCATTGTTAATTAAAAAAAATATTTTATTCATAGCATCATTTTTGATGAATAGGCAAGTTAGTGGAGCCAGTGGAACATGGGCTTTAGAATGAGAATAGAGCAACCCTTGGACAAGGTATAATCTCTCAGGACCTCAGTTTCTCATCTGGCATAACTACCTCAGAGTGCACTTGTGAGGAATGGGTAATATAATGTGTGTGAAAGCACTTTGTAAAATACAAAGCAGTGAATAAGTGTTTAATCATTTTTACGGCCTATGAGTAGGAATTCGCTCCACAGCAACAGGTTACATCAGAAGTATCAGTCTGATAGCTGCTTGTTACTATATTTGGTTTGAGGAAACTGATCAGAGCCCTTTCTTCCTGCTCAACATTCAGAACAGTTGAATGAAATTAGCATGTCAAAGGGAAGGAGGACAGAAGAGTTTCCGGAAATAGCTAGTGCAAGCAGCTTCTGGCAAGGAGGATGACTGTATAGGCGGTATGGGAAGGTCTAAGAGGAACCTCAGCCACAGTGTTATGGGTAGATGAACAAGTGATCTGGAGGGTTGTGGGATTACTGCATAGCCCCAATTGGGTACAATTGTTCCTCTTGCTTATTCCTCAACCATTCTTAAGTTATTCCTTTGTGAGCTAGCTTGCTTTTCTGGAGGTTAGATCAGCAAGGTGATTATTTTACACTTCATTACCAAAATTATGTTCCAGTGTGCATGATTTATAAATGGAACTCTATAAGGATTAAGAATCCTGTTTTTGTTGCATTCTAGTTGGGCATTTGTTTTTTATTTGTTCCTTGGTTGGCCACCATAAACATACTATAGAGCCCTCCTTAGCCATTGTGTTTCCCTTTAAAAAATCCTCTATAAAGCCATCTGTTGATGAGTTATTCATTACTAAGTTTGTATTGAAATGAGATACAGTAAATCCATTTTTGTTTCTATGCATTTTTAAGAGAGCCTCTTGAAAATCATATATATCTAAAAAATTTTTTCTTACTGTTTCTATAAGCATGTATTACTGCTATAATTTAAATAATACCAAAACCCCAAAACCAAACCCACTGCCATTGAGTTGATTCTGACTCATAGCGACCCTATAGGACGGAGTGGAACTGCCCCATAGGGTTTCCTAGGCTGTAATCTTTATGGAAGCAGGCTGCCACATCTTTCTCCCACTGAGCACCTGGGGGGTTCAAACCACTGACCTTTTGTTAAGCAGCCAAGTGCTTAACCACTGTACCAGTAGAGCTCCAATTCAGACAATACAGAAGCATAATAACCATAGTTAAGTTTCGTGCATGCCCTCCCAAGATTTTTAGTGCATGAATGAAAAAATATTTGCAAGAAAACATGAGTGGGCTTAAACAACACATACTGTTCTACAATCTGTTTTTTTTTCCCTTGCGATATTATATTGTGGACATTTTTCCTTTCATATAAATAGACCTCATCTTTTCAAACAGTAGCAAAATAGCCCACTAAATTGCAGTTTAAGTGAAGCTCATATTTATCAGAATTATTTTGGAAGACATGATGAAGTATCACATATTCAAATAGTGCAGGAGGGATGAGTTTAGATTTAACCTTGTTGGATTTGAGTTAGAGTTTATATAATCTGCTTACTCCCCCAGATGGCATTGCTGCCTAGCACTTGTGATTAAACCATAAAACCAAACCCACTGCCGTCGAGTCGATTCCGACTCATAGCGACCCTATAGGACAGAGTAGAACTGCCCCGTAGAGTTTCCAAGGAGCGCCTGGCGGAGTCAAGCTGCCAACCTTTTGGTTAATAGCCATAGCACTTAACCACTGCACCACCAGGGTTTCCAGCACATGTGCTTAGTGCCCCTAAATAATAGTACTGTTTTAAGCAATTGCTTTTTTATTTGTGTATTTATGTTATCAGCCAACCAGTCACCTGTATTTATCGACACCTATCCTGTGCCCAGCGCTGTGCAAAACAGTGTTGTTATATCATGCCTCTACTTTGGATATTTTTTAAACATTCATTTAAATGTTTGTTTCACTGAATTTTGATATTTTCTTTTATGGGATATTCTTCCTTTCTAAACTTCGATGCCATAAATTTTCATTATTTTATTTTGTTTGAACTGAGTAATTCTCTTGATTTTCTGATAACTTGATATGACAATTATTGTCTACCAAGATTGGTTGTAGCCATCATGGACTTCCAGCAAATCAACCCTTAATAGATGGTTTTAAGGTCTACATCATCTCTAACTTTTGTGCATTTTAATCTACTAATAAAATAAAATTGGAAAGAAGAATAAGCAAAATGAGTTTGTTAGGAATTGGTGTGTTTCTTCCATTTTATAGTTTGTTAAAGAACATAGTATTTAATGTTTGACCTATCTGTTTTACAGTGCATTTAGATTAATTGATATAGGCATGTGTACACTTTAGAATTCATCATTTGAGCCCTCCCCCTTCCCTTTTTTTCTTTTCTACAGAGGCCTGGAAAATCGAGCACACAGTGAGCAATTTATTGCCTTTTACAGGCTGCCCAAAGAAGAGACTTTGGAAGAAGTGCATGAATGTTTCTTATGGGTGCCATTTAGCCACTTTAATACTTATGGAAAAATGTGCATTTCAGAAAACTATATCTGCTTTGCTAGCCAGGATGGCAATCTATGTAGCGTAATCATTCCATTACGAGAGGTAATGAAAATTTGGTTACATATCAGCTTTTAGTTTGAAGGTGTTTTCATTCGCAGAGTAAAATCACCTTTAATTCTGTAAATTACTAAAAACTCAATATGCAGTGTCCTTGTTGTAATTTTAAATATTTTTTTTAAGTTAAGTATTCAAGATAGGTGTTCTAGCTCCTGAGATGCTCTCACTTTTTTTTTTCACTTCTCACATTTTATTGACGATAGCTTTTTTCCTTTACAAATAGAAACAATTGTGTAAATTTACATATGTATCAACCTGAGATGGGTTAGCTGTGTATTAACTGCTGGTGAAGAAAACTAAAGTCTAGAAAGGGAAACTGTCTTCAGTTTCACAAAGGAGAGGAAATCTTACTCCTGCTTCCCACTGAGAAAAAGAAAGGACACAGAAAGCACTAATGACCTACAGCCACATTGCTGAGTTCCTTCCTCTTTTTCGCAACAAACCATCAACATCCAGTGACAATATTATGATGTTGATTTTTTGTTTTTAAAGCTGGTTCAGGCATCATCAATTTTCATTACTTTCTTCTCCCCACCCCCATTCTTCAAATATGGTGAGATAAGGCCATTGAATGTGTACTTTTTGATGAATCATTGCCTCTTGATCCTCTCCTTATCATTCAAATAAGACGCCGTAGAGCCATTTCCATGGATTCAGACATACTGGATTGAGAGACTTGAGTTCTAGTCTCAGCAATTCCCTTTCTGCCTGTCAGATAATGGGGAAACTACAGAACTTCGCTGAGTTTTAATTTCCTTATTTGCAAGCATTTTTTTTATTAACTTTTATTGAGCTTCAAGCGAACGTTTACAAATCAAGTCAAACTGTCACATATAAGTTTATATACACCTTACTCCGTTCTCCCACTTGCTCTCCCCCTAAGGAGTCAGCCCTTCCAGTCTCTTGTGACTCAGTTACTTTTAGTAAAGCCTTCCAGCTCTTATTAAAAGTGAAAGTAGAAAAAAATTAAAAATTTAAAAACAAAACAAGGCATTAGGATGACTAAAAAAGGCATTAGGATGACTAAAACGCAGACGTTTGTGACATGAATAGCAAAATACAGATTATCACATTTGATTGTCAAAAAAGAATAGAATCGGTAACTTTCGTGTAGGTTAGAAATAAATTGTCAGTATTGCAGTGCTGAGTTTTTACAATTGTATTGTGATTTCTTTACACGTTAGCTAAACTTTTTCCTTGAGAAGTGAAATAACTTGCACTGAGGTTACTTCTATCAGTGGTACAGCTAGTACCCAAAGCCAATTTCTTAATGTATCACAGGCCAAAACTTTTAGCTATAAAACACTAGGCCCAAACACATTTTGCCTGAAAAAGTATCAACAGTAACAGAAAAACGTGATTCACTTAAATGTTTTTCACCCCCAGGTCTTAGCTATAGATAAGACAAATGATTCCAGCAAATCTGTCGTCATCAGCATCAAAGGAAAAACAGCTTTTCGCTTTACTGAAGTTAACGACTTGGAGCAACTGGTAACCAAACTCAGACTCAGGTGTGGGGCAGCTTCGACTCGCTATCACGATATTAGCACAGAGGTAATTATATAGTAATTGAATTACTTTGAAAAAAAGGCTTGTTTAGTGTGGTCCACTCTTTAAAAAGAAATTTATAGTATCTTTCCTATTCATATCTAGGTTTATTTAAAAAAAGAATGGAAGCTATAGGAATTATGTTCTATTAGTCATTTAATAAAATAGAAGTGAGAAGTAAAGACTTTATCATTTTAGGAGTGTATACTTTTAAAACATTATTATTACTTGATGTTTTTTACTCTGTTTGCTGCTTGTCATATATACACACCTTGTGTACTTCTATATAACTTGGATTTTAACAGCTCAAGCTATATTTGAGAATTTAACAAGGCCTTGAAAAAGAACTCTCCTCTTACTGTTGCCGAGTGACAGCAATTTTAAGCCAGTCTGCATATCTTTTGTTTAATATCTAGTAGGTCAGCTTTATTTTCATAATGTGGCCCACAGCAAAATAGTGGCATATCTGTTTACATAGTAAAGTCTTAAAAAATAGGGCAAATATTCTTGGCAAAAGGAGGTTAAGAGCCTGATTTTGATGCTTAGTATGTCTTTCGTGGAAATATAGAAAGTTAGTTTCAATTCAAATGATTTTTCTTTTTCGATGCCTAGGAGCCCCATTTTTTAATAGATCGATAAAATGTTTTAAATTATAACTATTTATATTTTAATTTAAAATTCAAAGAAAAAAATCACCATAGGTTTTCCTGCCTACCCTATTTTATTGGGTTTGTAGTGTAGAGCTTTTTACCTCTTTCTCTAGAGTAGAGTAGAACTGAAAACATTATAAGTCAATTATCATGCAGTATTGATAAGACTATCCCTTTCATAATAAAAAAGCGTAATGAAAACGTATAATTAAAATACATATGTCATTTCATTTCTAAACACAGAACCTTCATCTTGGGCATCAAGAGTCTTTCTTGCCCCAACTTTATTATCTCTTTAAAGATAAAGTCGCACTGTCTTTACTATCTCTTCTAGTATGTACCATTTGTTTGCTATGGGGACACAAGTAAAATCTGATCAGTGTTGCTAGTTTCCCTCCCATTACCCCCATATACTTACTGATATCACTTTTTTTTTCCCCGGCCTATTCTATTTCAGGTTTAGTCTCTGTTCAATGATGTGCTTGTTTTTCTCTCTCCTTTAATTTATCTGCCTCTCCAAAACCTGGAGAACTGGGATTTTCCCGTGAAAACTTTCACGTGCCTCTCTCTAGTAGTGGGATATGCTCAGTTGTCAAGGAAGGATTTTGTTTCAAAATGAACTTACCCACTCTTGGAGGTTTTAATAAAGATATGTACAAAATACCAAAGTCAGTATTTCTTTTTGGCTTGGAAGTCTAATTTTTTTTTAATTGTCATAACATTGTATTTTCACTTAAGATTTTTATCTTAGCAATGATGAAGAATATTGATCTGTTTTGGTATCATCTGTATATATCTAGCTTTAATGAGTATGTTTTAAAAATTAGTAAAGAAAGTTCTTTAAACAAGAGCTCATACCATTTGATTTCTAAAAAGCAGAAGTTGTAATTAGTTACATTAATTTATAGCCACACCTGAAAGAGAAAAAAATACATTCTGTAATTTTACCAAGCCTGGTGAATTTACAAAAACAACAAAACTTTTTTTTTAATCTAAATCTCAGAGAAACAAGTCTAAATATGAATACAGGAAGAACTTTAGGAGGTTTTTCTTGTGGGTACGTCAAAGATGTGGTACGAAGAACAAATGTTCCCAGAAGCAATTGGGATTATACGTAAGAATTTGATCTGCCTGAATTTTTAAGTAGATGTCGCTTAAAATTCTCCACATTTTAATAACTTAAAACCTTGGTGCACAAATGGGTTTTGATAATTTTTAATAGACCGGAAAATAGATTAATCTTTTATTTTTATTGACACGTATAATCAAGAAATATCACTTAAAGCACAAATGGGTTTTGATAATTTTTAATAGACTGTTTGGAAAATAGATTAATCTTTTATTTTTATTGACACATATAATCAAGAAATATCACTAGATAATTTTTCAAAATTAAATGAAAGAAAATGGGTTCCTTTAGCTTATTTTGGAAACCCTGGTGGTGTGGTGGTTAAGACCTACAGCTGCTAACCAAAAGGTCGGCAGTTCAAATCTACCAGGTGCTCCTTGGAAACCATATAGGCTAGTTCTCTGTCCTATAGGGTCGCTATGAGTCGGAATCAACTCCAAGGCGACTTTTTTTTTTTTTAGTTTAGTTTTAAGGAAAGTGGCCTATGAAGGGAGAGCATTGCTGAAGATACCTTACTTGATGCTTTTGAAATGCATTATAAGTGAATCATGCCCTGGTGGTGCAGTGGTAAAGAGCTCAGCTGCTAACCAAAAGGTCAGCAGTTCGAATCCACCAGCTGCTCCTTGGAAACCATATGGGGCAGTTCTGCTCTGTCCTATAGGGTCACTATGAGTTGATATTGACTCTACAGCAGTGGATTTTTTTTTTAATATATATAGCATGTCAAAAAGAAGTGGAAATTAAGCTCTTGCCTTAAAGTCTATAGAAGGGCAAATATCTTCTATAGATTATCAAAACATGTGTTGTTAGGTGCTGTCAACATCGATCTCATGTGAAAGAGTAGTACTGCCCCATAGGTTTTTTTTTTTTAAGGTTTGAATCTACCAAGCCAAATTTATTTCAAACAGCCATAATTACAGAAAGCTGATACCAGTGACTGATCAGCAAGCAACTCTGTATCGTGTTCAGAATATTGAGATTTCATAATACAAGGCTAGTGAGGTCCTAGACAGTGGGTTAATTATCACAGCTGAGTATCATGGATACTGTTGGTATGCTGGCCAGATCCTGTTTACCTGGCTAGTGAACCCATCCCTCAGAGTCCCTGGGTGATGTAAATGGTTAATGTGATCAGCTGCTAAACAAAAGGTTGGAGGTTGGAGACTACCCAGAGGCACCTTGGAAGAAAGGCCTGGTGATCTACTTCCCCAAAATCAGCCATCGAAAGCCCCATGGAGCACAGTTCTACTTTGACACACATAGGGTCACCATGAGTTGGAATTGACTTGACAGCAACTGGATTGACACCTATCCCCAGGTGGCGTGAGCTTTGGCTGGTAATCATTCACCCCATTGCCATCGAGTCAATTCCAATTAACAGCAACCCCATAGGACAGAGTAAATCTGCCCCATAGGGTTTCCAAGGAGCAGCTCGTGGACTGGAACTGCTGACCCCTTGGTTAGCAGCCATAGCTCTCAACTACAGCACCACCAGGGCTCTAATCATTCACAGCTGCCCCATTCTCCAGAGAATTGCCCTCAGTCCACAGAGAGCCATTACCTGGGAACCTCACCACCACCCCAGCTGCAACCAGCCACCAATGGCTGACTGATATGGGAGTACAAAAGGCTGGCCCCCTTGCTTCAAAGTAAGACCAACTCTGAGATGCAGTGTGTGCTCTAGATTTCCCATGGGATCAGGCAGAGGCTCCTCTCCAGCTCCACATCTTGTTGAGCTCCTTCTCCTGCCACAGCCTGCTTCCTTCACTTGCTTTCTCTTAGCACACTTTTCCATAAATCACGAGCACCCCAATCCCTGTGTCAAGCTCTGCTTCTAGGTAACCGGATCCAGGACAGCAAGAAAATCCAATTTCCTATTAAAAACAAAATTCTAATATATATGATTTATAATCTAATAAATATAACAGACATGTTTTATGAACTTTGTAGGCATCATAGCTTCAAGGTTGTTGTTGTTAGGTGCCGTTGAGTCACTTCCAACTCATAGAGACCCTGTGTACAACAGTGAAACACTGCCCAGTCCTGCGCCATCCTCACAATCGTTGTTATGCTTGAACCCATTGTTGCAGCCACTGTGTCAGTCCATCTCCTTGAAGGTCTCCCTCTTTTTTGATGACCCTCTACTTTATCAAGCATGATGTCTTTCTCCAGGGACTGGTCCTTCCTGACAACACATCCAAAGTATGTGAGATGAAGTGGTGCCATCCTTGCTTCCAAGGAGCACTCTGGCTGTACTTCTTCCAAGACAGACTTATTCATTCTTTTGGCAGTCCATGGTATATTCAATTCAATTCAGAGGCATCAATTCTTCTTAGGTCTTCCTTATTCATTGTCCAGCTTTTCACATGCATATGAGGTGATCAAAAACACCATGGCTTGGGTCAGGCGCACCTTAGTCTTCAAGGAGACATCTTTGCTTTTTTTTTTTTAATTTAGGTGAAAGGTTAGCCCAAGTTAATTATTCATACAAAAATTTATACACATACTATTATGCGACATTAATTGCAATCCCTATAATGTGACAGCACGCCCCCCCTTTCCATCCTGGGTTTTCAGTGTCCATTCAACCAGATCCTGTCCCTTCCTGCCTTCTCATCCTGCCTCTGGACAGGAGGCACCCATTTAGTCTCGTGTTGGGTGGGTTATCTACTTGAACTAAGAAGCACACTCTTCACAAATATTATTTTGTTTTATAGTCCAGCCTAATCTTTGAAGAGTGGGCTTCGGGAATGGTTTTAGTTCTGGGTTAACAGCGTGTCTGGGGGCCATGGCTTCAGGAGTTCCTCCAGTCTCAGTCAGAGCATTAAGTCTGGTCTTTTTATGTGAATTTGAATTCTGCTCCTTATTTTTCTCCCGCTTTGTCGGGGACTCTCTGTTGTGTTCCCTGTCAGGGTGGTGTCACTGATGGTAGCCAGGTACCATCTAGTTCTTCTGGTCTCACGCTGATGGAGTCTTTGGTTTATGGGACCCTTTTGTCTCTTGGGCTTATATTTTCCTTGTGTCTTCGATGTTCTTTGTTCTCCTTTGTTCCAAGTGGGTTAGGACCAATTGATGCATCTTAGGTGGCCACTCACAAGCTTTTAAGACCCCAGACGCCATTGACCAAAGTGGGATGTAAAACATTTTCTTTCTTTTTTAAAAAAAATTTTTTATTTACTGTGCTTTAAGTGAAATTTTACAAATCAAGTCAGTCTTTCATACAAAAAATTATACACACCTCGCTATGTACTCCTAGCTGCTGTCCCCCTAATGAGACAGCACACTCCTCCTCTCCACCCTGTATTCCCCGTGACCATTCAACCAGCTCCTGTCCTCCTCTGCCTTCTCATCTCTCCTCCAGACTGGAGCAGTCCACATAGTCTCATGTGTCTACTTGAGCCAAGAAGCTCACTCCTCACCGGTATCATTTTCTGTCTTATACTCCAGTCCAGTCCCTGTTTGAAGAGTTAGCTTCAGGAATGGTTTCAGTCTTGGGCTAACAGAAGGTCCCAGGACCATGACCTCCAGGGGTCCCACCAATCTCAGTCAGACCATTTAGTCTGGTCTTTTTATGAGAATTTGAGGTCTGTATCCCACTGTTCTCTGATCAGTCAGGGATTCTCTGTTGTGTTCCCTATCAGGGCAGTCATCGGTGGTAGACAGGCACCATCTAGTTCTTCTGGTCTCAGGCTGATGTAGTCTCTGGTTTATGTGGCCCTTTTTGTCTCTTGGGCTTGTAGTTACCTTGTGTCTTTGGTGTTCTTCATTCTCCTTTGTTCCAGGTGGGTTGAGACCAATTGATGCATCTTAGATGGCCGCTTGCTAGCGTTTAAGACTTCAGATACCACTCACCAAAGTGGGATGTGGAACATTTTCTTAATATATCTTGTTATGCCAGTTGACCTAGATGTCCTCTGAAACCATGGTCCTCAGACCCCTGTCCCGGCCACTCTGGCCTTCGAAGCATTTGGGTGTATTCAGGAAACTTGTTAGCTTTTTGGTTTTAGTTCAGTTGTGCTGACCTCCCTTGTATTGGGTGTTGTCTTTGCCTTCACCTAAAATAGTTCTTGTCTACTATCTAATTAGTGAATACCCCCTCCCTCCCTCCCCACCCTCATAACCATCAAAGAATATTTTCTTCTGTGTTTAAACTTCTTCTCGAGTTCTTATAATAGTGGTCTCATACAATATTTGTCCTTTTGCAACTGACTAATTTCACTCGGCATAATGCCTTCCAGATTCCTCCATGTTATGAGATGTTTCAGGGATTCATTGTTGTTCTTAATCATTGTGTAGCATTCCATTGTGTGAAGATACCATAATTTATTTATCCGTTCATCCATTGATGGGCACCTTGGTTGTTTCCATCTTTTTGCTATTGTAAACAGTGCTGCAGTGAACATGGGTGTGCATATATCTGTTCGTGTGAGGGCTCTTATTTCTCTAGGATATATTCCAAGGGCTGGAATTGCTGGATCGTATGGTAGTTCTATATTCAGCTTTTTTAAGGAAGCGCCAAATCGAATTCCAAAATGGTTGTACCATTTTACATTCCAACCAGCAGTGTATAAGTGTTCCTGTCTCTCCACAGCCTCTCCAATATTTATTATTCTGTGTTTTTTCGATTAATGCCAATCCTGGTGGCGTAGTGGTTAAGTGCTACAGCTGCTAACCAAGAGGCCAGCAGTTCAAATCCACCAGGCACTCCTTGGAAACTCTATGGGGCAGTTCTACTCTGTCCTATAGGGTTGCTATGAGTCGGAATCAACCCGAGGGCAATGGGTTTGTTTTTTTTTTTGGCTTTTGTTGGGGTGAGATGGTATCTGTAGTTTTGATTTGCATTTCTCTAATGGCTAATGATCGTGAGCATTTCCTCATGTATCTGTTAGCTGCCTGAATGTCTTCTGTGATGAAATGACTGCAGAACATTTTCTTTATAAACTTTGTTATGCCAATTGATCTACATGTCCTCTGAAAACATGTTCTCCAGGCCCCAGTGCCAGCTACTCTGTTCCTCAAAGTGTTTGATTGTGTTCAGGAAACTTCTTAGCTTTTGCTTTTTTCCATTTGTGCTGATTTCCCCTGTACTGTGTATTGTCCTTCACTTCACCAAAGATGATTTTTGTCTACTATCTAGTTAGTGAATTCCCATCTCCCTCCCTCCCCACCCTCATAACCATCAAAGAATGCTTTTTTCTGTGTTTAAACCTTTTCTTGAGTTCTTATAATAGTGGTCTCGTACCATATTTGTCCTTTTGCGACTGACTAATTTCATTCAGTGTAATGCCCTCCAAATTCATCCATGTTGTGGGATGTTTCGCAGATTCATCATTGTTCTTTATCATGGCATCCAATATCCCATTACGTGTAAGTACC
The DNA here is from genome assembly GCF_030014295.1 of Loxodonta africana. Taxonomy (NCBI): domain Eukaryota; kingdom Metazoa; phylum Chordata; class Mammalia; order Proboscidea; family Elephantidae; genus Loxodonta; species Loxodonta africana. Next base: position 127,286,072 of record NC_087369.1, read on the forward strand.
ATAATTTGTTTATCTTTTCTTCTTGTGATGGGCACCTAGGTTGTTTCCATCTTTTTGCTATCATGAGCAGTGCTGCAATGAACATGGGTGTGCATATATCTATTCGTGTGACAGCTGTTATTTCTCTAGGGTATGTTTCAAGGAGTAGGATTGCTGGATCCTATAGTATTTCTATTTCTAGCTTTTTAAGGAAGTGCCAAATCATTTTTGAAAGTGGTCCAACCATTTTACATTCCCACCAGTAGAGCATAAATGTTCCAGTCTCTCCGCAACCTCTCTAGTATTTATTTTTTTGTGTTTTTTGGATTAGTGCCAGCTTTGTGGGGGTGAGATGGTATCTCATTCTAGTTTTGATTTGCATTATGATCGTGAGCATTTCCTCATGTACCGTTAGCCGGAAACTCTGGTGGTGTGGTGGTTAAGTGCTACAGGTGCTAACCAGAAGGTTGGCAGTTCCAATCCGCCAGGCACTCCTTGGAAACTCTATGGGGCAGTTCTACTCTGTCCTGTAGGGTTGCTATGAGTCAGAATTGACTCAACAGCAATGGGTTTTTTTTTTTTTTTTAATCTCTTAGCCGCCTGAATGTCTTCTTTGGGGAAGTGTCTGTTCATATCCTTTGGTCATTTTTTAATTGGGTTATTTGTCTTTTTATTGTTGAGGTGTTGCAGTATCTTGTAGATTTTAGAGGTTAGACCCTTATTAGATGTGTCATAGCCAAAACTTTTTCCCCAGTCTGTGGGTTGTCTTTTTACTCTTTTGGTGAAGTCTTTGGATGAGCATAAATGTATTTTAGAAGCTCCCAGTTATCTAGTTTCTCTTCTGGTGTTTGTGCATTGTTAGTTATGGTTTGTATTCTGTTTATGCCAGGTATTAGGGCTCCTAGGATTGTCTCTATTTTTTCTTCCATGATCTTTATCATTTTAGATTTTGTATTTAGCTCTTTGATCCATTTTGAGTTAGTTTTTTTACATGGTGTGAGGTATGGATCTTGTTCCACCTTTTTGCAGATGGATATCCAGTTATGCCAGTACCATTTGTTAAAGAGACTGTCTTTTCCCCCATTTAACAGACTTTGGGCCTTTGTTAAGTATCAGCTGCTCATAGGTGGATGAATTTACATCTGGGTTCTCCATGCTGTTCCATTGGTCTATGTATCTGTTATTGTACCAGTACCAGGCTGTTTTGACTACTATGGTGGTGTGATAGCTTCTAAAATCAGGTAGTGTGAGACCTCCCACTTTGTTCTTCTTCTTCAGTAATGCTTTACTTATCCTGGTCCTCTTCCCTTTCCATATGAAGTTGGTGATTTGTTTCTCCACCTCATTAAAAAAATGTCGTTGGAATTTGAATCGGGATTGCATTGTGTCTGTAGATCGCTTTGGGTAGAATTGACATTTTCACAATGTTGAGCCTTCTCATCCATGAGCATGGTATGTTTTTCCACTTATGCAGGTCTGTTTTGGTTTCTTGCAGTAGTGTCTTGTAGTTTTCTTTGTATAGCCTTTTATGTCTCTGGCTAGGTTTATTTCTAAGTATTTTATCTTCTTGGGGGCTATTGTAAATGGTATTGATTTGGCGATTTCCTTTTTGAAGTTTTGTTTGTTGGCGTAGAGGAATCCAACTGATTTTTATATGTTTATCTTGTATCCTGATACTTTGCTGAAATCTTCTATTAGTTCCAGTAGTTTTCTTGTGGATTCTTTGAGGTTTTCTATGTATAAGATCATATCATCTGCAAATAGGGATACTTTTACTTCTTTCTTACCAGTTTGAATCCCCTTTATTTCTTTTTCATGCCTTATTGCTCCAGTTAGGACCTCCAGCACAGTGTTGAATAAGAGTGATGATAAAGGGCATCCTTCTCTGGTTCCCATTCTCAAGAGGAATGCTTCCAGACTTCCTTGGTTTAGGATGATGTTGGATGTTGACTTTGTATAAATGCCCTTTATTATGTTGAGGAGTTTTCATTCTTTTCCTATTTTGCTGAGAGTTTTTATTACGAATGAGTGTTGGATTTTGTCAAATGCCTTTTCTGCATCAATTGGTAAGATCATGTGGTTCTTATTTTTTGTTTTATTTATGTGATGGATTACACTGATTGTTTTTCTAATGTTGAACCACCCTTGCATACTTAGGATGAATCCCACTTGGTCATGGTGAATTATTTTTATATGTTGTTGAATTCTATTGGCTAGAATTTTTTTTGAGGATTTTTGCTTCTAAGTGCACGTAGGATATTGGTCTGTAATTTAATTTGTCTTTACCTGGCTCTGGTATCAGGGTTTTGCTGTGGCTTCGTAGAATGAATTTGAAAGTATTCCATCCCTTTCTATGCCATGAAGTACATTTAATAGTACTGGTATTAACTCTTCTCTGAAAGTTTGGTAGAATTCTCCAGTGAAGCCATCAGGGCCAGGGCTTTTTTATGTTGGAAGTTTATTACCTCTTCAATCTTTTCTTTTGTTATAGGATTTTTTTAGTTTTTCTACTGTAGTTTGTGTTAGTTTGGATAGGTAGTGTGTTTCTAGAAACTTGTCCATTTCCTCTAGGTTTTCAAATTAGTTGGAGTCCAATTTTCCAGAGTATTCTCTTATGATCTTTTTAATTTCAGTTGGGTCTGTTGTGATATCGCCAGTCTCATTTCTTATTTGGGTTATTTTCTTCCTCCCCTGTTTTTCTTTTGTCAGTTTGGCCAGTGGTTTATTGATTTTGTTGATCTTTTCAAAGAACCATCTTTTGGTCTTGTTGACTCATTCAGTAGTTTTTCTATTCTCTATTTCATTTATTTCTGCTCTAATCTTTATTATTTCCTTTATTCTCTTACCCGAGGCGCCCCACAGAGTTTTCTTTGAGTAAATTTCCAGGTCTTTCTCCTGTGCAGCCGCCGGGTGGGTTCAAACCATCAACCTTTCAGCTAGCGGCTGAGCGCTTAATCGTCGTGCCACCAGGACTCAAAACCGGCACTATCTTACTTTCCAACTTTTTTGATTAGGAGTTGGTTCCTTACCCTATACAATAATGCAGATAAGAGTAATAGGTTTACTCACACAATTGGTTTTTCTTTGCCTTAATAAGAATAAGGTAATATATTTTCTGTGATTATAATATAAATTAGAAACATGTTTTACCGGTGGGGAGTAAATTTGTTTCTAAGTTAGTAAACCAGGAAGTTTATTAAAAATAAAATTAGACTCTTAATTTTAAATTATGGACTGTGAACAGGAGCCTATTTTGAAGTTAAAAAAAAAAAAACACCAAACCCATTACCTTCAAGTTGATTCCAATTCTGACTCATAGCAACCCTGCAGGACAGAGTAGAACTGCCCCATAGGGTTTACAAGGAGTGGCTGTTGGATTTGAAATGTCAACCTTTTGGTTTGCAGCCAAGCTCTTAGCCATTGTGCCACCAGGGCTCCTATTTTAAGATAGACTTGTGATATTTGAGAGGAGTGTTTCTTTGAGTATTTTTCTTCTAATTTTTGGTTTTACGGGTCAACTCTGGCCCCAACCATGATTTATTTTGCTGACTTTGTGAAATATTCTAATTTAAATCTACTCATTTGTGGAAAAAGAGCCCCAGTGGTGCAAATGGTTAAGCTGTCGGCTACTAACCAAAAAGTTGACGATTCGAACTCACTCAGAGGATCTGTGGCACAGTTCCACTCTGTCAAACGGGGTCTCTATGGGTCAAAATGACTCTACAGCACCTAACAACAGCAACAGTTTTTTTAAAAGTTAACACGTTAAGCAATGTTCATCTTTGCTGTGCCTTTTCTTCACTGTCAGAAGCCACAGACTACTACTGAAGCCAGTGTCAATGCCAAAGACCGAGTAGTCCTGAGAGTACCTCTTAGGATGTCAGTAACGTATGGTGTTTTCTAGACGGGAATGGATTTTGCTCCATATTACCAAAAATAAAATAAACCCATTGCCGTTGAGTCAAATCCAACTCATAATGACCCAATAGGACAGAGTAGAACTGTCCCACAGGATTTCCAAGGCTGTAAGTCTTTATGGAAGCAGACTACCACATCTTAAGTGGCTACTAAATGTGTGCTGAGTGCCAAGTTTATTCCAGTCACAACTGTGAGCACCCAAGTAAATGAATAAACAGAATATATGCGGCCATGGGGTAAAACGCCTCCATCAAAAAAAAAAAAACCCAGAGGCAAAAAAAAGTTCAGAAATTTTAAGCTTTTTCTTGGATAATCTGTTATACTCTTCAAACAATCCAAATATTAAATTATTTTAAGCTACCATCTTTGGAAGTGAATGAGTTCATGTGGTTTTATGAATACTTAAATGCTAGTGTTTAAGAAGTAATTGTGAATAGTAACCCTGATGGCATAGTGATTAAGAGCTACAGCTGCTAACCAAAAGACTGGCAGTTCGAATTCACCAGGTGCTTCTTGGAAACTCTACAAGGCAGTTCTAGTCTGTCCTACAGGGTCACTATGAGTCAGAATCAACTTGACGGCAATGGGTTTAGTTTTTGGGGGGTCTTAAATGCTTGCATTTAAGAGGTAACTGTTAATAGGACTGTCATACTTATTATTGTGTTTATAGATTTATTTTGGGGGTTTCATCACTCAAGAGGTTATTTGTATTTTCCATCTTGGATACTTTCGTCCAGTTTGGATATACTACTAATAGATAAACGCGTGCTCCATTCATATAGTTTAAGGGAATGTACCTTGCTTGAAATCTAGAATACAAGCATGGATTTTTCAATCTGTATTTGCAAAAACATTCCTCATTACAGTCAGAGCTAGAGAAAAATGTAGAACAAAATTCAAACTCACAAAAAAAGACCAGACTTACTGGTCTGACAGAGACTTAAGAAACCCTAAGAATATGGCCCCTGGACACCCTTTTAACTCAGTACTGAAGTCACTCCTGAGGTTTACCCTTCAGCCAAAGATTAGATAGGCCCCTAAAACAAAACGAGACTAAATGGGCACAATAGCCCAAGGGCAAGGACGAGAAGGCAGGAGGGGACAGGAAAGCTGGTAATGGGAAACCCAAGGTCAAGAAAGGGAGAGTGTTGACATGTTGTGGGGTTGGCAACCAGTGTTACAAAACAATAGTGTATTAATACTTTAATGAGAAACTAATTTTCTCTGTAAACAAACCTTCATCTAAAGTACAGTAAAAAAAAGTTTTAAAAAATTCCTCAAAATTCCTCATTAAAATAACTAAATTTGATATTTTGTAGTAAATTAGGTGATTTGTCAAAACAAACTTAAAAGTAGGGAACTGTTGTAATTTGGGACCTATAATCATTAAGTAATGTTCCTTTTATCAGCTTCTTCTACCCTACCCTTATATTCAAACATTGAACTCAGTACTCCTTTCTAACTTTACCTGAATCTTGTCTTAATGTCTAACCATCCAAGGGTTTCAAGTTAAAATATCACTGTATTATTCCACCCTAAGGTGGTATTTTTTTGCCACCTCAGTCATGGGCATTCTTTTCATCTTGCTTAATTACTAAAGTTAAAGGGATGACCTTAGTGAGCCTTTTAAAAAACCCTTAGTGGTAATTCAGATGTTTCGTATAGCTATAATCCACAGAAGCTGATAACTGATTTGTTTTAAAAGTAAACGTTTTGGGGATCATACAATTCATACGGAAATGGAAGGGATTCAGAATAGCTAAAACAGTATTGAAAAAGAATAAATTTGGATGACTCACATTCTCTGATTTCAAAACTTATTACACAACTGCAATAATCAAGACAGGTGTGATAATGGCATAAGGATAGACTAAGTACAATAAATTGATAGTTCAGAAATAGACCTTTACATTTATGGTTAGTTGATCTTTCACAAGGGTGCTAAGGCAATTTAATGAGGGAAAGAATAAACTTTTCAACAAATGGTTCTGGGACAATTGAATATCCACATACAAAAGAATGAAGGCGGACCCCTTCCTTAACTCACAGTGGATCAGAGTTCTAAATGTAAGAGTTAAAAATATAAAACTCTTGGATAAAACATTGTTGATCTTCATGACCTTGAATTAAGGAATTGTTTCTTAGATATGACACTAGTTACACAAGTGACAAAAAAAAATAGATTGGACTCCATCAAAATTAAAAACTTGTACTGCAAGTAATACCATCAAGGAGGGCGGAGCCAAGATGGCGGACTAGGCAGACGCTACCTCGGATCCCTCTTACAACAAAGACACGGAAAAACAAGTGAATCGATCACATACATAACAATCTACGAACCCTGAACAACAAACACAGATTTAGAGACGGAGAACGAACTTATACGGGGAAGCAGCGATTGTTTCCAGAGCCTGGAGCCAGCGTACCAGTCAGGTACGGCACAAGCACAGAGACCTGCTCCACCCTCCTGAACTAACCCCGGGAGGGGGACCAGCCGGTTCCACGGGCGGCGTGGGACGCAGCCAGTAGGAGAAGTCCCCGGGAGGCAGTGACTGGTCTTGGAGCAGAAAGAGCAGCATCCGAGCCGGGGAACCGTCCCGCAGGGATTTGGACTGGACGCAGGTACGCCATAAACACGGAGAGTTGCTCCACCCCCCTGAACTAACCCCGGGAAGGGGACCAGCCGGGTCGCGCGGGCGGCGTGGGACGCAGCCGGTAGGAGAAGTCCCCGGGAGGCAGCGACTGGTATTGGAGCGGGGAGAACAGCGTCCCAGCCGGGACACTCGGTCACGGCACAAGCACGGGGACCTGCTCCACCCATCTGAACTAACCCCGGGAGGAGGCTCAACTGGTTCTCGGGGCGGCACGGCCACGCGGCTGGAGGGACGAGAAGTCCCCGGGAGGCAGCGACTGATTTTGGAGTCGAGAGTGCACCGTCCCAGTAGGGGAGCCTTGACGCTGGGCGTGGGGCTGGAAGCGGAGGATCTGACCGTGACTCCAGCGGGCCAGACCCCCCGGGGGCAATCTCCACACAGCCAGCACACATAGGCGACGCGCCCGCGGGAATCTCAGATATAATAGTCATTCCAAGCAAGACAAGCAACTCTGGCTATATTCTGAGGTGCTACTCTCCTATCTCTCTGTTCCCTCCCCCACCCTCCCCAGGCGGCTTCATTAACATCTGAATAGCCTGAGCCAGAGGGAGAACTCTGATAGGGATCTGACTGCATTTTTTTTTTAGTGGATTTTCTGGAAAAACTAGTTTCCCAGTGATGGCTCGGAGACAACAATCCATAGCAAACCACTTAAAGAAGCAGACCGTGACAGCTTCTCCAACCCCCCCAAACAAAAGAATCAAAACCTTTCCCAAATGAAGATACAATCTTGGAATTATCAGATACAGAATATAAAAAACTAATTTACAGAATGCTTAATGATATCACAAATGAAATTAGGATAACTGCAGAAAAAGCCAAGGAACACACTGATAAAACTGTTGAAGAACTCAAAAAGATTATTCAAGAACATACTGGAAAAATTAATAAGTTGCAAGAATCCATAGAGAGACAACATGTAGAAATCCAAAAGATTAACAATAAAATAACAGAATTAGACAACGCACTAGGAAGTCAGAGGAGCAGACTCGAGCAATTAGAATGCAGACTGGGACATCTGGAGGACCAGGGAATCAACACCAACATAGCTGAAAAAAAATCGGATAAAAGAATTAAAAAAAATGAAGAAACCCTAAGAATCATGTGGGACTCTATCATATAAAGAAGGATAACCTGCGGGGGATTGGAGTCCCAGAACAGGGAGGGGGGACAGAAAACACAGAGAAAATAGTTGAAGAACTCCTGACAGAAAACTTCCCTGACATCATGAAAGACGAAAGGATAGCTATCCAAGATGCTCATCGAACCCCATTTAAGATTGATACAAAAAGAAAAACACCAAGACATATCATCAAACTCACCAAAACCAAAGATAAACAGAAAATTTTAAAAGCAGCCAGGGAGAAAAGAAAGGTTTCCTTCAAGGGAGAATCAATAAGAATATGTTCTGACTACTCAGCAGAAACCATGCAGGCAAGAAGGGAATGGGACGACATATACAGAACACTGAAGGAGAAAAACTGCCAGCCAAGGATCATATATCCAGCAAAACTCTCTCTCAAATATGAAGGCGAAATTAAGATATTTACAGACAAACACAAGTTTAGAGAATTTGCAAAAACCAAACCAAAGCTACAAGAAATACTAAAGGATATTGTTTGGTCAGAGAACCAATAATATCAGATATCAGCACAACACAAGGTCACAAAACAGAACGTCCTGATATCAACTCAAATAGGGAAATCACAAAAACAAACAAAGTAAGATTAATTAAAAATAAATAAATAAAAATACACATAACAGGGAATCATGGAAGTCAATAGGTAAAAGATCACAATAATCAAAAAGAGGGACTAAATACAGGAGACATTGAACTGCCATATGGAGAGTGATACAAGGCCATATAGAACAATACAAGTTAGGTTTTTACTTAGAAAAATAGGGGTAAATAATAAGGTAACCACAAAAAGGTATAACAACTCTATAACTCAAGATAAAAACCAAGAAAAACGTAACGACTCAACTAACATAAAGTCAAGCACTACGAAAATGAGGATCTCACAATTTACTAAGAAAAACGCCTCAGCACAAAAAAGTATGTGGAAAAATGAAATTGTCAACAACACACATAAAAAGGCATCAAAATGACAGCACTAAAAACTTATTTATCTATAATTACCCTGAATGTAAATGGACTAAATGCACCAATAAAGAGACAGAGAGTCACAGACTGGATAAAGAAACACGATCCATCTATATGCTGCCTACAAGAGACACACCTTAGACTTAGAGACACAAACAAACTAAAACTCAAAGGATGGAAAAAAGTATATCAAGCAAACAATAAGCAAAAAAGAAGAGGAGTAGCAATATTCATTTCTGACAAAATAGACTTTAGACTTAAATCCACCACAAAGGATAAAGAAGGACACTATATAATGATAAAAGGGACAATTGATCAGGAAGACATAACCATATTAAATATTTACGCACCCAATGACAGGGCTGCAAGATACATAAATCAAATTTTAACAGAATTGAAAAGCGAGATAGATACCTCCACAATTATAGTAGGAGACTTCAACACACCACTTTCGGAGAAGGACAGGACATCCAGTAAGAAGCTCAACAGAGACACGGAAGATCTAATTACAACAATCAACCAACTTGACCTCATTGACTTATACAGAACTCTCCACCCAACTGCTGCAAAATATACTTTTTTTTCTAGCGCACATGGAACATTCTCTAGAATAGACCACATATTAGGTCATAAAACAAACCTTTGCAGAGTCCAAAACATCGAAATATTACAAAGCATCTTCTCAGACCACAAGGCAATAAAACTAGAGATCAATAACAGAAAAACTAGGGAAAAGAAATCAAATACTTGGAAAATGAACAATACCCTCCTGAAAAAAGACTGGGTTATAGAAGACATCAAGGAGGGAATAAGGAAATTCATAGAAAGCAACGAGAATGAAAATACTTCCTATCAAAACCTCTGGGACACAGCAAAAGCGGTGCTCAGAGGCCAATTTATATCAATAAATGCACACATACAAAAAGAAGAGCCAAAATCAGAGAACTGTCCCTACAACTTGAACAAATAGAAACTGAGCAACAAAAGAATCCATCAGGCACCAGAAGAAAACAAATAATAAAAATGAGAGCTGAACTAAATGAATTAGAGAACAGAAAAACAATCGAAAGAATTAACAAAGCCAAAAGCTGGTTCTCTGAAAAAATTAACAAAATTGATAAACCATTGGCTAGACTGACTAAAGAAATACAGGAAAGGAAACAAATAACCCGAATGAGAAATGAGAAGGACCACATCACAACAGAACCAAATGAAATTAAAAGAATCATTTCAGATTATTATGAAAAATTGTACTCTAACAAATTTGCAAACCTAGAAGAAATGGATGAATTCCTGGAAAAACACTACCTACCTAAACGAACACATTCAGAAGTAGAACAACTAAATAGACCCATAACAAAAAAAGAGATTGAAACGGTAATCAAAAAACTCCCAACAAAAAAAAGCCCTGGCCCGGACGGCTTCACTGCAGAGTTCTACCAAAGTTTCAGAGCAGAGTTAACACCACTACTACTAAAGGTATTCCAAAGCATAGAAAATGACGGAATACTACCCAACTCGTTCTATGAAGCCACCATCTCCCTGATACCAAAACCAGGTAAAGACATTACAAAAAAAGAAAATTATAGACCTATATCCCTCATGAACATTGATGCAAAAATCCTCAACAAAATTCTAGCCAATAGAATCCAACAACACATCAAAAAAATAATTCACCCTGATCAAGTGGGATTTATACCAGGTATGCAAGGCTGGTTTAATATCAGAAAAACCATTAATGTAATCCACCACATAAATAAAACAAAAGACAAAAACCACATGATCTTATCAATTGATGCAGAAAAGGCATTTGACAAAGTCCAACACCCATTCATGATAAAAACTCTTACCAAAATAGGAATTGAAGGAAAATTCCTGAACATAATAAAGGGCATCTATGCAAAGCCAACAGCCAACATCACTCTAAATGGAGAGAGCCTGAAAGCATTTCCCTTGAGAACGGGAACCAGACAAGGATGCCCTTTATCCCCGCTCTTATTCAACATCGTGTTGGAAGTCTTAGCCAGGGCAATTAGGCTAGACAAAGAAATAAAAGGTATCCGGATTGGCAAGGAAGAAGTAAAGTTATCACTATTTGCAGATGACATGATTATATACACAGAAAACCCTAAGGAATCCTCCAGAAAACTACTGAAACTAATAGAAGAGTTTGGCAGAGTCTCAGGTTATAAAATAAACATACAAAAATCACTTGGATTCCTCTACATCAACAAAAAGAACACCGAAGAGGAAATAACCAAATCAATACCATTCACAGTAGCCCCCAAGAAGATAAGATACTTAGGAATAAATCTTACCAAAGATGTAAAAGACCTATACAAAGAAAACTACAAAGCTCTACTACAAGAAATTCAAAAGGACATACTTAAGTGGAAAAACATACCTTGCTCATGGATAGGAAGACTTAACATAGTAAAAATGTCTATTCTACCAAAAGCCATCTATACATTTAACGCACTTCCGATCCAAATTCCAATGTCATATTTTAAGGGGATAGAGAAACAAATCACCAATTTCATATGGAAGGGAAAGAAGCCCCGGATAAGCAAAGCACTACTGAAAAAGAAGAAGAAAGTGGGAGGCCTCACCTTACCTGACTTCAGAACCTATTATACAGCCACAGTAGTCAAAACAGCCTGGTATTGGTACAACAACAGACACATAGACCAATGGAACAGAATTGAGAACCCAGACATAGATCCATCCACGTATGAGCAGCTGATATTTGACAAAGGACCAGTGTCAATTAACTGGGGAAAAGATAGCCTTTTTAACAAATGGTGCTGGCATAACTGGATATCCATTTGCAAAAAAATGAAACAGGACCCATACCTCACACCATGCACAAAAACTAACTCCAAGTGGATCAAAGACCTAAACATAAAGACTAAAACGATAAAGATCATGGAAGAAAAAATTGGGACAACCCTAGGAGCCCTAATACAAGGTATAAACAGAATACAAAACATTACCAAAAATGATGACGAGAAACCCGATAACTGGGAGCTCCTAAAAATCAAACACCTATGCTCATCTAAAGACTTCACCAAAAGAGTAAAAAGACCACCTACAGATTGGGAAAGAATTTTCAGCTATGACATCTCCGACCAGCGCCTGATCTCTAAAATCTACATGATTCTGTCAAAACTCAACCACAAAAAGACAAACAACCCAATCAAGAAGTGGGCAAAGGATATGAACACACATTTCACTAAAGAAGATATTCAGGCAGCCAACAGATACATGAGAAAATGCTCTCGATCATTAGCCGTTAGAGAAATGCAAATTAAAACTACGATGAGATTCCATCTCACACCAGCAAGGCTGGCATTAATCCAAAAAACACAAAATAATAAATGTTGGAGAGGCTGCGGAGAGATTGGAACTCTCATACACTGCTGGTGGGAATGTAAAATGGTACAACCACTTTGGAAATCTATCTGGCGTTATCTTAAACAGTTAGAAATAGAACTACCATACAACCCAGAAATCCCACTCCTAGGAATATACCCTAGAGATACAAGAGCCTGCATACAAACAGATATATGCACACCCATGTTTATTGCAGCTCTGTTTACAATAGCAAAAAGTTGGAAGCAACCAAGGTGTCCATCAACGGATGAATGGGTAAATAAATTGTGGTATATTCACACAATGGAATACTACGCATCGATAAAGAACAGTGACGAATCTCTGAAACATTTCATAACATGGAGGAACCTGGAAGGCATTATGCTGAGCAAAATGAGTCAGAGGCAAAAGGACAAATATTGTATAAGACCACTATTATAAGATCTTGAGAAATAGTAAACCTGAGAAGAACACATACTTTTGTGGTTACGAGGGGGGAGGGAGGGAGGGTGGGAGAGGGTTTTTTATTGATTAATCAGTAGATAAGAACTGCTTTAGGTGAAGGGAAAGACAACACTCAATACATGGAAGGTCAGCTCAATTGGACTGGACCAAAAGCAAAGAAGTTTCCGGGATAAAATGAATGCTTCAAAGGTCAGCGGAGCAAGCGCGGGGGTCTGGGGAACATGGTTTGCGGGGACTTCTAAGTCAATTGGCAAAATAATTCTATTATGAAATCACTCTGCATCCCACTTTGAAATGTGGTGTCTGGGGTCTTAAATGCTAACAAGCGGCCATCTAAGATGCAGCAATTGGTCTCAACCCACCTGGAGCAAAGGAAGATGAAGAACACCAAGGCCACACGACAACTAAGAGCCCGAGAGATAGAAAGGGCCACATGAACCAGAGACCTACATCATCCTGAGACCAGAAGAACTAGGTGGTGCCCGGCCACAATCGATGACTGCCCTGACAGGGAGCACAGCAGAGGACCCCTGAGGGAGCAGGAGATCAGTGGGATGCAGACCCCAAATTCTCATAAAAAGACCAAACTTAATGGTCTGACTGAGACTAGAGGAATCCCGGCAGCCATGCTCCCCAGACCTTCTGTTGACACAGGACAGGAACCATCCCCGAAGACAACTCATCAGACATGAAAGGGACTGGTCAGCGGGTGGAAGAGAGATGCTGATGAAGAGTGAGCTAATTATATCAGGTGGACACTTGAGATTGTGTTGGCAACTCTTGTCTGGAGGGGGGATGGGAGGATAGAGAGAGAGGGAAGCAGGCAAAATTGTCAAGAAAGGAGAGACTGAAAGGGCTGACTCAAGAGGGGGAGAGTAAGTGGGAGTAGGGAGTGAGATGTATGTAAACTTATACGTGACAGACTGATTGGATTTGTAAACGTTCACTTGAAGTTTAATAAAAGTTATTAAAAAAAATAATAATACCATCAAGAAAGTGAAAAAAAAAACCATAGGATGGGATTTGTATCCAGAGTAAAGAACTCTTACAACTCAATTATAAAAAGACAAATCAATTAAAAAATGGTCAAACGATTTGAATACACATTTCTCCAAAGAAGATACAGAAATGACCAATAAACACATGAAAAGATACTCAACATCCTTACTTATTAGGGAAATGCAAATCAAAACCACAGTGAAATACAATCCCACACCTACTAGGGAGACTCTAATAAAAAAACACAGACAATAACAAGTGTTATTGAGAATGCTGAGAAATCAGAACAATTATACATTGCTGGTGGGGATGTAAGTTAGTGCAGCCACTTTAAGAAACAGTTTAGTAGTTTCTCAAAACGTGAAACATAGAGTAACCATATGACCCAGGTTTCCACTCCTAGATATCTATCCAAGAGAATTAAAAACACGTCCACCCAAATATTTGCACATGGATGTTCTTAGCAGCATTATTCATAATTGCCGTAAATGGTCACAACTCCAGTGTCTATCAACTGCTAGGGCTGGGAGTGTGGAGAATGGGGAGTGACTGCAAATGAGTAGGGATTTTCTTTTTGGAGGTGATGAGAATGTCCTAAACTTATATTGTGATTATGATTGCACAATTCTGTAAATATACTAAACCATTGAATTGTACTCTTTAAATGCATGGATATTCTGGCTCGTGATTTATATCAATAAAGATGTTAAAAATAAGCTAAAAGTTTTGGGGAAACCTTTGTCAGCATTCTTAGCTTAAATACCTTTGGCATACATAAAGTTTTACCGTGTAGTTAAGCTTTACTAAGTATGTTGATAAAGGTTCCTCAAACCTTTTCTTAGAAAACCGTCAAATTAATGGTCTGGAATCTTACTTCCCTTAAAAAAAAAATGTACTCTAATACTGAGAATGGAAAAGCCCTCTTGATCTCTTCAATCTTAAAAGATTCAAATACAGCTAGCACTTTTTAAGTGTCTCCTCTGTGTTAGACATTATGCTAGTTGCTTTCACATACGCTATATTAATTTCATAATTATCCTGTGATAAAGGTGTTATCCTCATTTACATATGAGGAAACCAAGGCTCAAAGAAGGTAACTTACAGGAATTATGTAGGTAGAAAATGACAAAAACATATGGGTTAGGTTTCAGCTCTCAGTTAAAATCACATAATAATCCTACCTCCTTAAATTCTCAAATCTGTTTAGCAATATATTTGATAATCTCTTGGGCTACTTCTATGATAACTAGTCTCATCTGTTCAATGGAAATTACATTACTTTAACTCTCAATATAATCTTAATCGAATACACTTTATTTCATCCTATATTCTGATAACAGTTGTTAACTATTGACAGTATGGGATAAGAAGGAAGACAACTGGAATGAAAATTAAAAGGCCAAATTCTAGACACAACTGTCATTAAAAATCCCTGAATATGAGCAAATTGCTTAATCTCTCTGTACATTTACCCCATCTGTAAATTGAGAGGGTAAAGCAAAATAATGTTCTTTGTACTTATTGGATATTCCCTCTTAATACATCTCAAGCTAAGAATATTCCAAGAGTATTTTCAACTATGTCTCAGCAAGCTGAGGTTTCCCACTTCCAAAATTATTCTTGATCTTTAAATCTAGTAGAAAAGCTTGTTCTGTAGTACTGATGTTTCCTATGTGAACCTTTACTTATTTTCTCTTGGTTTATCTACTAGTCATGCTGTTGTTTTTTTAGGTGCCATCAAGTTGGTTCCCACTCATAGTGACCCTGTGTACAACAGAATGAAACACTGCCCGGTTCTACGCTATCCTCACAATTGTTACGCTTGAGCCGGTTGTTGCAGCCAATCTGTCAATCCATCTCATTGAGAGTCTTCCTCTTTTTTGCTGACGCTCTATTTTACCAAGCATGATGTCCTTCTCCAGGGACTGGTACCTCTTGACATTTGCAAAGATTGTGAGACAAAGCCTTGCCATCCTTGCTTTTAAGGAGCGTTCTGGCTGTACTTCTTCCAAGACAGGTTTGTTCATTCTTCTGGCAGTCCTTGGTATATTCAGTATCCTACGCCGACACCGTAATTCAAAGACATCAATTCTTCTTTGGTCTTCTTTATTTTTTGTCCAACTTTTTCACAGCACACAAAGTGATTGAAAACACCATGGCTTCGATCAGGTGCACCTTAGTCCTCAAAGTGACATCTTTGCTTTTTAACACTTTAAAGAGGTGTTTTGCAGCAGATTTGCCCAATGCAATATGTTGTTTGATTTCTTGACTGTTGCTTCCATGGGTGTTGATTGTGGATCCAAGTAAAATTAAATCCTTGACAACTTCAATCTTTTTCTCCACTTATCGTGATGTTGCTTATTGGTCCAGTTGTGAGGATTTTTGTTTTCTTTATGTTGAGGTGTAATCCATACTGAAGGATGTAGTCTTTGATCTTCATCAATAAGTGCTTCAAGTCCTCTTCATTTTCAGAAAGCAAGGTTGTGTCATCTGCATATCACAGGTCATTAATGAGTCTTCCTGCATTCCTGATGCCCCATTCTTCTTCACATAGTCTAGCTTCTTGGATTATTTGTTGAGCATACAGATTGAATAAGTGTGGTGAAAGTCTACAACCCTGACGCACACCTTTCCTGACTTTAAACCACACAGTATCCCCTTGTTCTGTTTGAGTGACTGCCTCTTGGTCTATGTACAGATTCCTCATGAGCACAATTAAGTGTTCTGTAATTCCCATTCTTTGCAATGTTATCCATAATTTGTTATGATCCACACAGTAAAATGCCTTTGAATAGTCAACAAAACACAAGTAAACATCTTTCTGGTATTCTCTGCTTTCAGCCAAGACCCATCAGACATCAGCAATGATATCCCTTATTCCACGTCCTCATCTGAATCCGGCTTGAATTCCTGGCAGTTCTCTGTCAGTGTACTGCTGCAACTGCTTTTGAATGATCTTCGGCAAAATTTTACTTGAGTGTGATATTAATGATATTGTTTGATAATTTCTGCATTCTGTTGGATCACCTTTCTTTGGAATGGACACAGTTATGGATCTCTTCCAGTTGGTTGGCTAGGTAGCTGTCTTCCAAATTTCTTGGCATAGATGAATGATTGCTTCCAACGCTGTATCCGTTTGTTGCAACATCTCAATTGGTATTCTGTCAATTCCTGGAGCCTTGTTTTTGCCAGTGCCTTCAGGGTAGCTTGGACTTCTTCCTTCAGTAACATAGGTTCTCGATCATATGCTACCTCCTGAAATAGTTGAACATCAGCCAATTCTTTTTGGTACACTGACTCTCTGTATTCCTTCCATCTTCTTTTGATACTTCCTGGGTTGTTTAATGGAAACCCTGGTGGTGTAGTGGTTAAGTCCTGCGGCTGCTAATCAAAGGGTAGGCAGTTTGAATCCGCCAGGCGCTCCTAGGAAACTCTATGGGGCAGTTCTACTCGGTCCTATAGGGTCACTATGAGTCGGAATCGACTCGACGGCACTGGGTTTGGCTTGTTTAATATTTTTCCCATAGAATCCTTCAAAATTGCAACTCAAGGCTTGAGTTTTCTCTTCAGTTCTTTCAGCTTAAGAAATGCCAAGCGTGGTTTTCACTTTTGGTTTTCTAACTCTAGGTCCTTGCATACTTCATTATAATACTCTTCTATTCAGCTTTTACTTCATCATTTCTTCTTTTCACTTTAGCTTCTGTACACTTAAGAGCAAGTTTCAGAGTGTCTTCTGACATCCATTTTGGTTATCTCTTTCTTTCCTGTCTTTTTAATTACCTCTTCCTTTCTTCATGTATGGTGTCCTTCATATCATTCCATAACTCATCTAGTCTTTGGTGATTAGTGTTTAATGAGTCAAATCTGTTCTTAAGATGGGTTCTAAATTCAAGTGGAATACTCAAGGTCATACTTTGCTCTGCTGGACTTGTTCTAATTTTATTCATCTTAACTTGAACTTACATATGAGCAATTGATGGTCTGTTCCACAATTGGCCCCTGGCCTTGTTCCAACTGATGATGTTGAGTTTTCCATCGTCTCTTTCCACAAATGTAGTTGATTTGATTCCTGTGTACTCCATCTAGCGAGGTTCATGTGTATAGTTGCCATTTATGTTGATGAGAATAGGTATTTGCAATGAAGAAGTTGTTGATCTTGCAAAATTCTATCATGTGATCTCCAGCACCATTTCTATTACCAAGACCATATTTTCTAACTACTGTTCATTCTTTGTTTCCATCTTTCACATTCCAATCACTATTAATTACCAATGCACCTTGACTGCATGTTTGATCAATTTCAGACTGCAGAAATTGGTAAAAATCTTCACTTTCCTCATCTTTGGCATTAGTGGCTGGTGCGTAAATTTGAATAATAGTCGTATTAACTGATCTTCTTTGTAGGTGTATGGATATTATCACTGGCAGTGTTGTACTTCAGGAGAGATCTTAAAATGTTCTTTTTGACAATGCATGCAATGGCATTCCTCTTCAATTTGTCATTCCTGGCATAGCAGACCATATGACTGTCCGATTCAAAATGGCCAGTACCAGTCCATTTCAGCTCACTAATGCCTAGGATATTTACACCTTCCATTTCATTTTTGACGACTTCCAGTTTTCCTAGATTCATACTTCGTGCATTCTATGTTCCTTTTATTAATGGATGTTTGCAACTTTTTCTTCTCATTTTGAGCCATGCCACATCAGCAAATGAAGGTCCCAAAAGCTTGACTCCATCCACGTCATTAAGGTTTATTCTATTTTGAGCAGACAGCTCTTCCCCAGTTGTATTTTGGGTGCCTTCGAACCAGAGGGACTCATCATCCGGCACTATATTAGACAATGTTCCACTGCTATTCCTAAGGTTTTCACGGGCTAATTCTTTTCAGAATTAGACCGCTGGGCCCTTCTTCTTAGTCTGGAAGCTCAACTGAATCCTGTCTGCCATGGGTGACCCTGCTGGTATTTGAACACCAATGGCATAGCTTCTGGCATCACAGCAACATGTGAACCCCCACAATATGACAAACTGACAGGAGATAAGTTACTTGGCCCTGTGAATTCCCTCATATCCTTTCCAATTGTTCCATACCCACTGCTTCTACCGTCATTATGTATGTCTGTACATACCTCCTTAACAGATCCTTAACAGATAAGTTTTACCTTCCTCCAATTCTAGAGTGGTATTTCTGAAACATAAATCTGATCGTGTTACTTCCCTGCTTATATTTACCAGTGACCACTTCACCATCACCAAATAACCTACAGGATGAAGTTCAAATTCATACCCTGTATTGCTCTTCATGATCTGACTCCTGCTTACTTATTCAGCTTTATCTCTTAATGCTTATCTGTGTGCACCATATATGCATTGGTTATCCGAATTACTTTTCAGTTCCCCAAAATCCTTTATTGTTCCATGCATAAGTATCTTTCTACATGCTCTTCTGTCTACTAGGAATGCTTTTTCCCCTTTTCAGTTTGGCACACACTCACTCTTGAAGATCCACCTCAAGCATCATATTCTTAGTGAAACCTGGCACTATCCACCCATTTGGACACTAGTGAAGTTGATCACTTCCTTCTTTCTGGTATCACTATAATTTGTATGTATAAAAAAAAATTTTTTTTTATTTTATATTATAGCATTTATGGCAGTGTATTATCATTATTTATTGTCTTTCTTTCCCACTGTGAGCTCTTGTTTGTCTTTATAATTCTAGAGAAGTGCCTGGAATATAGTAGGTACTCATTAGATGTTTGAATGTTGTTGAATAAATGAGAGATGGTTTTCTATAGATGTAAATTTTTGATCAACAATCAATGCCCATGGAAACAGCAGTCAGGAAATCAAAAGCTGTATTGCATTGGGCAAATCTACTGCAAAAGACCTCTTCAAAGTTTTAAAAAAAAGTCACTTTGATGACTAAGGTGTGCCTGGCCCAAGCCATGGTCTTTTCAATTGTTTCATATGTATGTGAAAGCTGGACAATGAGAGAGGAAGACCGAAGAAGAATTGACAAATTTGAATTATGGTTGGTGTTGGCAAAGAATATTGAATATACCGTGGACTACTTAAAGAACAAACAAATTAGTCTTAGAAGAAATACAACCAGAATGTTCCTTAAAAACGAGGATGGTAAAACTTTGTCTTGCTTACTTTGGACATCATCAGGAAAGACCAATCCCTAGAAAAGGACATCAGGTCAGTGAAAACAGGGAAACCCTCAATGAGATGAATTGACACAATAACTACAAGAGTGGGCTCAAACATATCAAAGATCGTGAAGATGGTGCAGGGCCAGGTAATGTTTTGTTCTGTTGTACATAAGATTGCCATGAGTCAGAGCCAACTCAGTGACAACTAACAACAGCAATTTTTCCAAAATACCTTTATTGAAGCATATTTTTCATTTCATATAAATCACTCTTTTGAAGTGTACAATGATTTTTTTTTTAATTTACCAAGTTGTGCAACCATCGCCATAAATCAGTTTCAGAACAATTTTATCTCCCCAATAAGATGCCCCACGCACATTTATTGTTAATCTCTGTCTGTCCTCTACCTCTAGCCCTGTTGTTGTTGTTGAGTCGATTTTGACTCATAGAGACCCTATATGACAGAGGAGAACTGCCCATAGAGTTTCCTACGCTGTAATCTTTACAGGAGCAGATTGCCAGGTCTTTTCTCCTGCAGAGCTGCTGGTGAGTTTGAACTGCTGACCTTTGGTTAGCAGCTGAGCACTTAACACTTGCACCACCAGGACTCTGTCCCGCAGCCCTAGACAACCACTAATCTACTTTCTGTCTTTATAAATTAACCTTTTATAGATATTTCATATAAATGGAATCACACAATATGTAGTCTCTTTGTGTCCAGTTTTCACTGAGCATAATGTTTTTGAGGTTCATCCATGTCATAGAATGTACCCACAGTCTGTTCCTTTTTATTGCTGAATAGTATTCCTTTGTAAGGATATGCCACGTTTTTAATCCATTCATTAGTTGATAGACATCAGGATTCCAATTTTTGGTAATTATGAGTAATGCTGCCAAGAACATTTGTAAGTCTTAGTGTGGATATGTTTTTATTTCTCTTGAGTATGTACCTAAGAGTGGAATTGCTGGGTCATATGGAAAATTTACATTTAATTCTTTAATAAACTGCCAAACTATTTTCTAATAGGTTGTGCAATTTTATACCCCCACCAGCGATGTATGAAATTTCCTGGTTTTACATACCCCATCAAACATTCTTTACTGTCTTTTTGTCAGGAAACCCTGGTGGCTCAGTGTTTAAGAGCTATGGTTGTTAACCAAAAAGGTCAGCAGTTCAGATCCACCAGGTGCTCCTTGGAAACCGTATGGGGCAGTTCTTTTCTGTCCTACAGGGTTGCTATGAGTTGGAATCTACTCGACGGCAATGGGTTATCTTTTCGTCATAGCCATTTTAGGGTGTGTGATATAGTATTTCATTGTGGTTTTAACTTGCGTTTCCCTAATGACTAATGACATTGAGTATATTACCCATTTATATGTCATTTTTTATAAACTTTATTGAAATATTTTGTCCATTTTTTTTATTGGGTTGTTTGTCTTCTTATTGAGGTATGTTTTTGTATATTCTGGATAACCCACTGCCATCGAGTCCATCCCGACTCAAAGCGACCCTACAGGACAGGGTAGAACTGCCTCATAGAGTTTCCAAGGAGCACCTAGCGGATTCGAACTGCTGACCTCTTGGTTAGCAGCCATAGCACTTAGCCACTATGCCACCAGGGTTTCCATATTCTGGATATAATTCTTTTATCAGATAGGTGTTTTTCAAATATTTTCTCCCAGTCTGTTACTTGTGTTTTCATTTTCTTGATGTCTTTTGAAGAGCAAAGCTTTTGAAATTTATCCATTGTTTCTTTTATGTACTGTGCTTTTGACATCATATCTAAAAAATCTTTGCTGAGCCCAAGGTTTCAAGGATTTCATCCTGTTTTCTTGTAAAAGTTGTATTGTTTTAGGTCTTACAGTTTAGTCCATAATCTGTTTTAAGTTAATTTTTGTTTATAGCATGAGGTAATGGCCTAAGTTCATCTTTTTGCATGTGGATATCCAATTACTGCATCATCATTTGTTTAAAAAGGTGGGTCTTTTCCCCAGTGAATTGCCTTGACACCTTTGTTGAAAATCAGTTTACTATAAATATAAAGATTTACTTCTGGGCTCTCAATTGTGACCACTGATCTGTGTATCTATCCTTATGCTAATACCACATTGTCTTGATAATTGTAGCTTTATGGTTAAGTTTTGAAATTGGGAAGTAAAAGTCCCCGACTTTGGTCTACTTTCTCAAAATTGTTTTGCTTATTCTAGATCTTTTGCATTTCCATATATTTTAGAATTATCTTATTAGTTTCTCAAAAAAACAAAAAAAAGCCTGTTGGAATTTTCATAGGAATTATATTGAATTTATTTTTCAATTTAGGGAAAATTGTCACCTTAACAATGTTGGGTCTTTCAGCCCACCGACATGGAATGTCCACTTACTTAGATCTTTAATCTCTTTCAGCGATGTTCTGTAATTTTCAGTGTATGAGTGTTGTACTTCTTTTGTTAAGTTTATCCCTCTGTATTTCACAACTTTCGATGTTATTGTGAAAGGTATCATATTCTTAACTTCATTTTCAGATTGTTCATTTTTCATATATAGGAATAAAATTGAATTTGTATATTAATGTTGTATTCTGTGACCTTGCTGTACTTGTTTATTACTTCTAATAGTTTCTTAGATTCCTTAAGATTTTCTACATACAGAATCGCGTCATCTACAAATAAGACAATTTTTATCTTCCTTTCCTATTTTTTTTTTTTCCTATCTGGGTATCTTTTGTTTCGTTTTCTTGCCTGATTGCATTGACTAGAGCTTTCGGTACAATTTTGAAAAAAAGTGCCAAGAGTGGGCTTCCTTGCCTTGTTCCCAGTCTTAGGGGGAATGCTTCCAGTCTTGAACCATTAAGTATGATGTTAGCTGTAAGTTTTTCATAGATGCCCTTTTTAGGTTGAAGAACTTTCCTTCCAATCCAAGCTTGTAGAGTGTTTTTATCATGAATGGGAGTTAGATTTTGTCAAATGCTTTTTCTGGGTCTATTGAGATGATCTTTTTTTTTTTTTTTAATTGAGATGATCATGTGGTTTTTCTCTTTATCCTGTTAATATGGTGTATTTGGAAACCCTGTTGGTGTAGTGATTAAGTACTACGGCTGCCAACCAAAGGGTCAGCAGTTTGAATCCACCAGGCGCTCCTTGGAAACTCTATGGGGCAGTTCTCCTCTGTCCTGTAGGGTCGCTATGAGTCGGAACTGACTCGACGGCACTGGGTTTGGTTTGGTTTTTTTTTTTTTGGATTACATTAATTGATGTACAGATATTAAACCGGCATTGTATTTCTGGGATAAATCCCACTTGGTCATGGTGTATAATCATTTTTATATATTGTTGGGCTTTGTTTGATAATATTTGGTTGAGAATTTTCGCATTGTATTTATGAGAGATGCTGGTTTGTAGTTTTCTTGTGATGTCTTTTTCTGGTTTCAGTATCAGGGTGATAATGGCCTCATGGAGTAAGTTGGGAAGTGTTTCTGCTGTTTTCTGGAAGAATTTGTATAGCACTGCTATTATTTCTTCTTAGATGTTTGATAGAATTCACCAATAAAGCTATCTGGACCTGATCTTTTGTGTGTGTGTCTATGTGGTGGAGGGAGGCTTTTAATTACTGATTCAATTTCTTTGTTATAGGTCTATTCATATCTTCTCTTTCTTTTTGAGTCAGTTTTGATAATTTTTTTTAGTAGTTTGTCCATTTCTTCTAAATTGTTGGATTTGTTGGCATAAAGTTGTTCATCTAACTAAAGGTTTGTCAATTTTGTTGATCTTTTCAAAGAACCAACATTTGTGTTCATTGATTTTCTCTATTGTTTTTCTGTTTTCTATTTCATTAATTTCCACACTAATGTTTATTATTTCCTACCTTTTGCTTGCTTTCAGTTTGGTTTGCTCTTCTTTTTCAAGTGTCTTAAGGTTAGAGTTTAGATTATTGATATAAGATCTTTCTTATTTTCTAATTATGCAGGTGAATATAAATTTCCCTCTAAAAACTAATTTGACTGCATCCCATATATTTTGGCATGTTGTGTTTTTATTTTCATTCAGTTAAAATACTTTCTAATTCCACTTGTAATTTCTTCTTGACCCATGATTTAAAAATTTAATTTCCAAATATTTATAAAAAAAATATTTATGGAGCTCCTAAATTGCCTTCTGTTGTTGATTTCCAGTTTAATTCCATTGTACTAGGAGAACATCCTTTGTATGATTTCAATCCTTTTAAATTTATTAAGATTTTATCATGACCTAGTATTAGTCTATCCTGGGGAATGTTGTATTTGAAAAATAATATGTTTTCTTCTTTTGTTGGAGGAAGTGTTCTATAGATGTCTATAAGGTCTAGTTAGTTTATAGTCTTCTGTATCCTTGCTGATTTTCTGTCTAGTTGTTCTATCAGTTATTTAGATTGGAATATTAAAGCCTCTATTATTGTTGATTTGTCCATTTTTTGTCCTTCAGTTCCCTCAGCTTTTGTTTCATATATTTTGGGGCTCTGTCATTAAACGTGTAGATGTTTATAATTTGTTATATCTTCCCGCCGAATTGGCCGTTTTGTCATTGCAAAGTGTTCCTCTTTGTCTCTAGTAATGCTTTTTTGTCTTAAACTCTTTTGTCTCGTATTTCTTCCATTATTGTCTACATGGTATATCTTTTTCTGCCTTTTACTTTCAACCTATTTGTATGTTTCAATCTAAAATATATGTTATAGACAGCACACAACTGAATCCTGTTGTTTTTTTTTTTTTAATCCGGTCTGACAACCTCTGCCTTTTGAGTTTTTAATCTATTTACATTTAATGTAATTACTGATAAAGTAGGATTTACATCTACCATTTTGCTGTGTGTTATGAATTTTTTGTTCCTGTGTGTACCTTTTTTGTTTGTTTAACATGTATATTCTACTGTACCTTTTAAGTTCTTCTGTTCATTTTTTTTACTGTATATTTAAAAAATTATTTCTCCATAACCTTGCCAACACCTGTTGTTTCCTGTTTTTTTGATCATTACAATTCTAATAGGAGTAAGATAGTATCTCATTGTAGTTTTGATTTGCCTCTCCCTAATGCCTAATGATGTGGAATATCTTTTCATGTGCTCAACGGCCATTTGAACATACTCTTTGGTGAAATGTCTGTTCAAGTTCTTTGCCCATTTTTTGATTGGGTTGTTTGTCTTATTGTTGTTGAGTAGTAGAAGTTTTATATGTATTTTGGATATTAGACCTTTATCAGGTATATGGTTCCTGAAATTTTTCTCCCAATCTGTAGTTTGTCTCTTCACTTTGTTGATAAAGTTTTTTTTTTTTAATAAAGTCCTTTGATGAACAAAAGTATTTATTTTTTATGAGGTCCCATCTATCTATTTTGTCTTTTGGTGCTTATGCTTTTGATGTCATTCCTGAACATTCATTGCTGAAAACCAAGACCCACAGCCTCACCCCTATATTTTCTTCTAAGAATTTCATGGTTTTAGTTTTCACATTTAGATCCTTGACCCATTTTGAATTGGTTTTTGTGTATAGTGTGAGACATGGATCTTGTTTCATTCTTCTCCATGTGGAAATCCAATTTTCCCAGCTCTGTTTTCTAAAGTGGCTCTACCTTCCTCATTACATGGACTTAGCACCCTTGTTAAAACAGTTGACCATAGATGCATGGATTCATTTCTGGACTCTCAGCTCTATTCCACTGGTCTATATATCTGTTAAGGAACCCTGGTGGTACAACAGTTTGGTTCTTGGCTGCTAACTAAAAGCTTGGCAGTTCAAACCCCACTTCCCCACCAGCGACTCTGAGGGAGAAAGAGCTGGTAATCTGCTTTCGTTAAGAATGCAGCCAAGTGGTGGGATTGTAAAATGGTACAACCACTGTGGAAATCCATCTGGCGTTATCTTAAACAGTTAGAAATAGAACTACCATACAACCCAGAAATCCCACTCCTCGGAATATACCCTAAAAATACAAGACCCTTCACACAAACAGATATATGCACACCCATGTTTATTGCAGCTCTGTTTACAATAGCAAAAAGCTGGAAGCAACCAAGATGTCCATCAACGGACGAATGGGTAAATAAATTGTGGTATATTCACACAATGGAATACTACGCATCGATAAAGAACAGTGACGAATCTCTGAAACATTTCATAACATGGAGGAATCTGGAAGGCATTATGCTGAGCGAAATGAGTCAGTTGCAAAAGGACAAATATTGTATAAGACCACTATTATAAGATCTTGAGGAATAGAAAAAATGGAAAAGAACACATACTTTTGTGGTTACAAAGGGGGGAGGGAGGGAGGGAGGGAGGGAGAGGGCTTTTTATTGATCAATCTGTAGATGGGAACTGCTTTGGGTGAAGGGAAAGACAACACTCAAAACAAGGAAGGTCAGCCTAATTGGACAGGATTAAAAGTAAAGAGGTTTCCGAGATAAAATGAAAGCTTCAAAGGATAGCGAAGCAGGGGCTGGGGTCTGGGGAACTTGGTTTGAGAGGACTTCTAAATCAATGGGCAAAATAATTCTATTATGAAAACACTCTGCATCCCACTTTGAATTGTGGCACCTGGGGTCCTAAATGCCAACAAGCAGCCATCTAAAATACATTAATTGGTCTCAACCCACCGGGAGCAAAGGCAAAGGAAGAACACCAAGGTCACACGACAACTAAGAACCCAAGAGACAGAAAGGGCCACTTGAACCAGAGACCTACAATATCCTGAGACCAGAAGAACAAGTTGGTGCCCGGCCAC
This sequence comes from Loxodonta africana, assembly GCF_030014295.1. Classification (NCBI taxonomy): domain Eukaryota; kingdom Metazoa; phylum Chordata; class Mammalia; order Proboscidea; family Elephantidae; genus Loxodonta; species Loxodonta africana. Next base: position 127,312,477 of record NC_087369.1, read on the forward strand.
AATCGATGTCTGCCCTGTCAGGGAGCACAAGAGACAACTCCTGAGGGAGCAGGAGACCAATGGGATACAGACCCCAAATTCTCATTAAAAGACCACACCTAATGGTATGATTGCGACTAGAGGAATCCCAGAGACAATGCTCCCCAGAACTTCTGATGGCACAGGACAGGAACCAACCCCGAAGACAAATCATCAGGCATGAAAAGGACTGGTCAGTGGGGGGGAGAGAGATACTGATGAAGAGCGAGCTAATTAAATCAGGTGGACACGGGAGAGTGTGTTGGCAACTCTTGACTGGAGGGGGGATGGGAAGATAGAGAGAGATGGAAGAAGGTAAAATTGGCACGAAACGAGAGACTGTAAGGGCTGACTCAATAGGGGGAGAGCAAGTGGGAGAAGGGAGTAAGATGTATGTAAACCTACATGTGACAGACTGATTGGAATGGTAAATGTTCACTTGAAGCTTAATAAAAATTTAAAAAAAAAAAAAAAAAAAAAGAATGCAGCCAAGAAAACCATGTGGAGCCTGATTAGAAGGGCGAAAATGCAGAGCAGAATTTCACAATCTCATGGACTTTAGACTTTCTGAGCTGTGGAGGGTGGATGAGCCCCTGAAACTGTTGCTCTGAGATAATCTTTAAACCTTAAACCAAAAATATCCCCTAAAGTCATCTTAAATCTAAACAGTAGTTTAGTTTAACTGGTAGAAAAGGCCTACCTTGAGCATTATGGTCTTTTAATGACTATATGGGATCAAATTGACAACAACTCAAAAGATTAGATAGGAACCTTAGAGAGCAGTGAGTTTGTGTTAATGAGGGAACAATAAGAAAAGGAGGGTGAGAACGGTTGCACAACTCAAAGAATGTAATCAGTTTCACTAAATTGTACATGTAGAAACTGTTGCATTGGTGTATGTTTTGCTGTGTATATTCTCAATAACAACAAAATAAATAAAATTTAGGAAAAAAAACTATGGGGCAGCTCAGCTCTGTAACTTGTGATCGTTATGAGTCAGAATTGACTTGAAGGCACCCAACGATAACATATGTCTTTTAATACGTTCCTTCATTTTGAAGGATAATTTTGCTGGATATGGAATTCTTGGTTGACTCTTTTTCTTCCAATTTTTAATATGTTCACTGACTGATTTCTGGTAAGAAGTCAGCTGTCGATTTTATTGAGTATCACTTGTGCATGGTAAGTTGTTTTTTCTTGCTGTTTTCAAGATATTCCAGATTCTCTGTTTTTCTTTGACTTTTATCAGTTTGATTATGTTGTGTTTAGGTATACATTGGGAGCCCTGGGGGCGCAGTGGTTGAGTTATGTTGCTAATCAAAAGGCTGGCAGTTCAAATCCACCAGCTCCTCCTTGGAAACCCTGTGGGGCAGTTCTACTCTGTCCTACAGGGTTGCTGAGTTGGGCTCAAATCAATGGGCAACAGTTTGATTTGGTTGGTAGGTATATATCTTTCTGAATTTATTCTACTTGGAGTTTGTTGAGCTTCTTGGTTGAATAACTTAATATTTTCTCGTGAAATTTGGGGAGTTTTTGGCCATTATTTTTTCCTATGTCTTTCCTACCCCTTTCTCTTTTCTCCTTCTGGGACTCCCATTATGTGAATGCTTGATGGTTTCCTACAAATATCTGAGGCTTTGTTCATTTTTCTTCATCCTTTTTGTTTTCTGTAACTCAAACTAGATAATCTCTATTGACCTAACTTCAAGATTGTTAATTCTTTATTTTGCCAGCTCAGATCTGCTGTCGAGCCACTTAGTGAATTTTTCATTTCAGTTATTGTACTTTTCAACTCCAGAATTTTTATTCGATTCCTTTTCTTTACTGATATCCTCTGTGTAGTTGGACACAGTTGTCATACTTTCCTTAAACAGAATTTCCTTTAGTTCTTTGAATATATTCATAATAACTGCTTTACAGTTTTTGAAAACCCTGGTGGCGTGGTGGCTAAGAACTACAGCTGCTAACCAAAAGGTCGGCCGTTTGAATCCACCAGGTGCTCCTTGGAAACCCTATGGGGCAGTTCTACTCTGTCCTATAGGGGTCACTATGAGTCAGAATCGACTCGATGGAAATGGGTTTTTGTTTGTTTTGTCTTTTTAATGTATCTATTGTGCTTTAGGTGAAAGTTTACAAATCAAGTCAGTCTCTTATACAAAAAGTTATATACACCTTGCTGTGTGGTACACCTAACTGCTCTCCTCTTAATGAGACAGCACGTTCCTCCTCTCCACTCTGTATTCCCCATGTCCATTCAACCAGCTCCTGTCACCCTCTTCCTTCTCATCTCACCACCAGACAGAAGTTGCCCACATAGTCTCATGTGTCTACCTGAGCCACAAAGTTCACTCCTCAACAGCATCATTGTCTAATAGTCTAGGCCAATCCTTTGCTGTAAAGGTGGTTTCAGGAATGGTTCCAATCTTGGGCTATCAATGGGTCCGGGGACCATGACCGTCAGGGTCCCTCTGGTCAGGCAGACCATTAAGCCTGGTCTTGTTAGGAGAATTTGAGATCTGTATCCCACTGTTCTTCTGCTCCATCAGGGATTCTCTGTTGTGTTCCCTGTCAGGACAGTGATTGGTGGTAGCTGGTCACCATCTAGTTCTTCTGGTCTCAGGCTGATGGAGTCTCTGGTTTATGTGGCCCTTTCTGTCTCTTGGGCTCGTAATTACCTTGTGTTCTTGGTGTTTTTCATTCTCCTTTGCTCCAGGTGGGTTGAGACCAATTGATGCATCTTAGATGGCCGCTTGCTAGCATTTAAGACCCCAGACGCCTCTCACCAAAGAGGGATGTAGAACGTTTTCTTAATATATTTCGCTATGCCAATTGACCTAGATGTGGCTTGGTTTTTTACAGTTTTTGTCTATGAAGTCAACATCTAGGCTCCTTCAGTGACATTTTCTGTTGCCCCACCCCCCCACCCCCCACCATATATAGGCATACTTTTGTCTTTCTTTGCATGTTTAGTAATTTTTTTTTGAGAACTGGACCTTATAGTTAATATATTGTACCAACTCTTAATATCACATCTCTCCCCCAGGGTTTTTTGTTCTTGATGTTGTTTTTCTCGTTATTTCTGCTTATTTGTTTAGCAACTTTCCTAGACTAATTCTGCGCATTCTGCCTCCCTGCAGGGTGCAGCCACTGAGTTCTCTTATAGTTTTTTTTTTAAGTTCTTGTTTTTATTTTAAAGCCTAGCTTCATTCATGCTCACCCTTGAGATCAGTATAATTCAGTGATCAGAAGATTTCTTTAAATTCCTTGAGCCAGTAAGTCATCCACCTTTTGCCAAGGGCATCTTTGTGTGAAGACAAGCCTTCAAATTTCAGGCAATTTACAAATCAGCCTTAGCTTTCACAGGGGCTCAAAATCAGCCAGAGTTGAGTGACTGGGGCCTTCTGTCCCATTTCTTTCCTGGCCATGTGCATAGCTCTGCACACGCATGTATACTTCTAGAGCTCCAAGAATATATCAAAATCTTTCCAGTTTTTTTAGCCACGTTCTTATTTGCCCCAACTGAAATCACATTGTTAGGCAGCTGTGATTTTACCAGGAGATTGTTATTGTTTTCAGTAACACCCAGGGGATAGGGCTTTTTCTTCACAGAGTTGAGTTGTATTAAATCAAATGGTGACAATACCCTAGGAATGAAGATTTTCCAGGAGTTACTACCTTGGTCAAAATATTTTCTGGAATGTTCTGGGGATGGGACTTTTCAGGGAGCACTAAAAGCGATTGATGCTCTTAAGTTGGCTGTGATACTGCTGGTGTTTCATGGCTACCACGCGTCTGAGCTGGGGAGGGAGGGAGGGAGGGGGAATGGGAATAGCCTCAAGTTAAAATACCACAGACCATGCTATTCTTACTGAAGTTTAGTCATTTTTCTTGAATAGACACTTTCCAGTCTGTTCTATGCCTTTGGTTATTTACAGTGTTCTGAAATGGTTTATTTTGAATATTTTGCCAGTATTTTTGTTTCTTTTGTTGGAGGTGTAGGTTTACCGAATTTTTCACTTTGACAATCCAGAAATCAATCTGTTAATACCTCTTGTTTTTATAGGAAAACGATATCTGTGTGAGACATTGCTTTAATGTTTGTTATTTATATAGATTGTGGTTTGTAAATGACAGATAAAACAGCATTTTTTTCTTCTTGTGGAAATTTTTAACATGCATTTGAGACAATTACATTGTGACTCTCTTTTTCAGGTTGCTATTAGTTCTGACTCTTCAGGTCCATCAGATAATCTTGAGGAGCAATCTATGACATGTCAGAAAGAATGCAGTAAAACTGTGAACACTGAAGCCTTAATGAGAGTGTTTCACCCTCAGAATTTGGAGACTCTTAATTCTAAAATGGTAAGAAAACAAAATATACAAAATATTTAAATCTATGGACTAAAACAGTTGATTAAAAATCTTAGAGCAGGCTGAAAGATACTACATTCGAAAAATCTTCTTTTGGGGTTCAAAAAGGTATTTCAGCAGGTGCTACTGTGTGACTTGTTATAAGGAATGAAAGTAAAAGATAAAAGTTGGATGTTGGGTTTTAGTTACGTAGATTTTTTGTTTTGAACATTTTATTGTGGTTTAGATGAAAGTTTACACAGCAAATTAATTTCCCAATCAACAATTTATACACACTTTGTTTCATGACATTGGTTGCAAACCCCTGAATGTGTCTGCACTCTCCCTGCTTCCTTCCTGGGTTTCCCATGTCCATTCGCCCAGCTTTCTTTTCCCTGTGTCCTTCTGAACTTTGCTTTTGGGCAAATGCTACCTTTTATGTCTCGTGTAGTTGATTGTTCTGAAGTATACATTCCTCACTGGTGTTATTGTTCATATTATAGGCCTGTCTATTGTATGGCTATAATGTAATCTCCGAGAGTGATTTTAGTTCCAAGTTTGAAGGGTGTCTAAGGGCCATAGTCTTGGACGTTCCACCCATCTCTTATCAGACCAGTAAATCTGGCCTTAATTATGAGTTTGAATTTTTTTCTACATTTCTCTCCCACTCTGCCCATGACCTACTATTGTGGTCCCAGTCAGAGTGGTCAGTAGTGGTAGCAGGGCACCATCTAGTTCTTCTGCTCTCAGGCTAGTGGAGGCTGTGGTTCATGTGTTCCATTAGTCCTTTGAATTAATTGTTTCCATGAGTCTTTGATTTTCTTCACTCTTATTTGCTCCACATGGGAAGAGATCAAATGTACCTTAGATGGTCGCTGGCAAGCTTTTAAGACCAAGCCATTACTCAACCAAGGTAGGATGTAGAACATTGTCTATATGGATTATGATATGCCAATTGACCTAGATGTCTCCTGAGACTATGGTTCCTAGCCCTCAAGCCCAGTATCTCAGTCAGTTGCATAGATTTCTAATAATCTATCCTGGAATCGGGAGTCCTGGTGTCTCAGTGGTTAAGAGCTACAGCTACTAACCAAAAGGTCAGCAGTTCGAATCCACCAGTTGCTCCTTGGAAACCCTATTGGGGCAGTTCTACTCTGTCCTGTAGGGTCGCTATGAGTCAGAATTGACTCAATGGCAATGGGTTTTTTTAATTCCGGAATCGAGGTGATATGGGGAGAATGATAGTTCAGAGCTTTACCTCCTAAGCTTAATGGTTTTCCCATTTGTATATGAGTTTAGCTAAGAATTAAAATAGTCAATTAAAGCTGTGATGTTCACATGGGTTAAAAAGATTTTTTGTTGACAAATGTTCAATGTTTGACCCTTATGTGAATACTGGTTTTGACTTTATATGCTATTGATATCCATAGATCTATTGTTGTTTCGTGTTGAAGAAAGTGGTCAGATTACTTAAAGAAGTTAATTTCTCAGTATATTTAATTGGTTTAATATTTCTGTTACAGCTGAAAGAAAAGATGAAGGAACAGTCATGGAACATCCTATTTGCAGAATGTGGGCGTGGTGTTAGCATGTTCCGGACCAAAAAGACTCGAGATCTGGTTGTAAGAGGGATTCCAGAGACCTTAAGAGGAGAGCTTTGGATGCTTTTTTCAGGTACTACATTTACCACATTTTTATGTAAATAATGCATGCCTTCTACGTTTGTTTACCACATGCGCCCTCTCCCTGCTAGGTATATTAAGCATGCTAAGCTAATTTTTTTACAGCAATGTGTAAAAAGAATTGACATAGCATGTATGATAATACTGCTCAGGGTTAGGGCACAGTTGGCAAACAAACATAGAAGGCACGTGCTATTTGCGTAAGAACGTGGTATTCACTTTATTCATTAAACAGACGTTAATCATGTCCTTTCTAGGAGTTATGCAGTAAGCTAAAGTCATAGAATTACAAAAATGGCTAGGACAAAGTCTTGCCCATTATGAGTTCAGAATAGTCAAAGAGAGAAAGTTAAATAGTATGAGTATTTAGCTATCCACACATCCAGCATCTGAGCAGATTAGTTTACTTGGCAGGATGAGTGTACTTTGGAGGGAAAATCCCTATCTCTAGTGTCAAAGGAAAGTTTAGAGAAAAAAAAAACTCAGCTTATGAAAATGTTATTCTGTTTGATAAGATTAGTGTCCTGATCTTATGGACTCTAGCATGAACTTTTTTTTCTTTGCTTGTGTGTGCTCGGATGTTAACTGAGCATAAAACTAAATCTCAAGGTAATGAAATTTAATTCTTCATGTATATGTGCAAATGGTAGCTGTATTATGTTCTTCTTCCTTTGTATGTTAATGTAATCATGTTCACAGGTGCTGTTAATGATATGGCTACTAACCCTGGTTATTATGCTGAAGTGGTTGAGCAATCCTTAGGGACCAGCAACTTGGCTACCGAAGAAATTGAACGTGATTTGCGTCGCTCCCTGCCTGAGCACCCAGCCTTTCAGAGTGATACTGGCATATCTGCTCTGAGGCGGGTACTCACTGCATATGCATACAGGAATCCCAAAATCGGGTACTGCCAGGTATGACTGCACTCCAAGTTCAACTATGTGCATGTTCCAAATGTAAAATCACATCAAATCCAGCTCCACTAATTTGGAAATTGTGATAATAAGGGTAAAGGTTGGGCTGAGGTGGACAGTGGATATTATTAGTATAAGTAGGATGATAGTGGGAATACTTAGGAGAATTGATATTTCATTAATTAATTTTTCTTTTTCATGTAACAGATGTTTATTGAATTGCTGTTCTGTAAAAGGTATGATAAGTACATTGTGCTGTATGCTTGAGGCTTTATAAAGATTAATCAGATAAGGATTCTGCCCTTAAAAGTATAAAGACTGGTAGGTGTTATTCACTGGAAAACCAGAAAAACAAATGAGAGAAACCATTAGAGAAATATAAAGTCCTGCAAGGATAAGGATTTATAACAGGGAGAAATTTTTATCTGGGAGAATCAGACAAGGCTTCATGGAAGAGATAGCATTTGAAGGTCTTGAAAATTGGTGAATTTTGGATGAATGGAAATGAAATGAAAGAACTTTCCAGGTGAAGGGATTAGTTTAACCTAACACAAAACCAAAAAAAAAAAAAACCAAATCTACTGCCATTGAGTTGATTCTGACTCATAGCGACCCTAGAAGACAGAGTAGAGCTGCCCCATAGGGTTTCCAAGGAGCACCTGGTGGATTCGAACTGACCTTTTGGTTAGGAGCCGTAGCTCTTAACCACTATGCCACCAGGGTTTCCTAACCTAAAACAAACCAAAAAAAAAAAAAAAAACAAACTGTTGCCATCAAGTCTATTCCAACTCATAGTGACCCTATAGGACAAAGTAGAACTGCCTCCATAGAGTTTCCAAGGAATGCCTGGTGGATTCGAACTGCCCACCTTTGGTTAGCAGCCTTAGCACTCAACCATTACGCCACCAGAGAGAGGTAAATTTGGAATGTGTGCAAGACCATGTCCTATTTAGTTTAATAGAAGTGTAGGGTGAATAAAGGGAAGTAGTTGGGAAAAAATAAGGTAGGTTGGGATAGGATTGCTCTGAGTTGGAATTGACTTGACTGCAATGGGTTTGGTTTTGGGATAGGTCAGGAGTTTAAATTTTATCCTGTAGGCAGTAAAGAAATCATTGGGGAAGATATCCTTTAGGAGCGCATTGTATTAATTAGGGTAGGCCAGACTGCTAACACAAACTCAAATAGATAATAGTTGAAACACAATAGAAGCTTGTTTTTTTTTCCAGAGAAAAATAACTTTATTATTCATTGCACAGCAGGCAGCTTTAGGTACATGTTCTCACAAGTTTCTCTTGACTACTTGTTAGGGATTGAATTATGTCCTGCAAAAATTCTGTCGGAATCCTAGCCCCTTACATGTGGATGTAATCCCGTTTGGGAATAGAGTTTTCTTTGTTATGTTAATGAAATCATATCACTGTATGGTATGTTTTAAGCCACTTTTTTTTTTTAAATGATATTGTGTTTTTGATGAAAGTTTACACAGCAGTTTAGGTTCCCATTCAACAGTTTCTACACAAATTGTTCAGTGATATTGGTGACATTTTTTCACAGTGCATGAACATTCTTTGTTATTTCTGTTCCAGTTGTTCCATTTCCTTGCCTTCTCATCTTTGCTTTAAAGTAATTGTTGACTGTTTGGTCTCATAGAGGTGATTTTTTAAAGGGGCATAGTATTCACAGGCGATATTCTTTATTTAGTAAGCCATTTCTGTTATTTAGCTAAAAGGTGACCTCAGGGGTTTGTTTTGGTTCAAAGTTTAAAGAGCTTCTGAGGGCAGTAGTCTTGGGGAGTCCTTCAATCTCAACCAGTCCAGTAAGTCTGTATTTTTTAGGAATTTGAGGCTCTGTTCCACGTTTTTCTCCCATTCTATGAGGATCCATCTAGCATGTTCCTGATCAGAATGGTTGGTAGTGGTGGCCGGGCACCTTGTAGTTCTTCTGATCCCAGAGTAGATGAGGCCATGGTTCATGTAGACTAGTTTCTTCTTTGAATTTTTGTTTTCCTTCTTTCTCTTCTGTTCCAGATGAGTAGAGACCAATAGTTGTCTCTTAGATGGTTGTTCACAAGCTTTTAAGACCCAGACACTACTCACCAAACTAGGATGTAGAACATAAACTTTACGAACTATATTATGCCAATTGACTGAGTTGTCCCACAGGACTACGGTCCTAAGCAGAAGTTTATTTCTTAAAGGAATAGAGGAGAACATGTATTCTGATCAGTAGACAGCTGTCCTCCATGAAATTAGTCAGGGGCTTAGGTCCTGGTGGTACAGTGGTTAAGTGTTCGGCACTTACCAAAAGGTCAGCAGTTGGAATCCACCAGCTGCTCCTAGGAAACTATGGGGCAGCTCAACTCTGTCCTATAGAGTCGCTATGAGAATCGACTCGGCGGCAATGGGTTTTTTTAGGTTGGCAGCAGCCTCTGTCATCTTCAAAAACGGCTTCCAAGGTGCTCTTTCATTGCCATTACCACTCACAGGAAGGGTGAGAGAGCTTTTCTGGGAGATTGAAATGAATGGATCTTCTAAGTGATTAGTATTGTTAGCATATTTTAGGCTCTCTGAGAGTTACAAAAGGAGCATAATGCTTCCCTCAAAGAGCTTACATTCACAGAACGTGTGATGTTATCTATATACAGTAGTTTAGAGAAATCTTCAAATTATGTGGCACTTGACTTTGACTTTTAAAAGATGACAGCAGAGTTAAGAGTACATGGGGGCAAGAGGAAAGTTATACTGGGTTTAGGTAACAATATGAGTAATACCATTCAGGTGAGGACAAGCTTGCCATAGAGATCAGACTAGCTAGGTTCATATTGGAATCAAGAAGTAAGTAAGTTTGTGTGGGATGATATCATGGAGAATCTTAAAAGCTGAGGAGAAGGGTTTGAATTTAATATAATAAGCAGGTTATTGCTTTTGATCAAAAACCTTTGCGAGCAGTATAGAAACATCATGGCGTGGTTATTTGTTCATACATCTCATATTGAGATATAACTCACATAACAAAATTCACTCTTTTAAAGTATACAATTCGCTAACTTTCTGCCTCTCTGAATTTGCCTATCCTGGATTTTTCATATAATGGAATGGTACAATAGGTGGCCTTTTGTGTTTGGCACCTTTCACTTAGCATGATGTTTTCAAGGTTCATTCATGTTGTAGAATGTATCAGTACTTCACTCCGTGTTATGGCTGGATGATATTCCATTGTATGGATATATTACATTTTGTTTATCGATGCAACAGTTGATGGATATTTGGGTTTTTTCTACCTCTTGGGTATTGTGAATAATACTGCAATGAACATTGCTGTACAAGTCCCTGCTTTCAAGTATTTTGGGTATACCGGTAGTCCCTGATTTACGATGTATTAGAGTTGCAATGAACCGCGCTTATGACTGCCTGTTTTTTTTTTTTATATCTTACCATTAGTAATATGTACCACATACAATGTTGTAGCACATAATTTGCTGATGTTATCATTCTCAGATGTTCACTCGCAGATGTTCAATGTTATTATTTATAGCAGGGTATTTGGAAACCCTGGTGGCATAGTAGTTAAGTGCTATAGCTGCTAACCAAAAGGTAGACAGTTTGAATCCACCAGGTGCTCCTTGGAAGCTCTATGGGGCAGTTCTACTCTGTCCTATAAACTCTCTCTGAGTCAGAATCGACTTGACGGCAATGGGTTATGGGTTATGAAAACTAAAAAGAGGTATTAAACTTATGTCAGAACAGACAGCATAGTCGTCGGAACAGGACCCCATTATAAGTTGGGGGCTACCTGTATATCTAGGAGTGGAATTGCTGGGCCATATGATAATTCTGGAGCCCCGGTGGCCCACTGGCTAAGAGCTCAGCTACTAACTGAAAGGTCAGCAGTTTGAATCCGCCAGCCACTCCTTGGAAACCCTATGGGGCAGTCCTACTCTGTCCCGTTGGGTCGCTACGAGTTGGAATTGACTACAACAGATTTGGTTTCTTTTTTTTTATTATTGGTAATCCTGGGTTTGACTTTTGAGGAACCACCAAACTGTTTTCCACAGTGGCTGCACAATTTTAGATTTCCACCAACGTTTATTGATTCTCTTTCTGATTATAGCCATCCTACTGATTATGAGTTAGTATCTCATTGTGGTTTTGATTTGCACGTTCCTACCTGGTGGCATAGTGGTAAAGTGCTACGGCTGCTAACCAAGAGGTCAGCAGTTTGAATCTGCCCGGCACTCCTTGGAAACTCTGTGGGGCAGTTCTACTCTGTTCTATAGGGTCACTATGAGTCAGAATCCACTTGATGGCAGTGGGTTTGGGTTTGGTTAATGACTAACAATATTGAGCATCTTTTCATGTGCTTATTGGCTATTTGCATAAACTGTTAGGAGAAATGTCTATTCAAACACCTTGCTCACTTTTAAAATTTAGTTCTTTGTCTTGTTATTATTGAGTTTTAGTAATTCTTTTTTTTAATCTTTTTTATTGAGTTTTAGGTGAAAGTTTACAGGTCATGTTAATTTCTCATACAAAAATTTATACACAAACTGTTATGTAACCCTAGTTGCAATCCCTATAATGTGACAGCACACGCCCCCTTTCCACCCTCAGTTTCCCTTGTCCATTTACCCAGCTCCTATCCCTTTCTGCCTTCTCATCCCTCCTCCGGACAGGAGCTGTCCATGTAGTCTCATGTATCTACTTGAATTAAAAAGCACGCTCTTCATGAGTATTATTTTATGTTTTATAGTCTGGTCTAATCTTTGTCCAAAGAATTGACTTCAGGAGTGGTTTTAGTTCTGGGTTAACAGAGTCTGGGGCCATGTCTTCTCGGGTTCCTCTAGTCCAGTCAGATCATTAAGTCTGGTCTTTTTATGTGAATTTGAATTCTGTACCACACTTTTCTCTTGCTCCGACAGGGACTCTCTGTTGTGTTCCTGTCAGGGCTGTCATTGGTGGTAGTGGGGCACAATCTAGTTAGTCTGATCTCAGGCTGATGGAGTCTCTGGTTTACGTGACCCTTTTGTCTCTTGGGCTAATATTTTCCTTGTGTCTTTGGTGCTCTTCATTTTCCTTTGCTCCAGGTAGATTGGGACCAATTGATTTATCTTAGATGGCCACTTGCAAGCTTTTAAGACCCCAGACACCACTCACCAGAGTGGGATGCAGAACGTTTTCTTAATAAACTTTGTTATGCCAATTGACTTGGATGTTCTAAAATCAGGTAGCGTGAGGCCTCCCACTTTGTTCTTCTTCTTCAGTAATGCTTTACATATCTGGAGCCTCTTCCCTTTTCATGTGAAGTTGGTGATTTGTTTCTCCATCTTGTTAAAAAATGTCATGGGAATTTGGGTCAAAATTGCATTGTATCTGTAGATCGCTTTGGATAAAATTGACATTTTCATAATGTTGATTCTTACTATCCATGAGCAAGGTATGTTTTCCACTTATGTAAGTGTAATAGTTCTTTATGTATTGTAGATACCAATCCCTTCTATAATATTTGCAAAATTTTTGTCCCACTCTGTGGGTTGTTTTTGACTTTCTTGATGGTGTCCTTTGAAACAGAAACTAAAAAAAAAAAGATTATAGTCCAATTTACCTATTTTTCTTTTGTCATATGTGCTTTGATGTCGTACCTAAGAAATAATTGTGTAGCCCAAGGTCTTGACCATTTATTCTTATTTTCTTGTAGGAATTTTATAGTTTTAGCTCTTACATTTAGATATCTGATCCATTTTGAGTTAATTTCTGTGCATGGTGTATGGAAAAAGCCCAACTTCATTCTTCTGCCTGTGGGTGTCCATTTGTCCCAGTACTATTTGTTGCAAAGCCTATTCTGTCCTGCATTGAATTCCTTGGTACTTTTGTAGAAAATCAGTTGACCATAAATGTTACATTTTATCTCTGGACTCTTAATTCTGATCCATTGGTCTGTATGTCTATATGTCAATGCCATACTATCTTGATTAATGCAGATATGTAGGAAAGTTTTGAAAGGGGGAAGTGTTAGTCCTCCAACTTTGTTCTTCTTCTGGGTCCTTTGCATTTTCGTGTGAATTTTAGGATCAGTTTGTGATTTCTGCAAAAAAGCCAACTGGGATTTTCATAGTGATTACGTTCAATCTTTAGATCAAATTAGGGGGCATTATTAAGTCTTCAAGTCCCTGAACACAGGATGTCTTACTTGTTGGTTTATTTAGGTCTTTTAATTTCTTTCAAGGATATTTTGTAGTTCTCGGTGTATAGGTTTTGTTAATTTTATTTCTATTTTATTATTTTTGATGCTATTGTAAATTGAATTGTTTTCTTGATTTCATTGTTGGGTTGTTCATTACCAGCATATAGAAATACAATTGTTTATATTGATCTCGTATCCTCCAACTTTGATGAACTCACTTGTGAATTCTAACAGATATTTTTGGTGTGTGTGTGAATTCCTTAGGGTTTTCTATATACAAGATCATAACATCTGTGAATAGTGATACTTTTGCTTCTTCCATTCCAATCTAGATGCCTTTTTTTTTCCCTTACCTAATTGACCCGGCTAGACCCTTCAGTACAAAGTTAAATAGAAGTAGTGACAATGTACATCTCTGTCTTCTTACTAATCTTAGGGGAGAAGAAATCAATCTTTCACCATTAAGTACAATGTTAGCTGTGGGATTTCTGTAGATGCTGTTTATCAGGTTGAGGAATTTTCCTTCTGTTACTGGTATGAGTGTCTTTTATCATGAAAGGGTGTTGGATTTTGTTAAATACTCTTTTTCTGCATCTTTTGAGATGATCTTATTTTTTCCTTTATTAATAAGGTGTATTACATTGATTTGTTTTAGTGTATTGAACAAACCTTGTATTCCTAGTATAAATCTCACTTGTTCATAGTATACTATAATTATTTTTGTATGTTGCTGGGTTCAGTTCGCTAGTATTTATTGAAAATTTTTACATTTATTCATATGAGATATTGGTGTGTAGTTTTCTTGTGTTATCTTTGTGCGGTCTTGATATCAGGGCCTCATAGAATGAGTTGGGTAGTTTTTCCTCTTCTGTTTTTTGAAAGAGTTTGTAAAGGATTGGTGCTAATTCTTGTTTAAATGCCTGGTAGATTTTACCAATGAAGCCAGGGTTTTCTTTGTGGGAAGTTTTTGGATTACTAATTCAGTCTCTTTACTTGTTATAAGTCTATTCGGAATTTTCTATTTCTTTCTTGAATTGATTTTAGTAGCTCGTATTTCTATGGGAATTTTTCATTTCATCTAGGTTATCTAATTTGTTAACATATAATTGTTCATCATACTCCCTTATAATCCTTTTTTATTTCTCTGTGGTCAGTAGTAATATTCTCTCTTCCATTCCTGATTTTCATAATTTGAGTCCTTTCTCTGTTCCTCTTATCTGGTCAGGCTAGCTAAAGGTGTTTCAGTTTTGATGATCTTTTCAAAACCCAACTTCTGGTTTCATTGATTTTCCTCATTTTTTTATTCTTTATCAACTCTTGCTTGCCCAGAGGCTCAAGGCTAGCCAGAGGTGAGAGCTTAGGGCCTTTGGTATTCTTTCTTGAGCCTACACACAGCCGAGGGCATGCATAAAGTCATATATATGTGCATAGCATTCTAGATTCCTAGGAATATGTTAGAGCTTTAAAAACCTCCCTATGGAGTTCTCATTCCCCAGCTTTCCTTTTAGCCTATTGTTTATCCAACTGTTATCCACTGCCTCAGGTAGCTGCCATGTCCAACAACTGCCTCTGATTGCTTTTGACAAATACCCCTGGGCAAAAGGCTGCTTGCACTGTATAAGCTCTGAGTCACGTCAAATTACAGACAGCCTTGCAAGTGGGGTCTTCCAGAGAACCACCAGATAAGCCAAATAATGATAATTCCCTGAGAATGGGGCTTTGAAGGAACTCCAGCCTCATTATTTTCCATCCAGTGGCTGCTGCTGTTGTTGTTAGGTCCCATCGAGTTGATTCTGACTCATAGCGACCCTACGTACAACAGAATGAAACACTGCCCAGTACTGCTCCATCCTCACAATCATTGCTATGCTAGAGCCCATTATTGTAACCACTGTGTCAGTTCGTCTCATGGAAAGTCTCCTCTCTTTCTCTGACCCTCTACTTTACCAAGCATGATGTCCTTCTCCAGGGACTGGTCCCCCCGATAACATGAGACGAGGTCTTGCCATCCTCACTTCTAGGGAGCATGCTGGCTATACTCCTTCCAAGACAGATTTGTTTATTCTTCTGGTGGTCCATGGTATATTCAATATTCTTCACCAGTGCCATAATTGAAATGCATCAATTCTGCTTTGGTCTTCCTTATTCATTGTCCAGCTTTCACATGCATAACGTGCAACTGAAAATACCATGGCTTGGGTCAGGCACACCTTAGTCTTCAAGGTGACATCTTTGCTCTTCAACACGTTGAAGCGGTCCTTTGCAGCAGATTTACCCAATGCAATGCGTCTTTTGATTTCTTGACTGCTGCTTCCATGGCTGTTGATTGTGGATCCAAGTAAAATGAAATCCTTGACAGCTTCAATCTTTTCTCCATTTATCATGATGTTGCTCATTGGTTCAGTTGTGAGGATTTTTGTTTTCTTTATGTTGAGGTGCAATCCATACCGAAGGCTGTGGTCTTTGATCTTCATCAGTAAGTGCTTCAAGATTTCTTCACTTTCAGCAAGCAAGGTTGTGTCATCTGCATATTGCAGGTTGTTAATGCATCTTCCTCCAATCCTGATTCTCAGTATTGGCAAAAAAAAAAAAAGCAGTGAAATGGGCATTCAGGCACTATCAGTCAGAAATATAAATCGGTGTAGTCTTTTTGTGAGAGAATTTGGCAATAACATAAAGCCTTTTAAAAATAATATTCTTTGACTAAATAGCAGCTGCATTCTGAAATTGATCAAACACGCAGTCAAAATGCATTGGTAATTACTGGTGGTTGGAATGTGAAAATTGGAAACAAAGGAGAAAGGTCAATAATTGGAAAATACAGCCTTGATAATAGAAATGACTCCAGAGGTCACATGGTAGAATTCTGTAAGACAAACAACTTATTCATCAGAAATAATTTTTTCAGCAACACAATCGACTACACACATGGACCTCACCAGATGGATTACAGAGAAATCAAATTGACTACATCTGTGGAAAGAGCCAATGAAGAAGCTCGATATCATCAGTCAAGACAAAGCCAGGAGACAAATTGCTCATGTGCAAGTTCAAATTGAGGCTGAAGAAAATCAAAACAAGCCTACGAGACCAAAGTACGACCTTGAATGCATCACACTTGAATTTAGAGACCATCTCAAGAGTAGATTTGTCCTGCTGAACACTAATGACCAAAGACCACAAAAGTTGTGGGAAAATATCAAGGACGTCATACATGAACATCAATATCTTAGGCATTAGTGAGCTGAAATGGACTGGTATTGGCTGTTTTGAATCAGACAATCATATGGTCTACTGTGCTGGGAATGACAAATTGAAGAGGAATGGCATTGCATTCATAGTCAAAAAGAACATTTCAAGATCTATCCTGAAGTACAACGTTGTCAGTGATAGGATAATATCCATATACCTACAAGGAAGACCAGTTAATACAACTATTATTCAAATTTATGCACCAACCACTAATGCCAAATATGAAGAAATTGAAGATTTTTACCAACTTCTGCAGTCCGAAATTGATCAAACATGCAATCAGGATACATTGATAATTACTGGCAATTGGAATTCGAAAGTTGGAAACAAAGAAGAAGGAACAGTAATTGAAAAATATGGCCTTGGTAATAGAAATGACACCAGAGATCGCATGATAGAATTTTGCAAGACCAGTGACTTCTTCATTGCAAATACCTTTTTACAACAACCTTTTTTCAATGGCGACTATTCACATGGACCTTGCCAGATGGAATACGCAGGAATAAAATCGACTACATCTGTCGAAACAGATGATAGGAAAGCTCAATATCATCAGTCAGATAAAGGCCAGGGGCCAACGGTGTAACAGACCATCAATTGCTCATATGCAAATTCAAGTTGAAGAAAATTAGAACAAGTCCACAAGAGCCAAAGTATGACCTGAGTATATCCTCCCTGAATTTAGAGACCATCTCAAGAATAGATTTGATGCGTTGAACACTAATGACTGAAGACCAGATGAGTTGTGGAATGGCATCAAGGACAGCATACATGATGAAAGCAAGAGGTCATTAAAAAGACAGGAAAGAAAGAAAAGACCAAAATGGATGTCAGAAGAGACTCTGAAACTTGCTCTTGAACATAGAGCAGCTAAAATGAAAGGAAGAAATGATGAAGTAAGAGCTGAACAGAGGATTTCAAAGGGTGGCTCGAGAAGACAAAGTAAAAGTAGTATAATGAAATGTGCAAAGACCCAGAAATAGAAAACCAAAAAAAAAAAAAAAAAGAACTCACTTGGCATTTCTCAAGCTGAAAGAACTGAAAGAAAAAAAATTCAAGCCTTAAGTTGCAATTTTGAAGGACTGTATGGGGAAAATATTAAATGATGCAGGAAACATCAAAAGAAGATGGAAGGAATACACAGAGTCACCTTACTAAAAAGAACTGGCCGACGTTCAGCCATTTCAGGCGGTAGCATATGATCTGGAGCCCATGGTACTAAAAGAAGTCCAAGCTGTGCTGAAGGCATTGACGAAAAACAGGCCTCCGGGAACTGACTTAATACCAGTTGAGATGTTTCAATAAACGGATGCAGTGCTGGAAGCGCTCACTCATCTATGCCGAGAAATCTGGAAGACAGCTACCTGGCCAACCCACTGGAAGATATCCATATTTGTATCCATTCCAAAGAAAGATGTTCCAAAGAATGTGGAAATTATCAAACAATATCATTAATATCGCACACAAATAAAGTTCTGATGAAGATCATTCAAAAATGGCTGAACTGCCAGAAATTCAGGCCGGATGGAAAAGTGGACGTGGATTGAGGAATGTCATTGCTGATGTCGGATGGATCCTGGCTGAAAGCAGAGAACACCAGAAATGTGTTAACCTGTGTTTTATTGACTAGGCAAAGGCATTCAACTGTGTGGATCATAACAAATTATGGATAACATTGTGAAGAATCGGTATTCCAGAACACTTAATTATGCTCATGAGAAACCTATACATAGACCAAGAAACAGTCATTCGAATAAAACAAGGAGGTACTCCGTGGTTTAAAGTAAGGAAAGGTGTGCATCAAGGTTTTATCTTTTAACCATACTTAGTCAATCTGTATGCTGAGCAAATAATCAGAGAAACTAGACTTTATGAAGAAGAACACAAATGAATGCAATATTGGAAGTGCTCATTTGTCTATGCTAAAAAATTTGGAATACAGCTGCTGAGCCAACCGACTTTAACAGATCTATCTTTGTGCCCATTCCAAAGAAAGGTGATCAAATGGAATGTGGAAATTTTCAAACAATATCATTAATACCTCTTGTTAGCAAAATCCTGCTAAGATAATTAAAAAAATTGCAACTGTACATAGACAGGGAACTGCCAGAAGTTCCAGGTAGATTCAAAAGAGGACATGGAATGGGGGATATCATTGCTGATTTCAGATCTTGGCCAGAAGCAGAGATTATTAGAAAGCTGTTTACCTGTGTTTTATTGGCTACATGAAGGCATTTGACTGTGTGAACCATAACAAATTATGGATAACATTATGAAGAATGGAAATTCCAGAACAATTAATTGTGCTCGCGCGTAACTTATACATGGATCAAGAGTCAGTCGTTTGAACAGAACAAGGGGTTAATACGTGGTTTAAAATTGGAAAAGGTGTATGGCAAGGTTGTATCCTTTCACCTTATTTATTAGATTTGTATGCTGAACAATAAATCCGTGAAGCTGGACTATGTGAACAAGAACACGGCATCAGGATTCAAGGAAGATTCATTAACAATTTATGATATGCAGATGGCACAACCTTGCTTGCCAAAAATGAAAATGACTTGAAGCACTTACTGATGAAGGTCAAAGACTACAGCCTTCAGTACAGATTATGTCTGAATGTGAAGAAAACGAAAATCCTCACAACTGAACTGATAAACAACGTCATGACAAGTAGAGAAAAAAATTGAAGTTGTCAACAGTTTCATTTTACTTGGATCAAATGATCAGTCTACAGAAGCAGCAGTCAAGAAATTTTTTTTTTAATGTATTACATTGGGTAAATCTGCTGCAAACAAACAAAAAAAAAAACCCACTGCCATCAAGTCGATTCCGACTCATAGCGACCCTATAGGACAGAGTAGAACTGCCCCCATAGAGTTTCCAAGGAGCGCCTGGCGGATTTGAACTGCCAACCTTTTGGTAAACAGCTGTAGCACTTAACCACTATGCCACCAGCGTTTCCATCTGCTGCAAAAGACCTCTTAAAAGTTTTAAAAATCAAATATGTCACTTTGATGACTTAAGGTATGCTTGATCCAAGCCATAGTCTTTTCAGTGGCCTCATGTGCATGCGAAAGCTATGCAAGGACAAGGAAGACAGAAGAATTGATGCATTTGAACTGTGGTCCTGGTGAAGAATATTGAACACATCGTGAACTACCAGAAAAACAAACAAATCAGTTCTTAGAAAAAATATGACCAGGTGCTCCTTAGAAGCTAGAATGAGGAGACTTCCACTTGCTTACTTTGGACACATCATCAGGAAAGACCAATTGCTAGAAAAGGATGTCACATATGGTAAAGTAGAGGGTCAGCAAAAGTGAAGGAACCCCTCAGTGAGGTAGATTGGTAATAGCGACAACAATGAACTCAGACATACCAACAATCATGAAGATGGCGCAGGATTGGGCAACATTTTTTTCTGTTGTACGTTAGGTTGTCATGAGTTGGAGCCAGCTCAACAGCAACTAACAACAACCCTGAGAAAATAGTAAAAAACTTGGATGAAAATTTATGTACAGAGATATTCATTGCAGTGTTATATATAATAGTAAAAAATTGAAATCAGCTTAAATGTCCAATAATAGTAGAGTGGTTAAATAATTTATATTATACCCAATTTATTATTTTACAGTCCTTAAAAATATTATCTTAGAAGAATATTTCATGGCATCAAAAATGGACAATATAATGCTTAGTGAAAAAAATCAAGATTTAATATACAGCATGACCCAAATTTTAGGAGAGAAAGCAAGAAAAAAACTTTTTAAAAAAGCAAGGAAAAAAAATACATCAACATGTTAACAATGGTGATTTCTGGGTAGATGGGATTATATGAGGTTTTTATTTCCTTCTTCATACTTTTTCATTGTTTCTAAATTCTATAAAATAAGGATTTGTTACCTTTATAATTAGAGATGTGCCCAAATGTGATAGAAAAGTAATGATCTGACATTTGTGTGCAAGATAGAATAGAAGGAGAAAGTTAGAGTGGTAGCAAGAATGAAGAGGAAAAAATATATCTAAGTGATACTTTCTTTTTAAAAAATTTATTGTGGTAAAATATATGTAACAAAACGTTTGCCATTTTAACCATTTTTACATGAATAATACAGTGACATTAATTATGCTCACATGTTGTACAACCATCTGTTTCCAAATCTTTCCATCACTCTTAATAGAAACTCAGTACCCCTTAAGAAAAAAAAAAACCCACTGCCATCGAGTTGATTCCGACTCATAGCAACCCTACAGGACAGAATAGAACTGCCCCATAGAGTTTCCAAGGAGCGCCTGGTGGATTCGAACTGCTGACCTTCTGGTTGACCACCATTGCACTTAACCACTACACCGCCAGGGCTTCCCCCTTAAGAAATACCTCCCCATTTCCCCCTCAGACCTGCCCTTGATAATCACTAATAAACTTTGGTCTCTATGCATTTGCCTAGTCTAGATAATAATAAGTATGTAAGTTGAGGATGATATCTAAGAGATGTTCTACCGTAGGCAGCGTGAAGTACAGATGAAGTTTGTTTCTCCAGTTCTAGTATATCCTTGAAGGTAATACAAGTGGTTTTTTCTGATTTGTGATAATTATGATTTTTTTACTCATTGAAATTAGTTAAAATTAGGAAGGTTTTACTGATTGTATTCTATATTCATGATATCCCTGCTTCATTTTCTTTGAATGATGTGGTATAAAATAACTGATTAGCAAATGTTAGTCTGACTTCACCTTGTTTTGCTTTGGACTGGCTAAGAGTTCTCATGTTTCCATTATTATTACTCTTTTAATTGTTGTTGCTATTGAAAACTACTATATTTGAAGAAGAAATTTATTTCTTACCTGAGCAAGATTTACTTTTTTGTATTTTTTCTTTAGGCAATGAATATTTTGACTTCAGTGTTGCTTCTGTACGCAAAAGAGGAAGAAGCTTTTTGGCTTCTGGTTGCGGTCTGTGAACGAATGTTACCTGATTATTTTAATCGTCGAATCATCGGTAAGAAAATACACATACACACACATATATTCTTTTCTAAACAAATCCTGTGGCTCTTGTCTATCTAGTATCCAATTAAATCAAAAAACCGATGAATTAGGTTGTGAAATATGCAAAATGCAAGCAGTTTTAAAATGTCACTTTCACTTGACATGCTCAAGAGAGGAGCTTTTTGCATTGAGTGTTATTGTGTGCCATCGAGTCAAGTGTGACTCATAGTGACCCCATGTGACAGAGTAGAACTGCCCCATAGAGTTTTCTAGGCTGTAATCTCCATGGAAGCTGATTGCCAGGTCTTTTTACTGCATAGTTGCTGGGTGAATTTGAACTGCCAACCTTTTGGTTAGCAGCTGAGTGCTTAACCACTGGTCACCAGGGCTCCTTTTTTAATGAGTATGGTTCTAAATGAGCCCTATAGGGTCGCTGTGAGTCGGAATCAACTTGATGGCACTGGGTTAAATGAGCCCTGATGGTGCAGTGGTTAGTGTCCGGCTGCTATCCAAAAGATTGGCAGTTCGAATCCACCAGCTGTTCCTTGGAAACCCTATGGGGGCAGTTCTCCTCTGTCCTATAGGGTTACTCGGAGTCAGAACTGAATCGATGGCGTTGGGTTGGGTTTTATGGTTGTGAAGATTGTTTAATATATTTTTTAAATAAAATTTCTGATCTTAACAAAATTGAATTTTTAAGTTTATTATAGGGTCGCTATGAGTCGAATTGACTCGATGGTGAGTTTTTTTTTTTTTTTGATCCCTATATTGCTAAAAGAATGGTGATCTGAAATTTCCAGAGCTCCCAGAGAATTTTTAATAGTTTCTTTATGGGAGGGGGGCTTTAATCAGCTTAAAACCCCCACATTTATATGAATTATATAAGTATTTGCAAGGTCAGAAAGAAGGATCAAGTTCTTGGCTTGTTAATTGTCTAATATTTTCTTCAGTCACCAAATAACTTACAGATCTATGATCCCCTACCTCAAAACTTATGTATGGTCTCTCTTCAGAAGCCTTCCGTATCTTGGTTATGTCATTGACTGTATTCTCTCTTTTGTTATAGTTTTTTGTGTGTTTATCTTAAGTTCTACTAGTTATTAAGCTCTTTGAAGATGAGACCAAGTCATTAATTGGTGTATCTCTTGTAGCACCTAGTGCAGATCTCTGCACATAATACAGTTTCTCAGATAAATTTGAGTTGAGTTTCTCCAGTGCTTCTTGATGCGTGGCACTCTAATAGCAGCTGTAGAGCTGTATGAAATATAGAAAGGGCACCAAAGGAGTTCATAATTTCAGGAAGAGAGATAAGATGTATCGGCATACTAATAGAAGCAGGAGGTATAATAATCGAGTCCTTTAGAAAGGTGTTCATTTTTCAACTTCTTTTGGTATTCTTCAGGTGCATTGGTGGACCAGGCAGTCTTTGAAGAACTTATCAGGGATCACCTTCCTCAGCTAACAGAACACATGGCTGATATGACATTCTTTTCCTCAGTTTCTCTCTCATGGTTTCTCACACTTTTTATTAGTGTGCTACCTATTGAGAGTGCAGTGAATGTAGTGGACTGCTTCTTCTATGATGGAATAAAGGCCATTTTACAACTGGGATTGGCAATACTGGACTATAATTTAGACAAATTGCTGACATGTAAAGATGACGCTGAAGCTGTGACAGCGTTAAACAGGTACTGTAAGAATCATAGCATTTAAATCTGGAGGGGACCTGAGAGATTATGTTGTTCTAGTCCCTTATTTTTACGGATGAGAAAACTGAGCCTCTAGAAATTTGAAACAATTTGCCCAAGGTCACAAAGATGGTTGAACGGAAGAGCTAGGCCTAAAGTCTAGTACTCTGTCTTCGAGTATTATATAATATAATGACAGTAAATTGTTTTGAAGTAAATTACTAAGTTCTTTGCCTGTTATACTAATAGTGTTGATTCAGTATGCTGGTACTTTCATAGCTCCAGTTTGAGCTATAAAATGTCTCTGTATAAAATTAATTTGAGGCAGTAAAGGGGGCTTGATCATGTGAAATGTCCAGGGGGAGAAATCATTCTGGCTTCCAAGTGATTTCAATCAGTTAGATTGAACTATATTTTCCCAGTAGTTTTTTTTAGGAATGCAGTTTTGCATTGGAGCACACGTGTAGTATGTGTGTGTATGTGTGTGTGCATATGTTGAATGAATTAATATTTGAATGAGTGACTGTTCATCAAGTATAGAATAAAATACAAACTCTTCACTCTCCCATTCATAACTGTCTGTGATAAAGCCTCAATGTACCTTTCTTAACTTTTTTCTCCTTACATGCCTCTACATACCCTGTATTTCATCGTTACTGAGCTATGTGATATTTGCTAAGTACACTCTGAGCCTGTTTCCTTCCCTCATGCTCACCTCTCCCCTTCTGAAACGATTTCTTCTCCATTCCATTCTTCTTACCCGTGTCCTCCTAATTCCCAACCACCCTCAGATTCTACTCCATAAAATCTCCCCTTGTCCTTTCAGTTTAAATTAACGACTAACTCACTAGGGGGAAAATTCGATGCCATTTTCTCTGCTTTAATAATTTTTGTTCCACTAATTATTGTATTAATGTCACTTTTGGATAGGTTCTTTGACAATGTCACTAATAAGGATAGCCCATTGCCTTCAAGTGTTCAGCAAGGTTCAAATATGAGTGATGAAAAAAGCAGTCATATTAGAGTGGATATTACAGATTTGATTAGAGAGTCAAATGAGGTAAGTTTTTTAAATTATAAATACGTAAATTCCACTCCAGACTCACTGCCATTGAGTCAATTCCGACTCATAGCAACCCTGTAGGAGACAGTAGGACGGTCCCATAAGGTTCCCAAGGCTATAATCTTTACGGAAGCAGACTGCCACATCTTTCTCCCACAGAGCACCTGGTGGGTTCAAACCACTGACCTTCCGGTTAGCAGGTAAGTGCTTAACCACTGTGCCATCAGGGCTTCTTTATAAATACACAGCATATTTTAAATGATTGATATGGTAGTTGCATCTGTAATGATATATTAAAAGTAAGATAATAATGCAAGATAAAATTTAAAATCCATCTTCACTTTAAAATTCAGTTCTGTGAGTTGTTCCTAGGTTTTATAACCACCTCTGCCTCCATTTGCTTTTCATTAAATGAAATTGTATTTGCTTGCTTTCACAAATCATGACCACTTTTAAGTAGCTATCACTACATAAAAAAGTGAAAATTTTCCCATCTTAGAGGCTGGAGGACTGGTGGCGTTGTGGTTAAGAGCTCAGCTGCTAACCAAAAGACTCGCAGTTCAAATCCACCAGCTGCTCCTTAGAAACCACATGGGGTAGTTCTACTCTGTCCTCTAGGGTCGCTATGAGTCGGAATTGGCTTGATGGCAACAGATTTCATTTTGTTTGGTTTTTATCACTATATAAAAAGGTGAAAATTATTCTCAGACACTAGAAACTTTACCAATGTTCTTGTACTTAGTCCAGACACATAAACAAAAAAAAAATTTCTTTCAGAAATATGGTAATATTCGCTATGAAGACATATACAGCATGCGCTGTCGAAATAGGTTGTATGTGATACAGACCCTGGAGGAAACAACAAAACAGAATGTGGTGAGTACCCATCCAATAGGGAAAGCCAATAGAAGTAACATATTTTTCTTCAATATCCTTAAAAATTTATATCTGTGTGAGGAAAATGAAAAAGACTGAACAATTGAGCTAGATTCTTGCCAAGGGTCAGCTTACTGTAAATTATTTGAGAGGGAATAAGTTATTTTCTTCTGATTGATTAATGCTGGTTGCTCCGACATGTGTTGTTATTTGACCTTCAACATCATTGCAGCTTAGTGTTGAATATCGTGATGTAGGTGTTTAAGCATAAAATAAATAAATAAATAAACTTTTTTTTTTATTTGTGATGTGCTTCATCAGTAAGAATAGCTGACCTACAGAGTAGTCAGTACTACTAATATGTATTTATTATCCTTGGGTATCTAAGGTAAAGTTAAAAGGGTATAAAGCAGTATGTTTTAAATACTCTCCTTGTTAGTATGTGGATTGATACATAAGAAGCTGTTGATATTGGTTGCCTCTGGTGAAAATGTACCGTTTGAGCTTTTATCATGAGAATATATTATTTTTATAATTTAAAAAGATTAATAATTTTTCTTGCCTCAGTAATTTATAAGGTAAAATATTCTAAAAGCATAATATAGTTAATTTGTAATATTATGCAACCGGCTTGCTTAAAAGCTGAGTCCTCAGAGATACAAATCTGGGCCATTAATACTTCTGAGGAGTCCAGGTTTAGAATTCAATGAAATAAATTCAGTGATGTCACTGTGACATAGCATAGAGCCCCTTTGACTCTTGTCTTAGTTTTTTAATATTTATTAAAAAAAATACTAAGGTAATACATTCTCATTATAAATACTGTAAAAAATAAAGGTCCCCACTCCAGGAGTAACCAATATTAAAAATGATTTGACATATATCCTTCCATATCTTATTTCTATGCATCTGCAGACATATGTGTGTATGTTGGGGGTGGACCTGAGAAGTAGGTATATAGTTTTTAAAATAAGATTGGGCCATCCACGTTGTTCTGCACCTTACTTTTGTCACTTAGAAATATAACATGGTCATTGTATATCAGTACCTCTGGATCTACCTCACTCTTCTTTATGGCTGACTAGTGTACCATAGTATGGGTGGGCTAGAATTTATTTAACAGTTCCCTTGTTCGTTTAGTTTGTCTCCGGTTTGTTTTTTTGTTTTGTTTTGTTTTGTTTTTTTGCTCTTTTAAGTAATACTTTAGTGAAACGTACTTGAATATATATTCTTACACATTTGTAGAAATATTTCTTCTGTAAGATAGATTCCCAGAAGTTGAAGATGGGTCAGAGGGGGTATGCCCATTTAAAATTTAGACAGGTACTGCCAAACTATCCTCCAAAAGGTTTATACCAAATTATAATCCCACCAACCTTGTGAAAGAATGCCCTTTTCTCATACTCTCACCAACTCTAGATGTTAGAAATTATTAATTTGTACCAATTTGATAAATAAAAGTTCAAATCTCATTTTAATTTTTATTTCACTGACCACATATGTTTAGAAATCAATTAATCCTTTTTATTTATTCTTCTAATTGCTTGGTTGTTGCCCATTTTTCTATGAGGTTGTCTTTTTCTAACTGATTTGCAGGAGCTCTTTGTATATTAGTAGTGTTAATTCTTTGCCAGTTATATTTGTGGCTAATATTTTCCCCCAGTCTTACTGTTTCTTTCATTGTCTTTATGGTGTCTTTCAGTGTACACAAGTTTCAAATTTTTGTGTAGTTGAATCTTTCTCTTTTTTCTTACATGATGTCTTGGTTTCAGGTCAAACTAAGCAAGGCCTTCCTTAATTTAACATTACAAAAGTCTTTCCTTATATTGGTTTGTATTACTGGTATTGCTCTCTTTTTAATATTTAAATATTTAATACACCTAAAGAATATATTTTATTTATGGTAGGACATAAGACTCTAATATAATTTTTTTCCCAAATGAAATAACCTGTTGTCTAAATACCATTTATTGACTAGTCCACCCTTACTGTATTATACCTTTTCCATGTGCTAAATTCTTATGTACGTAGGTGGATTGTTTCTGGACTCTCTCTTTTTCTTCCTGCAAATACCATACTATTTTAATTATTGTGGCTTTATAGTCCATTTTGAAATCTGGTAAGGCTTTTTTAATGTCCTTTTAAATGTCTGTTTTAATTGTTTATTTTACTGTCCTTTAGTGAAAATTTATAGTTTTTTATATAGATGTTACACATTTGTTAGGTTTATTCTGCACCTGTGTATTTTATAGTTTTGTTGCTAATATAAATGAGATGTTTTTCCATTACATTTTCTAATTGTTTATTGCTGTGTATATAAAAGTTATTGGTTTGGGTATCTTGCTTTTGTAAATGGCCGCATTATTGATTCTCATTACTTCTAATATTTTTCCATTAAATTCCTTGAATTTTCGGGATAGACAAGCATGTCATTTCTACTCTTAAGAGTTTTGGCCCTTCCTAATATTTACTGTGTGATATTACTTCATAATTTCTGCATTCTGTTGAATCACCTTTCTTTGGAATGGGGACAGATGTGGATTTCTTCCAGTCAGTTGGCCAGGTAGCTGTCTTCAGAGTTTCTTGGCATAGATGAGTCAGCACCTCCAGCAATGTATCCGTTTGTTGAAACATCTCAATTGATATTCCGTCAATTCCTGGGGCCTTGTTTTTCACCAATGCCTTCAGTGCAGCTTGGACTTCTTCCTTCAGTACCATCAGTTCTTGATTATAATGCTACCTCCTGAGATGGTTGAACGTTGACCAATTCTTTTTGGTACAGTGACTCTGTGTATTCTTTCCATTGTCTTTTGATGCTTCCTGTTTCATTCAATATTTTGCCCATACAATCCTTCAATATTGCAACTCGAGGCCTGAATTTTTTCTTCAGTTCTTTCAGCTCAAGAAATGCTGAATGTGTTCTTCTCTTTTGGTTTTCTAACTTCAGGTCTTTGCACATTTCATTATGTTATGTTGTTTTGTCTTCTCAGGCCACCCTTTGGAATCTTCTGTTCAGCTCTTTTCCTTTATCGTTAAGCTTCAAGAGCTTCAGCTGTTCTATGCTCAAGAGCAAATTTCAGGGTATCTTTTGACATCCATTTTGGTCTTTCCTTTCTTTCCTGTCTTTTTAGTGACTTTCTGCTTTCTTCATGTGTAATGTCCTTGATGTCATCCCACAACTCGTTGGATCTTTAGTCATTAACGTTTAATGCATCAAATCTATGCTTGAGATGGTCTCTAAATTCAGGTGGGATATACTCAAGGTCAAATTTTGGCTCTTGTGGACTTGTTTTAATTTTCTTCAACTTGAACTTGCATATGAGCAATTGATGGTCAGTTCCCCTGGTCTTGTTCTGACTGATGATATTGAGCTTCTCCATTGTCTCTTTCCACAGATATAGTTGATTTGATTCCTGTATATTCCATCACTGGGGGATGTTGTTGAAAAAAGATATTTGTGATGAATAAGTCATTGGTCTTGCAAAATTCTATCATGTGATCTCTGACATTGTTTCTGTTACCAAGGCCATATTTTCCAACTACCAATCCTTCTTCTTTGTTTCCACCTTTCGC
Organism: Loxodonta africana; assembly: GCF_030014295.1. Taxonomy (NCBI): domain Eukaryota; kingdom Metazoa; phylum Chordata; class Mammalia; order Proboscidea; family Elephantidae; genus Loxodonta; species Loxodonta africana. The sequence continues at coordinate 127,341,066 of NC_087369.1, forward strand.
ATTCCAATCACCAGTAATTATCAATGCATCTTGATTGCATGTTTGATCAATTTCAGACTACAGAAGTTGGTAAAAATTTTCCATTTCTTCATCTTTGGCATTAGTGGTTGGTGCATAAATTTGAATAATAGTCGTATTAACTGGTCTTCCTTGTAGGCATATGGACAGCAGTACATCGAGAGGAAACTGCCAGAAATTCAAGCTGGATTCAGAAGAGGATGTGGAACGAGGGATATCATTACTGATGTCAGATGGATCTTAGCTGAAAGCAGAGAATACCGGAAAGATGTTTACCTATATTTTATTGACTATGCAAATGTATTCAACTGTGTGGATCATAACAAATTATGGATAACATTGTGTAGAATGGGAATTTAAGAGCACTAAATTGTGCTCATGAGGAACCTGTACAAAGATCAAGAGGCAGTTATTCAAACAGAACAAGGGGATGCTGCATGGTTTAAAATCAGGAAAGGTATGTGTCAGAGTTGCATCCTTTCACCATACTTATTCAATCTGTATGCTGAGCAAATAATCTGAGAAGCTGAACTATATGAAGAAGAACGGGGCATCAGGATTGGAGGAAGACTCGTTAACAACCTGCCTTATGCAGATGACACAACCTTGCTTGCTGAAAGTGAAGAGGGCTTGAAGCACTTACTGATGAAGATCAAAGACCACAGCCATCACTATGGATTGCACCTCAACATAAAGAAAACAAAAATCCTCACAACTGGACCAATAAGCAACATCATGATAAACAGAGGAAAGATTGAAGTTGTCAAGGATTTCATTTTACTTGGATCCACAATCAACACCCATGGAAGCAGCAGTCAGGAAAGCAAATGACGTATTGCATTGGGCAAATCTGCTGCAAACAACCTCTTTAAAGTGTTCAAAAGCAAAGATGTCACTTGAAGGACTAAGGTGCACCTCACTAAAGCCATGGTATTTTTAATCACCTCATGTGCATGCAAAAGCTGGACAGTGAATTAGGAAGACTGAAGAACTGATGCCTTTGAATTATGGTGTTGGCAAAGAATATTGAATATACCATGAATATGCCAGAAGAACGAACACATCTGTCTTGGAAGAAGTACAGCTAGAATGCTCCTTAGAAGTGAAGATGACTAGACTTCATCTCATATACTTTGAACATGTTATCTGGAGGGACCAGTCCCTGGAGAAGGACATCGTGCTTGGTAAAGTAGGGGGTCAGTGGAAAAGAGGAAGAACCTCAATGAGATGGCTTGACACAGTGGCTGTAACAGTGGGCTCAAGCGTAACAACGATTGTGAGGATGGCACAGAACCGGGCAATATTTTGTTCTGTTGTACATAGGGTCACTGTGAGTTGGAACCAACTCACAGCACCTAACAACAATAGCAACAATATTTATGCTTTCTTTCTTTATCTTGTCTTATTGCTTGTGTAAAACCTTCAGGGAAGTTTAAATAATAGCAGTGGAAGTAGGCTTCCTTGTCTTATTCCTGAATTTAAAAGAAATGCCTCTAGTATTTTATTGTTACATATGGTGTTTGCTGTTGGTTTCTAAAGAATGCCTTTTTTTTTTTTAATGAAGGAGGTTTTCTTTTGTTTCTAGACTAAGAGGTTTTTGACTTTTTTTTAATCAAGATTGAGTGTTAACTTTGCTCAAATGACTTGTGCACATGTTCTTGAGACTGTGTTTTTCTACTTTACTAGTGCAGTGAATTATATTAAAGAATTCCTAATACTAGCATTCCTTTGCATCCTTAAAATAAATCCTATTTGTTCATGATGTATTATTCTTTTAATATTCTTCGCTGATCATTTTACTGTTAGGTTAGCTAGGTTCTTTGCACCTATATTAGGTGACACATTGGTTTACAGTTTTCTTTTTTTGTGCTAATAACTTTGATTTTCATATCAGTGTTGTGCTCACATCATAGGATGAATTTTAGAATAATCTGTATTTTTCTATGCTCTGGAATAGTTTATATCACATAAGAATTATCTGTTACTCGACAGTTTTAGAAAATGAGCCTATAAAACCATCTGGGTCTGCTGCCTTTTTGGTGGGAGGTAGATCTTTGATTGTTTTTCAGGTCTGTTTATTCAAATTTTCTTACTGTTGCTGAGTTAATTTTGCCCGTTTGTATTTTCCTAGAGAATTATCCAGTTCATCCAGACTTTCAGATGTATTGGTATAAAGCTTATGGAATTCATTCAATGACTATGTAATGGTACCTTTATGTGCTGGGCACTTTTAGTGATCTCTGTATCTGTGTTTATATTACCCCTTTCCTTCTCAATGATGTTTATTTGTGATTTCTTTTATCACACTTGCCGAAGATTAAACTATTTTATTTATTTTTTCAAATAACCAGCTCTTGGTTTTATTAAGTCTACTGGGTTTTTTTTTAAAAAGTTTTTCCTGTTTCATTAATTCTACTTTTTATCATTTTTACCCTTGCTTTTAGATTTCTTAAATATTATAATGATTGTACCACTAGTGCTTATTCTCCATGGAGCAGTATAAAATTGCATATTTTCTAAGGTTCTTGAATTATAATTTTTGGCACAGAGAGGGATGTACATCTCCCAATGTGTTTGAAATGTTTAATTGACAACCCCACATGATGACTTGGAAATTGCTTATGTGGTTAGAGCAAAGCATATGAAATGAGACTTGAATACCATTTATTGACATTAAGTGGCTGTCCTTTGGTGATTTGGGGGCATGTAGCATTAAGGTCAAAGTACGTATCAGAGTAGAACTGAACTATAGTCTATATACAACTTTTTTAATGGTAAAATAGGCACGTTTACCTTTGTTATTTCTATAAAAAGTTCAAAGAAAAATAAAATTTATTGTAGCAGAGAGGAATCTCTAAATTGAAAGATAATTTCTATATTGAATTGTTAAGTTCAAAATTCTGAATTGCTTTTAATCTTTTTTTTAAAGTTGCGTGTTGTATCACAAGATGTGAAATTGAGCCTTCATGAATTGGATGAACTTTATGTCATCTTTAAGGTATTGTTATTCTTCTTTAAATGAAAAATAATGTACTTTTAGCAGAATTTTATTACAACTACTCTTAAATATTTTATCTTTAATTTCACAGACATGTTTAAAAGAAAAAGCTCTTCCAAAATTACTTTTTGTGATGTAATAACTTTTTTTTTTTATAGAAAGAGCTGTTTCTTTCTTGTTATTGGTGTTTGAATTGTCCAGTATTGAAGTACCATGACCCCAGCCTGCCATACTTGGAACAGTATCAGATTGACTGCCAGCAGTTCAGAGTCTTGTATCACTTCTTGAGTCCCTGGGCTCATTCTGCAAACAGAGACTCACTAGCTTTATGGACGTTCAGATTGTTGGATGAAAACTCTGACTGCCTTATAAACTTCAAAGAATTCTCATCTGTAATAGGTAAGGTGATGTCCAATCATTTCTTTTTTTAAAGCAAAAAATAATTTTTTTTTATAAATATTTAATACTGGTTATTTTTACCAATTTAGTCAGATTATATCACCCTGGGTTACATTGTCTCCAACTTTAGCAATAACTGGACCTTTTCTGTGTTTGTTGCCAATTCTAAGTATATTGATCTAATTTTGCCCCAACTGTCACAGAAAAGCAAGCTGTTAGATGTGGGTGTTTCAATAAAGGAAGAGAATGACCTGGCTTCCCCACACTCAGGTGCATGGATGCTACAGAAAGACTTTCCACCTCAGTAAAAATCCAACCTAGAAAAGCGGTAGGGGAATATCAAACAAACTAGTAGCACCAATCGTATTGTTTATTTCTCTGTTTTTCCAGATAGCCCCAGGATGCTTTTTTTTTTTTAAATCAGGGATTGCCCATGGAATAGCAATTATTTCCTCAAATGAGGCATAAGGCCTCATTCCAAAGAAAAACGAAGTTCGAGGTTGGGGGAGAAGAGATCAGCACGGGAGCATTTTATCCCTCTGTTAAAGGATATTTTGCTTACACCTTTAAGGGAGAGGATCTCACTGGTTGGGTGGTTCTTTAACTATTAAAGTAACTGAAGGTTTCTGATTCCTGATTCTTGGCTAATATCTGTATCTTAATTAATCTGTGTTGCTGGACTTAATTGAATGTTCTCTGGATACGTGATTATTTGTAATTGAATTTTATTGAACAGACATAATGTACAACGGAAGTTTTACTGAGAAGCTTAAACTGCTTTTTAAGCTGCATATCCCTCCAGGTAAGATTTTAACAGTCTTTAATGATGTACAGGAAGGAGCTCCGTGTCCTGGTGGTTAAGAGCTTTGCTGCTAACCGAAAGGCTATTGGTTCATAGCTACCAGCTGCTCCATGAGAGAAAGATGTGGCAGTCTGCTTCTGTAAAGATTTATAGCCTTGAAAACCCTATGAGGACAGTTCTATTCTGTCCTATAGGGTCGCTATGAGTTGGAATCGACTCGACAGCAATGGGTTTGGTTTTGTTTAATGATGTACATAAGGAATTTATTCCATTTTAACAAAATATAATTACAGATATAATTCCATTTCAACAAATAACATGATTTTCAGTATGATATATGGCCATTGATTCATTGTGGCCCATAGATCATACTACCACTACTTTTACTGATATAGTGAATTCTATAGAAGAGATTCAGCGTTAACAAATGGATTTACAAGTTTCCTTCCTGTTAGTGGTCAATCTATTTAATAATAGTTTGTACACATGAACTACGTATCATTTGAATATTGGTATAACATTGTTTTTTTGTTTGTTTGTTTTTGTTATTAGTGAGTAGAATTTAACTTTAGACAAACTTCTAAACTTGAAAAAAACTAAAAAAATCATTCAGAAATGTGGGACCAGATAGCTGGGATATTAAAAATTGGAAAAGATAGCAAAATAAAAACTACCTTTTATTGAGCACGTTGTTTCTCAAATAATTTACTTTGCATACAGTCTTTCATTTGATCTTCACAATGTCCGTGAAAGGTGGTATCATGCTTCTAATTTTGATGATAAGGAAAGTGAGGGTGGGAAAGATTAAATAACTTGCGGAAGATCACATAGCCAATAAGTTGTATAGCTGGAATTCAAACTGAGGTCTGACTCCAAAACTCGGCTTTCCTTCGGTTCTACCAAACGGCCTCAAAGTTACCACACTGTTACAGTTTAGTGTTTCGCACTGACCTTAAGAGACTGCTTTTCCCAAGCCTGTTATGTGCTTTGGGAAAACAGTCTTAGGCTTTACATTGTAGGCACATTGTAAAAGTACCTTTTAGCTTAGATAGGATAATTCACAAAAACAATTGACACCTCATAGTTCTTCGAAAGCTACACCTGGGTTCCCTTTTGGAGTCTTCCCAGGACATCCAAGAAACATTCTTCACTAGACCAAAAAGCAAACAGCCATCTTTAATTTTTCATATACTCAAATCACCAACACAGCATTAAAAACAAAAGACAAACCACTTAATTTAAATCTAAAAGGAGTTTACATTGTCAGTTTGGCTGTTAGAATGTCTAATATTGTCATCAAATACATTTTCAGTAGAGGGATCAAAAATTGGAAAAATGTTATGTACTTGTTAAAGCGTAGGTAGGAAGTAAAACAAAACACCCATCTTCATGTTTTCCTTATTATTTGTATATCTAAACATAGTAGTATGATTTAACAGTTAATGTTTGTTGTCTCCAAAAATAATCTAGAATGATAGTACAGTCCCTCATTTTGTTACTGAAGAGGTTTTTTAAATGACTAAGGTCACATTTTCAGAGATTTCCAAATGCCAGGTTTTCTTATTTCAACTTGTAATGGCTCTCACAAAGCTATTAAAAAGCAATTCGGAGAAATAATAGAACTCAGAATGACCAAGAACTTTTTATTGTTTGCTAGTAAAATAGCACCACTTCCACATTTCTTCACATATGGTCTTCTTATACAGGGATCCTTTGTTTAACTCCCTGTCCCCTGTTTGCCTGACCCATTATGGACTCCGTCTTTGTCTCTCATTATTAGTAAATGTGGTTTGAGTTATCTGTTTTCAGCTTATACTGACGTGAAATCTCAGGACCCTTCAAAAGGAGATGAACTTTCCAAGGAAGAATTACTTCATTTCAGTCAGCTACATGGTAAATTTCTTTTTTAAAAGTTTATCTATATTGATGATTGATCTCAAAGAGATCTCCCTGACTTAGATTTTCTTGACCCAGCTGTAACTAGTAAAATTTGGGTTAATTATACTTCTTTTGTATTGTCATAATACTTAGCACAGTGTTAAGTTCTTGGCGATATTCCACAAATATTTGACTGATTATCCAAACTGCTTTTTTTGGTTTTGATTCGTAGAATCTCCTGTTTATGGGAGAATTAAAAGGAAAATGAATTCTGTTTCTACTTATGTTTCCAAAATTTCTAAAATGTATCAGGCCGTTTTTATGCTTTGCTAAAATACAATGAAGAGAATATAATCTTTGCCAATTGAGGATCATAGTTATTCAAATAATGAATACTTATTATAAATTACTGTAGATGTAGAAGACAGGGATGAATCTGTCTCTAAGACATAATTTGGAAATGATATTTTTGCGCTCTTTGCTTCAGTTTCATAAATATGCAATGTCTTTTGAAGGGATGAGGTCTGATTAATATATATTTTTGGTTACTGTATGTTAATGTAGCTGGAGTCCTGGTGGTACAGTAGTTAAGAGTTTGGCTGCTAACCAAAGAGTTCGGCAGTTTGAATCCACCAGCCACTCCTTGAAAACCCTGTGTGGTAGCTCTGCTCTGTCCTATAGGGTTGCTATGAGTCGAGATCAACTCGATGGTAATGGATTCCCTCCCCACTTTAGTATGTTAAAGTATTTGAACATTAAGTTTGAAGAGACCTTACAAATCATCTAAGTCAAGTCTCTTAATTTCATATATAAGGGCACTAAGGTTCAGAGAGGGGAAGTGACTTGCATAAGGTTTCACAATGAGTTATTGCCAGAACCAGGACTAGTAGCACAACCTTCTGACTTCCGGTGTGCTTTTCTTTTCTTTCTTTCTTTTTTTTTTTTTACTTGATAGTAAAAGTAATACAGTTTAATGTGAGGAAAATCACAAAGCAGAAACTACCACCCAGAAATAAACAGTATTTGATATACTCCCTTCTAGGATTTTTTTAATATGGATTTTTCCTCAGTATTCTTTTTTAATATGAAAGCTCTTGAGTACTTTGAATTCTAATGACAGGAGGTCAGATCAACTAAAATTGGTTTCTGAATCAAGAAAGTAATGTGCACTTATAATAAGTCTTTGTGTAGAGTCTAGTTTTAAACTTGTTAAATATCTTACAAAATGCAATTGCCCTCTTTTCCTGTAGTTTCCAGACCTGCAAATGAGAAGGAGGCGGAATCAGTAAAAAACAGCCCTGAAAAAGGTACTGTGATCTAGGAATATCATTTAATTTAGTTTATTAAGTTACTGTTTTTATAAATAGGATTAACTACACAGGGAAAAAAGTGGATCCCTTTAAAGGCTATTGATTTGTCCTGAGAGCTTTTTCAGTTCCTTTGTGTTGGTTTAACAATTTATTTTTTCTTCCTTTGATACTGAAGTCCCAGAAGTTACAGAAAATATAATAGTAAATGATCCATATTCATTTAATTTTATTATTTTAAAAATAGTTATTTTTACTTACAACAATAATAGATAATCCATGTAAAAGGAGTTCAAACAGTACAGAAGCCCTCATGCCCCCTGTCCAGCCCTACCCTGAGGTAAATGCTGAGAACACTTTGGTTTATATCCTTTTCAGATCTGTTTCTATGCATACACAAAGGTACATAAACATCTCTCTTTAAAAAAAAAATCATTCCATAAATATTGTTCTACAATTCATTTTGCTATGTATCATGGACATTTTTTCATGTCAGTACATTTGGATCATGTTATTTTTAATGGATGCACAGTATTGCATTTTTTGGTTGTACCATAATTTATCTCGATCAGAGATAAGATCAAGAACCGATGGTACTAAAGGAAGAAGTCTAAGCTGTACTGAAGGCATTGGTGAAAAACAAGACTCCAGGAATTGACAGAATATCAATTGAGATGTTTCAACAAACAGATGCAGTACTGGAAGCGCTCACACCCATCTATGCCAAGAAATTTGGAAGACAGCTTCCTGGCCAACTGACTGGAAGAGATCCATATTTATCCCTATTCCCAAGAAAGGTGACCCAACTGAATATGGGAATTATAGAACAATATCATTAATATCACATGCAAGCAAAATTCTGCTGAAGATCATTCAAAAATGGCTGCACCAGCATATCGACAGGGAACTGCCAGAAATTCAAGCCGGATTCAAAAGAGGACGTGGAACCAGGGATAGCATTGCTGCTGTCAGAGGGGTCCTGGCTGAAAGCAGAGACTACCAGAAGGATGTTTACCTGTGTTTTATTGATTATGCAAAGGCATTCGACTGTGTGGATCATAACAAACTATGGATAACATTGTGAAGAATGGGAATTCCAGAACAGTTAATTGTGCTCATGAGGAACCTTTACATAGATCAAGAGGCAGTTGTTTGGACAGAACAAGGGGATACTGATTGCTTTAAAGTCAGGAAAGGTGTGCGTCAGGGTTATATCCTTTCAGCATGCTTATTCAGTCTGTATGCTGAGCAAATACAGTAGTACCCCCGCTTACCCCCAGTTTCGCTTTCCACCACTTTCAGTTTCCCGCGGTCAACCTCATTCGGAAAAGATTAAATGGCAAATCCAGAAATAAACAATTCATAAGTTTTAAATTGGATGCTGTTCTGAGTAGCGTAATGAAATTTCGTGCCGTTCCACTCTGTCCCACCTGAGACATGAATCCTGTTATCTATGCTGTATACACTACATGCCTGTTAGTCACTTAGTAGCTGTCTTGGTTATCAGATCGACTGTCATGGCAGCACAGTACTAGTGTTCAAGTAACCCTTATTTTACTTAATAATAGCCCCAAAGCACAAGAGTAATGATGCTGGCATGAAGTGGAAAAGTGAAAGTTCTCAATAATAAGGAAAGGAAAAAAATCGTATGCTGAGGTTGCTAAGATCTACAGTAAGAATGAATCTTCTATCCATGAAATTGTGAAGAAGGAAGAGGAAATTTGTGCTGGTTTTGCTGTTGCACCTCAAACTGCAAAAGTTACAACCACAGTGCATGATAAGTTCTTGATTAAGATGGAAAAGGCATTAAATTTGTGGGTGGAAGACATGAACAGAAAACGTTTCAATTGACTGCAACACATTGCTCCAGAATGCGTTGAGTCTATATGAAGCCGTCAGCAAGGGATCCCCTGAAATGAGTGACACCAAGCCATTTACTGCAAGTAAGGGATGGTTACACAGATTCAAAAATAGGTTCGGACTGAAAAATAGAAAAATTGCTGGAGATGCTGCATTTGCCAATGAAGAAGCTGCTGCCACTTCCCAACAGAGTTGAAGAAGTTGGTTAAGGAGAAAGAATACCATCCAAAGCAAGCCTTCAATTGCAGTGAAACTGGGCTGTTCTGGAAGAAGATGCCCAATAGAACCTATGTTCATAAAAGTGCAAAGGAGGTGCCAAGGCATAAAACATGGAAGAACGGATTAACTCTGGTACTACATGGCAGTGCTGCAGGGCATATGACAAAGCCAGGTGTAGTGTCCAGAATGAAGAACCCACATGCTCTCAAAAACAGACATTACCTGCCTGTGTTCTGGCAATGTAATCAGAAAGTGGGGGTGGAATGGAATGGTTCCACCAGTGCTTCATCCCAGAAGTGAAAAAATACTTGGAAGAGGAAGGGTTGGAATTTAAAGCCCTGTTGATAACAGATAATGCACCTGGCCATCCCTAATCTGTTTGTTATGAAAATGTCAAGGTTGTATTTTTACCTCCAAATACAACCTCATTACTTCAGCCCCTTGACCAGGGCATCATTCAGTTTGTCAAGGCCACATACAGCTGCCTGGTATTTGATTGCACTCGATCAGCAATTGATGTGGGCCCTAATCTGGACATAGTGCAGTGCTGGAAATCTTTCACTCCTGCCGATGCAATAACATTCATCAAAGCTGCAATGGATGAATTAAAGCCAGAAACTGTAAATGCCTGCTGGAAGAACTTAGGGAATGAAGTCATGAATGATTTAAAGGATTCTGCTAATAGAGAAGTTAGCAGAATCACTCACGTAGCAAGAAAAGTCGGTGGAGAAGTATCTGCCAACCTGCTTGATGAAGAAGTGGAAGAACATATTGAAGGCCACCGAGAAGTGTTAACAAATGAGGAATTGGAAGAACTTGTTGAGTCATCGACCAAGGAAGACGAAGATGAAGAAGAAACTGAAGCAGAACCAGCAATGCGGACATTACTAAAATTTGCTGAAGTGTTTCAAATTGCACAAACATTAAAGGACAAATTTATGGAATTCGGTCCTCAGATGGAACACAGCATTAAAGTCACCTGTGTGGTTGTCGAAGGATTACAACCTCTGCAGCAACACTTTGATGAGTTAAAAAGAAAGAGACAGCAACTTCTAATTACAATGTTCTTCTTGTGATGTGAGATCATACAATGCCTATGTGATGAGGTGAAGGACATAGGCATTGTGATGTAGTGTTAGGCAACTACTGACCTTCTGATGATTCTTCAGAAGGAGGATCATCTGCCTCGGGTGATCCTGGATCATTGAGTCATGATGATGTTGATGGCTGGGGATCCTCCGTAGTTGAAGGTTTTTTACTTGGATCCACAATCCACGCCCATGGAAACAGCAGTCAGAAAACCAAACGACACATTGCATTGGGCAAATCTGCTGCAAAAGACCTCTTTAAAGTGTTAAAAAGCAAAGATATCACTTTGAGGACTAAGTTGTGCCTGACCCCAGCCATGGATTGACACAGTGGCTGCCACAACGGGCTCAAACATAGCAACAATTGTGAGGATGGTGCAGGACTGGGCAGTGGTTCGTTCTGTTGTACACAGGGTTGCTATGGGTTGGAACTGACTCGACGGCACCTAACAACAACAGCAATAATTTATGGCAATAACTAGCCCTATAATTGTACATTTAGGTTGTTGGAATTATTATTATTGCAAATGATACTGCAGCAAACATTTTTATACATACATTTTAGGATACTTTTCAAATATGTCTTTAGGACAATATAGATGCATAGAAGTGTTGGAATGCTGGGTCAAAGAGTATGCATATTTAATATTTTGATAGAGGCTGTCAAATCACTCTCCCAAAGCCTATTATATATATATATTTTTAGTAATGTTTAGTTAAAAATATTTAATTGCTGTTTAGGAAGCATTGAGTTTCTTTTGTGGTGATGGAAAATTTGGCAACATATTGGGGATGGTTGCACAGCAAAATTAATGTAGTTGATGTCACTAAATTGTACCTGTGAAAAACTTTAAATTGGCAAATGTTGTATTACATGTATTTTTACAACAATAAAAAAATAGTAGAAAAGAAAGAATTAATTGCTGAGGATCTATTTAAATATTATAAATTTCCCAGGTTGTTCAATATTTCTACCCAGTTTTCCAAGGGATCCTAAAAAATTATTAGTAAATCGACACCTATAGCATCTTGATTTAATTCTTTTAAGGAACGAGTGAGTAAGTAATGTTTTGAGTTTTTGGAAAAGAGTCACTGTAGACCACTGTGGTATCTGCATATTAAGAACGTAATATACGAACTGCTTTAACTTAGTACTATGCATGAGAATGTCTATATGAAATTTGCATTGTCAAGCCGTGCTGTACTGTTTTAGTTGAAGTGAAGATAAAGTATTCTAGGAGCCAATGGGTGAAATAAAAGGTAAATCTGGGTTATTGACTAGGTAAAAAAAAAAAAAAAAGGACTTATATCTCAGTGAAATTTATCTCAGTCCTAATTATTCTTTTGAGATTTTGGAAAATGTAGTGGGCTGTTTATTATGAAATGGTTTTATTCCCTTCATTTAGGCAAAGGAAAGGTTGATATTCAAACATATCTAAATCAATGGCAAGAGGAGCTTTTCAAAAAAGAAGAAAACATTAAGAATTTACCAAGAATGAATCAGGTATAGTATTTTCAAAGAGAAAATTCTAGGTTCCCAGTTTTTGTATGAATTTGGGTGTATGCAACTCTAAAGTAGCTAACGTGCTATTATGAAAATAGTTAAATAGTCTGTCTGTTATCTCTGTAACTTTCAGATGATCCCAGAAGAGCGGGAGCAAATTTTTATATATATTTTTATCTTAAACACTTAAATACATTTTAGTGTTTCGGTATAATTCATCTGTTATGAACATTTGTACCTGTAGAAAAGATGTACAATAACATATGTTTCAATGCCTTCTCTTCCAGCTTTATTGGAAATGTTCATTCATTCAGTAAATATTTTTAGTGTCTACTAGTTGCCAAGCCCAAAGCTAGCTACTTGGAATACAAAATTACTAAAATAGGTCCAGCCCTGGTTCCTAATGAGCTTGTACTTGAACTTGCTCAGGCAATACTAATGACTACTATTGACAGAATTCTAAATTCGTCTCTTTCTTACACACTATCCAGTCAGAATATATATATATATATTTTTAATTAAAATCTGATTGGCAGAGATACTGAGGATCTCTGAAACTCTACCAAAATCAGAAGTACCAAGAACTTAGTATTTCTCAATGACTAGATAATTTGACAGTTGACTAAGTACTTTTTAAAATGAGTGAATATGATATATTTATTTCTAGATTATTATGAATGAAAAACACTACAGCCTAAGGAAGAAAGGGAAAAAAAGTTAAAAGTTTGTTACAATGTAGTTTTTATAAAGTATATCCTTTATATTTGTTGTTTATTTACAGGTAAACTTTTCTGATAGGATGATTGACTTATTAGGACTCTTTTGTGTTAGAATCACTTTTTTAAATTGAGAAAGTGTCACACAAGCATCTTGCAGAAATGTCTGCAGATTATCTAAGGGCAATCAGCAGACAAGCCAGGTTACATCTTCACTTGGGCCCAACCTCAGCCTTTAAAAAGGAACATGCCCAAATGGGCTCCTTAGATCTAGCTTGCACTGTTAGATAAGTCACAAAAGTCTCTCTTCCCTTTAAGGAGTCCTAGCTGAACTGCCTTCTTCAAACCCTTTGTGAAGATTAGGTGGAAATCATTCTTCATCCTTTGGATAAGTTTGGTTAATGAATGAATGATTTACATGTAGGGAAATATGGGAATGTGCCTAATTAAAAGTACCACTTAACACTGAAGTAATGCTGGCAGGTAAACTGTCCAGGAATTTGTCATACTGTGTATACTGTGCTAGTATTAGACAATCAATGAGAGGACTTACATGAAATTTTCTTCTGCATCTCATGCCCATATTTCTAAAACTAAGATATAGTTTGGGATTAATCGTCAATTCTTATGGCTTCTAGGGTGAAGATTATATGGTACAGATCCTATATAGGAGACTATGCACTTCTAAGTTCTCTTTATATTTGCTACAGCTAATACTCAAATGTGTTATTTCCAACTTATGTCTTCTAGTCACAATTTATTCAGTTTTCAAAAACTCTATATAACTTATTCCATGGAGACCCTGAAGAAGAGTCATTATATCAGGCCATTGCTGTTGTAACCAGCCTTTTACTCAAGATGGAAGAAGTTGGAAGGAAACTACATAGCCCTATGTCATCAGCCAAAGGATTCTCTGGGACTGTCTGTGCTTCTCGAGGACCCAGTGAGGGGACAACAGAGAACCACTTGCGGGAGAAAGATCCCTCCTCTCCCAAGCAAGAACCTCAGTGGTCATTTGCATTTGAACAAATTCTTGCATCTTTGTTGAATGAACCTGCATTGGTGAAGTTTTTTGAGAAACCCGTAGATGTAAAACCCAGGCTAGAAAATGCAAAAACCTCTCAGTTAAGGTCTAGAACCAAGATATAAATCTCTTAACAGGAATGGTCTATCATAAAAACAAGTTTAATCAAGATTCCTGAAGCTATCAGCTTAATTCCTGGGAGTATGGCTCAGGAATTTAGCTTTGTCTTGTTACCAGTGTGTTTGAAGGCAAATATGTATATATATTCTGAAGCACAATGATTCTTTCCTTTGTGGTGATCTAAAATTTTGATATTCTCAAATACAAAAGTTCTTTTTATATTTCACAAGATGTATGATGTCAGGGGAATATGCTAAATGTTACCACCAGAGGGCACTACCTTATCACTTTTAGTAAGGAAATTACTAGATTTGTGCTGCCTTTTACATATAAATTAGTGATGATTTTCACAAGATGGTGTTGTGTTTGAGTATTAGTGATGGTGTATGTCATATAGATAAATCCTACTTTCCAAATTGTCTCAGATCTATGAGAATGCTTTAGAAATCTGGGCTTTGAAACCTATATATAGCCTTATTTACCTGGAAGATTACCCTTTGGAGGCCCTATTTTCAGGTCATCTAACTGAAATATTGTTAATGTTTAAATCTCACTCTGTCTTCTGATAATTTTTTTTAGTAGCTTCTGCATTCTCCCTACCTGAGAGGTTCAGAAGCTGCTGACTTCCACTTCTGTCTCTGTTACTGATTTAAAAAAAAAATCAAGAACTCTAAACTCTGGGCTGATATAAGGAAAAATAATATTGGATGGAGTTTAAGCCTTTTCAGGAGGGTTAAGAAACAGTTTCATTAGCTCTGTATATCTCTCATTAGACTGAGAAATTACTTGAAATTCTTCTGAGCATTCCTTTTTATGGCACTTGTCTCAGAGTAGCTTGGGACTGCTTTTGTTCTAGCTTTAAATATTGGATTTTCAACACTCATGTTTTAAGTTACATAAAGAACAGTTACACTAAGACTGGATTATTGTATTAGTTTGGCAAGTTCATAAAGTATACTTGTGTAAAGTGATTGTCAAGGTAATGTATAGAATTGCCAGCATCTAGCTAAAAAGTTTTGACTATCTGATTTAGATATGTAATCTCTGTGTACTTTATGCTGCTTGTAGCTCATATTCAGTCATTACAATGAAAGTCCACTTAGAGATAGTGGGCTTTGTTAGCATTTAAAAAACAAACAAACAAGCAATCCATACCTATCCTATCTTCCCTTCTGTCTCTGACAAGAGCCATTTATTAATCAATTAATTTAAGAAATTGAGGGGAAACTCATCCATTGGAATTATCTTTCTTCACAAAAAACTTTGGTTTTAAGCCCTTTGACTTTTCTAAATGTGAAACAATGAAAGGGCAAACATCCTTCAGAGTGACCCCAGAAGTCTCCCTTCCTGGGAAGGAATCTGTACAGTCAACCTTTGACGAAGAGTCCACTGTGAACAAGGCCTAATACAGAAGGTTTCATCACCATAGAATATATTTTTTCAGACAGTTTCAGGAATTTTCAAGTTGACCCTCTGAGAATTTCATAAATTGGGCATGGCCAAACACTTATTTAGTAGTGTCTTTAAAATGATACGGTCAACCTTGTCCTTTCAAGGAAATTACCACTTAAAGAGATAGCTGGTACATAAACATCTATTTCTCAGAAGTAATCTGCTGAAACATCTAAATCTTAGAACTTAGTCAATAGTTTATATGAAAAGTATCACATAAAAATCTTGATCTACTATTATGCAATGATCCTTAAATTATACTACAGTAGCTCCAGAAAGACACAAAGCTGTATGTTTATATACAAAGGCACTATTGTACACACTTCGTTGAATATTTTATGAATTGTATTTACCAAAAAAAACCCAATTTCTTAAGAACATATGTTATTAATATTTGATATTATTTTAAAGTCAGACTATTGAAAATTACCAAATATTGTATTTTAGCCTAGATTAATTAAAATTTAATATGTAAAGACATTTTATGAATTGCAAAAAGATTATAAATGCAAGTTAAAAAGACAACTTTATTTTCTGAGTCTACAGGAGAAACAAGCTAAACACATAGTTTTATAGCTACTGCTTGCTAAACAAAATGAGTTCTTAATATTAAAAATCTTATGTAGTTGTGTCATACTGAACCAGTGCATTATAACTTATACATTAAATTAAATATGTTATAAGGTGGATTTACCTGTGTTTATAAAAATAAATATTGTAAATCTATTATAGACGAAAAATCATTTACTTAAATAATATTATTTACTGTGATGTATTTTTTCTTTACGTTTAACTCAGATACCAGTTGAGGACTTCCCTCCTGTATCAGCTAGGGTTCAGTTGCAGAGAACAGAATTCACTCTACTTAGTTTTGGCAAGAAAGGATTTATTCCTGCACGCTAAAAGCCTTGGTGTCCCTGGGTAGTACAAATGGATCACACACTCAGCTGCTAACTGAAAGATTAGAGGTTCGAGTCCACCTAGAGGCACCTTGGAAGAAAGACCTGGAGAAATCTACCTCTGAAAAATCAGCCATTGAGAAACCTATGGAGCACAGTACTATTCTGACACACGTGGGCTCACCGTGAATCAGAATAGACTCACTGACACCTGGTTTAGTTTAGTTTTTTTTTTTTCCTAATGAAAGAATTACAGAATTATCAGGGGTGGGGGCTGACTCAAAATTGACCTTTCAAGAACAACTTCCAAACCATAGCACAGAACCAGGCCACCAAAGGAGCTGCTAACTCTTCTATAATCAGAAAGCTACTATGTATTTCATAATGAGAAACCAGTGCTATTGCTGCTACCTCTAGAACATGCTCTGCCTGCTGTGATTTACACATTTACAACAGCAAAATAGCAGCCCTGCAGCCTGCCTCTCACCACTCACAAGCTAATGACTAAATTGCAATAGAACCAAGTTTACCAGCAGATGCGGCAGAATAATAGCCTGCACCTCCCTTCTGCCGTTTAAGTTTCACGTGAGTGCATCCGATTAGCCTATAATATATATAGAATCATAGTTGCAGGGGAATCTGGGAAATGTCTTTTTAGCCACTGCAGTACAGGAAGGCACAGAGTTTGGAATGGACATTGAGCACTGTATTCTTTTTCTCTTGTGTAACAAATTACCTCACACTTGTTAGTTGCTGTCGAGTCGATTCTGACTCATAGTGACCCCATGTGTGTAGAGTAGAACTGCTCCATAGAGTTTTCATGGCAGTGTGTCCTTTCAGAAGCAGATCACCAGGACTATCTTCTCAGGTTCCTCTGGGTGTGTTCAAACCACCAACCTTTCAGCTAGCAGTCATTCGCTTAAACACCCAGGGACTCCAGATTAAAATAGCATGCATTTATTATAGTTTCTGTGAGTTAGGAGTCTGGCCTTGGCTTAGCTGGGTCCTCTTGTTGTTGTTAGGTGCCATCAAGTCGGTTCCAGCTCACAGTGACCCTATGTACAACAGAATGAAACACTGTCCAATTCTTTACCACCCTCAGATTCGTTATGCTTGAGCCCACTGTTGCAGCCACTGTGTCAATCTGTCTCGTTGAGGATCTTCCTCTTTTTCACTGACCCTCTACCTTACCAAGCATGATGTCCTTCTCCAGGGACTGGTCCCTTCTGATAACATGTCCAAAGTGTGTGAGTTGAAATCTCGCCACCTTGCTTCTAAGAAGCATTCTGGCTGTACCTCTTCCAAGACAGATTTGTTCAGTCTTTTGGCAGTCCATGGTTTATTCAATATTCTTCGCCAGCACCTCAGTTCAAATGCTTCAATACTTCTTTGGTCTTCCTTATTCATTGTCCAGCTTTCACAAGCATATGAGGCGATTGAAAACACCATGGCTTGGGTCAGGCGCGCCTTAGTCCTTAAAGTGACATCTTTGCTTTTTAACACTCTAAAGAGGTGTATTGCAGCACATTTGCCCAATGCAATACATGGTTTGATTTCTTGACTGCTGCTTCCATGGGCATTGATTGTGGATCCAGGTAAAATGAAATTCTTGACAACTTCAGTCTTTCCTCCGTTTATCGTGATGTGGTTTATTGGTCCAGTTGTGAAGATTCTGGTTTTCTTTATGTTAAGGTGTAATCCATACTGAAAGCTGTAGTCTTTGATCCGTAAGTGCTTCAAGGCCTCTTCACTTTCAGCAAGCAAGGTTGTGTCATCTGCATATTGCAGATTGCCAGGGAGTCTCCAGTCCTGATTCCTCATTATTCTTCATAGAGTCCAGCTTCTTGGATTATTTGCTCAGCATACAGATTGAATGGGTATAGTGAGAAGATACAACCCTGACACACACCTTTCCTGACTTTAAACCACGCAGTATCCCCTTGTTCTGTTCGAATGACTGCCTCTTGGTCTAAGTACAGGTTCCTCATGAGCACAATTAAGTGTTCTGAAATTCCCCTTCTTTGTAATGTTATCCATAATTTATTATGATCCATGTAGTCAAATGCCTTTGCATAGTCAATAAAACACACAGGTAAACACTTCTGGTACTCTCTGCTTTCAGCATGATCCATCCAGCAATGATATTCCTTGTTCCATGTCCTTTTCTTCAAATCCTGCTTGAATTTCTGGCAGTTCCTTGCCGATGTACTGCTACAACCGGTTTTGAATGATCTTCAGCAAAATTTTACTTGTGTGTGATATTAATGATATTGTTTGATAATTTCCTCATTCAGTTGGATCACCTTTCTTGGGAATAGGCATAATTATGGATCTCTTCCAATCAGTTGGCCAGGTAGCTGTCTTCCAAATTTCTTGGTATAGATGAGTGAGCGCTTCCAGTACTGCACCCATTTGTTGAAACATCTCAGTTGGTATTCTGTCAATTCCCGGAGCCTTGTTTTTCGTCAATACCTTCAGTGCAGCTTGGACCTCTGTCTTCAGTACCATTAGTTCCTGATCATATGCTACCTCCTGAAATGGTTGAACATGGACCAATTCTTTTTGGTGTAGTGACTCGGTATTGCTTGCATCTTCTTTTGATTCTTCTTGCGTCTTTTAATATTTTCCCTGTAGAATCCTTCAGTACTACAACTCAAGGCCTGAATTTTCTCTTCAGTTCTTTCAGCTTGAGAAATTCCGAGTGTGTTCTTCTAACTTTTGGTTTTCTAACTCTAGGTCTTTGGACATTTCGTTATAATACTTTGTCTTCCCGAGCCACCCTTTGAAATCTGTTCTGCTCATTTACTTCATCATTTCTTCCTTTCACTTTAGCTGCTCTACATTCAAGAGTAAGTTTCAGAGTCTCTTCTGACATCAATTTTCGTCTTTTTTTCTTTCCTGTCTTTTTAATGAATTCTTACTTCATATATGATGTCCGTGATGTCATTCCACAGCTCGTCTGGTCTTTGGTCACTAGTGTTCAGTGTGTCAAATCTGTTCTCGAGATGGTCTCTAAATTCAGGTGGGACTATACTCAAGGTCATACTTTGGCTTTTGTGGACTTGTTCTAATTTTCTTCATCTTCAACTTGAATTTGCATATGAGCAATTGATGGTCTGTTCCACAGTCATCCCCTGGCCTTGTTCTGACTGACGATATGGAGCTTTTCCATCATCCCTTTCCACAGTAGTCGATTTAATTCCTGTGTATTCCATCTGACGAGGTCCAATTGTAAAGTTGCTGTTTATGTTGGTGAAAAAAGGTATTTGCAATGAAGAAGTAATTGACCTTACAAAATTCTGTCATGCAATCTCCAGCATCGTTTCTGTCACCAAGGCCATATTTTCTGACTACCAATCCTTCTTTGTTTCCAGCTTTCGCATTCCAATCACCAGTAATTACCAACGCATCGTGATTGCATGTTTGACCAATTTCAGTCTGCAGAAGTTGGTAAATATCTTCAGTTTCTTCATACTTGGCCTTAGTGGTTGGTGCGTAAATTTGAATAATTATTGTATACACTGGTCTTCCTTGTAGGCGTGTGGGTATTATCCTATCACTGACAGTGTTGTACTTCAGGATACATCTTGAAATGTTCTTTTTGACAACGAACACGACACCATTCCTTTTCAGTTGGTCATTCTCGGCACAGTAGACCATATGATTGTCTAATTCAAAATGGCCAGTACCAGTCCATTTCAGCTTACTAATGCCCAGGGTATCGATGTTTATGCCTTCCGTTTCATTTTTGACGACTTCCAATTTTTCTAGATTCATACTTCATACATTCCACTTATTAATGGATGTTTGCAGTTGTTTCTTCTTAGGGTCTCACAAGGCTGCAATCACGGTGTCAGGCTAGTTCTCATCTAGAGGCTCAACTAGGAAAGAATCCACTTCCAACCCACTCAAGCTGTTGGAAGAATTCATTTCCTTGTAGTTGTAGGACTGAGGGCCCCAGATTCTTGCTGCTTGTCGACTGGAGGCCGCCCTCAGCTCCTAGAGGCTGCCAGTAGTTCCCTTGCCACATGGGCTTCCCCCAAATGACCACTTACTTCAAGCCAGTATGGTGAATCTCTAGAGTGAGTCTGCTAGCTGGACGATGCCTTATATAATGTAGCATAATCACAGTAGTGACATCCCTTCCCATTCTGTTAGTTAGAAGTAAGTCACAGGTCTCACCCACGCTGGAGAGGAACAAAGGTATACACTCCAGGAGATGGGAGGGGAGGGGCACTTTAGAGTCTTAATGTTTGTTCACCACAAGCAACAACCTGTGCTATCCACCTCTTTTACAATACAATACACCCTTCTTCCTATACTTCTGAATGGCAACTAGTAGCAACAACAGCTGCTCCTGCCTATCTTAATGCAAATCTCCCTCCAAAACCAAAAAACCAAACCCATTGCCATCAAGTCAATTCTGACTCATAGCGACCCTGTAGGACAGAGTAGAAGTGCCCCATAGGGTTGCCAAGACTGTAACCTTTATGGAAGCAGACTGCCACAGCTTTCTCCCACAGAGTGGCTGGTGGGTTCCAACTGCTGGCCGACCTTTCGGTTAGCAGCTGAGCATTTAAACACTGCACCACCAGGGCCCCTAAATCTCCCTCATACAAACAAAATGCATTGTTCTCCCTTAAGGGAAGATCCGTCACTTACTTAGATCCATCTGTGGGTGATATTCACTTCTCCTAATTCAGTCACAATCCCATCTTGATATCCTGTAATATGTGGAGTAAATTATAAATTTAATCACCACCAACTCACCTTATATAAAACAGTAGAGGCATGGTAGGGCAACAAATTGGTTATCTATAAATATGTACTTAAAAGAACCGTGGCAGTGGTTAAGAGCTCCATTGCTAACCAAAAGGTCAGCAGTTCGAGTCCACCAGCCACTCCTTGGAAACACTATGCAGGCAGCTCTGCTCTGTCCTGTAGGATCGCTATGAGTCAGAATTGACTTGACGGCAACGGGTTTGGGTTTGGTTTATGTACTTAAAAAAAGAAAGGGAGAAACCTTTGGTAGCTACTACAGTCCTCATTTCTGCAACTGGTCATGAGGCCATAGTTGTGTTTTTTGTTTGTTTTTTAATTACCATACAATACACTTAACTTTTTTGGTATAAACTTCCATGAGTTTTAACAGATATATATTCATGTTATCGTCGTCACAGTTAGAATACAGAACTGTTCCACCATCCCTCAAAAAAGTCCGCCCCCCTTGCCATCCCCTTATAGTCACACTCTCCTCCAACCCCTGACCTCAGGCAATCACTGATCAGTTCTTTATAGTTCTGACTTTCTGAGAGTGTCATGTAACTGGAATCATACGGTATGTGACTGTTTGAGACTGGCTTCTTTTACCCAGCACAACACCTCTGAAATTCACCCGAGTTGTTTTGTGTTAGTTCCTTTTTATTGCAGAATAGTGTTCCGTTATACACATGTACCACTGTTTATTTATTCACCCACTGAAGTACATTTGGTTGTTTCCAGGTTTTGTCGATTATAAATAGAGCTGCTATAAACATTCATATACAGGTTTTTGTGTGAACTTAAGTTTTCTTTTCCCTGGGTTAAGTACCCAGCTGTGGGATTGCTAGTTCATATGGTGCGTGCACGTTTAAATTTGTAAGACACTGCCAAAGCATTTTCCAAAGTGGTTGTACCATTTTAAATGTCAACCACCAATGTATGAGAGTTTCACTTGTTCCACATCATCTCCAGCAATTGATATTGTCAGGATTTTATTTTTTGTTGTTGTGTTTGCCTTCTAATAGGTACACAGTGGTATCTCACTGTGCTTTTAATTTGCGTTTCCCCTAATAACCAATGGGAGTTTGGAGGTGGTTAATGTATTCAGTTGCTAACCAAAAGTTTGGCAGTTGGAGTCCACTCAGAGGCATCTTGGAAGAAAGGCCTGGTGATCTACTTCCAAAAAACCAGTCATTGAAAACCCTATGGAGCACAGTTCAACTGTGACACACGTGGAGTCACAATGAGTTGGAACTGACTCCACAACAACTGCTTCGGCTAATAGCTAATAATGTTGAACATCTTTTCATGTGCTTTTTTGTCATCCCTATATCCTCTTTGGTCAAGTGTCCAAGTCTTTTGTCCATTTTTTAAATGCGTTGTTTGTTTTCTAAGTGATAAATTTTGAGATTTCCTTATGTATTCTGAATATGTTCTTTTTTTTTTCATTGTATTATCAGTGTTTTTCAGAAAGCAGAAGTTTTTTATTTTGATGAAGTCCAATTTATCATTTTCTTTTATGGGTCATGTCTAAGAAATCTTTGCTTAAGTTGGGTCACAAAGATATTCCCCAGTATTTTCTTCTAAATATTTTATAGTTTTAGGTTTCATCATCTTGAGTTAATTTTTGTGTAAGGTGTGAGGTTTAGGTAGAGATTCATATTTTTATGTATGGATGTCCAAATATTCTCATACCATTTGCCGAAAAGACTATCCTTTCTCCATTGAATTGCTTTTGTACTTTCTTTGAAAATCAAATGGCCTTATTCATGGGGGTCTGTTTTTAAATTATTCTGTTCCAATGATTTATGTGTCTACATCTTTACCGATACAACGTTGTCATGATTACTGTAGCTTTATAGTAAGTCTCAGAATCAAGTTTGTTATTTTCCAATTTTGTTTTCCTTCTTCTAGTACCTTTGCCTTTCCCTATAAATTTCAGAATCAGTATATATCTGAAAAAAAAAAAAAACACCAACAAAAACTCTCCTGGGTTTTCAACGGGAATTGTGTTAAAAGTATAGATCAATTTGGAGAGAATTATCATCTTTACTATGTTGAGTCTTCCAATCTATGTGCACAGTACATCTCTCCATTTATTTAGGTTTTATATGTATATATCAGTGTTTTGTAGTCTCTATGATACAGATCCTGTACATGTTTTGTTGATACTTAAAGATTGCATTTTCTCGAGCTATCGTTAGTGGTATCTTTTTTTAAATTAAGTTTCCAGTTGTACATTGCTTGTGTAAAAAAATAGGTTGCATTTTGTTTCTTGACCTTATATTTTGTGACCTTGCTAAACTCATTTAGCTAGTTTTTTGTTTTGTGGATTTTTTGGGGGGGCAGAGGGGAATTTGATTTTTTTTTTAGATTCCTTAGGATTTTCTACATAGACAACCATGTCATCAGTGAATGGGGACAGTTTTAGTTCTTCTTTTCCAATCTGTATGCCTTTTTTTTTTCATTGTCTTCCCTTGTTGCTTGTGCTTTTGATGTCATGTCTAAGAATTTATTGTCAAAAACAAAATCTTGAAGCTTTACCCTATGTTTTGTCCTAAGAGTTTTATGGGTTTAGTGCTTATATTTAGATCATTGATCCATTTTGAGTTAATTTTGTATATGGTGTGAGGTATAGGTCCAGGTTTATTCCACTTCATTTCACTTGTCCCGGCATCATTTGTTTTTGTTTTTTTAAATAATATTTTAAATTTAATATTTTTTGGTGAAAGTTTATGCTGCAAGTTAGGTTCCCATTTGACAATTTCCACACAAACTGTTCAGTGACAGTAGTTACATTTATCATGGTGTGGCAAAATTCTCTTCAATTGTGTTCAGTTTGTTCTCTTTCCAGTACTCTGGTTTCCCTGTACCCTTATCTTCTTATCTTTGCGTTTGAGTAAATGTTGACTTTTTGGTCTCATGCTGATGGTTTTTAAGTAGGACACCAATCTTATGGGTAATATCCTTATTTTGTGTGCTTCTCTGCTATTTCACTAAATGGTGATCTCAGGAGATAGGCTCAGTTCTAGGTTTAAAGCATGTCTCAGGGGTGATAGTCTCAGGGAATCCTCTGTTCTTTGCTGTCCCAGTTTGTCTTACAGTTGTGTAAACTCAATCTACAAAATTAATTTACAACTTAAGCCAATCTCTTTTGAGATATAAAGGAGAGAAGCAGGCAGAGAGACATGGGGACCTCATAACACTATGGAAGTAGTGCCAGGAGAAGAGCGCGTCCAAAGGATGGGGTCCCTGTGCTGAGAAGCTCCTAGTCCAGGGAAGATTGGTGACAAGATCTTCCTCCAGAATCGACAGAGAGAGAAAGCCTTCCCTTAGAGCTGGTACTTTGAATTTGGACTTCTAGCCTCCCAGTCTGTGAGAGAATAAATTTCTCTTTGTTAAAGCCATCCACTCATGATATTTCTGTTATAGCAGCACTAGATGACTAAGACATAATGTCACCAATTTTATTTCTTAATTTGGTTATATGCCTCTTCCGTTTTTTTTCTTTTGTCAGTCTAGCCAGTGGTTTGTCTATTTTATTGATCCTTTCAAAGAACCAACTTCTGGCTTTGTTCATTCTTTCAATTGTTTTTCTGTTTTCAGTTTTGTTTATTTCTGCCCTGATCTTTATTATTTCTTTTTTTCTGGTAGCATATGGCCTCTTTTGCTCTTCCTTTTCTATTTGTTTGAGTTGTTGGTTTAAGTTAATGATTTTGAATCTTTCTTTTTTAATGTAGGCATTTATTTCTAGAAATTTCCCTCGAGTACTGCTTTTGCTGTGTCACAAAAGTTTTTATATGTTGTGTTTTCATTTTCACTTGATTCTAGGAATTTTTTATTTCACCTTTAATTTCTTCTATGACCCAATAGCTTTTTAGTAGTATATTATTCAGTTTCCATGTATTTATTCTTTTTATTTTTTTGAATTTATTCTTTTTTCCTGTTATGGTCAGAGAAGATTAAAATCATACAAAGCATCTTCTCTCTATGTCTTCCCTCACTGTTGCCATTGCACAGGTACTCCCATGGTGTCCTGCTGTGGGTTGTTTCCTGTACAGCCTGTCAGTCTGAAGTATTCTCCTCACCCAGCTACCCTTGCAATTCCTCCCAGTCCTAGTGCCCATCTGTCTTGGGCCTTAGCGAGATTCAACCGCACTCTCACACATCACCACAATCTCTCTTCACCCCATCCCAATTGTGTGGCCCATGTACTCCCACAGCCAATTTGTGCTGCCTTAAAAAAATCGGGCTAGTGCTTCCTCAGATTATCTCCTTTCCTGTGTTTCCTCTTTGGGGTGTTACCCAGCCCCCTCCCAAAATGGCTGCAATGAGCGAACACTCCCAGCATTAGCGGGTAGGATCTCCTGGCTTTTGTGCCAACCCCGTTCCTACTTTCCCCTGCTTCTGGACTCATCCCGACTCTCCAATACCTCAGCTGCTGTCCAGAGTTCTGAGATCTCAGTCTGTGCTTGTTTTTATCTGTGAGTTAGTTGCCAGGGAAGTAAATGGGAGCATCCACTCACTTTGCCATCTTGCTCCGTCTCCTCCTAGCGTCATTTGTTGAAGACACAAATACCCAATTAGAAAATGGGCAAAGGACATGAATAGACATTTCTCCAAAGAAGATATACAAATGACCAACAAGCACATGAAAATATGCTTGTCATTAGTCATTGTTGTTGGGTGCCATCGAATTGGTTCCAACTCATAGCGACCCCATGCACAACAGAACGAAACGCTGCCCGGTCCTGAGCCATCCTTACAATCGTTGTTATGCTTGAGCTCATTGTTGCAGCCACTGTGTCAATCCACCTCGTTGAGGGTCTTCTTTTCCGTTGACCCTGCACTTTGCCAAGCATGATGTCCTTCTCCAGGGCCTGATCCCTCCTGACAACATGTCCAAATTACATAAGATGCAGTCTCACCATCCTCGCTTCTAAGGAGCATTCTGGTTGTACTTGTTCCAAGACCGATTTGTGTCTGTCAGTTTGTCATACTACGGGGGCTTGCATGTTGCTTGATGCTGGAAGCTATGCCACCGGTATTCAGATACCAGCAGGGTCACCCATGGAGGACAGGTTTCAGCTGAGCTTCCAGACTAAGACAGACTAGGAAGAAGGGCCCGGCAGTCTACTGAAAAGTGTTAGCCAGTGAAAACCTTAACCATTAGTCATTAGGGAAGTGCAAATCAAAACCACAATGAGGTATCACTTCACACCAACTAGGATGGCTATGGTTTTAAAAACCCCAAAACAACAGGTGTTGATGAGAATGTGGAGAAATTAGAGCCCTTGTGCATTGCTGCTGGGAATGTAAACTAGTGCAGCCACTGTGGAAAACGTTCTACTGGCTCCTCAAAAAGCTAAACATAGAATTACCACACAACCCAGCAATTCCACTTCTAGGTTTATACCCAAAAGACATGAAAGTGGAGACTCAAACCAAGACTTGTACACCAGTGTTCATTGCAACATTATTCCACAACAGCCAAAAGGTGGAACAACTCCAGTGTCCATCAACAGATGAAAGGATAACTAAAATGTGGTATATACATATGTCTTAGTTATCTAGTGCTGCTGTAACAGAAGTACCACAAGCGGATGGCTTTAACAAAGAGAAGTTTATTTTCTCATAGTAAAGTAGACTAAAAGTCCAAATTCACAGTGTTAGCTCCAGGAGAAGGCTTTCTCTCTCTGCCCACTTTCTCATCAATCCTACCCCAGACTTGGAGCTTCTCTGCGCAGGAACCCCAGGTCCAAAGGACGTGCTCTGCTCCTGGCACTGCTTTCTTGGTGGTGTGAGGTACCCCTGTCTCTCTGCTCACTCCTGTCTTTTATGTCTCAAGAGATTGCCTCAAGATACAATCCAGTCTTGTAGGTTGAGTCCTGCCTCACTAACACAACTGCTGCCCATCCTCCCACATTAACATCATAGAGGCAGGATTTACAACATATAGGAAAATCACACAATACCTGGAATCATGGCCCAGCCCAATTGAGGCACACATTTTGGGGGGACATAATTCAATCCATGACAACTTACAATGAACTATTATTCAGTCATCATGAGGAATGAAGTTCTGATACATGCTATAGCATGGATGAACCTTGAAAACATTAATGAAAATAAGTAAGACACAAAAGGAGAAATATTGTATGATCCCACTTATATGAAATCTATAGAATAAGCTGATGCATTGCTGTTGTTAGGTGCCATCGAGTCGGATCCAGCTCTTAGTGACCCTATGCACAACAGAACGAAACACATAGAGACAAAAATTTATTGGAGGTCCTAGGGGCTGGGGGGAGGAGAGAATGAGAAGTTATTTATTAAAGAGTACTGAGTTTCTATTTTGGATGATAAAAAACTCTTGGAAGTAGACAGAGGTAATGGTTGTACAACGTGGTGAATGTAATTATGTTACTGAACTGAATGGTTAAAATGATAAAATTTTTGTTACATATATTTTGACATGATAAATTTTTTTTTAAATCAATTAGTCATATTTGTGTGGGTTTCTTCACCTTTGTTTTTGAAAAATTTTTTTTTACTGAATACCAAATTTGGGATTGCTTCCCCTCCCCCCCCCAAATTTGACAAGATCATCCCATTGTCTCCTGGCTCCTATTGGTGCTATTAAGCTGTCAGTTTCATTGTTGTTCTTTTGAGATTAATCTTGTTTTCCCCCTTAACTTAAAAAAAAAAGTCTGAAAAACAATATAAACCCTTACAGGCACATTTGGAAAATACAGACAATAAAATGAAATCATATATAATGCTACCACCCTAACACAACCACTGCCTTGCACTTTTGCATTCTATTTTCTGTATTTTTTAATTTTAATAATTTTAATCCTGTGTTTCTCTCTTTGTAATCCTAGTCTCTTCTATCTGGTTTCAGCTGTGGTATCTCCAACTGCACGTGATTGTCTTGAATTCACAAAAATAAATACAAGAAAGCATTGCAAACATCTGCATTTCAAATTATTACCTTCTGTAAGAACAGATTCCTATTAACTTCTCATGTGTCCATTTATGGTTTTGTGTATGTATAAGGAGTGGAAAGGTATACCAAAAATATATAACACATTACACAAAGACCAGTATCTCCACCCTTCCCTTTCTTAAAAAAGAAAAGAAATAGAAACTCTCCTACCTTTGACCATTTTTATTTTTATTCCCATGACTCTGCATTCATTTTACTTTTTATGTTTCAGGAAATGTTTTGGTCAGTTGGAATTTCTCATACCATTTTTAGTGTTGTTCTTGTGGCTGTGGTAATTCTCTTATGAACTTAGATAAAAATTTGAAAACTTCCCAAGGCCTTTTTGGAGTTTAAGTAGTATGACTCTTTGAAGCGGTTTTCAGGAGAAAAAAAATCCCTTTTCTTAATATGCCGAATGCAGTCTGAGTGGCATAATATGATCATTTCACTCAAATGTGCAGGCAACCTAGCTTTGGAGAAATAACATGAACTGCAGATTTTGTAAGCCATTGCCAGTGGCAGCCGGCAAATGTCACTAACAGCAATCAACGCAAAGCTGCTACTCACATATCCACAGCTACACATGCACAGCCTCTTGGACAGCTTCCCCAAGTTGATTAGGAAATGGGGTGTTCAGAAAGGGTGGGCAGAGGAAGAAAAATTGCAACATTTCAACTACCTCTAGGAGTGAAGCTATGAGCTTTAGCTTTTCTGGCAATTGACACGAATGGCTTTTCTGCCAGTTCTCTAAGGGCTTCTCCCAGAAATTTCTGGGCCTTACGTCTACATTTTGAAAGGCAGACTGTTATGCTGAAGTTCCTTTCATGGCACTTATTAAAATACAACTTTGTATAACATTTTCCCATTTCAGGGTGTTTTCCTCACATAGCTGTCAATTTGAAGCTCATTGCCAACAGACCTATGTGGTTGATAGGCTAGGGTGTCCTCACTTTAGAGATCAGGAAACTAAGTGACTTGTCCAAGATAATAAATGACAGAACCTGAACAAGTATCTGAGTCAATTCTCCTGATGCCCGATGCTCTTTCCTTCCCACCACACGGCTCCCATCTCAGAAGGTATTAAATATCCATTAAAGGAATTGGCTAAGGTTACCTGTGTTTTATTTTAATTCTTTCTTACCTATGGAAATGGTCCTCAGATTTCCAAAAATATTTTGGTAATTAAACAAGTTTCCATGGATGTTTTTGAGCAGGAAAAATTTCATTCTCAGCCCAAGGCTAAGCCCCTTCTCCCAGGCTAACAATTTCACGTACATAGTCAGGTTACTTTTTTTTTTTTTAATAATGTTTTATTTATTTTTGGTGGCAATACCCACAACTAAACGTACATACATTCACAATTTTTACACGAACAGTTCAATAACGTTGGTTACATACTTCACATCTTGTGCACCATTCTATCTCTACTCATGTTTCACCACCATTGATTTAGGGAATGTTTTCAGCCTCTCTCCGTTGGGCATGATGTTGGCCGTTGGTTTTGCATTATTATGGTGAGAAATTTTCCTTCTATACCTATTTTATTGAGAGTTTTTATCAGAAATGGGTGTTGGACTTTGTAGAATGCCTTTTCTGCGTTGGTTGGAATGATCATGTGATCCTTTCCTTTTATGTATGTAGTGGATTACGTTGATTGATTTGCTAATGTTGGGCCATCCTTGCATACCTGGTATGAATCCTACTTGGTCATGGTGTATTATTTTTTTGATATGATGCTGAATTCTACTGGCTAGAGTTTTGTTGAGAATTTTTGCATCTATATTTGTGAGAGATATTGGTCTGTAATTTTTTTTTTGTTTGTGGTGTCTTTGCCTGGTTTTGTTATCAGGGTTATGCTCACCTCATAGAATGAATTTGGAAGTATCACTTCTTTTTCTATGTTCTGAAATGGTTTGAGTAGTAGGGGTGTAAGCTCTCCTCTGAATTTTTGGTAGAATTTTCCAGTGAAGCCACCTGGGCCAGGGCTTTTTGTTGTTGTTGGTGGTGGTGGTGGGAGTTTATTTTATTATCTTTTCAATCTCTTGTTATGGATCTGTTCAGATGTTCAACATCCTTTTGTTTTTTTTGTTTGTTTTAGTTTGGGTAGGTAGTGTGTTTTTAGAAATTTGTCCATTTCCTCTAGGTTTTCAAATTTGTTGGAGTATAGTTTTTCATAATACTCTGCTATGATCCTTTTTACTTCAGTAGGGTGTGTTGTAGTGTCCCCCATTTCATTCCTTATTTGGGTTATTTTCATCCTCTCCTGTTTTTCTTTTGTCCATTATGGCCAGTGGTTTGTCAATTTTATTGACCCTTTCCAAGAACCAACTTTTGGTTTTGTAAGTTCTTTCTGTTGTGTTTCTGTTCTGAATTTCATTTATTTCTGCTCTGATCTTTATTATTTCCTTTCTTCTGGTAGCTGTGGGCTTCTTTTGCTTTTCTCTTTCTATTTGTTCAAATTGTGTAGGTAATGTTTAGATTTTGTCTCTTTCTTTTTTGATGTGTGCATCTATTGCTATAAATTGACCTCAGAGGACTGCCTTTGCTGTGTCCCAGAGGTTTTCATATGATGTGTTTTCATTCTCGTTTGATTCTAGGAATTTTTTCAATCCATCTCTGATTTCTTCTGTTACCCAGTGGTTTTAAGCAGGGTGCTATTCAGTTTCCATGTAATTGATTTTTTTTCCTTACTCTTCCTGTTGTTAATTTCTACTTTTGATGGCATTGTGGTCAGAGAAGATACTTTGTATTATCTCAGTGTTTTGGATTTTGTTGAGGGTTGCTCTGTGGCCTAAGATGTGGTCTAGTCTGGATAACATTCCATGTGCTTTGGAAAAGAATGTGTACTTTGCATCTGTCAGGTGGAGTGTTCTGTATATGTCTATGAGGTCAAGTTGGCTGATTGTGCTCTTTAGCTCTTCTGTGTCTTTGTCGAGTTTCTTTCTAGATGTCCTGTCCTTTACGGAGAGTGTTGTGTTGAAGCCTCCTATTATTGTGGAACTGTCAATTTCTCTTTTCAGTGCTGTTAGAGTTTGTTTTATGTATTTTGGAGCCCTGTCATAGGGTGTGTAGATGTTTAATGGTTAAGTCTTCATGATGAATCATGTCTTTAATCATTATATAGTGCCCTTCTTTGTCTTTTATGGTGGATTTTTTTTAAGTGTATTTTATCTGAGATTAGGATTGCCATTCCTGCTCTTTTTTGGTAGCTGTTTCCTTGATAAATTTTTTCCATCCTTTGATTTTTAATAAATCTATGTCCTTGTTTCTAAGGTGTGTTTCTTGTAGACAGCATATTGATGGAGCCTGCTTTTTTATCCATTCTGTCACTCTGTGTCTCATTATGGGTGTATTTATTCCATTTACATTCAGTGTAGTTATTGATAGGTGTGAGTTTATTGCTGTCATTTTGTAGTGCTTTTTTTTTTAATAACTTTTATTAAACTTCAAGTGAACGTTTACAAATCCAATCAGTCTGTCACATATAAGTTTACATACATCTCACTCCCTACTCCCACTTACTCTCCCCCTCTTGAGTCAGCCCTTTCAGTCTCTCCTTTCTTGACAATTTTGCCTGCTTCCCTCTCTCTCTATCCTCCCATCCCCCCTCCAGACAAGAGTTGCCAACACAATCTCAAGTGTCCACCTGATATAATTAGCTCACTCTTCATCAGCATCTCTCTCCCATCCGCTGACCAGTCCCTTTCATGTCTGATGAGTTGTCTTCGGGGATGGTTCCTGTCCTGTGTCAACAGAAGGTCTGGGGAGCATGGCCGCCGGGATTCCTCTAGTCTCAGTCAGACCATTAAGTTTGGTCTTTTTATGAGAATTTGGGGTCTGCATCCCACTGATCTCCTGCTCCCTCAGGGGTCCTCTGCTGTGCTCCCTGTCAGGGCAGTCATCGATTGTGGCCGGGCACCACCTAGTTCTTCTGGTCTCAGGATGATGTAGGTCTCTGGTTCATGTGGCCCTTTCTGTCTCTTGGGCTCTTAGTTGTCGTGTGGCCTTGGTGTTCTTCATTTTCCTTTGCTCCAGGTGGGTTGAGACCAATTGATGCATCTTAGATGGCCGCTTGTTAGCATTTAAGACCCCAGACACCACATTTCAAAGTGGGATGCAGAATGATTTCATAATAGAATTATTTTGCCAATTGACTTAGAAGTCCCCGCAAACCATGTTCCCCAGACCCCCGCGCTTGCTCCGCTGACCTTTGAAGCATTCATTTTATCCCGGAAACTTCTTTGCTTTTGGTCCAGTCCAATTGAGCTGACCTTCCGTGTATTGAGTGTTGTCTTTCCCTTCACCTAAAGCAGTTCTTATCTACTGATTAATCAATAAAAAACCCTCTCCCACCCTCCCTCCCTCCCCCCCTCGTAACCACAAAAGTATGTGTTCTTCTCAGGTTTACTATTTCTCAAGATCTTATAATAGTGGTCTTATACAATATTTGTCCTTTTGCCTCTGACTCATTTCGCTCAGCATAATGCCTTCCAGGTTCCTCCATGTTATGAAATGTTTCAGAGATTCGTCACTGTTCTTTATCGATGCGTAGTATTCCATTGTGTGAATATACCACAATTTATTTACCCATTCATCCGTTGATGGACACCTTGGTTGCTTCCAACTTTTTGCTATGGTAAACAGAGCTGCAATAAACATGGGTGTGCATATATCTGTTTGTATGCAGGCTCTTGTATCTCTAGGGTATATTCCTAGGAGTGGGATTTCTGGGTTGTATGGTAGTTCTATTTCTAACTGTTTAAGATAACGCCAGATAGATTTCCAAAGTGGTTGTACCATTTTACATTCCCACCAGCAGTGTATGAGAGTTCCAATCTCTCCGCAGCCTCTCCAACATTTATTATTTTGTGTTTTTTGGATTAATGCCAGCCTTGCTGGTGTGAGATGGAATCTCATCGTAGTTTTAATTTGCATTTCTCTAATGGCTAATGATCGAGAGCATTTTCTCATGTATCTGTTGGCTGCCTGAATATCTTCTTTAGTGAAATGTGTGTTCATATCCTTTGCCCATTTCTTGATTGGGTTGTTTGTCTTTTTGTGGTTGAGTTTTGACAGAATCATGTAGATTTTAGAGATCAGGCGCTGGTCGGAGATGTCATAGCTGAAAATTCTTTCCCAATCTGTAGGTGGTCTTTTTACTCTTTTGGTGAAGTCTTTAGATGAGCATAGGTGTTTGATTTTTAGGAGCTCCCAGTTATCGGGTTTCTCTTCATCATTTTTGGTAATGTTTTGTATTCTGTTTATACCTTGTATTAGGGCTCCTAGGGTTGTCCCAATTTTTTGTTCCATGATCTTTATCATTTTAGTCTTTATGTTTAGGTCTTTGATCCACTTGGAGTTAGTTTTTGTGCATGGTGTGAGGTATGGGTCCTGTTTCATTTTTTTGCAAATGGATATCCAGTTATGCCAGCACCATTTGTTAAAAAGGCTATCTTTTCCCCAGTTAATTGACACTGGTCCTTTGTCAAATATCAGCTGCTCATACGTGGATGAATCTATGTCTGGGTTCTCAATTCTGTTCCATTGGTCTATGTGTCTGTTGTTGTACCAATACCAGGCTGTTTTGACTACTATGGCTGTATAATAGGTTCTGAAGTCAGGTAAGGTGAGGCCTCCCACTTTCTTCTTCTTTTTCAGTAGTGCTTTGCTTATCCGGGGCTTCTTTCCCTTCCATATGAAATTGGTGATTTGTTTCTCTATCCCCTTAAAATATGACATTGGAATTTGGATCGGAAGTGCGTTAAATGTATAGATGGCTTTTGGTAGAATAGACATTTTTACTATGTTAAGTCTTCCTATCCATGAGCAAGGTATGTTTTTCCACTTAAGTATGTCCTTTTGAATTTCTTGTAGTAGAGCTTTGTAGTTTTCTTTGTATAGGTCTTTTACATCCTTGGTAAGATTTATTCCTAAGTATCTTATCTTCTTGGGGGCTACTGTGAATGGTATTGATTTGATTATTTCCTCTTCGGTGTTCTTTTTGTTGATGTAGAGTAATCCAAGTGATTTTTGTATGTTTATTTTATAACCTGAGACTCTGCCAAACTCTTCTATTAGTTTCAGTAGTTTTCTGGAGGATTCCTTAGGGTTTTCTGTGTATATAATCATGTCATCTGCAAATAGTGATAACTTTACTTCTTCCTTGCCAATCCGGATACCTTTTATTTCTTTGTCTAGCCTAATTGCCCTGGCTAAGACTTCCAACACGATGTTGAATAAGAGCAGTGATAAAGGGCATCCTTGTCTGGTTCCCGTTCTCAAGGGAAATGCTTTCAGGTTCTCTCCATTTAGAGTGATATTGGCTGTTGGCTTTGCATAGATGCCCTTTATTATGTTGAGGAATTTTCCTTCAATTCCTATTTTGGTAAGAGTTTTTATCATGAATGGGTGTTGGACTTTGTCAAATGCCTTTTCTGCATCAATTGATAAGATCATGTGGTTTTTGTCTTTTGTTTTATTTATGTGATGGATTACATTAATGGTTTTTCTGATATTAAACCAGCCTTGCATACCTGGTATAAATCCCACTTGATCAGGGTGAATTTTTTTTTGATGTGTTGTTGGATTCTATTGGCTAGAATTTTGTTGAGGATTTTTGCATCAATGTTCATGAGGGATATAGGTCTATAATTTTCTTTTTTTGTAATGTCTTTACCTGGTTTTGGTATCAGGGAGATGGTGGCTTCATAGAATGAGTTGGGTAGTATTCCATCATTTTCTATGCTTTGGAATACCTTTAGTAGTAGTGGTGTTAACTCTTCTCTGAAAGTTTGGTAGAACTCTGCAGTGAAGCCGTCCGGGCCAGGGCTTTTTTTTGGTGGGAGTTTTTTGATTACCGTTTCAATCTCTTTTTTTGTTATGGGTCTATTTAGTTGTTCTACTTCTGAATGTGTTAGTTTAGGTAGGTAGTGTTTTTCCAGGAATTCATCCATTTCTTCTAGGTTTGCAAATTTGTTAGAGTACAATTTTTCATAATAATCTGAAATGATTCTTTTAATTTCATTTGGTTCTGTTGTGATGTGGTCCTTCTCATTTCTCATTCGGGTTATTTGTTTCCTTTCCTGTATTTCTTTAGTCAGTCTAGCCAATGGTTTATCAATTTTGTTAATTTTTTCAAAGAACCAGCTTTTGGCTTTGTTAGTTCTTTCGATTGTTTTTCTGTTCTCTAATTCATTTAGTTCAGCTCTAATTTTTATTATTTGTTTTCTTCTGGTGCCTGATGGATTCTTTTGTTGCTCAGTTTCTACTTGTTCAAGTTGTAGGGACAGTTCTCTGATTTTGGCTCTTTCTTCTTTTTGTATGTGTGCATTTATTGATATAAATTGGCCTCTGAGCACTGCTTTTGCTGTGTCCCAGAGGTTTTGATAGGAAGTATTTTCATTCTCGTTGCTTTCTATGAATTTCCTTATTCCCTCCTTGATGTCTTCTATAACCCAGTCTTTTTTCAGGAGGGTATTGTTCATTTTCCAAGTATTTGATTTCTTTTCCCTAGTTTTTCTGTTATTGATCTCTAGTTTTATTGCCTTGTGGTCTGAGAAGATGCTTTGTAATATTTCGATGTTTTGGACTCTGCAAAGGTTTGTTTTATGACCTAATATGTGGTCTATTCTAGAGAATGTTCCATGTGCGCTAGAAAAAAAAGTATATTTTGCAGCAGTTGGGTGGAGAGTTCTGTATAAGTCAATGAGGTCAAGTTGGTTGATTGTTGTAATTAGATCTTCCGTGTCTCTGTTGAGCTTCTTACTGGATGTCCTGTCCTTCTCCGAAAGTGGTGTGTTGAAGTCTCCTACTATAATTGTGGAGGTATCTATCTCGCTTTTCAATTCTGTTAAAATTTGATTTATGTATCTTGCAGCCCTGTCATTGGGTGCGTAAATATTTAATATGGTTATGTCTTCCTGATCAATTGTCCCTTTTATCATTATATAGTGTCCTTCTTTATCCTTTGTGGTGGATTTAAGTCTAAAGTCTATTTTGTCAGAAATGAATATTGCTACTCCTCTTCTTTTTTGCTTATTGTTTGCTTGATATACTTTTTTCCATCCTTTGAGTTTTAGTTTGTTTGTGTCTCTAAGTCTAAGGTGTGTCTCTTGTAGGCAGCATATAGATGGATCGTGTTTCTTTATCCAGTCTGTGACTCTCTGTCTCTTTATTGGTGCATTTAGTCCATTTACATTCAGGGTAATTATAGATAAATAAGTTTTTAGTGCTGTCATTTTGATGCCTTTTTATGTGTGTTGTTGACAATTTCATTTTTCCACATACTTTTTTGTGCTGAGGCGTTTTTCTTAGTAAATTGTGAGATCCTCATTTTCGTAGTGCTTGACTTTATGTTAGTTGAGTCGTTACGTTTTTCTTGGTTTTTATCTTGAGTTATAGAGTTGTTATACCTTTTTGTGGTTACCTTATTATTTACCCCTATTTTTCTAAGTAAAAACCTAACTTGTATTGTTCTATATCGCCTTGTATCACCCTCCATATGGCAGTTCAATGTCTCCTGTATTTAGTCCCTCTTTTTGATTATTGTGATCTTTTACCTATTGACTTCCATGATTCCCTGTTATGTGTATTTTTATTTATTTTTTTTAATTAATCTTAATTTGTTTTTGTGATTTCCCTTTTTGAGTTGATATCAGGACGTTCTGTTTTGTGACCTTGTGCTGTGCTGATATCTGATATTATTGGTTCTCTGACCAAACAATATCCTTTAGTATTTCTTGTAGCTTTGGTTTGGTTTTTGCAAATTCTCTAAACTTGTGTTTGTCTGTAAATAT
Organism: Loxodonta africana; assembly: GCF_030014295.1. NCBI lineage: Eukaryota > Metazoa > Chordata > Mammalia > Proboscidea > Elephantidae > Loxodonta > Loxodonta africana. Next base: position 127,377,894 of record NC_087369.1, read on the forward strand.
CTTAATTTCGCCTTCATATTTCAGATAGAGTTTTGCTGGATATATGATCCTTGGCTGGCAGTTTTTCTCCTTCAGTGTTCTGTATATGTCGTCCCATTCCCTTCTTGCCTGCATGGTTTCTGCTGAGTAGTCAGAACATATTCTTATTGATTCTCCCTTGAAGGAAACCTTTCTTTTCTCCCTGGCTGCTTTTAAAATTTTCTGTTTATCTTTGGTTTTGGTGAGTTTGATGATAATATGTCTTGGTGTTTTTCTTTTTGTATCAATCTTAAATGGGGTTCGATGAGCATCTTGGATAGCTATCCTTTCGTCTTTCATGATGTCAGGGAAGTTTTCTGTCAGGAGTTCTTCAACTATTTTCTCTGTGTTTTCTGTCCCCCCTCCCTGTTCTGGGACTCCAATCACCCGCAGGTTATCCTTCTTTATATGATAGAGTCCCACATGATTCTTAGGGTTTCTTCATTTTTTTTAATTCTTTTATCCGATTTTTTTTCAGCTATGTTGGTGTTGATTCCCTGGTCCTCCAGATGTCCCAGTCTGCATTCTAATTGCTCGAGTCTGCTCCTCTGACTTCCTAGTGCGTTGTCTAATTCTGTTATTTTATTGTTAATCTTTTGGATTTCTACATGTTGTCTCTCTATGGATTCTTGCAACTTATTAATTTTTCCAGTATGTTCTTGAATAATCTTTTTGAGTTCTTCAACAGTTTTATCAGTGTGTTCCTTGGCTTTTTCTGCAGTTATCCTAATTTCATTTGTGATATCATTAAGCATTCTGTAAATTAGTTTTTTATATTCTGTATCTGATAATTCCAAGATTGTATCTTCATTTGGGAAAGGTTTTGATTCTTTTGTTTGGGGGGGTTGGAGAAGCTGTCACGGTCTGCTTCTTTAAGTGGTTTGCTATGGATTGTTGTCTCCGAGCCATCACTGGGAAACTAGTTTTTCCAGAAAATCCACTAAAAAAAAAATGCAGTCAGATCCCTATCAGAGTTCTCCCTCTGGCTCAGGCTATTCAGATGTTAATGAAGCCGCCTGGGGAGGGTGGGGGAGGGAACAGAGAGATAGGAGAGTAGCACCTCAGAATATAGCCAGAGTTGCTTGTCTTGCTTGGAATGACTATTATATCTGAGATTCCCGCGGGCGCGTCGCCTATGTGTGCTGGCTGTGTGGAGATTGCCCCCGGGGGGTCTGGCCCGCTGGAGTCACGGTCAGATCCTCCGCTTCCAGCCCCACGCCCAGCGTCAAGGCTCCCCTACTGGGACGGTGCACTCTCGACTCCAAAATCAGTCGCTGCCTCCCGGGGACTTCTCGTCCCTCCAGCCGCGTGGCCGCGAACCAGTTGGGCCTCCTCCCGGGGTTAGTTCAGATGGGTGGAGCAGGTCCCCGTGCTTGTGCCGTGACCGAGTGTCCCGGCTGGGACGCTGTTCTCCCTGCTCCAATACCAGTCGCTGCCTCCCGGGGACTTCTCCTACCGGCTGCGTCCCACGCCGCCCGCGCGACCCGGCTGGTCCCCTTCCCGGGGTTAGTTCAGGGGGGTGGAGCAACTCTCCGTGTTTATGGCGTACCTGCGTCCAGTCCAAATCCCTGCGGGACGGTTCCCCGGCTCGGATGCTGCTCTTTCTGCTCCAAGACCAGTCACTGCCTCCCGGGGACTTCTCCTACCGGCTGCGTCCCACGCCGCCCGTGGAACCGGCTGGTCCCCCTCCCGGGGTTAGTTCAGGAGGGTGGAGCAGGTCTCTGTGCCTGTGCCGTACCTGACTGATACGCTGGCTCCAGGCTCTGGAAACAATCGCTGCTTCCCCGTATTAGTTCGTTCTCCGTCTCTAAATCTGTGTTTGTTGTTCAGGGTTCGTAGATTGTTATGTATGTGATCGATTCACTTGTTTTTCCGTGTCTTTGTTGTAAGAGGGATCCGAGGTAGCGTCTGCCTAGTCCGCCATCTTGGCTTCGCCCCCTTGTAGTGCTTTTTTGTGGTGCTAAAATTTTCTTTGTTCCTATTACTCTCCTGTGCTGAGTTCTTTTTGTTTGTGGATTTCTTTTTCATCTATTTCTGTAAATTTTATTTTTATTGAGACTTTATGTTTTTCTTCTTTATTTTTTTGAATTTTTATTGTGATTTAAGTGAAAGTTTAGAAATCAAGTCAGTCTCTCATACAAAAATTTATATACACCTTGCTATATACTCCTAGTTGCTCTCCCTCTGAGACAGCCCACTCCTTCCCTCCACTCTCTCTTTTCATGTACATTCAGTCAGCTTCTGACCCCCCTGCCCTCTCATCTCCTCTTCAGACAGGAGCTGCCCACATAGTCTCATGTGTCTACTAGATCCAAGAAGCTCATTCCTCACCGATATCATTTTCTATCCCATAGTCCAATCCAATCCCTGTCTGAAGAGTTGGCTTTGGGAATGGTTCCTGTCTTGGGCTAACAGAAGGTCTGGGGACCATGACCTCCTAGGCCCTTCTAATCTCAGTCAGACCATTAAGTCTGGTCTTTTTATCAGAATTTGAAGTCTGCATCCCACTGCTCTCCTGCTCCCTCAGGAGTTCTCTGTTGTGTTCCCCGTCAGGGCAGTCATCAGTTGTAGCCAAGCACCATCTAGTACTTCTGGTCTCAGGCTGATGTAGTCTCTGCTTTATGTGGCCCTTTCTGTCTCTTGGGCTCATAATTACCTTGCATCTTTGGTGTTCTCCATTCACCTTTGATCCAGGTGGGTTGAGACCAATTGATGCATCTTAGATGGCTGCTTGCTAGCGATTAAGACCCCAGATGCCATTCTCCAAAGTGAGATGCAGAATGTTTTCTTAATAGATTTTATTATGCCAGTTGACTTAGATGTCCCCTGAAACCATGGTCTCCAAACCCCCGCCCCTGTTATGCTGGCCTTCAAAGGGTTCAGTTTATTCAGGGTCCTTCTTTTCTTTTGGTTTAGTTCAGTTGTGCTGACCTCACCTGTATTGTGTGTTGTCTTTCCCTTCACCTAAAATAGTTCTTATCTACTACCTAATTAATGAAAAATCCTCTACCTCTCTCCCTCCCCACTCTCATAACCATCAAAGAATATTTTCTTCTCTGTTTAAACTATTTTTTGATTTCTTATAATTGTGGACTCATGCAATATTTGTCCTTTTGCAGCTGACTAATTGCACTCAGAATAGTGCCTTCCAGATTCCTCCATGTTATGAAATGTTTCACGGATTCCTCACTGTTCTTTATCAATGCGTAGTATTCCATTGTGTGAATATACCATAATTTATTTATCCATTCATCTGTTGATGGGCACCTTGGTTGCTTCCATGTTTTTGCTATTGTAAACATTGCTGCAGTGAACATGGGTGTGCATATATCTGTTCGTGTAAAGGCTCTTATTTCTCAAGGATGTATTCCAAAGAGTGGGATTGCTGGATCATATGGTAGTTCTATTTCTGGTTTTTTAAGGAAGTACCAAATCGATTTCCAAAGTGGTTGTATCATTTTATATTCCCACCAGCGGTGTATAAGTGTTCCAGTCTCTCCACAACCTCTCCAATATTTACTATTTTGTGTTTTTTGGATTAATGCCAGCCTTGTTGGAGTGAGATGGAATCTCATTGTAGTTTTGATTTGCATTTCTCTAATGGCTAATGATCGTGAGCATTTCCTTATGTTAGCTACCTGAATGCCTTCTTTAGTGAAGTGCCTGTTCGTAACCTTTGCCCATTTTTAAATTTGGTTATTGTCTTTTTGTTGTTGAGTTTTTGCAGTATCATGTAGATTTTAGAGATCACATGCTGATCAGAAATGTCATAGCTAAAAACTTTTTCCCAGTCTGTAGGTAATCTTTTTACTCTTTTGGTGAAGTCTTTGGATGAGCATAGGTGTTTGATTTTTAGGAGCTCCCAGTTATCTACTTTTGCTTCTGCATTGTTAGTAACGTTTTGTATACTGTTTATGCCGTGCATTAGGGCTCCTAGCATTGCCTCTATGTTTTCTTCCATGATCTTTATCATTTTAGATTTTATATTTAGGTCTTTGATCCAGTTTGAGTTTGTTTTGTGCATGGTGTGAGGTATGGGTCTTGTTTCATTTTTTTGCAGACGGATGTCCAGTTATGCCAGCACCATTTGTTAGACTCTCTTTTCCCCATTTAACTGACTTTGGGCCTTTGTCAAATATCAGCTGTTCATATGTGGATGGATTTATGTCTGGATTCTCAATTCTGTTCCATTGGTCTATGTATCTATTGTTGTACCAGTACCAGGCTGTTTTGACTACTGTGGCGATATAATAGGTTCTAAAATTAGGTAGAACGAGGCCTCCCACTTTGTTCTTCTTTTTCAGTAATGCTTTACTTATCCGGGGCCTCTTTCCCTTCCATATGAAGTTGGTGATTTGTTTCTCCATCTCATTAAAAAGTCATTGGAATTTGGATCGGAATTGCATTGTATCTATAGACGGCTTTTGGTAGAACAGACATTTTTACAATGTTAAGTCTTCCTATCCATGAGCGAGGTATATTTATCCACTTATGTAGTTCTGTAGTTCTCTTTTGGTTTCTTGCAGTAGTGTCTTGTAGTTTTCTTTGTATAGGTCTTTTACAGCCCTGGTAAGTTTTATTTCTAAGTATTTGATCTTCTTGGGGGCTTCTGTAAATGGCATTGATTTGGTGATTTCCTCTTCAACGTTACTTTTGTTGGTATAGAGGAATACAACTAATTTTTGTATGTTTATCTTGTATCCTGATATTCTGCTGAACTCTTCTATTAGTTTCAGTAGTCTTCTTGAGGATTCTTTAGGGTTTTCTGTGTATAAGATCATGTCATCTGCAAATAGAGATACTTTTACTTCCTCCTTATAAATCTGGATGCCCTTTATTTCTTTATCTAGCCTAATTGCTCTGGTTAGGATCTCCAGCACAACATTGAATAAGAGTGGTGATAAAGGGCATCCTTGTCTGGTTCTGGATCTCAGTGGGAATGATTTCAGGCTCTCTCCATTTAGGATGATGTTGGCTGTTGGCTTTGTATAAGTGCCCTTGTTGAGGAATTTTCCTTCTATTCCTATTTTGCTGAGAGTTTTTATCATGAATGGGTGTTGAACTTTGTCAAATGCCTTTGCTGCATCAATTGATATGATCATGTGATTCTTGTCTTTTGTTTTATTTATATGGTGGATTACATTCATTGTTTTTCTAAGCATGAACCATCCCTGCATCCTTGTTATGAATCCCACTTGGTCATGGTGAATTATTTTTTTGATATGTTGTTGAATTCTGTTGGCTAGAATTTTGTTGAGGATTTTTGTGTCTATGTTCATGAGGGATATAGGTCTGTAATTTTCTTTTTTTGTGGTGTCTTTACCTGGTTTTGGTTTCAGGGATATGCTGGCTTCATAAAATGAGTTTGAGGGCATTCCATCCTTTTCTATGCTCTGAGATACCTTTAGTAGTAGTGATGTTAACTCTTTTCTGAAAGTTTGGTAGAACTCTGCAGTGAAGCCGTCCGGGCCAGGGCTTCTTTTTGTTGGGAGTTTTTTGATTACCTTTTCAATCTCTTCTTTTGTTATGGGGCTATTTATTTGTTCTACCTCTGTTTGTGTTAGTTTAGGTAGGTAGTGTGTTTCTAGGAATTCATTCACTTCTTCTAGGTTTTCAAATTTGTTAGAGTACAATTTTTCATGGTAATCTGACATGTTTCTTTTCATTTCAGTTGGATCTGTTGTAATATCACCCATCTCATTTCTTATTTGGGTTATTTGCTTTCTCTCCTGTTTTTCTTTTGTCAGTTTGGCCAATGGTTTATCAATTTTGTTAATTTTTTCAAAGAGCCAGCTTTTGGTCTTGTGAATTCTTTCAATTGTTTTTCTGTTTTCTATTCATTTAATTCTGCTCTGGTTTTTATTCTTTACTTTCTTCTGGTGCCTGAGGGTTTCTTTTGTTGCTCTTTTTCTATTTGTTTAAGTTGTAGGGATAATTCTTTTATTTTGGCCCTTTCTTCTTTTTGTATGTGTGCATTTATTGATATAAATTGACATCTGATCACTGCTTTCGCTACGTCCCAAAGGTTCTGATAGGAAGTGTTTTCATTCTCATTGGATTCTATGAATTTCTTTATTCCATCCTTGATGTCTTCTATAACCCAGTCATATTTGAGGAAGGTATTGTTCAGTTTCCAAATGTTTGATTTCTTTTCCCCGCTTTTTCTGTTATTGATTCCTACTTTTATGGCCTTGTGGTCAGAGAATTTGCTTTGTAATATTTCAGTGTTTTGGATTCTGCTATAGCTTGCTTTATGACCTAATATGTGGTCTATTTTAGAGAATGTTCCATGTGCACCAAAAAAGAAATTATACTTGGCTGCTGTTTGGTGGAGTATTCTGTATATGTCTCTGAGGTCAAGTTGGTTGATTGTGGCATTTAGATCTTCCGTGTCTTTATTGAGCTTCTTTCTGAGTGTTCTATCGTTCACCGAAAGTGGTATGTTGAAGTGTCCTACTCTAATTGTGGAGCTATCTCACTTTTCAATGCTGTTAGAGTTTGTTTTACACATCGTGCAGCCCCGTCATTGGGTGCACAAATATTTAATATGGTTATATCCTCATGTTATATTGTCCCTTTAATCATTATATAGTGTCCTTCCTTGTCCTTTGTGGTGGATTTAACTTTAAAGTCTATTTTGTCAGAAATTAATATTGCCACTCCTGCTCTTTTTTGATTGTTTGCTTGATATATTTTTTCCATCCTGTGAGTTGTAGTTTGTTTGTGTCTCTAAGTCTAAGGCGTGTCTCTTGTAGACAGCATACAGATGGATCTTGTTTTTTTAATCCATTCTGCCACTCTCTGTCTTTTTCTTGGTGCATTTAGTCCATTTACAGTCAATGTAATTATGGATAGGTATGAGTTTAGTGCTGTCATTCTGATGTCTTTTTTGTGTGTTGTTTACAGTTTCTTTTTCCCACTTAATTTTTTGTGCTGAATAGTTTATCTTTATATATTGTCTTTTCCTTTTATTTGTTCTTGTTTTGTTTCTGCCGAGTCTCAATTTTTTTTCTTGTATTTTATTTTGATGAGTAGGATTGTTAGCCTCCTTTGTGGTTACCTTGCTATTTATCCCTATTTTTCTATGTCTAAAAATCACTTTATTTCTTTATATTGCCTTGTCTTCCTCTCCATATGAAAGATCTATAACTACATGTCTTAGTCCCTCTTTATTGTTTTAATGTTATCTTCTTTTACATAATGACATCGCTGTTTCCCTGTTTTGAGAGTTTTTTTCGTCTTGATTTATTTTTGTGACTTGCACGTCTGCGTTGACATCTGATTGCTCTGTCTAGTGTTCAAGTCTTGAGTTGCTATCTGATATTATTGATTTTCTAACCGGAGAACTCTCTTTACTTTTTCTTCTTTTTTTTTTTTGGTTTTTACGAATTCCCTAAACTTTTGTTTATCTGGAAATGTCCTAGTTTCGTCTTACTATCTGAGAGACAGTTTTACTGGATATATGAATTTTGGCTGGCAATATTTTTTCCTTCAATGCTTTGTATAAGTCATCCCATTGCCTTCTTGCCTTCATGGTTTCTGCTGAGTAGTCTGAGCTTATTCGTATTGGCTCTCCTTTGTAGGTGACTTTTCATTTATCCCTAGCTGCTCTTAAAATTCTCTTTATCTTTGGTTTTGGCAAGTTTGTTTATAATATGTCTTGGTGACTTTCTTTTAAGATCTACCTTATGTGGTGTTCAATGAGCATCTTGGATAGATAACTCACATCTTTCATGATGTCAGGGAAGTTTTCTGCCAATAAATCTTCAACAATTCTCTCTGTATTTTCTGTCATCCGTTTCTGTTCTTGTACTCCAATCACTTGTAGGTTATTTCTCTTGATAGAGTCCCACATGATTCTTAGGGTTTCTTCAATTTTTTAAGTTCTTTTATATGATTTTTCTTCAAATATATTGGTGCCAAGTCCTTTATCTTCAATCTCATCAATACTGCCTTCCACTTGCTCAATTCTGCTCCTCTGACTTTCTATTGAGTTGTCTAATTCCATCATTTTATTGTTAATCTTCTGAATTTCTGATTGCTGTCTCTCTATGTATTCTTGAAGCTTATTAAATTTTTCATTATATTCTTGAATAACCTTTTTAATTTCTTCAACTGCTTTATCTGTGTGTTCCTTGGCTTGGTCTGCGTATTGCCTGATCTCCTTCCTGATCTCATTCCTGATGTCTTGAAGTGTTCTCTATATTAATCTTTTGTATTCTGCATCTGGTAATTCCAGGAAAGCACCTTCATCCAGAAGATCCCTTGATTCTTTGTTTTCAGATCTTGTTGAAGTAATCATGGTCTGCTTCTTTATGTGATTTGATACTGATTGTTGTCTCCGAGCCATCTATAAGTTATTGTATTAGTTTATTTTATGTTTGCTTACTGTATCCTAGCTTCTTGCTTTATTTTGTTTTGATATGCCCGGATAGTCTGCTTGAGTGAGCTAGCTTGATTATATTCATCTTTGATGCTCTAACATCCTGTCACCAGATGGCTAGAGCTCTTATCAGGTATATCAGCCTAGAAGTCCATTCACTTTTCTTGTATGGATTCAGCTCATGTGTCCAGGTAGTTGGTCATCAAGTGTGTGGTACAGGCTGTGTCTTACAGTCTTAGAGGGGTGGGGCAATTGGTGTAGGTACCTGTATCTGGTTGCAGCAGGGGGTCACACTTTGAATAAGGCGGGGGTCTGAGAACCACTTCTCAAGTGTCTGTGAGGACAGCACATCCGTGTTCCCCAGAGCGCAGAGGTGGGTGGGTTCTGCAGACAGGTCATGGGCACAAAATGCTTTTGGTTTTAAGGACTTGGAGATACCAGTTATCCTTGGACCCCTGTCACGGGTGGCTGGGTGACCTGAGTGGAGCCACCAATTCTTAGGCCCCTGTTGTGGGTATTTGAGGACCTTATTAATAGGCAAAGTGGTGTCAAACCTCAAATGCCCACCTCTTCACCACGCAGCTGGGGTAGTTGCAGTCTTCCAGCAAGTGTTTATTCTCCTGAAATAGGCCCACACACATCCATGCAGGGGGGAAAGTTATTCAAAATCTACGGACCGTTTATGCCTGGACATAAACAGTCTTCTGTCCTGAGATCCCCAGGTTAGTGGAGTGGGCAGATTATCTTTCCCCCCAATTGTGAATTTGTTCCTTCTCCAAGGCTGGGAGAATGGCTCAGAGCATGCAGCAGGACTATCTCGAAAAAAAAATTTATCTCAGGCCCAGGAAAATCAACAGCCACTGAAGCTGGCTTGGGGGCTGGGGGTGCAGTAAAATATATGCAAGTACTTAGCTTTTGCCGAGAGCACTGTTCTTCTCTGGTTCTGGAGGTGTGAGTAGGCTGTGCTGCTGGCTGTTTCTCCCTGAGGAAACTGCAACCAAACGCTACCACCAGCCCACCACAGCTGCTCCCAAGAATGGTGCCTGAGGGTTCCCTGCAATTCAGGTCCAGCAACTCCTCTCCAATTCTGAACCATCTCTCCCTCCCCATGCTGCTCAGTCTGTTTTCTAACTTTGCCTTTGATGTTCAGGGCTCCGAGCTTGTCATAAATATAATTTTTTTGCTTGTTTTTTTGGATCTTTGTTGTAAGAGGGTTCACCGGAAGTGTCTGGCTACTCCACCATCTTGGCCCCTCTTCTTCTTTATTTTGACTGGTAGGTTTGTTAACTTTCTTTGTTGTTACCTTGAAATATGCCTTTATCTTCCTAAGTTTAAACTAGTGCATTTTTACTTAGTATCGCCTTGCCTTCCTCTCATTTAGAAAGTTCTATACCTACACCATTTATTCCCTCTTTTATTGTTCTGTCATTGTTGTTATTTACAGATTAATCTCTCTGCTTCCCTGTTACAATTTTTATGGTTTTGGATAGTCCTTGAGAGTTTATTTCCTAGGTTAATATCTTGTGTCCTAGATTCAGGCTGTGGTCTGATGTTGTTTGTTCTCAGACCAAAGGACTCACTTTAATAATTCTTGTAAGTTTGATTTGGTTTTTACATATTCCCTTAATTTCTGTTTATCTGGAAATGTCCTAATTTCACCATCATATTTGAATGAAAGTTTTGCAAGATATATTATTCATGGATGGCAATTTTTTTCTTTCAATGTTTTATATATGTCATTCCATTGCCTTCTTGCCTGCATGGTTTCTGCTGCATAATCAGATCTTAGACTTATTGTTTCTTCTCTGTATGTGACTTTTTGTTTCTCTCGAGCTGCTCTTAGGATTTTTTCTTCATCTTTGGTTTTAGCAAGTGTGATTATGATATGCCTTGGTGTTTTTCTTTTGCGGTCTATTCTATATGGGGTTCGTTGAGCTTCTTGGATGGTCAGCTTTTCATCATTCATGATATTAGGGAAGTTTTCTGTCAGCAATTCTTCAATGATCCTCTCTGTGTTTTCTGTTTTCTCTCCCTGTTCTGGAAGTCTGATCACTCACAAATTTTTGCTTTTTGATTGTATCCCAAATAATTCTCAGGGTTTCCTCATTTTTCTTTGTTCTTTTTTTCTGATTTTTCCTAAAAACGTATTGAATCCAAGTGTTTGTATTGAATTTTGCTGATCCTGTCTTCCATTGGGAAACCCTGGTGGCATAGTGATTAAGTGCTACGGCTGCTAACCAAGAGGTCGGCAGTTCGAATCCGCCAGGCACTCCTTGGAAACTCTATGGGGCAGCTCTACTCTGTCCTATGGGGTTGCTATGAGTCAGAATTGACTCAACAGCAGTGGGTTTGGTTTGATTTTTGGTCTTCCATTGTTTCAAACTTGCTCCTCAGCCCTTCTATGATGCTGTCCATTTCTGAAATCCTGTTGTTTATCTTTTGGATTTCTAATTGTTTTTTAATGATTTCTTGTTGTGAATTTATTTTAGCATTCTGTTCCTCTATTATTTTCCTGAATTCTTCTATTTTTTGTCTGTATTTTCCATGAATTTTTCTGTCTCTTCCATGAGTTTGTCTATTTTTTCTTCTTTTTTGTCTGCTGCTTGTTTCAACTCTTGGATAGCTCTGAATATTAGAGATTTGAATTCCCTGTCAGGTAGTTCTAGTGCCTTTTCTTCTACTGATAAGTCATTTGGTGTTTTATTTTGGATGCCTACTGGAACCATTCTGCCCTTTTTTTAAAATATATTTTGATATTGTTTGCTATCTTTGGGATATTCAGTAGTTATTTTCTTCATTTCTTGATCATAGATTTGTTTGTTTCATCTTGCTTTTTTGTTTTATTTGGTTGCGTCTGAGCAGGTGGGTTGTGCATTCTTTGTTGTTTGCTTCTCTGTAGTCACAATAGTTTTCACCTCCTTGTCCAATGGATGGGGCTGGCCATTTAGCTATGGTGCGTCAGGGCAGTTCTAGCTGAAAGGGTGGAGCTGGGATGGGTTATTTGTGGCATGTAGTAGGGCCAACAGGGCAGGCCAGGAATCAGTGCCAGGCAGGTTCTGGTAGGCCATGCCTGTGCTGCCCGGGGGTGTGATGTTCAGCGCACAGTGCAGGTAGGCAGGAACGCGGGGGGGGGGAGGTAGTGATGTGTGGAGCTAATATGGGTATGGGAAAGAGGAGAGAGATACAGGAGCCAAAGACCAACAAACAAAGGAAGAAAAAAAAGATTGCTAAGGGAGCTTGCAATTGGAGTGGAGAGATGAGAAACAGAAATGGAGAAAAGCAAAAAGGAGAAAAAGGGAAAAAAATAACTAGATAAAAATTTGGAATAGAAAAGAAAAGCCCTAGGGGTCCCACCAGTGCAGCTGTGAAGACTGGGGAAGTGGATCCCTGGCTGTACAGTATAACCTTGCTAGAATGGGTATAGATGTCACATAACATCAGGTATTCAGGAGACAGGTAAAGAAGGTAAGTATAGACAGACGAGAACTGAGAAATGAAGAAAGAAAGGGGAAATGAGAGAAAGAAAGAAAAAAAGAAACGCCCCAGGGATCCCACCTACACAGCTGCAGAGATTGGGAGTGCAGTGCAGTGCAGCCTGACTAGAAGGGCCTCCCATGTGTGAAAAGATAAAGAAAACAAACAAAACAGAACAAAGCAAAACAAGCCAAAAAAAAAAAAAAAAGCCCCAGGGATCCCTCCAGCATGGTGTCACAGGCCAGGGGAGTTGTTCCCCAGTCGAGCCAGGCTTCACAGCCTTCCAAGAAGAAGCAAAGATGGCACGTGGAGCCAGGTGTTCGAGAGAAAGGAGAGAGAGGTAGTGGAAGGCGTCGAAGAAAGTCTAGAATTGGAAAAAGGCAACACCAGCTCAGGGTCCCGGCCAGTGTGGGCGAGGTGAATCCATGCAGCCTGGGCGGAAGCAGTTGCCTCCCGGCCAAGAGACTGCGGCTGTCAGGAAGCAGAAGAGTCCGAAGGGGGGGGGAGGGGGAAGAAATCTTTGGCAGGCCCCTATTGGTGAATCACAGTGCAGACCCTTAGGGTTTTGGAGCAAAGCCCTGCCATCCCCTGCAGATAACTACTCTCCTTTTGAGAAACAGCTTTTGGCTTGTTACTGGGCCTTAATAGAGACTGAACGCTTAACCATGGGCCACCAAGTCACCATGCAGTCTGAGCTGCCCATCATGAACTGGGTGTTGTCTGACCCACAAAGTCTTAAAATTGGACATGCACAGCAGCACTCCATCACTAAGTGGAAGTGGTATATACAAGATCGGGCCTGAGCAGAACCTGAAGGCACAAGTAGGTTGCATGAGGAAGTGGCCCAAATGCCCATGGTTTCCATTCCTGTCACATTACCTTCCATCTCCCAGTCTGCACCTATGGCCTCATGGGAGTTCCTTATGATCAGTTGACTGAGGAAGAGAAAACTCATGCCTAGTTTATAGGTGGCTGTGTGCAATATACAGGCACCACTCGAAAGTAGACAGCAGCTGCACTACAGCCCCTTTCTGGGACCTCCCTGAAGGACAGTGGTGGAGGGAAATTGTCCCAATGGGCAGAGCTTTGAGCAGTGCACCTGGTTGTTCACTTTGCTTGGAAGGTGAAATAGCCAGATGTGCGACTATATACTGATTCGTGGGCTGTGACCAATGGTTTGGCTGGATGGTCAGGGTCTTGGAAGGAACATGATTGGAAAATCCGAGATTAGGATTTATGGGGAAGAGGTATGTGGATAAAAAAAAAAATAGACCTCTCTAAATGGGCCACAGAAGTGAAGATATTTGTGTCTCATGTGAGTACTCACCAAAGGGTGACCTCAGCAGAGGATGATTTTAACAATCAAGTGGATAGGATGATGCATTCTGTGGAAACCAGTCATCTCCTTTCCCCAACCACTCCCATCATTGCCCAATGGGCTCGTGAACAAAGTGGCCGTGGTGGCAGGGATGGAGGTTATGCATGGGTTCAGCAACATGGACTTCCACTTACCGAGGCCAACTTGGCTACAGCCACGGCTGAGTGCCCAATCTGCCAGCAGCAGAGACCAACACTGAGTTGATCAGCCATCAACCTGGTGGAAGGTTGATTACGTTGGACTGCGTCCATCATAGAAAGGGCAGTGTTTTGTTCTTACTAGAATAGACACTTAATTTGGATATGGATTTGCCTTCCCTGCATGCATGCTTCTGTCAAAACTACCATCTGTGGACTTACAGAATGCCTTACCCACCATCATGGTATTCCTCACAGCATCGCCTTGGATCAAGGGACTCACTTCATAGCAAACAAAGTATAGCAATGGGCCTATGCTCATGGAATTCACTGGTCTTGCCATGTTCCCCCTCATCCTGAAGCAGCTGGCTTGATAGAGTGATGGAATGACCTTCTAAAAACACAGTTACGGTGCCAGCTAGGTGGCAATACCTTGCAGGGTTGGGGCAATGTTCTCCAAGAGGGTGTATATGCTCTAAACCAGCGTCCAATATATGGTGCTGTTTCTCCCATAGCCAGGATTCATGGGTCCAGGAATCAAGGGGTGCAAATGGGAGTGCCGCCACTCCCTATTACCCCTAGTGACCCACTGGTCACATTTTTGCCTCCTGTCCCCGTGACCTTATGCTGTACGTGTCTAGAGGTCTTAGTTCCAAAGAGAAGAATGCTCCTGCCTAGAGGCACGTCATGGATTCCATTGAACTGGAAGTTAAGAATGCCACCTGGCCACTTTGGGCTCCTTATGTCTCTGGATCAACAGGCAAAGAAGAGAGTTACCATATTGGCTGGTGTGATTGATCCTGATTACCAAGAGGAAATCGGATCGATATTACATAATGGAGGTAAAGAAGAGTATGTCTGGAATGCATGAGATCCCTTAGGGCATCTCTTAGTACTACCATGCCCTGTGATTATAGACAATGGAAAACTACAGCAACCCAATTGTGACAAGACTACTAATGGCCCAAACCCTTCAGGAATGTGAGTTTGGTCACCCTACCAGGCAAAGAACCAAGACCAGCTGAGGGCAAAGGGAATATGGAATGGGTGGTGGAAGAATGTAGTTCTATATACCAGTTAGAACCATGTGACCAGTTGCAGAAATGAGGACTATAATTGTTATGAGTATTTCTGCCTTGTATGTGTGCATCAGGTATTTTTGTTTTCTTCGCTTATAAAATATAAGATGTAAATAGGGCTAGTGCATTTTAGGTTGTATGCATGTTAGTTGCATCATGTTAGGTGCATGTATAACTTTATAATTGTCTTTATTCAGAGATTCTGTATGATTTAAGGACGTGTATACTGGTCCCAAGTTGACAAGGGATGGACTGTGGTGGTTAAGGTTGTGTGTCAACTTGGGTGGGCCAGGATTCTCAGTGGTTTGGTAGTCAAGATGTAGTTTTGCAGTTGTATAATGATGTAATCACTTCCATGATGAGATCTGACATAATGTGATCACTTCCATGATGCGATCTGCTGTGAATAGCCAATCAGTTGAAAGTGAGTTTCCTTGGGAGTGTAGCCTGCATTCAATATATGTGGACTTTCTGGCAAAGCTTTCTGGCTTTTGCCCTGCTCTGGATCCTACATTTGGCTCATCAGCATCTGATCGCCAGTTCTTGGGACTTGGGGCAGCAGCCTACCATCTTACCTGCCTGTCTTGGATTCATTGGCCTTCGTAGCCGTGACCCAAGTCTGTCCTCATAACCTCCAGACACTAAATTGCTGACCATAGAATCCTCTGGATGGATAGGCCTAATGCTTGTCCCTGCTGTAGGTCCAACCTTAGTTCAGAGGTCAGCCACCAGGGGGCGTGGCTTCTTCTGTTAATGAACACCAGTTGGATTGCTGGGGACTTTTGAGAACTGGCCGTTCCCTCCCAGGGGTGCAAGATTTCCCAAAGAAACCACAGCCTGACTCCAACCAGATCTTGGGCTTTCCCTTAGCCCCTTTTAAGTCACATTTTTTCCCTGGCCACAGGTTTCTCCAATGTATGGGTACAGAAGTACTTTTGCACGATAGTTTACATACTTCCCTTCCCTGTAGGATGCAGGAGGCTAGGGGGAGCTGCTTGCCATGCCCAACTCTCAGGGCTTCCTGGGGGAATGAGTAGGAGGGTAGGAGGAGTCTAGTAGTTAAGAGCCAAACTCTGTAGTTACACTGTTTGAGTTCTTTTCCCAGCTTCCTTAGTTACTGGCTGTGTGATCTTTAACAGGTTAACAGACCTTCACCTTACCTCTCTGAGCCCCAGTTTCCTATCTGTAAACATGAAGGTCCCACCCCCTACCCTGCTGAGATTTCACAAGGCTCGATCGGGATAAAGCATGTGCCATGCCTAGCACAGTGTCTGGCACATCACATGAGAACTCAGCAGTTTCTCCCACTGGGCCCAAACTTTCCAGCCAGAACAAAGCACTCCCAGCCAGGGCCTAATCCATCAGCCTTGCCCCTGGTAGCTCCATGCCTGTAGCCCAGGTTCTGTGAAAGCCTGCCACTGCCTGGCAGAAGGCCCCCAAACGCCCCTTCCTCTGTGACACTTTTCAGCGGTCCTCAGCTCTTCCTGGCCAATAGTTCTTCCTAACCTGACTCATTTCCCTCTAGTCAGAACAGAAATCCTTTCTCCCACAGACTTAATCCTTTACTGAGCCCTGTTGATTCCACCTCCAGAAAGCACAGGACTCTGGAATCAGACCGGAATTCTGGCTCCACCGCTCACCATTGGTATAACCTTGAACAAGTACTATAACCTCTCAAATCTTGGCTCAGCCATATATTGATTGCGTGACATTGAGCAGATTCCTTGACCTCTCTGAACCTCAGTTTTCTCATCTATAAAATGAGGATAATAATAGTACTTATGTTTTAGGGTTGTTGTAAGGATTAAATGAGTTAATATGTGTAAAGTGCCTGGCACTTAGAAGGTGCCAAGGATTATAAAATGTATGGTTTTTGGGCAAGATTTTTAACCACTCTAAGCTTCGGTTTCCCTAACTGTACCTATCCCTCAGGGTTGTTGTGTTAAAGATGTTAACCCATGCATGGTTCCTAGCCAAGCACAGGTCCATAGTAAGAATTTGATAGTTATCAGCTGTTATAGCTATTATCTTCCTAGTCACTCAGTTGCCTAGTCTCCTCTGAACAGGGAAAGCCCCCTATCCCACCCCAGTGGGTGTTAGCATTCCCCATGCATCATCCCCTTCCTTCAACTACGCCTTTGCCTGGGCAGCTAATGAGCATTTTGTCTTCTTTCCTCCTTAGTCCCTTGCTGTAAAATGGTGGCCTAAGTTCACTGTTTTGACCTGTCAGTGGCCTCATGTTGGTTACTGTATTTCTGGTTTACCCCCAGCTGGCAGGGCCTGTAGCAACCTCTATACAAGCAGACAAATCCAGGTGCAAAAACTCAGCAACGAGTGAGTGCTCAGTAAGCGGTAGTGACAATACTCACTCTTTGCCAGGCACTTGTTTGTTATTCATCTAACATGCTTTATCTCATATGGCAATCACAACAATCCTATCCTCATTATCCCTGTTTGTGGATGAGAAAACTGAGAGTTAGCAAGGCTTTAGCGCCTAGATTTGAGTATGTGCACTGAGGTTGCTACAAGCCCTGGCAACTAGGGGTACACAAAAACTACACTAACCAACATGAGGCCAGTGACAGGTCAAAAGAGTGAACTCAGGCCACCTAACGAATTTGTTTGGTGAGAAGGATTAGCAACCATTTTACAACAGGGGACTGAGGGAAAAAGGAGACGAAATGCCCAATACATAACTGGGTGGTGGGGGTGAGGGTGGCGGTAATACCCACTGAGGTGAGGAAAGAAGCTTTCTCTGCCCAAAGACAGAGGAGAATAGGCAACTACTTTAATGAGCATGGAGGGGAGGGCTATGCGTGTGTGTGTGTGTGTGTGTGTGTGTGTGTGTGTGTGTGTGTGTATAAGGAGCAGTGAGAGGGCTGAGGGAGCAGAGAGCCAGCTTTAACACAGGAGGTGAGTGGGCCTATAGATACAGCCAGTATGTAGCAGATATGGGATTTGAACCCAGGTACATGCCTTTTACACATCTGCCTGCAAAGCCTAGCTATTAATCATTACAATATTAATGCCTGGCACACAGTATGATTCATACTGCTGCCTTTTTCTGGACAGTTTTCTCCATCTATCTCTACCTGTCTTGGAAGAAGTACAACCAGAATGCTCATTGGAAACAAAGATGGCAAGACTGCATCTCACAAACTTTGGACATGTTAGCAGGAGAGACCAGTCTCTGGAGAAGTACATCATGTTTGGTAAGGTAGAGGGTCAAAGAAAAAGAGTACGACCCTCAATGAGGTGGATTGACACAGTGGCTGCAACAACGGGCTCAAGCATAACAATTGTGAGGATGGTGCAGGCGCTGGCAGTGTTTCGTTCTGTTGTACATGGGGTTGCCATCAGTTGGAACCAACTCTGTGGCACCTAGCAACGACATCTCTACCTGTGCCTCTACCTCAAGGCCCAGCTCAAATGCAGCCTCGCCCTCAACAGATGCGCTCACTCCCTGTTACTATGGGGTGGGGGACATGTGGGACATCAGTGCTGGGGTGGAGCTAGAAGAAGGACTCTGAGTTTTGCAGAGATTTGCTCCTAAGTTTGTGCACTGGAGTTGAATTTGCTACAAGGGCAAAACATAACAAATTTGCTATAAGGCAAAACATAACAAAACAACTCATAATGGGCTCTGATTAGTCAGAACAGTGAATTCCAATCACTTAGCAACAGTGTTTGGGGAGGAGGACTGCAAGCCATTTCAGGGCAGGAGACTGGGAGGAAAGAGAGACAAAATGTCTGCCCACTAAACAACTGTACGTGTGAATTAAGGGGTGGTTGGGAGTTTGGGAAGTGAGAAGAGTTCATTCTGAGTTAAGAGTTTTAGGGCCTTTAAACCTCTGGGGATTTAGGGTTTGTAAATCTGTACCATATGATGCCCTAAAAACAAAGATATTGGGATTCCAAGGATTTTAAGCCCTGTGTTTTTTAACCTATGGTATAAGGACTTAAGCAATTTTTGAGCTTTGAAATGCTGGGAGCCTAGGACCCCAAGCCAAGGATTTTAAATAGGACACTGGACATGTTAAAATACTAAGCTCCCTTTGACTTCAAATACATCTACATTTAACCCTTGAGATAGTAGTTTCCAAATTGTCTTTCCCTCAACCTGAGGATCTCTAAAGGTGCCTCACAGAAGGGGGTGGAGAGAGTTTGCAAGATAGAGGACACCAGGGTAGGAATTCTGGGGTCCTCATTATGGCTTCCACCAGAGAAACTCCATTTTTATTTGATTTATATATTGAGCTTCTGTATTCAAATTAATTCAAAAGAAAAGTTTTCCTACCAAAGCACAAAAAAAATAAGTTGTAACGGTTCTGTCCTAGAGAAAAGGGACATGAAGCCTATGAATGTAGAGTGGTCCAGGAAGCCACACTCGGCCTCTTTTTTGTTTGTTTTGATTTGTTTCGAATGGGGACAAACACCAATAAAGATACTTTGACTGGTAAACCCTCAAATGATGTCAGAGAAATCAGGTGGAGATAGCTGAGTAAATCAGTCATTTAGTTGACTGTAGCCTACAAGCTCATTTCTGCTATAAAATCAAAAACTGCAGCTACTATTACTACTACTACGACTATGATTATGACTAATACCATTTATCAAGTGATTTTACTATGTCCCAGGGGCTGTGCTAAGTACTTTACACTTTTTTTATTGACTCCTCGCAACCCTGAAAGGAGATATCATTATTATCCACATTTTACAGACAAAAAGACTGGGGTTCAGATAGGATAAGTAACTTGCACAAGGCCATACAGCTAGCAAATGATAGATCCCACTTTACTTGCAAGCAGAGCCACAGACTGAAATAAAGGAATGAAAATGGTCACAGGTCAACTGCCTGGCAGCCTTAGTTTAGGAACAATCTTAAATTTGACCAATAGATGGCACCAGTGAGTTTGGTGGCCCCCTCAAGGCTGTGTCCCAGTTCATGGAAGTCCCAACTAGGGCTCAGAACTGAAGCAGCCCTTCTTAAGTTGAGGGAACAAGGAAAGAAAGAAAGCCATCATTTTGCTCCTGAATAATATGACGTTGCCCTGCCCTGTTGGTAGTTGAGGAAAGATACATGAAAGCCAGCAGGTAGGGGGATAGAGGTGGTTCTGCCAAGAACTGCTTTAAGAAGACTTGGGAATCTTTTTCTTTCAGTATTTACTGAGCACCTCCTCTGTGCTAGGCAGTCTGCTGTGCGATGAAGACACGCAGGTGTATCAGACACAGCCCCCATCTTACTGCTTAAGAAAGGAGGTAGATGGGAGATAGGGGAAGCACTGGATGTATGAGGGCACCTAACCTGAACTTAAGGAGCCCTGGTGGTGCAATGATTACACACTCGGCTGCTAACTTAACAGTCGGAGATTTGAATGCACCAGCAACTCCTCCAGAGAAAAGAACTAACAATCTGCTCTCTTAAAGATTTTAGCCTGGAAAACTCTATGGGGCAGTTCTACTCTGTCACATGGGGTGGTTATGAGTCTGAATAGACTCGACATCACCTAACAAAAACAACAAACCTGCACTTGGGGGTCTAGGGAGGCTTCCCATTGGAGAGGTGTCTGAACTAGTTCAATTGGATAAAAGAGAGTTTACTAGGCATGCAAAAGTGGAAAGGCATTCCAGACAGAGGTAATAGCATGTTCAAAGACATGCAGGTATAAGACAGCATGACACATTCAAGGACAGGCAGCATAGATTTCAAGTGTTGAGAGATGAGTCTGAAGAGACGGACAAGAACCAGATGATTGGAAGGCCTATAATACCAATTTAAGGACTTGATTTTATGGATATATAACACTTTATATGTCTGTATACATGTGTATTTTTCTGAGGAGAAGAGTCATAGATTCTCAAGAGGATCTGTGACCAATTAAAAAAAAAAGTTAAGTACAACCGTAGGTGAGGTAATGGAAAGTTATGGTTGGGCACTAAGCAGGGGCAGCACATTGTCTGATCTGGTGGCCAGTGTGGAAGGTTAATTACGAAGGGACATGCTGGACGCAAGAAAAATTAGTCGAGGTGTAATTGGGTCAGGGGTAGGTATGAGGGCCTGAGCTGGGGTAGGTGCAATGGGCACTGAGGAGGTAAAATTGATAGGACTTAGTAGTCTCCCAGCCTCCCTCCCCACATACACACACTCATCTCCAAGGTTCAGCCGAGGCTGCACCTCTCACCATCACCTTATGTCCCCTATCCCAGCTCTCAGCTTTCAAGCTGCCCTTTGGGGGCCTTTTCGTTCCCTTCCCATGCTGTCCTTGAAGTTTAGTCAAGCCTGATTTCACAAGTTGACAGAGAGGGCCTGGCCCCATGCTGGCCCCTCAGCCCTACATCTCCACGGAGAAAACTATCAACTGACCTCAAGTAGAACAATAAATTGGCCTTGAGCTGGGCTCTGACCTTCTGCTCATGGCTTCACAACATGGGCAGAGTTAAGAAATCAGTGCAGTTCCAGGAAAAAGGTGAACACCATCCAGTTTATTTTTCTCCTGATTTCATCTCATGCCAACACACAGGCCTCAGAGGATAGCAGGAAATATGGGGGGTCCCCAGAGCAGGCTGATTCACTAGATGTCCCCTTCCTTTCCTATAAGGCTCATCAGAAAGGCACCACAATTGTGCACAGATCTGGTGTTTGTACCCCCGGAGACAAAGCCAGACATCTGGCTTTCCATGGGGAGACAGGATTATGTGCTGCCTGGAAAGCTGGGGAGTCAAAGGGCTGTAAAGAGTGACTGCTTCCCTCTCCACAAGATTGCCCTATCCTGCTCTGCCTCCTGGGGGCTTTGGAAAACAGCTCTTTCTTCCACCAAAGTTCCTAGGACCCTCCCATTGTCAACACAACAGTAGCCTAGGCAATGAGATATCCAGAGGCCTGGACTCAGTACAGTAGGGTAAAGCCAGGGTGAGCTGGCAGCTCAAAGACCCAACTTTCAGTCCAGGGAGCTGTGCCTGGAGACTCCTGCCTAATCAAGGCTCATGGAGCCTTGCCAGGGGTATTGAACCCCATCAGACTCTGACCAGTTCAGTTTAGACAGGTCGGAGGTGAGGAAAGGGGATGAGCTGTTGCCCTGCGAGGTACTGACGCTAGCACTCTCACACACTCTTCTGCCTTCTCTTTCTCCTCCTCTTCTTCATCCTCTTCTTCTTCCTCCTCCTTCTCATCTTCACTGTCTGAATCCTCATACAGGTTGATGGTTGCCTGGACAGGGAAGTTCTGCAGTAGAATCTCCCCATCACTGTACAGGTAGTCAAAGGAGCGAGACTTAGGCCAGAAGAGCCTGTGGACAGAGAAGAAAAATGGCCCCGAACTTAGGTCTTATCTGTGCAAAGAGGCTAATAGGGCCAAGAAGGATGCCAGCCCCTGAATTCCTTCTCTTAGCTGCAGGAATGAAGTCCAAGGAGAAGGAAGACAGAGAGAGCTTTGTAACTAACAGCCTTCTAAATTGTTACAAAATGGCCCTAGGCAGAAAAATAGCCCCCAGTAAGCCTACCTTTGTGGGAGGCCTCAGCCCCCCAGCATCCATCAAGTCTGGCACTGACACCGCCCCCCGACCCCAGGAGGCCTCTGGCCAAGAACTCTCTAGTGCTGTGTCCCATCTCCTTTTTCTACTAAGGCTTCCTTCACTGACCTCTCCATAGAGGCTCATTCTTAGGGGTCCTTGACAATGCCCCCAGGGAAGGCAAACTTGGTCAAGTTACTTAACCCCTCTGGGCTTCAGTTTCCTAGGCTATAAAACAATGGATCATAGCAGTGCCTCCCTCCTCCTGCTTCGCAGGACTATTCTGAGGATTAAAAGAACTAATGGGTCTGTGTCAAGTTCTGAGCTTGGTGCCAGAAGCTTACCTGACGGGGTGATGGAATTTGGAGTCAGCCTTGGTGACCTCAGCAGCTGTTGCCCCACCAGTGTGCTGCCCAAAGCAAAAGATAGCATGTTGGCTCAAAGTACATGGCCAGATAATTACCTCCACCATATCAGAGATCAGAAACCTGCCGGTAAGATGATCTAGAAGAGACCTTAGACATTGCTGGGGTTCAGCCCCTCCGCGCCCCAACAATGGGGCGTCTTTCTTCGTTCTGATTGAAAAATAAGTAGAGTCCTGGGGGTTGTTTGTTTTCTTCCCCCTGTCCCAACATCTTTTTGGAGGCTGTCCGAGGCACAGAGTTCTACTAGAGCAGCAAAGATTCAGGAGAAAGAATATTGGGGCTGGGCACCAGGAGACTAGGGTTCTAGCACCAGATTCACCACAGACTGGCTGTGAGACCTGTCCAAATCCCTTTCCTACTGAGTCTAAGCCTCTTCCTCTTTCAAATTGCCTCAGAAACTTGGGCCTGCCCTCCTCCAAGAAATGTTGTGAAAATCAAAAATGAGCAAGGCTGTGAAGCTGCTTTCCCACATCTGCAGCTCTGGATCGAGGCCAGGACCTCTCTGGGAAGAGACATGGTTAGTGGGAATGCCTGCAGTTGTGTGTGCACCTGAACACATGCAATGGGGGCTCAAACTCACCAACTCCATCAGTTTCCTCACCTGCCTTGGGAGGTCACTTGTGGGGAACAGCCAAGGCCTCCAAAGACAAGTTCCTCTAGGACAAAGAGGAAAGACCAGTCAGTGGAAGAAGAGACTGGAACTTGAGCTTCCTGAGATAACAAAAGAGTCCTCCAGGAAGTGTGGCTCAAGTGCTATCTACTCCAAGAAGCCTTTTCTCATGCCCCTGAGCCCAGATGGGGCAAGTGCCCCTCCTCTCTTCTTCAACAATCATACCATTGTTCTGTCCTTATCACACTGCTTTGTAACTGTCTGTTTACTTCTCTTTAAGCTTCTTAAGGCAGGGAGTTATGTTTGATCATATCTGAATTCCCAACACCTAGCACATTGCCTGGTATACTGTAGTTGTTCAGTAAATGTTTAATGAATCAATGGGGTTTAGGTAGATAAATATCTTGTCCCCTAACTCCTCCCACACAGAGCAGAGCTCAGAGCCTTACCATCTTCCTGGGCCAGAAAGATTCCTGATCCCACTGCTTCCCCACTAGACTTCCAGAGGTCAAAAAATGCAAATGGAAATCTTCTAGTGTGGTCAGAAAAGAGACAATGGCCCAGTCAAAGCCTCTTTGGACTTTGGCCCTCTTCTACCCCCCTACCCCCACCCTGACCTTTTGGTTAGCAGCCATAGCACTTAACCACTATGCCACCAGGGCTCCCCTCTGAAGTCTAGGTAGCGTTCAACTCAAGTATCACAGCTACCTCCCCTGTGCCCCTCAGAGGATAAGCAACCTGGCACAAGAGGGCCTGGCTTCTTGGCCTTCAGCTTTGGTAGTGCTCCCCAAGTCCCTTCCTGCCACACAGAAAGATTTGTGAGGTGAAAGCCAGGTGAGATATTCTAGCCAGACATGTAGAGGGGGGCACTCTCTGTGGGCTATGAGGCCTCGGCTTTCCCCCTTCATAGAGAACAGGGGTACCCTGAACACCTCGTTTTCCTTCCTCTCCAAAGTACTCCACTAAGCCTGAGTTCATGTTATCAAAGGCCAGGTTCCACTTACCTTTCACTCCTGTGTACTTCTTGTCCAGAGAGCAGAAGGGGCAATGGGCTTAACAGGCCAGGGAATGCCAGGGGGTCCTGTGCTGGGGCCTTAGCTAGGGCCAAGGCTGGGGCAGAGGCAGCAGCAACAGGAGTAGCAGGGTCCATCCTTAGGGTGCTAAGGCTAGGCAGGCTGTGGGGTCTCCTATTTCTCAGAGCCTTCTGTAATCTTTTAGCCTTTCCTGGGAGACCCTTTTATAAGCCTTGACTGGACTCATAAATTATTCAGGGGAGGAGGGGGCTGGGAGAGGGATGAAGATTTAGGGAAGGAGCTCAGGGAGGGGTAGCTAGGTTCCTGGGTGTGAAATCTCTCCCAGTTGAATAAACAGGGTATCAGTGGGGGGTGAGGGGCTTTCTTTACCTCCAAGTCAGAAAGGAAAACACAGAAGGGACAAATCAGACACCATTTGTGCAAATTCCCCAAGCAGTAGCAAGGCCAGAGTAGGGAGAGGAGGGAAGCTCATTAGTACCCAAAACCACAGAAAGTTGTCAGGGACACAGGACTGGATAGATAGGCCTCAGAAGGGACAGCTGCCCCAATGTCTGAGGAGAGAGAGGGACTCACATGTTATTTCAGCTCAAGCCCCAAATAGATTTGCCAGGTGGACTTGATGCTGGGCGACTGCCATTAAGCACATCACTTGGGCTAGGAAAAAAGAAAGTTCTTGGGTAGATCGGGCCAGTTGCCTGTTGGGTAAACCTCAAGTCTTCTTTCCAAACCCCCACCTCCCTTACTGGTCAGTTCATTTGCAAAAGTACTGAAACCCCTCTCCAGCCTCAGCAGTTGAGTGGTCCAGAGAAGGAGGGCAGGAAGGGTTTCACAGGGCCTCCAAGTCAGACTTTAAACCTGAGGGCTTGGCTTCAAATCCAGGAAACAGGGTGCTCGGGGGAGGAGGAGTTCTGCCCAGCCACTAAGCTGCTGGGGACTGTCCCTGGCCCCAGGGCCTCAGTTCCCTCATGTGTGAGATGAGGGTGCTGGCCCAGTGGTCCCAAAGGGCCCTGCCAGCCTGAACACTCTGTAACCGGGGCTGGGTAAATGGGTACTGACCCCAGGCAAGACTAGAGGCTTGAGCACAGCCCTCGGCCTTAGCCAGTCTACTGGGCCTTTGCCAAAAAAGCTTCTAGTTACAACTACTGGCAGGCTCCTTATGCTTCAGAGGTCTTGAAAATATTCCTCCTGACCTCAGCTTCCAGCACCAGCACAGATTTAGCTTCTTGGATATTTATCGCGGCCTGGTTTGTAATCATCAAAAACTAGAAATAACCTCGATGTCCAATCATAGGAGACTAGTTACATTATTAATTAGAGTACATCCTTACAACCAAATACTAAGCAAGCACTCACAATCATCTTCTAAAACCAAACCAAACCTGTTTCGATCGAGTGGATTCCGACTCATAGTGACCCTATAGGACAGAGTAGAACGGCCCCATAGGGTTTCCAAGGCTATAATCTTTATGGAAGCAGACTGCCATATCTTTCTCCCACGAAGCAGCTGGTGGGTTCGAACCAGGCAACCTTTCGGTTACCAGCTGAGCGCTTAACCACTGTGCCACCAGGTTTCCTTAATTACGTTCTAGGAAGTATAAATATCAACACAGAAACTGGAAAAAAAATCAGATGGTCAAATAGTATGAATAATTTGATTTAAGGGCTCCTCTTTTCTCTCTTTGCCTATCTTCCACTTCCACCACGCTTCAAAATCCAGTCCTACTGTGGTTTTTTGTAGCAAAGAAAAAATGAAACAACCTAAATGTCTCACTTTAAAAGGATGATTAAATAAATCATTGAAAGGTTATAAATTTTCAGTTAAAATTGGCATGGTCAAAGAATGGGAAAACTTGATATATTGAAGAGTTAAAAAAAGAAAAAGAAGCAGCAGCCTCTAAAATATTACTTTATTATTTACGGGATGATCCAATTTTTGGTAAGAAAAAAAAAGTGTAGAATATAGAGTACACAAAAGAAAGAAAGGTTGTCTAGAAGTAAAGAGAATGTTACAGTGATTGGTTCTGGGAGCAGGAGTATGGTGGATTTTTATTTCTTTGTGTTTTCTAAATTTTCTAGAAATTTCCACAATGAACTGACATTATTTGGGTAATAAAAAGTAAAGACACACACAGACACAAGCAAAGACACATAAAAACAAAAAGAAAGAAAGATATGCTTATCCATGGAGAACAGAAGACTCTTGGGGCAACTGACAGTCATTTTCAGATTTGAGAGTTAGACTCAACGAGGTTTTACTAGTTCTGTGTGACTTCAAAGTGCAGGACTGGGGTCCATGGGTAGAAGCTATGAGGAGACACATTTTGGCTCAGTTAAAGAAAAACATTCTAACAGCCTGCCACCACCTAACCAACGGCCTGGCTCTATACTGGCCCTCAATAAACAGAGGTTTATTATATGCAGTGAAATGAACCCAGTGAAATGTGGTGCCTTGGGACGGGAGTGAGCTCTCTGTCCCTGAATTGTGTAAGTGCAGGTGGATCCTGGATCCTGAAGAAGGAAATCCTGAGGAGGGGGGGAAAGAGGGGGCTGCTGAGGTGTGTGAGCTTCTATCAGCCTCTGAGGCTACATTTACCCCCAGGAGATGAAAGTTTGTTTACACTGCAACGTTGGCTAAAATGAGGAATGAGGCTGAAAGAAAGGAGCCAGGCTGAAGACATTGGGCTGGAAGGAGATGGGATTCGAAAGAAGAGACACTTTAGGGTTGGCAGCAGACTTATTTTCACACTCTTTTATTTTAGGATCTTTGTGACCTCTAGGTGGTCATGGTCTGTGAAAATAGGCCGGAGGGAAGAGGGAAAACAAGGAAGAGGGAAACACTCCTCCTGACGCCAGGGCTCATGCCCAATTAGACTTGGCCATGCCAGACATCATGCCACCTCTCACTTTGGACTTGTGTTCATTCGGCCACAGCCCTTCATCTTTAGGGTTGTTCAGTCCTTTGACTGCCCTGAGCAGCAGGCCTCAGGATTCTCCTTACACCCAGTTCCCAGCAGGTTCTCCTAGAGCCCAGGAATCCTTTAGTCCTCGCTCTACGGCTCTTTGTTCTGGCTACACACCTGATCTTTCTTGCTGCCTCCTCAGAATTGTCTCAGCCTCATTCAGCTTGTGGCACATGAAGCCATTAGCCCTTCTTGTGGGCCACCCCACCCCCAGCCTGCAGGATTTAAGGCCTGCAAGTGTTTTTTTTTTTTTAGGTGTTGCTAGGCAAAAGTGGGAGTCTGGCTATTTTCCTCTGCACTTAGCACAGAACAGGAAGAAAGTAGACAGCACGGTAGCAGGAAAGGTCTGGGTCAATCAAAATGAAGAACTTCCTGTTAGGGTAAATATGATCCTGCCTCTGTTTCCCTAACAACTCTATAGTGCTTTTTGCATTTTGTCAGTCACTGCTTCGCCAGACCCTTGCGTGCCTCTTCTGGTCCACTTTGCTTGGCATTGCCTAGTAAGGGCATGGGCTAGAAAGAGGAAAGTGCTGTGGGTACTGCCTCAAGGTGCTGACAGCCTAATGAGGGTGACAAGACTTGCACAGAGGAAGACAGATTCAGTCAACTTCAGCTGGGCCCTGGTGCCCCTCAGTCATCCTTGAGCATGTTCCTTTGTCAAGTGCCCAGCTCCAGCCTCCACATTTCCCTGGGCCACGTTCCAAACTTCCTTCAGCTCCCTACCAGGTCCCTGCCCCACCCCTCTCTCTGCACGGAACAACCTCTCCCCCTATTTCCCTGAGAAAACAGAGGCCTTCAAGCATGAATTACCTCAGTGCCCTGCCCCACCCCCCAAAATTGGCCTGCGTCTCCAACTTCCTTCCCCTCCAGCCCTCCCTTCTTAGGGGACAAGGTGCCCCTCTGTTAAAGGCTAATCGCTTTGCCTGGGCCTTGGCCTCATCCACCCTCCTTCTCTGAGCCCTTCCTCTTCCCTTCAGGAAAGTTCGGCTTCTCGATACCAGTTCTTTATTTTCAGCTTATAAAATGCCTGCTTCTGTTATCCAAAACAACAACAACAACAACAATAACAACAAGCACACTCCCTCCCTAAATGTGTTCTCTTATGCTCCTAACTTGCCCGCTCTCTCTCAACCTCTTTTTCTCTTTCTCTCCCTCCCTCCTTCCCTCTCTCTTGTCTTTCCTTTACCCTCAAATTTATTGAAAGTAGAGTCTACACTCTAGACTTTTCCCAACTTCCCATTCATATCTCAACCAACTGCAACTTGGCCCCAGCCCCATCATTCCAGTGAAAGGGCACTGCCATAGGTCACCAATGACTTCCTAATTGCCAAATTCAATGATCTCTTTGAACTCTGGGTGGCAAAAGACACTGTCGGCCAAGTTCTCATTTCTGAAACTCATTGGCCTCCATGATCTCTCTCTCCTGGTTGTCTTCCTACTTCTGGAACCACTCCTCTTGGCCTCTTTTGCCGACCTCTTCCTCTGCCCATTCCTAAAATCAGTGGTTCTCAAGTTACATTCTACAAATCAGGCTGATCTACAGTGATATTTTCAGTGGTTCAAGCAAAATGAGAAAAACATCAATAGTAGAGTTTTTCAATAAATTCTTCCTTCAGATTATGCCTTTCAGTCTTTTTGGTGGTAAAATATTCTTTTTCAATGATGGTGTTGATGTTATTTTGTTTCTTTAATGTTCTTACTTGGTAAAATAAAATGTTATCTCCTCTATGTCAGTCCCACAAATGTTTATTGAATGCATGAGATAATGGGAGCTATATTTTCAACCTAGAATTTTTCCAATAGGTATCTCAAAGACATCCCCAAACTGAATTGTTTTTCTTCCTCACAAACTTCTCCTGTGCCTACCTCGATAACAGCATCATGTTGAGCTAGTCACTCAAGCTGGAAACTTCAGCCACCAAATCCTATTGATTTTAGTCTTCACCATTTCTCACATTTGTCTCCTCCATCCTCCCCACTCTCCCAGCTATTTCTTCATTTATGACCTCATCCATCCTCTTACCTGGATGCCTGAAGCAGGCTCCTGGCAGGTTTCTCTGTCCTTGACTTGACTTTTCCAATCTACCCTTCTTAGAGCTGTCTTGTTGATCTTCCTAAAATACAGAACTGAGCATGATCCTCCTCTACTGAAAGACTTCCAGTTGCCAATAAAAACTCCTTTATGTGGCAGTCAAAGCCCTTTGCTGCCTGGGCCCAGCCTGCCTCTCCAGGCTTATGCCCCCAGTGGCCCTCCACATGCCCGCCGTTACAGGCCCTCTTGACTCCATCTTCGTTCTGAAAGCCTTTCACCCCAATCTTCTCAGGGTTTAGGGCCTCTGAAGGTCTTAATCCCACCCTGCATTGGGTTTATCAAAAGGAGGGAAGACTCAGGATCATTCTTGACACAGCATTTTTCAAGCTGTGGGTCACAACCATTGGAGGGCTTGAAATAAATTTAGTGGGTTGCAAGAAGCATTTAACAAAATGAATAGCAAATATAAGAGTGAATTACTTACAGTAAGGGTATGTATTGTTCTGTGAAACTTATGCTATCTACGTATCTATGACTAGACGGCAGTGGGTAGTGGATATAGATAGATACATGAATGTACTGGGCCATGCTGTAAAATATATTTCTTAGTGTGGACTGCAGTCAAAACATTTGAAACCCACTGCACTAAGGGGGCTAGATGTTACTCTAACTCATTTAGTCAGTGTTTTTTTTTTTTTTATCCATGTCACAGTTCTTGCTCTCAAAATGGTTCTGGTCTCACTGGTGGGTGTAATATAGATCAGGAGAAAGGGTAATACTCAGAAGACTTCATGGAGGAGGTGGAGATTGAGCTTGGCTGGGTTTAAGTAGGTAGAGAAAAGGGGGAAATGTGATCCTGGCAGGGAGAGCTGGCACAGAAGCAGATAATAAGAGCAGAGAACATTTGTTAAACATTTATGTGCCAAGCACTGTTCTAAGTACTTTGCATGTATTAATTTAAGTCTTCCATAAACAACCCTATGAGAAAGGTACTATTACAAGTCTCATCTTGTAGATGGGAAACTGAGATACAAACAGATCAAAGAACTTGCCCCAAGGTCACAGAGCTAAAAGTGACAAGGCTGGGATTTTTTTTTTTTTAATTTTCATTTTGGTGAAAATATACACAGCAGAACATACACCCACTCATCAGTTTCTACATGTACAATTCAACACTGGTTACATTCTTCACATTGTGTCACCATTCTCGCTATCTCTACCCATACTGTTTTTCCACCATTGACTTAGACTTCCAAACCAAATCTGTTGCTGTTGAGTCCATTCTGACTCATAGTGACCCTATAGGACAGAGTAGAATTGCCCCATAGGGTTTCTAAGAAATCGCTGGTGGATTCGAACTGCCAACCTCTTGGTTAGCAGCTGTAGCTCTTAACCACTGTGCAACCAGGGCTCCAACTTAGACATAATACCCCCTAAACTTCTCACCTATGCTTTAGAGATACGGTTGACAATTTGATCTCGTATACAGATAGTCCCTGACTTATCCGTTCCCTTTCCAATGACTCTGTCATAAGTCGATTCTGACGTAAGTTGAATACCTCTTTTTTTTTTTTCCAGTTTTCATTATTATTGCCTTTTATTAACCGTGTCTTTATAAATCATATTGTTGTTTGTCTTTAGGGTTGGAAACTTTACATATAAACTTACCAATATATTTTAATATTGTATGCAGTACATGTTACTAATAATAAGATGTACAAAAAAAAGGATGGACGTAAATGCAGTTTATCATAACTTAAATATGTCATAAGTTGAGCACTACCTGTAGATAGTTCTTTATAAGAGAGCAATGCCCATAGAGAGCATTCTTTATTAATTTAGCTAAACAGTCATTTAGCTTAAAAATGACTTCAAGGGATAGTTTCGGTTGGTTCATGGTTTGAAGATTTTCTCCAAGTGATAGATTTGGGGGTTCCTTCAGTCTCAGTAGATCCAGTAAGTCTGGATTCTGTAGAAATTTGAAATTCTGTTCCGCATTTGTCCCCTTTTGAGCAGGATCCATCTATTGATTCTTTGATCAGAACATTCAGTAAAAGTAGCTGGGCACCATCCAGGTCTTCTGGTCTCATGGCTAAGGAGGCAGTAGTTCATGGGGCAGTTAGACCTGCAATCCAGTTCCTTCTTTGATTCCTGGGTCTCTTTCTTCCTTTGCTGTTCCAGGTGAACAGAGACCAATTGTTGTATTTTGGATGGCTGCTTGCAAGATTTTAAGACTCCAGATACTTCCCGCTGAACTAGGGAGTAGAATAGTAACTCTAAAAACAGTATTAGGCCAATTGCCTGGACAGTTCTACAAAGCCATGACCCTAAACCTTCAAACCAACAGAACTAATTCCATGAGGTGTTTGGATGTACTTAAGTAGTATCAGCAACTTTAGCCTCCCCCCCTTTTTTTGTTTGGTTGTTGTTGTAAAATTATATATAGCATTTTGCCCTTTTTCTGGTGTACAACTTAGTGACATCAGTTACAGTCATCAAGTTTTGCAACCATCACCCTTAATCAATGCCAATTTTCCCATCACTCTTTTTTTATAAGCATAAACCCACTACTTCCCAGAGAATAATTCCCTCTCTCTTTCACCCCTCCCGCCCCAGATAAATACTAATAGCCATTGGTCTTTATATATTTACTTATTCTTGTCTTTTCATATAAGTGATGTCATACAGTACTTGTCCTTTTGTGATTGACTTATTTCACTCAGCATAGTGTCTTCGAGATCCATCCATGTTGTAACATGCATCAGTACTTCATTGCTCTTTACGGCTGAGTAGCGCTCCATTGTATGTATGTACCATATTTTGCTTATCCATTCATCTGTTGATGGGCACTTAGGTTGTTTCCACCTTTTTGGTATTGTGACTAGTGCTGCAGTGAACGTAAGTGTGCATGTTTGTTCATGTCACTACTTTAATGTCCCTAGGAGTCATATGTGGTTCTATCTTTAGTTTTTTGAGGAATCGACAAGGCTGGGATTTGAACTAAAGTAGTCTCTGTGCTCTCAACCACTGCACTGCCCTGCACTACCACTGGTGGCCAGTGAGGAAAGTGGGCCCTCCAGGGAACAGTGAGAGCCTAGGCCATAGAGAAACTGATGAAGAAGGATCTTGAATGCCAGACTGAAAGCCGCTGGAATAGCTTCTGCTCTCACCTCCTGAAAGGAGATCTTACTCTTTCCCTCCAGCCTCTAGCTCTCCAGCCAGGGCCCCTAAGGTTGGGGACAGGAAACCTAGAATCCCAGTAAGGGTGCCAGGTGAAAGCAAGAAGTAAGGCAGAGTCTGCTCTGAGGAGGAAAAGGGAAGGTTCTCTCTCCCACCCAAGCCTGTCCCGAAAGCAAAAATAGCAAATGGTGACCGGGGCCTCCATCCTCTAGTCCAAATGTCCCAAATGTGCCAAATCTTGGATCCAGCCCTTTGGATTCCTGGGACAGGGGATCTCCACTGGAGAACAGTTTGTTGCTAGGCCAGCTCTCCTCCTGCACCCTCTGCCTCTTGGCCAGCCATTTGAGCCAAGGCTGTGGCCCATGTGGTGCAGGCTCTCTTGGCAGAGCCTCTCGCAGCTCCCCATTTGCTCCTCATTTGGACTGCAGAGACCTAAAAAAACAAAGCTCTGAGGGAGGAGGGGCAGGAGGGAGGGTATTTGGGAAGGTCACTCTCAGCTGGGCTCCTTCCCTCTTCCATGCAGTCCATCCCTGGCTACTCAGGCCTCTCCAGGCCCTTTTCCTGAGACAACTTCCTTTCCCAGCCTGGCCTGAGACCTTGGGAAGTGACAGTGATGCTGTATTTTCAGTAGTGTATTCTATTCTCTTTTCTTGGTGGTCTTGATGGCACACTGATCCTACCTAAGTAAGCGACAGATACTAGTAACTAGTGACAGATGCCTTCCTGGGAGGTAGACCCTGATATGCCAATAATAATAATAACAACAACAATAATAATAATAAATAATAGCTAATATTTATTGCATGGTTACTACATGCCAGGCACTGGGCCAAGCACTTTATTGATTATTTCATTTACTTCTCAGAAAAATCCTATGAGGTAGGTACTATTAAAAAAAACCCCACGTACTATTATTGCTACCATTTAAAGATGAGTGGGAAACTGAGGCACAGAGAGATAAAGTGATTTATCCAGGATTAAGCAGCTAGTGAGTAGCAGATCTGAAATTGGAATTCAGGTCTGCTTTGTTCCAGAAGAGCCCTGGTGATGTAGTGGTTAAGAGCTTAGCTGCTAACCAAAAGGTCAGCAGTTCGAATCTACCAGCTGCTCTTTGGAAACACTATGGAGCAGTTCTACTCTGTCCTATAGGGTTGCTGTGAGTCGGAATCAACTTGACAGCAACAGGTTTGTTCCAGAACCCTATGAGATTTTAGAATAAAGTCGTGTGGAATAATTCCACTTGGCAATTGTCCCAGGTAACCCGCTTAGGGGTCTATGTGCTGCTGTGCAGCTAGGAATCTGGCAGAAGTGACAAATGGAAGTGGGTGACTGGTGTCCCAACCTGAGCAAATCTTCACCAAGGTCATCACCAGTGCTCTGGGCTTGGGCCTGATCTGTTAATGGCACCACCTCCTGGACTGCAAAATGGGGTAGCTGACAGCCCCGTCAATGCTTCCTTCATGACAGCCCTTGACTCAGACCTCACAAACTATTGCTGTAGAGTGGTATGGCTACTTCTCTCCTTCAAGTCCTTATCACCTCATGTCTTTATTTCTGCACTAGGCTTTAAAGTGGAAAAGTTTAGCCTCTAGAGTTAAACAGACAGGGGCTTGACTCCCAGCTCTAGCACTCAGGACTTGGGCAAGTGACTTCAAGTCTCAAGTCTCAGTTTCCCAATCTGTGAAATGGGATAATAATGGTCCCTACCTTCACAGGGTTGTAGTGAAGATTTAACGAAATGGTGTATGGATTTTGCTTAGAGCCTGACAAGTATTAGGCACTCAGCATATGTTGGCCATTATCAATACTATGATCATTCTTTTTTTTCCTTCCATCACTGAGTATATTGTGGTTGTTCCAAGCATTGGCTTTGGAACTAGGCCTTGGTTGGAATCCCTCCTCAGCAGTATACCATCCAGGTGACCTTGGGTAACTCCATAGACGAATCTGAGCCTCAGTTTCCTGGGAATGAGAACAACAGTGCCCAGCTCACAGGGCTGGAGTGAGAATAAAATGAAATACTATAAGTAAGTTGGTGTTAGTTCTTTCTGTCCCACAAGCCTTCAGGCATTTTCTACATACTTGGCCAGATTGAGCATCTTGAAAACATAGCTTCCATTCTGATCACACATTCTGCTTCCGTTCTGCATTAGCAAATCATGTCTGACAGGAATAAGCTGAGCGTTCACAAATTTTCCCAATATTTTAAGTCTTACCTGCAACTCCACCCAGCTTTCTCCCTCACTTCCAGCAGGCTGGTCACTACACTTCCCTGCCATTCTTGTCTCCACCCCTCTTGCAAGTATAGAATGCCTTCTCTCTCTCCCATGACCCAAACTCTATCTCTCCCTTCCAGATCCTTCTCAGACCCACACTCACGCCAGGAAGCCTCCAAGCCATGCTAATATCTCCCTCCCTCCGGAGACCTCTCATCTGAACCCCTTCCCAAAAGTAGGGAGTGCTAGCCTTCTTTTTAGTCACTTTTTCAGATGTGAGCCAAGCCTCTTTATCAAGGTCATCAGGGAAGGGGCTATGACGTCATCATCTTTCCTCCCTCCTATCAGTACCTGGCACAAGACTGAGTACACAGCAGGCACTCATTCCATGTGCATGAAATGGCATTTGACTCAGGGTAGTTGGTCCAAGAAGACTGTAAAAATGGTGTGGGAGTGGTGTCCGACCTCTTCTAACTTCACAAGAAGGAAGGAGAATCAAGATCAACAGCGCAAGGCTGATTCCTATGAGGCGGAGGTCAGACATGCCTCAACCCTCCACACTTTTAACCAACTCTTATACCAACCATTCCTCCCATGGCACTCTCTACTTCTCTGCTGGGTTTGGTAATTCATTGCAATGGCCACACAGAACTCACAGACCATACTTAAGTTATGGTGTTTATTGGGGAAGTAAAGGGTTACAGTTCAGATTCAGGAACACTCAGGATACAATTCTTCGATCAGGACAGCCTCTTCTCGGCCATGCCCACAGACAGGTCTCTCTCTAGCCCTCAGCCTGGTCTCTGCCCTGCTCGGGCAAGTGCTACAAAGCTCTTTTAGCTCTGCCAATAAGTGCCCTGAGGCACCACACTTGGCCAGTAAACCTTGTCCTGAAGGCGCTCAGCTCTAACTCCGTGGGTAGGCAAACGTAGCTCTACCAAGTGTCTGGAGGCACTCAGCTTTCTCGCTCCATGGGCTGGGAAGCCCAATGCGCCATCTCCTCCTGGTCTCCTGCCAGTCTCCTCCCTCTGCTGCCATCGCTTTTCTGCCACTGCTTCTTGTCGTCTTCCATGTTACAGCTCTCTCTCTCTCTCCGTCTCCTGGTTCCAAGAACTTCTCAGCACAGTGATCCCGGGGTAAAAGGACATGCTCCACTACAGACTCGTCTTTCTTGGTGGTGGTGTGATCCTCCCTTTCTGCCCCTGGGATGGCTCATTTCAAGCCTAGCGAGATGGCAAAACTGACCAGTCCCCTCATTAGGGTTCCATACACTTTATTTGCATGGTACCCCCACAAGGGTGCCATGAACCTTATTTATATTATTAGCAAGCTCTCCAATCCCCTTGGTGGGCCACAAGCTCTCCACTTGCATAGTCCCACCCAGTCATTTGGTAGGAGTTACAATACCATGGCAAGAAAGGTCATATAAAAGCAATCCATTGCACTGCAAAGACAAACAAATTCAGCCTAGCAGAGTCTTGGGATTCCACGATGGGGTGGCAAACAGCTATTATAGGTTCATGGGCCAGGATGGAATTCTCTGTTAGAATTTTGGCTTTTCAAAACATGGAATCCAAGACCACAAGAGGAAGGGATGAGGACAGATTTAGAGGAGAGTTAGTGTCTTGGTAGGACAGCTCAGGAGCAAGGCAAATCAGCAGCGGAAGGTGTGCAGCAAAGGTACTTGGGTGCAAAGAACCTAGAAATTCTTTCCTCCTCTTCATTCTCAGTTGCCTCCTCTACTGATTGGGCATTTCTAAGTAGGATTAAGGTTTTGTTTTTTTTTTTAATATCAAAAGGTGCTTTCATCTCCACCATCCCCAGGCCTCTTCCTCTTCCCAGCATCAGCCTAGATGAGCAGCCCTAAAACTGTGGTCCAAAGACCCCGGAGGGTCTAAGATCCTTTCAGGGGAACCAATTCTAGGGTTCCCTGAGACACTTTGAGGGGGTCATATTAAAACTATTTCCATGATAATACTAACAAATTACTTGTCTTTTTCACTGTGTTAACATTTGTACTAATAAAGCAAAAGTAATGGTGGGTACAAGTGCTTGCACCTTCACATGGATCAAGGCACTGGCACTAAACTATACTCATGCTATTCTGCATCACCATGTATTAATTTCATTTAAGAAAGCCCTTGATGAAACAGTAAAAATGATGAACTTTCATTGAATCTCAACCCTTTAGTAAATGTCTTTTTAATATTCTGTGTGACAAAATGAAAAGAATGCTGTCGTGAATTGAATTGTGTCCCCCCAAAATATGTGTATCAATTTGGCTATGCCATGATTCCCAGTATTGTGTGATTGTCCACCATTTTGCCATCTGATGTGATTTTCCCATGTGTTATAAGCCCTATCACTATGATGTTAATAAGATGGATTAGTGGCAGTTATCTTGATGAGATCTACAAGATTAGATTGTGTCTTAAGCCAATCTCTTTTGATATATAAAAGACAGAAGCGAGCAGAGAGACATGGGGACCTCACCAAGAAAGCAGGGCCAGGAGCACAGTGCATCCTTTGGACCTGAGGTTCCTGCATGGAGAAGCTCCTAGACCAAGAGAAGATTGATGACAAGGACCTTCCTCCAGAGCTGACAGAGAAAGCCTTTCCCTGGAGCTGACACCCTGAATTTGGACTTGTAGCCTACTGGCCTGTGAGAGAATAAACTTCTGTTTGTTGAAACCATCCACTTGTGATATTTCTGTTATAGCAGCACTAGATAACCAAGACAGATGCATAAAGCACTTATACTGCGTATTGAAATATGATGGTTGTCATGAGGAAAATAACTTGTTCAATTGAGTTGCAAACTAAACTAGCTAATTCTTCATAGAGCACTTTTTTTTAAAAAAAAACTTTAAAGAACAATTGACAAACTATGGTTATTCGTACTTGTGTATTTGGCCAGAATTTTCATGAAAATGAACAAAGTGATCCTGTCATCTCAAGGAAAACAACTGATAGTATTTGTTGCCAATTCTAAAACTTAAGTTTTCAAGTAAAAGGTAGAATTTTGGAAAACTGTATCTGCCACTGTGAGCTTGACAGGTTCGCAATATCCTAAAGACATTACTGATAAGATTGGTGGTAATATTTATGAATGTTCAGAGAATGATATTATAGGATCATGAAATGAGCCAACATTTGGAAGATCTGTATAACTGGGTGAACCAGTATTTTCCAAATGACTAATATACAACATTACAAAATCATGTGTGGATAAAACATCCATTCAAAGTGCAAGATAAACCAATGGATTTTAATTTAACAGGGTATAAAACGTTCATGGATATGGTTTCAGATTCCAAACAAACCTTAAGAAACTACCTCTTGTCAAGTTTAGGTGTAGTGTCAAAGAAGAATATCCACAATGTATTCATTTTCTGCTAAAAAATTGCCACAAACTTAGCAGCTCAATTAATATAACACTCATTTATTATCTCACATTTCTGTATATCCCAAGTCCAGCTTACCTGAGTTCTCTGCTTAGGGTCTCACAAGGCTGGACTCTATCTGGAGGCTGTGGGGAAAAATCTACTTCCAAACTTATTTAAGTTGGTAGCAGAATGCAGTTTCTTGGTGTTCTTGGTTTTAGGTCCCTGTTGTTCTGCTGGCTGTGAGTCAAAGTTCACTCTTTGCTCCTGGAGACTGCGTACATTCCTTTTCACATGGCCCTCTTAATCTTCAAACCAGCAATGATTAGCATGTCAAGTACTTCTCACACTTTGAATCTCTCTGACTTCCTCCTCTGCCACTAGCTGGAGAAAACCACCTGCTCTTGCCAAGGGTTCATATGATTAGATTAGGCCCATCAGGGTAATCATGGGAGTGATAGCTCATCATAGCTCATCATAAACACCCACACCGAAAGGGGAGAGAATTATGCATGCGTGAGGGTCATTTGGGAGTCATTTTTAGAATTCTGCCTTCCACATGTTGTTGTTGGCCGCCATCTAGTCAGCCCCCGACTCATGGCAACCTCATATGTTACAGAGTAGAACTTCTCCACAGGGTTTTCTTGGCTGTAATATTTATGGAAGCAGAGCAGCAGGCCTTCTTCCATGGAGCTCTGGGGGGTTAAAACCACTAACCTTTCAGTTAGCAGCTGATTGCAAACTGCATCACCCAGAGTCCACCTACAATTTCTAAAAAAAAAAGGGCTATTAAATACTTCCCCTTTCTCTAAGTACAGATCTTTCTGAAGCTAGGTTTTCTTCACATACCCCTTAACCAAAACAACATATTCCAACAAATTGAATACAAGATTAAGCCACTCTTTAAAGACATTTGCAAAAACGTAATTTTTCTTCTAATTTTTTGAAATATATATTATTTACTTTAATACATGATGGGTTTATAATTGTGATTTTCAATTCATAAATAAATAGTTTTTAAAATGTTGACTTGGGAAATGTTGTGTTATATATATGTTTACAACAATTAAAAACACATATATGTAATAAATAAATAGCTTTTAAATTTATCAGTTTTAGTTTCTAAATGGTATGTATCAACGGATATAACCCATAAAAATGAAAGTCCTTTGGTGTCCTCGATATTTTATAACTATTATATTTTATTTGTTTTTTAAATTTACATACATGTCTTTTTAATATTCTTTGTGACAAAATGGCAAGGATGAATGAAATTCATTCTTTTGGTGTACAGTTCTATGACTTTGGACAAATGCATGGAGTCGGCTGTCATGTATTGAACTGTGTCCCCCAAAAATATGTGTATCAATTTGGCTAGGCCATGATTCCCATCATTGTGGGATTGTCCACCATTTTGTCATCTGATGTGATTTTCCTGTGTGTTGTAAATCTTATCACTATGATGTTAGTGAGATGGATTACGGGCAGTTATGTTGTTGAGATCTACAAGATTAGATTGTGTCTTAAGCTAATCTCTTTTAAGATATAAAAAAGAGAAGCGAGCAGGGAGTGGGGGACCTCATACCACCAAGAAGGCAGCACCGGGAGCAGAGCTCGTCCTTTGGACCCCGGGGTCCCTGCACCTGAGAAGCTCCTCGACCAGGGGAAGGTTGATGACAAGGACCTTCCTCCAGAGTTGGCAGAAAGAGAAAGCCTTCCCCTGGAGCTGATGCCTGGAATTTGGACTTGTAACCTACTAGCCTGTGCGAGAACGAACTTTTCTTTGTTAAAGCCATTCTCTTGTGGTTATTTCTGTCAGAGTAACATTAGACGACTAAGACATCTGGTAACAACCATCACAGTTCCATCACCTCTGACATTCTCGTCTTCCCCCTTCCCCTACTCCCATCCCCTCGCAGCTACTAATTTGTTCTGTATCCTTACAGTTTTATCATTTTGAGAATATCAAATAAATGGAATCATACACTACCATATTTTTATGTAAATAATGTGTTCATTCTATGTTTTTTTTTTTTTGTCAACTGCGCCTCCCCACCCCAGGTATTTTGGTAAGCTCACTATGCCAATATTTTTTACGTGCTGCTGTAAAAAATGAACATAGTACTTACAAAAATATCTCGGGGGGCCAGGGAGGAGGGTGCAGTTGGCAAAAAAAAAAAAAAAAAGAACATGCATGTTATTTGCACAAAAGTACAGCAAGTAGCCTTTTGAATATGTCTTCTTTCACTCACCATAATACATTTGAGATTCATCCGTGTAGATGCACGTGTAAATAGCCCAGTTCTTTTTATTGCTGAGTAGTATTCCCTGTATGAGCATATCACAGTTTATCCATTAACTAGTTGAAGGACATTTAGGTTGTTTCCTAATAATTTTTAGGAATGTAAAGTGGTACTGAGACCAAAAATTTTGAGATCCATTACCTATAATGTTCTCTTCCCAGTTATTTCCATTTTAGGATTTCATGGACCAGAGCAATTTCAAAATAAAAAAAATGGAGGGGATTGACAGGTGATTGCCAACTTTTATTCCTATAAATGAGGGCATTAAAAATATTATCATCTCATATTTTATATTAAAAAGCTTTAATACCAACTATTAAAAAATAAAAATCTTAGAATTATAGACAGTCCAATAAGTTGAAAAAGCTGTAATTAATTTTTAAAAATTTTACTACATTGTCCTTAATTTCCTCTTTTTGGTGATTCCTCCATCACCCACCTCCTTCCTTCATAAAAGTCTGGCATTTGTGTTTGGGACCCACTGTTCCATTCCTTTCTTCCTAGATCTTCATATATATTTCCTCCCAAACTTTTTTTTTTTACTTGCTCTTGCCTCTCAGGTGCGTCTTCACAGACCCTTCTCATCTCTCTCCTCCCAGAGATACTCTTCTTCCCCGACATTTACATTCCAGACTTATTCTGCCTCTTCTTCCTCTGCTGCCAAAATCTTCACCTCCCTGATCAATCCACGGCTTCCCTTTCACTACACTCTTTTATCAGTGCAATTCCATCAATTCTGTGGTGCATCTGTTGTTGTTAGGTGCTGTGGAGTCAGTTCTGACTCACAGTGACCCTATGTACAACAGAACGAAACACTGCCCGGTCCTGTGCCATCCTCACAATCCTCGATATGTTTTAGCCCATTGTTGCAGGCACTGCGTCAATTCATCTCATTGAGAGTCTTCCTCTTCTTCTCTGATCCTCTACTTTACCAAGCATGATGTCCTTCTCCAGGGACTGGTCCCTCCTGATAACATGCATTCAGTTTGATCACCTGTCTTGGGAATAGGCATAAATATAGATCTCTTCCGGTCAGTTGGCCAGGTAGCTGTCTTCCAAATTTCTTGGCATAGACGAGTGAACACTTCCAGTGCTGCATCCATTTGTTGAAACATCCCAGTTGGTATTCTGTCAATTCCTGGAGCCTTGTTTTTCACCATTGCCTTCAGTGCAGCTTGGAATTCTTCCTTTAATACCAGTAGTTCTTTATCATATGGTACCTCCTGAAATGGTTGAATGTTGACCAGTTCTCTTTTGGTACAGTGACTGCGTATTCCTCCCATCCTCTTTTAATGCTTCCTGCATCATTCAGTGTTTTGCCCATAGAATCCTTCAAAATTACAACTCGAGGTTTCAGTTCTTTCAGCTTGAGTATGTCCTTCCCTTTTGGTTTTTTAACTCCAGGTTTCTGCACATTTCATTACAATATTTTTACTTTGTCTTCTTGAGCTGCATTTTGAAATATTCTGTTCAGCCCTTTCACTTCATCATTTCTTCCTTTCACTGTAGCTACTCTATGTTCAAGAGCAAGTTTCAGAGTCTCTTCTGACATACATTTTGGTCTTTTCTTTCTTCCCAGTCTTTTTAACGATCAATCCACAGCTTCCCTTTCACCACGCTTTCTTCGCGTAATTGTTCTTGATGTCTTCCCACAACTCATCTTGTCTTCGGTCATTAGTGTCAAATGTGTCAAATCTATTCTTGAGATGGTCTCCAAATTCAGGTGGGATATACTCAAAGTCATACTTTGGCTCTTGTGGACTTGTTCTAATTTTCTTCAGCTTCAACTTGAACTTCCATGTGAGCAATTGATGGTCTGCTCCACAGTCTTTCCCTGGCCTTGTTCTGACTGATGATATTGAGCTTTTCCATCGTCTCTTTCCATAGATATAGTCGATTTGATTCCTGTGTATTCCATCTGGTGAGGTCCACGTGTATAGTCGCAATTTATGATGTTGAAAAAAGGTATTTGCAATGAAGAAGTCATTGGTCTTGCAAAATCTCTGGCATCATTTCTATGACCAAGGCCATATTTTCCAACTACCAATCCTTCTTCGTCTCCAACTTTTGCATTCCAATCACCAGTAATTATCAGTGCATCTTGACTGCATGTTTGATCAATTTCAGACTGCAGAAGTTGGTAAAAATCTTAATTTCCTCACCTTTGGCATTAGTGGTTGGTACATAAATTTGAATAATAGTTGTATTAACTGATCTTCCTTGTAGGTGTATGAATATTATCCTATCACTGACAGCGTTGTACTTCAGCATAGATTTTGAAGTAGTCTTTTTGACGATGAACGCAACACCATTCCTCTTCGGTTTGTCATTCCCGGCATAGTAGACCATATGATTGTCTGATTCAAAATGGCCAATACTTCGTAGAGGCAGCTCTCTTCAGTCGTCAACCTAAGGGGCTCATCTTCCAGCACTATATCAGATGTTTCGCTGCTATTAGTAACGTTTCCCTGGCCATTGTTTCCTTTGTGTGTGTGTGTGTGTGTTGTTGTTGATGGTTTCTTTTACCCACTTAATTTTATGTGCTAAGTAGATTATCTTTATATATTGTCCTTTCCTCATATTTGTTGTTGTTGATTTCGTTTCTGCTGAGTCTCTATTTTTTTCTTGTATTTTATTTTGAGGTGTAGGATAGTTTGTCTCCTTTGTGGTTACCTTATTATTTACCCCTATTTTTCTAAATTTAAACCTAACTTTTAGTCTTTGTATCACCTTATCTTCCTCTCCATATGGAAGATCTATGACTACATTTCTTAGTGCGTCTTTATTGTTTTAATATTGTCTTCTTTTACATAATGACATTGCTGTTACCTTGTTTTGAGCATTTTTTTATCTTGATTTATTTTTTTGATTTCCCTGTCTGGGTTGACTTTTGATTGCTCTGCCCAGTGTTCTAGTCTTGGGCTGATACCTGATACTATTAATTTTCTAACAAAAGAACTCCCTTTAGTACTTCTTGTAGTTTTGGTTTGGTTTTTACAAATTCCCTAAACTTCTGTTTATCTGGAAATGTCCTAATTTCACCTTCATATTTGAGAGACGGTTTTGCTGGATGTATGATTCTTGGCTGACAATTTTTTTCTTTCAATTTTTTATATAAGTCATCCCATTGCCTCCTTGCCTGCATGGTTTCTGCTGAGTCATCCGAGCTTATTCTTATTGGCTCTCCTTTGTAGGTGACTTTTCATTTATCCCTAGCTGTTCTTAAAATTCTCTCTTATCTTTGGTTTTGGCAAATTTGATTATGATATGTTTTGGTAACTTTCTTTTAACATCTACCTTATGTGGAGTTCGATGAGCATCTTGGATAGATATCTTCTCATCTTTCACAATATCAGGGAAGTTTTCTGCCAACAAATCTTCAACACTTCTCTCTGCATTTTCTGTTATCCCTCCCTGTTCTGGTAGTCCAATCACTCGTAGGTTATTTCTCTTGATAGAGTCCCACATGATTCTTAAGGTTTCTTCATTTTTTTAAATTCTTTTATCTGATTTTTCTTCAAGTATATTAGTGCCAAGTGCTTTATCTTCAAGTTCACAAATTGTACCTTCCACTTGCTCAATTCTGCTTCTGTGACTTTCTATTGCATTGTCTACTTCTGTGATTTTATTGTTAATCTTCTGAATTTCTGATTGCTGTCTGTCTATGGATTTTCCCAGCTTATTAAATTTTTCATTATGTTCCTGAATAATCTTTTTAATTTCTTCAATTGCTTTGTCTGTGTGTTCCTTGGCTTGTTCTGCGTATTGCCTCATTTCCTTTCTGATGTCCTGAAGGGTTCTGTATATTAATCTTTTATATTCTGCCTCTGGTAATTCCAAGAATGCACTTTCATCTAGAAGATCCCTGGATTCTTTGTTTTGAGAGGTTGTTGAGGCGATCATGGTCTGTTTCTTTATGTGACTTGATATGGACTGTTGTCTCTGAGCCATCTATAAGTTATTGTATTCGTTTATTTTATGTTTGCTTACTGTGTCATAGCTTCTTGCTTTGTTTTGTTTTGATATGCCCAAATGGGTTGCTTAAGTGAGCTAGCTTGATTGTTTTCACCTTTGGAGCTCTGATGTCCTGTCCCCAGATGGCTAGAGCTGTTATCAGCTATATCAGTCTAGGAGTCCATTCACTTTTCTCATATGAGTTCCTCTCAGGTGCCCAGGTAGCTGATCATCAAGTGCGTGGTACAGGCTCTGTCCTACAGTCTTAGAGGAGCAGGGGTGATTGGTGTAGGCACCAGTATCTGGTTGCAGCAGGGGTTCACACTCTGAACAAGGCAATGGGCTGAGAATCATTCCCCATGTGTCTCTGAGGAAAAAGTGTCCCTGTTCCCTAGAGTGTACAGGTGGGTGTGTTCTGCAGATGGACCACGGGCATCCAATGTTTTTGGTTGTAAGGACTGGGAGATACCAGTTATCCTTGGACCCCTGTTGCAGGTGGCTGGGTGAACAGAGTGGAGCTACCAGTCCTTAGGCCCCTGATGTGGGTACGTGAGGACCCTGTTTAATAGGCAAAGCAATGTCAAACATCAAACACCCACCTCTCCACCAAACAGCTGAAACCATTGGAGTCTGCCAACAAGGGCCTATTCTCCTGAAATAGGACCACACAGGCCCATGCAGAGGGGAAAGGTACTCAAAGTCCATGGACCGTTTATGCCTGGACAGGAGCTGCTTCTGTCCTGAGCTCCCCCAGTTAGTGGAGCTGGCAAATTATCTTTTCCCCCAGTTGCAAATTTATTCCTTCTCCCAGGCCCGGAGGACGGCTCTAGGTGCTCAACAGTGCCTATCTCAGGCCCAGGGAAGCCAGCCACTGAAGCCAGCTTGGGA
Source organism: Loxodonta africana (assembly GCF_030014295.1). NCBI lineage: Eukaryota > Metazoa > Chordata > Mammalia > Proboscidea > Elephantidae > Loxodonta > Loxodonta africana. The sequence goes on from NC_087369.1 coordinate 127,422,856, forward strand.
GCAAGGGTGGAGGGCGGTCAGGGAGAGACGGTAAAATAAACGCAAGTACTTAGCTTTTGCCAAGAGCGCAGTTTTTCTCTGGTTCCGGGGGTGTGAGTAGGCTGTGTGGCTGGCTGCTTCTCCCTGAGGAAACTGTGGCCGAACGCAAGTACCAGCCTGCCACCACTGCTCCCAGGAATGGTGCCTGAGGGCTCCCTGAGATTCAGGTCCGGTAACTCCTCTCCGCTTCTGAACCATCTCTTCCTCTCCCTGCCCCTCAGTTTGTTTTCCAAGCTTGCCTTTCATGTTCAGGGCTCCTAGCTTGTCATAATTATACTCATTTCACTTGTTTTTTCAGGTCTTTGTTGTAAAGAGGGCTCGGCGGAAGTGTCTGTCCATTCTGCCATCTTGGTTCTGCCTCCCTCCATTTTTTCTTTAATGTGCTGATCACTGTATTAGATTGTAGAATAGAGTGATGAATATGGCAAAATTAAAGCCAAATCATCCAGGCATTCACAGTAAAGTAGTGGAGACAGAAAAGAAATAGCAAATACAACCCAGGATGATAAGGGTGGGATAGCAAGGTGTTTGGGGAGCACAGAGGAGGGACACCAAACTAAGACTGCAGATGGAGCTGGGTTCAGGGCAGATTTCCTATAAGAAGCAATGCCTAAGCTGGGACCTGAAGGATCCATTTTTCAGACAATTCCAGCTGAACGTGGGGTGAAATAAGGTCCCGAAAATGTTCCAGGCAGAAGTAACAGAACTTGTAAAGGCCTAGAGGTGAGGGAAGGCACGGCAAGTTTGAGAAACTGAAAGGAGGCCAGTGGGGAGTGTAATGAGTGAGGAGAAGAAAATTTGAAGAGTTGTGGGAGGCCACATCATGCAGAGTTGCCGTGTGGAGAATGGACCATAGAAAGCCAAGAGCGGAAGCAGAAGAATCAGTTAGGAGGCTATTGCAGCGTGCAGGTGAGAGATGATGCTGGTGGAGTTAGAGGTGGAAACCAATGGATAGATGAGAGAGCTAATTTGGAGGTAGAATTTGAAGGACTTAAAGATGAGATGCGACAGGGTGTGATGGGTCAGAGAAAGAGAAAAGCGAAATTAAGGCTAATGCCAAGGTTTCTGGCTTAAACACTTGGCTTTCTCAAATGAAGAAAACTAAGGGAGGATTAGTTGTAATTTGAAGTGGAATCAAAGATACGATTTTGGACATGTAGAGTTTGAGATGCCATTGATATATCCAAATGGAGATGTCAGTATATACAGGTCTGAAGCTCACAGGGGGGTGTCTGGGCTGAAAATAGAGATTTGAAAGTCATCAGAGTATATATAATTGAAACCATAGGGAATAAATGAGACTTCTTGAGAGTGGGAAAGCAGACTGAGAAGAGGTCCTAGGTCAGGGTCCTGAGGAACACCCATAAGTATAGATCTGGTAGAGGGGTAGCCAGTGAAGAAGTAGCCAGAGAGATAGGAGGACAACCATGGAAGTGCTGTATCACAATGGCTGAAGAGAAGAAAGTGTTTCAAGAACAGGAAAGTGATCAGGGGCATTGAATGCTCAATAGAAGTCAAGGAAGTTAGAGACTGAAAAGTGGCCATTGGATTTAGTGACATGGAGGCCACTGGTAACCTTGACAAGAACATCTTGGTTTGATGGAGCGGTAGGGATGGAATGTCTCCAAACCTCTTTCTGCTAGACCCTAACTTCTTTCCCCAGATACCGCTCCTCCATATCACTTTACCCCTTGTTGTTGTTGTTAGATGCCGTCGAGTCAGTTCCGACTCATAGCAACCCTATGCACAACAGAACGAAACACTGCCCAGTCCTGAGCCATCCTTACAATCGTTGTTATGCTTGAGCCCGTTGTTGCAGCCACTGTGTCAATCCACCTCCCTGAGGGTCTTCCTCGTTTCCGCTGACCCTGTACTCTGCCAAGCATGATGTCCTTCTCCAGGGACTGATCCTTCCTGATGACATGTCCAAAGTATGTAAGACGCAGTCTCGCCGTCCTTGCTTCTAAGGAGCATTCTGGTTGTACTTCTTCTAAGACAGATTTGTTTGTTCTTTTGACAGTCCATGGTATATTCAATATTCTTCGCCAACGCCACAATTCAAAGGCATCAACTCTTCTTCGGTCTTCCTTATTCATTGTCCAGCTTTCACATGCATATGCTCTGATTGAAAATACCATGGCTTGGGTCAGGTGCACCTTAGTCTTCAGGGTGACATCTTTGCTCTTCAACACTTTGAAGAGGTCCTTTGCAGCAGATTTGCCCAATGCAATGCGTCTTTTGATTTCTTGACTGCTGCTTCCATGGCTGTTGATTGTGGATCCAAGTAAAATGAAATCCTTGACAACTTCAAGCTTTTCTCCGTTTATCATGATGTTGCTCATTGGTCGAGTTGTGAGGATTTTTGTTTTCTTTCTGTTGAGGTGTAATCCATACTGAAGGCTGTGGTCTTTGATCTTCATTAGTAAGTGCTTCAAGTCCTCTTCACTTTCAGAAAGCAAGGTTGTGTCATCTGCATAATGCAGGGTTGTTAATGAGTCTTCCTCCAATCTTGATGCCCCATTCTTCTTCATATAGTCCAGCTTCTCGGATTATTTGTTCAGCATACAGATTAAATAGGTATGGTGAAAGAATACAACCCTGATGCACACCTTTCCTGACTTGAAACCGATCAGTATCCCCTTGTTCCATCTGAACAACCGCCTCTTGATACATGTAAAGGTTCCTCATGAGCACAATTAAGTGTTCTGGAATTCCCATGCTTCACACTGTTATCCATAGTTTGTGATGATCCAAACAGTCAAATGCCTTTGCATAGTCAATAAAACACAGGTAAACATCCTTCTGGTATTCTCTGCTTTCAGCCAGGATCCATCTGACATCAGCAATGATATCCCTGGTTCCACATCCTCTTCTGAAACTGGCCTGAATTTCTGGCAGTTCCCTGTCGATATACTGCTGCAGCCGTTTTTGAATGATCTTCAGCAGAATTTTGCTTGCGGGTGATATTAATGATATTGTTCTATAATTTCCACATTCAGTTGGATCACCTTTCTTGGGAATAGGCATAAATATGGATCTCTTCCAGTCAGTTGGCCAGGAAGCTGTCTTCCATATTTCTTGGCATAGACGAGTGAGCACCTCCAGCGCTGCATCTATTTGTTGAAACATCTCAATTGACATTCCATCAATTCCTGGAGCCTTGTTTTTCGCCAAAGCCTTCAGAGCAGCTTGGACTTCCTCCTTCAGTACCATCGGTTCCTGATCATATGCCACCTCTTGAAATGGTTGAATATTGGCTAATTCTTTTTGGTATAATGTCTCTGTGTATTCCTTCCATCTTCTTTTGATGCTTCCTGCATCGTTTAATATTTTCTCCATGGAATCCTTCACTATTGCAATTCGAGGCTTGAATTTTTTCTTCCGTTCTTTCGGCTTGAGAAACGCCGAACGTGTTCTTCCATTTTGGTTTTCTATCTCCAGCTCTTTGCACATGTCATTATAATACTTGATTTTGTTTTCTCGAGAGGCCCTTTGAAATCTTCTGTTCAGTTCTTCTACTTCATGAATTCTTCCTTTTGCTTTAGCTGCTCGACGCTCAAGAGCAAGTTTCAGAGTCTCCTCTGACATCCACCTTGGTCTTTTCTTTCTTTCCTGTCTTTTCAGTGACCTCTTGCTTTCTTCATGGATGATGTCTTTGATGTCATTCCACAACTCGTCTGGTCTTTGGTCACTAGTGTTCAACGCGTCAAATCTATTCTTCAGATGGTCTCTAAATTCAGGTGGGATATATTCAAGGTCATATTTTGGCTCTCGTGGACTTGCTCTGATTTTCTTCAGTTTCAGCTTGAACTTGCATATGAGCAATTGATGGTCCATTCCACAGTCGGCCCCTGGTCTTGTTCTGACTGATGATATTGAGCTTTTCCATCGTCTCTTTCCACAGATGTAGTCAATTTGATTTCTGTGTGTTCCATCTGGTGAGGTCCATGAGTATAGTCACCGTTTCTGTTGGTGAAAGAAGGTATTTGTAATGAAGAAGTCATTGGTCTTGCAAAATTCTATCTTTCGATCTCCGGCATTGTTTCTATCACCAAGGCCATATTTTCCAACTACTGGTCCTTCTTTGTTTCCAACTTTCACATTCCAATCGCCAGTAATTATCAGTGCACCTTGATTGCATGTTGGATCAATTTCAGACTGCAGCAGCTGATAAAAATCTTCTATTTCTTCATCTTTGGCCCTAGTGGTTGGTGCGTAAATTTGAATAATAGTCGTATTAACTGGTCTTCCTTGTAGGCGTATGGATATTATCCTATCACTGACAGTGTTGCACTTCAGGATAGATCTTGATAAGTTTTTTTTGACGATGAATGCAACACCATTCCTCTTTGAGTTGTCATTCCCAGCATAGTAGACTATACGATTGTCCGATTCCAAATGGCCCATACCAGTCCATTTCAGCTCACTAATGCCTAGGATATCAATGTTTATGTGTTCCATTTCATTTTTGACCATTTCCAACTTTCCCATATTCATACCTCGTACATTCCAGGTTCTGATTATTAATGGATGTTTGCAGCTGTTTCTTCTCATTTTGAGTCATGCCACATCAGCAAATGAAGGTCCCAAAAGCTTTACTCCATCCACGTCATTAAGATCGACTCTACTTTGAGGAGGCAGCTCTTCCGCAGTCATCTTTTGAGTGCCTTCCAACCTGGGGGGCTCATCTTCCAGCACTGTATCAGACAATGTTCCGCTGCTATTCTTAAGGTTTTCACTGGCTAATGTTTTTCAGAAGTAGACTGCCGGGCCATTCTTCCTAGTCTGTCTTAGTCTGGAAGCTCAGCTGAAACCTGTCCTCCATGGGTGACCCTGCTGGTATCTGAACACCGGTGGCATAGCTTCCAGCATCACAGCAACACACAAGCCCCCACAGTATGACAAACTGACAGACACGTGGGGGACTTTACCCCTAGAATCCCTCTTATTTCTCCTTCCAGACTCTTTTCATAGCCCTACCTCCTCACTCTCCCTTGAGACCTTGCTTTAAACAGACCTCTCCTAAGATTTTCTTCCTCAAAGATCCCTCTCCTCCCTCTTCTCTTCCCAGGCCCTTACTCTTCTCCCTTCATTCTCTCACTGCTCACTCCTCTCCTCAACCATATATTGACTTTCTCAGACTGCTGTTCTCTCCTCTCTTCTTTCAGACCTTTCTCAATGCCCCCACCTACATAGGCTCTCTGGCTTTCAGCAGGGGTCTTGACAGAGTGATTACCAAGGAGCCTCCAAGGCTGAACCCTGAGGAGTCCATAGTCTTTGGCATGATTCCACAAGGATCTGATGGTGCCAACCTTTAGGAAACATAGTGTTAGAACCTAGTCCTTGAATTATTGCCAACCTGGTAACCACATCCTGCCAACACGGTGCCCTCATCCGCCCTGGCACTCCTCCCAAATATTCTGCTTTTTCCTATTCTCAATTTCACAGAGTCATTGTGGGCTTATAAGGTGTCCCTTTATACCTCTCCTACCAACTCTAATACCTTGCATTCACTCAGCATTTCCTACTTGTCTAAATACTTTCACATTCATTATTCCAGTCTTGGGGTGGGGGGCAGCTGAGTGAAGCCTGGAGAAGGAAAATGGAGAGATTTGACACAGCTGCTTAGAGGATTAGCCTGGTGTCTTAGTTATCTAGTACTGCCATAGCAGAAATACCACAAGTGGATGGCTTTAACAAATAGAAATTTATTTTCTCACAGTTTGGAAGGCTAGAAGTCCAGATTCAGGGTGTGGCTCTAGGGGAAGGCTTTCTCTTTCGGCTCTGGAAGAAGGTCTTTTCCTCTTTTAGCTTCTGTTCCTGGGTGATCTTCATGTAGTGTGGAATCTCTCTTCCCCCGTCTCTGCTTCTCTTGCTTGCTTGTTTAATCTCTTGTATCTCCAAAGAGATTATCTCAAGATTCATCCTACACTCATCCTACCTCATTAACATAACAAAGACAACACATCATAGACCTTAGGATTTACAACACATTTTGGGGGACACAATTCAATCCATAACATTCCACCCTTTGGCTCCCCTGAATTCATGTCCTTGCCACATGCAAAACACATTCACCCCATCACATCATCTCAAAAGTCTTAAGTCAACTCCAAAATCTCATCCTCTGAATTGTCTAAATCAAATATGGGTGAGACTTCAGGTGTATTCCATGTGGGGCAAAATTCCTTTTCATCTGTGAACCTATGAAATCTAGACTACAAGTTATCTGTTTCCAAAGTACAGTGGTGGAACAGGCACAAAGTAGACATCCCCATTACAAACGGGAGAAATTGCAGGAAAATAAGGGATAACGGGCACCAAGCAAGTTCAAAACCAAGCAGAGCACTTTATATTAGCTCTCAAGGCCTGAAAAGAATCCTGTGTTCTCTAGACCATCTGGGCAATGGCCCTGCCCTCCAGACTCTGAGTATTGGTCACACACTCTGGATTCTGGATGGAGACATCTTGGCTCTGGGCTTTAGACCCTCTCCAGGCCCACTAGGATGGCAACTCTGCTCCATTAGCTCTGGGTGGCCCCATTATCCTACACTATCTGAGTGGCAACCCCATCCCCTTGGTGCCAGCAGGCCCTGTTCTTCTGCCACTTGGGCTTGGCAGCCCTGTCCCTCAGCCTTGGGCTGCAGCCTCATCCCCCTGGCACACCTTAATGGTAGCCTCACCTCACACTACAGAACTGAGTTGGTGGAACCCAGTTGGCGAAGATCTGACTCTTGAAAACCTAGGAGGCTGTGGTCCCACACTTGGAGATCCAGGAAACCGTGGCCCTACCCTTTGAAACCAAGAAGGCCTTGCTTTCCATGCTCCTTCCAACAGTTCTGCTGATCGCTGAGATGCTCCAGGGATGGTCCTTTTCTTGGAGGACAACAGATGTAACTCCTTTGACTTGTTTCCTGCATGTAGAATTCCAAGAGGCTGACAGTTTCCTTTCCTTTTGTCCTATCTCTATCCCCTTCATTCTAAGCTGATGGGTGTTCTGCTGTGGCAGTTGGTTAGATCCATCAGTCACAGGATTAATCTCCTTAACAAAAGATTGAGTCACCAAGTCTTTGGTGATCATTTTAGGGCACATGTCCTTAGTTTATCCAAAAGAATTTTCCAAATCTTTAAGTTTTGTTTTCATTTTGCACAGTTCATTTTTAAGTCCATCTCTTTCCTCTGGCATTTTACTATAAGCAGCAAGGAGAAACCACACAGCCCCTTTAAAATCTTGCTTAGAGATCTTCTCAGCCAGATATCCAAGTTCACCACTTACAAGTTCTACCTTCCACCAAATATTTGAACAGAATTTAGACAAGTTCTTTGCCACTGCATAAAAAGCATTGCCCTTCCTCCATTGTCCAATCACATGTTCATCATTTTATTTCAAAGCCTCACAAGAAGCATATTTAATATCCACATTTCTAGCAACATTCCGTTCTCTAAGAAGACAGAGACTTTCTCTATAGCTCTTCTCACTTCCTTCTGAGCCCTCACCTGAATTGCCTTTGACATCCACAATTCTACCAACAGTCTCTTCAAGGCAATCTAGGCTTTAACCATTAGGCACCTTAAAACTCTTCCAGCCTCTACCCATTACCCATTTCCAAAACGGCTTCCACCTTTTGGGTATCTGTTAGAGCAGCACATCACTCTTCCGGTACCAAATTCTGTCTTGGTTATCAAAAAGTGCTGCTATACCTGAAATACTACAAGTGAATGGCTTTAACAAACAGAAATTTATTTTCTTACAGTTCAGGAGGTTAAAAGTCTGAATTCATGGTGTCGGCTCTAGGGGAAGGCTTTCTTTCTCTGTTGGCTCTGGAAGAAGGTCTTTGTCTCTTTTAGCTTCTGCTCCTGGGCAATCTTCATGTGGCTTGGCATCTCTCTTCCGCCATCTCTGCTTTTCTTGCTTGCTTGTTTATTCTCTTTTATATCTCAAAAGAAATTGGCTCAAGACAAGATTCACCCTACACTCGTCTTACCTCATTAACTTAACAAAGACAATCCATTCTGAAATGGGATTATAATCACAGGCATAGAGGTTAGGATTTACAACGCAAATTTTGGGGGGGTGGAATTCAATCTATAACACTTGGTATCCTTCCCATCCAGTTCAGCTTTTCTTGCTTTCATAACTAAAGACTCCCCAGGCCTGACCTCAGACATGGCTTCGCTTTTTGCTTGTGACTGCTTGTCAAGGGGAAGCACCCTGGAAAGATCCCTACTGAGGAGCACTGCCATGTGGTCAGTGCCCCACTGACACCTACAAAAGCAGAGATGAGCCACCTTGGAAAGAAGGACGATTTCTGATTTGAATCACTGAATTCACCCCAGGCAACGAATTTGAATATTTGCTTTTCTATTACTCACAAAAGGGAGTAGAACATAATAATTAAGAACCAAGTGCCAAAGTTGGTCAGGGTTGGTGCCCAAACCTGGCTCTGCTCTGCACTTGCTCAGTGAGACAATGTATATGAAAACCCTCAGCACGGTGTATATGGAAACCCTCAGCACAGTGTCTGGCATCTAGAAAGTGTTAGATGAATAGTAGCCATTATCCTTAGCACTTTATGTGGGAATTCTTGGGAGAGAGTCAATGTGGTACATAGAAAAGTTTATTGAACTAGACATGTAGAGACCTGCATTTCATATCTAACTATTACTGCTTGAGACGCTGGGTAATTAATTCATTTCATCTCTTTGGGCCTAGGTTTCCTTATTTGGAAATCATAATGGCTGCCCTAATTTTTAATATGTCGTATTTATTAGCCTTTACTCTTCAACTTTACAATATTCTTTGCATACTGTTTGAACTAGCAATTCTATTCGAGGCAATTTGTCAGTATTGTGTGCAAAGATTCTAGGTTATAATAGTGAAAAAATGGAAATAACAAAAAATGTCTAACCATTAATGATTAAATCGATTGTATTGCTATACAATACAATACAATGCAGCCATACGGAATGATGCAGATCTGTTTCTTACTGATATGGAAACAGGCCCGTGACATATTATTTGGAAATCATAGGTTACAGAATTATAGGTATATTGTAATTCAGTTTTGTAAAAAAAAAAAAAGTTCTATTGATGTATTCCACAGTACATCAAAATGTTACAAGTAGTTATCTCTGTCTGGTGGTATTATGAGGACCTCTAGCCTCTTCTGTGGAGCCCTGGTGGTGCAGTGGTTAAGAGCTATGGTGAACTACGGCTGCTAATGAAAAGGTCAGCAGTTCGAATCCACCCAGCCACTTCTTGGAAACTCTATACAGCAGTTCTACTCTGTCCTACAGGGTCACAATGAGTTGGAATCGACTTGACGGCAATGGATTTGGTTTTTTTTTTTGTTTCATTTAGTCTCTTCTTTATACTTTATTTTCTGAATTCTTTGCAATTGTTGTTGCAATAGCATCTAGTATTTTTCTAGTCAGAAAAAACAAGAAAGTTTTTTCCCCCCCATTTGAAGAGAAACCCAGACATTGTGCTATACCCCATAGAACTTTTGGGAGACTCAAATAAAATAAAATATGGTGCTGCTGTGTGCAGTACAAAGGAGAGGCTCACCATTATCATGACTGCCTTACTCTCACTTTGTAGGAATCTGTTCTTTGACCCACCATAGTGTGAGGCTACAGTACACATGTTTGCCCTTGTGCCTTGGGTCAATCTGGAGGCAGAGAATAAGGCACGGAGCTTCTTGGAGAATACGGCTTGGAGAAAGAGGCCTAGGGGCTGTACGCAGTTCAGGGCTGCAGTGCAGGACTGCTCCTGCACTTGCTCACCAGGGCTGTGTTTATGAGGCTTACTCCCTGCTGGGCCTCAGGGCCAATAGCCAGGGACACCTAGTGGGCATAACAGAGCCCCCTCCTCTCACTAACCCCAAAGCTGGAATGTTCCGAATTCCTCCCTGGGCCAAAATCCCTCCCAAAGGCCTCTCCTGGGCTCACAGAGGTCACAACACAAAAGCCCAGCTGGAGTTTTTGACAAGAAAAACACAAAACCCACCAAACCTTTTTTTTTTTTTTTTTTAAATTACCTCAATCTTCCACAGCCTCCAGGAGTTTAGTTCTGATCTATAATAAGTCTCTGACCCAAGGCTCAGATTTGCAGATGGATTTTGCAAAGCTCTGGTTAACAATTAGAAATCCTTTATCACCTCAGCCTGGAGCCCTTCCCAACTCGCTCCATTCCCTCAGCATCCCTTCCTCCTTCTCAAGGGGCATCTCCTCCACCAAAGCTCTATGAAAGAACTGCTTTGTAAGTATGTCAATACTGATTTATTTGCTGCTTTTTAAGTTAACCTAGGCGGGCCCTTCCTCCTTAGTTGCTATCAATTTGGCCTATGGTGAAGTCAAGCTGGGCCACCATGGGCTTCTGAGTGAAGGCACAAGAGAGGATATTGAGGCAGCACTTGGGTTGGTGGTATTTGCTTCATCAAACTATCACAACAGTTCCAGTCTTTGAAACTACAGGGCCAGAGAAAGCACCCTCCAAATCAGAAGAAAATTCCTGGCTGGAGCTGTATGGGGCAAAAGGGTTGAGGTAAAAGGATAGGAGGGAAGGAGCTACAGTTTACCCCTCTGCCTAGCTGTGAGGGGCCCAGGAGGACTAGAAGGTGTGCTCCCTTACAGCCAACTCCAGCACCTTCCTCAACTCAGGGAGTGAGCAGAAGGTGTATTTTTGAGGGAGGTCATAAAGTCTCCTCTTCAAGTTCTTAAATAACTCTTCTTCACTAGTTTGTCAGTCTGTCATTAGAAATTCCTTCTTTGGATTGAGACGTTATTCTCTTTGGAAAATAGAGGTAGAACTAAAACAACAGCAGTTCTAGCTGGGGAGATTGTAGGCGGTTTTTGTTTTCTAAATTCTTTTCTGTGATTTCCAGTGTTCTAATGTGAATGTGCTTTACTTTGATGACCAAGACAGAAATAAACTTCTTTTTATAGCAATTAGGAAATCTTGAAATCCAGTTGCAAGCCCCTGAGCTGTCATTAATCAACTGACGCAGAAGGAAAGGTGAACTGCTCCAAGGACAAACTTTCCAGAAAGTAGGGCTTTGCCAGTTCCTAGAGGCCTTAGTAGCTGGGGGTAAGGTGCCGGGAGGGGAGAAATTTTCTTATATTCCTCTGAGGGGCTGTGAGAGCAAGGAATGGAGAAATGAAGCTGACAGGACCGTGGTGGTCTCCATCACCCCTAGGAGGCCATATCAGGTCATACTTTGGGCCTGAGAGCTCATGTGTCCTGCCTCAATCAGTCTTTTGAGGATGCCCCCCCAAAAGGGGTACCATGCACAAAACTCTTGGTGCAAGAGATGGGGAGAATAACAAGGCAAGTGCCCAGATGTGAGGGAGTTAATTCAGGAGCTGCTGTTAGTCTTTGACCCTCTTAATCCTCTCCTGCCATTCCAATCCCTCCCTTAAGGAAGATTAGGTAAGGATCCTAAGTCGGGCCTTCTTGCCCAGCCCTTGGACCATGGAGTTTGTTGGCCCCATGCCCAGAAGACAAATTCAGCTGGCATGGCCAAGTTTCTGTATTCCTCCAAAGCAGCCAGGGCTTGGCTTCTAGGAGGATCCTTTAAAAAAGAAGAGTTTCGTTAAAAGCTGCCTGCTTCTAATAATAGTTGCTCAGCCTTCTATATTTGTCAAAGTTGCTTCATGCCCCCATTATGTTAAGACTCAAAAGCTTGGAGATGAGCAAGGGCCTGGATGGAGAAGTTATGGGACTTCCTCAACAGGTTAGAGGCAGAATTGGGACAAAAAAACTAGGTCTTTTGATTCTCAGGTCAGGAGCCTTTACCTAAACCCTGTCTGCCCTCATGTCTACTGCTCATCAGACAAAAGCAGAATCTATCTAGTCTGACCCACCACCCAACCATTTGCTATTTTGCCTACCCCTCTGCCTTCCTAATCCTGGCTGAAAGCTGACCCCATGGGCCGTTTCTCTTAACGAATAAACTCAAACAACTTGTTCTTTCTGCTCGGCTCTGACAAGTCAGATTTTTTAGAGATTCTAGGCCTCAGTGATGGAGTTTTCTTGACCCTGCCCCTCTCTGCCCCAAAATACTTCTCTGCTTAGAAGGAACACATGAATCAAGACTGTCTCCAGAGAGACACTCTCCTCTAGGGGCCACTGTTGATTCCATGAAACTCAAGCTGGGCTCTTCTTCTGCCATTCCAAGAAGGCTCGGACAGAAGTTGTGTCTCTAGGAGACAGGAGATCTTTCCCTTGAAAACATCATGGTAGCTCACTAACTCTCACTGAAAGCCCAAATATCGATAGAAAGTAGAAAGGAAAAATATTTAACCCAGTCTAAGTGGTAAGTGGTGTCCAAGGAAGGTTTAAAGGAGAGGGTGAGTCCTGAAGGATAACTAGAAATTAGTCAAGCAAATGGTGAATGATAGAATACCGTGCTTAAGGACTTGGAGACAGAGAGAAAGTCAAATTCAGAAAAATTAAAGTGCCTAAAGGTGGCTACAGCATATGAGTGTATAAGAGCACAGAGCCTGGAGGTGGAGGTTAATAGTGAGAGATGAGCATGGGAAGATAATTGGAGGCTAGACAGTAGAGGCCTTTCTTGGTTTCCTGTGCTCCAGAATTTGAACTTTATCCTGAAATAAAGAACTCCTTAAGTCTTTTAATCATGGCAACAGGGTGGGGTGGAAGTTATCATTTGATTTCCATTTTAGAAAGATCCTTGACTACTGGGTAGATAATTGATTGAAGGGTGGGCCAAGTATAGAATTAGAGAGGCATCGTTGAGGTGACCATAAGATTTCCACCTAGAAAAGAGATAATGCTTGCATAGTTTGAATTAAGGTTTGGACAGTAGATCTTCATAATTGATCATATGTGGGGAGGGAAGTCAAGAAGATGACTGGCTTGGGTTATTGTATAGATGATGATATCACTGAGATAGGGAACATTGTATGAGGTGTAGTTTGGGGGTAGGGAGAGGAGTAGACAGAAGATTTCAGCTTCGCAAATGTTGAGTTTAAGGTGCCATGAAAACATGCAGGTGGAGCCATTCCAAATGCTCTTGAGTATACAAATCTTGAGTTTAGGGGAGAGATCTGTGCCAGAGATATGGATTCAGGAGTCATTGGCATAGAGATGGAGTGGATGAGATCACCTATGGAGAATGTGAAGAGTAAGAAGAAAAGTCTAGCTGAAACCCTGGAGGGAAGCGCGCACACACACACACAAACAAAAAAATCCATTGTCATCAAGTCAATTCCAACTCAGAGTGATCCTGTAGGACAGAGTAGAACTTCCCCATAGGGTTTCCAAGGCTGTAAATCTTTACAGAAGCAGACTGCCAGATTTTTCTCCCACGGGGTGCCTAGTGGGTTTGAACCATTGACCTTTAGGGTAGCAGCCAAGTGCTTTAACCACTGTGCCACCAGAGGTGCTTCCTGGATGGAATAGTCAGATTTAAAGGGTGGGCAGAAGAAGAGGAACTTACAAAGGAGATCTAGAAGAATCATTTTGAGGAGCAGGGAAAACTTCAAGTGGTGTTACAGAAAACAAGGAGAAGGCCATTTTGTGAAGGAGAGTGACAAGGTGAGATGACAGAAATATGGCCATTGGGATTTATTACAAGAAAATTGTTGACGGCCTTGGTGAGAACCTTTTCAGTTGTGCGCTAATGGCAGAAATTAGACTGCAGAGAACTGAGCAGAGCAGTGACTGGAAGGCTAAAGAAGTAGAGACATCAATATCAAATGGCTTGTTTCAGAATCTTGGCTGCAAAGAGAATGATCAAGATAGGGTAATAGCTAGATAGGGAGGAGGTAGAGTAGGGAGATCAAAAAAGAGTGGTGAATACTTGAAGCAGTCACCAGGGGCATGCTCACCAGGAAGAAGTAGCAGAATTGGCAAACAGCACTGAAGAACCTGCTGAGATGCACAGTCACGAGGTATTCAGGATAGGTATAGTTGTGCCTAGTTTAGTGACAAGAAAACCGATGCCCAGAAGGGATTTGCTCAGTGTCATAACTGGTAAATGACAGAGCTGATATTCAAACTAAGTCTCCTTCCCACCCCCCCCACCCCCCCACCCCCATCAAATGTTTATTGGCTCTCACTCCATACTGCTTTGCATCAACATTGGCATTGTCATATCCATCGCTGGTGAATAAAAACCAAAAATCCATCACCAGCCAGTTGATTCCAACTCATAGCGACCCTGTAGGACAGGATAGAACTGCTTCATAGGGTTTCCAAGGAGCGGCTGGTGGATTCGAACCACCAACCTTTTGGTTAACAGCCAAATGCTTAACCACTGCGCCACCAGGGTGACCATCAAACATGTGCCCATTGCTGCAGAGGCACAACAAAAGTTTTAATATACGGTTTCCATCCTCAAATTATTTAGAATCTGGTTGGAGAGACAAATGCATATACATGTAAATTGGTGAAACTCTCACTCTTTCTCTGATTGTCTCTCTCTCTCCTTATTTTCCCGCCTTTTCCTCTGATTCCTCCACCCCTCTCTCAATATTCTTTCCCAACATTGACTAGCTCTGGTCCCTTACACTGAAGTGTAATTGACTCATTTAGAAAGTCCACATCTTGTAGCTATATTCAGACCTCTTGGCCACTTTTATTCATTCATTAAGAATACATTTTGAATACCTGCTCTGGGTAAAGCACCATTCAAGGCATGTGAGATAAAGAGATGAATAAGATAGTCCCTGTCTTCAATGAGCTCACAGACTAACAGAGAAGAATAAGAATTTAAATACATAATTGCAATATAGTCCAATAAGGGACTTATAGTAACGATCACAAAGGGATGGATCAGTCCCTGGAGAAGGACATCATGCTTGGCAGAGTACAGGGTCAGCGGAAAAGAGGAAGACCCTCAACGAGGTGGATTGACACAGTAGCTGCAACAATGAGCTCAAGTGTAACAACGATTGTAAGGATGGCGCAGGACCGGGCAGTGTTTCGTTCTGTTGTGCATAGGGTTGCTATGAGTCGGAACCGACTTGACGGCACCTAACATCAACAACGACAACATCACAAAGAATGCCGTGATGATTAAATGAGTTTACATGTGCAAAGAGCTTGTAATGCTTCCATGCCAATACCAGTACCAGTTGCCGTTAAGTAGTTTCCTACTCATGGCAACCCCATGTGTGTCAGAGTAGAACTGTGCTCCATAGGGTTTTCAATGGCTGATTTTATGGAAGTAGATCACCAGATCTTTTTTCTGAGGTGCTCTGGGTAGATTCAAACCAGCAACCTTTCAGTTAGCAACTGAGCACAGTAACAGTTTACACCACCACAGACTCCAATGGTTACATAGGAAGCACTATATAAGTAGTTGCTATTATTATTGTAAGTTACTATGGCAGAGACAAGTAAACACAAGATACCATGGGAACACACAGAGGGGTATCTGACTCAGGCTAGAGTAAGGAGCATCTGCGCTGAGCCTTAAAGGATAAGAAAGATTTAACCAGAGGAAGAAATGGAGGCAGCGAATTCTGCATAGAAGGAACAGCCTGCATTCATGGTTGTAAGCGAAAGGTAACATGACATGACTGAGGAAATAAAATTAACTAAGTTCTGCAAGAGTAAGGGAGGAGGAGGATGGCAAGAGATGAAGCTTGAGAAATCATGGGAGTGCAAACAAGTTAGAATTTTATCCTTTAGGTGATGGGGAGCCACTGGAGTGTTTCATGTAGAGAAGTGATTTGATCAGAGTAATGTGTCGAAACATAACCTTGGCAACAGTGTGGAGGATGAATTGGAGGAGGGAAGATTGGGAGCAAGACCCGTAGGAAGCTGTTGCTCTAGTCCAGGTGAGAGAGGATGGTGAAGCCCTGAACTAGGGAAATTGTTATGGGGATGGGGAGAAGGGAGTAAGAGATTAGAGCTCTATTCAAGAGGCAGAATTGGTGGGACGTAGGTTGTGAGGGGTAAGGGAGAGAGAGGTGTCAGGGGCCGCTTCCAGGATTTTTGGTCCAGCACAGTAGAATGGGTAGAGGTATCATTCAGTGACACAGGGAGCCCAGGGAAGAACTGTTTGGGGAGGGGGGCGATGGGGAGGTGATGCGTTCTCTTGTGAACATGTCGAATTTGAGAATTCTAAGTAGATATTTTTTTTTTAGTAGATATTTTTAATAGATAATTGATCTATCAGTCTTGAAGCTCAGGAGGAAGGTCTATACTAGAAATACAGATTTGGAAACGTCAGTGGGTGGGTGGCAGATTAAGTCATAGTAGCAGATGAGACCACTCAGGGACAGTGCCGATTGAGAAAGGGATGGACTTCTGAGGAATACTCATATTTAAGAGATGCACAGGGAAAGAGAAATCTTGAGGAAGGCTAAAACGGAAGAGCTGGATTGTGGTGGAATGAAGAATTAGTGGGTTGGTGGGTCTTGTAAAGGGTAGGGACAAGGATGTGCCCTTGGCCCTTTGTGTCCTGAACCTTGGCAAGAATGGCAGGAGTGCAAACTCCCTGAACACTGCAAAATCCAGGACAGCTTTGATTCCAAATGATTGGCTCGAATGCTTGCCTCTCACAAAGCCCTCTGTTCTAGGGGTTTACTTTCCTCTGTCTGCCCTAATGCCTCTGATAGATGGCCCAGGTAATTGCAGGACTCTCTCCAGGCTCTAGAACAACCTTTGCTCCAGAGTCCTCCCACATCATCTGAGAGGCCTAGGGCTAGTGGGGACTAAACAGGAAATGTCTGGGTATGTTATGCATACAGAAAGCCTTAGGCTAGCCTGGGGGCGGGGGCATTTGGGTAAGATTGGGAGGAACTGAACTCTCAGAGCTGTGGACAAAAGGCTTTGTTGCCCATCCCAGACTTCCCTGGAGTAGATTTCTATTATGGCAGACTGACCCAGCTTTAGGCCAGTGCTATCTAGGCCCTTGGAGATGTAAGAGGCTTCTAACAAGCTGGAGTCCAAAGTAGTATCCTAGGACCTGTTCCTCCTGACCCAATGCGCTGGAATTTTGCCTCAGTCTGCTCTGGAGGGGCCCTGTAGCACTGTTCTTGGGCAATGTGTTAAACAACAGGTTTTGGAGATACAGCTGGTGCCAGACCTGGAGTTAGCACAGCTACCACAACCGCAGCCGCCACTGCCATCACCACCTTCTGGGAAACCAGCCACTTGTCTGGCCCCTGGTTTTGTCTGACTGCCAACCTAAGGCATGTGCCTACGCAGGAGGCGATGACATTTTGGCTCCACTTTCAAAGTTTTTTTTTTTTTTTCTTTCTTGTGTTATTTTTTAAAGATAACAAAGGTCAAAAGGCATCCAGCATTTTCTGGTTTCTCATAAGCTTCTGGTCAATATTTAATCCGGTTTATGGATTTTTTTTTTTTAGGTCTTCTAGATGCCTTCTTGAGCCTGTTTGTGGCCACCCACAGACACTTGTAAGGAGGAGAGAAGTCAGCCTGGGGAGACACTCTGAAATGAGGGATTAGAGGCTGGGATCCAAGGAGTAAGACGCTTCAGCCAGAAGACGAGCAAGCAGGCCCTGAAGATACTTCTATTAAGACGTCTGCCATGGCCTCTCTTGGCCTCCAACTTGTGGGCTACATCTTGGGTCTTCTGGGACTGTTGGGCACCTTGATTGCCATGCTGCTCCCCAGCTGGCGAACAAGTTCTTACGTCGGTGCCAGCATTGTGACAGCAGTTGGCTTCTCCAAGGGCCTCTGGATGGAATGTGCCACTCACAGCACAGGCATCACCCAGTGTGACATCTACAGCACTCTTCTAGGCCTACCGTCTGACATCCAGGCCGCCCAGGCTATGATGGTAACCTCCAGTGCAATCTCTTCGCTGGCCTGCATTATCTCTGTGGTGGGCATGAGATGCACAGTGTTCTGCCAGGACTCCCGAGCCAAAGACAGAGTGGCGGTAGTGGGTGGAGTCTTCTTTATCCTTGGAGGCCTCCTGGGCTTCATCCCTGTTGTGTGGAATCTTCATGGGATCCTGCGGGACTTCTACTCCCCACTGGTGCCTGACAGCATGAAATTTGAGATTGGAGAAGCACTCTACTTGGGCATTATTTCCTCCCTGTTCTCCTTGGTAGCTGGAATCATCCTCTGCTTTTCTTGCTCATCCCAGG